>NC_141877.1:244724876-245349876 GCF_056163025.1 Triticum urartu
AAATTGGATACATTTGTTTTGCTTTCAAATGAAGGGCCTAGCTTGGAGAAGGATGAACATTGGAGCAAGAACACGCATGAAGTTGATGGCATGCGCAAGGGGATCAAGAACGGAGTTACAAGTGATGATTTCAGGACTTTGAAGCCGCCATAAGGAGTGCATGAAGCCATGGACGAAATATACAAGATGCCACTTCATAATATTCGTCCATAGGCTATTCTAGGTGCTGCGTCACCTTATTAATGGGCCAGGCCCATGTAATTTCGAAATACTTAAGTATAGGCTATTTTTAGAGTCCGTATGTGTGGGGAAACAAGAGTTAGGGTTGGTTTCGGACCCCACCCTCAAGGGCCACGAAATTCCCCTCTCTTCCTCCATATATACAGCCCTTAGGGCGTCGTTTAGACTTTGGGTTTTGTTTAGATTAAAAGTTCGCCATAGCTGCAACTTCGCGTACTTCGTTTGTGTCCAACGACCAGACCAAGACGTCACAGAACCCCACCTTGATCAATAAAGCTTTCATCTTATATTCGCAATATCCAGATTGCAATCTCAGTTTCTTGCTTGTTCTTCGTTTGCTCGCAGGAAACAGGCCCTCGTGGTCAGGTTGATCGTGCTCCGGCGTGGTCAATAACCCTCGGAAGTTGGTTTAGCGATTGCTAAGGCGCGACGTCTCGCACGTTCGTAGTCGGATCGTCAAGGTCGACTCCCACAGAAAATGATAGCCACCATCTCATCGAAACATCGGGACACCTTTGCCTCTATCATACCCTCAAATGACGGTAAAAAGATAACCTGACCATGTGCTTGTGTGTGTTGTCCCAACTCTCGTGATGGTGAAGATGTGTCCGTCGTCCAAGAACTTCTATCTTCGGAACCTGTCATGATTAGTAGAAACAAGAAACAAAATTCAAGAATAATGTTCCTATGAACTACTAGGGTGTGATGGTAAAGCGCTCACAGTAAAGCAAATATCAATATCTTACAAGTTCTTACCAAGCAACAGGTGGTGACCGGCAACCAACGGTGTCAAATAACTCTGAAGATTGTGTAAAGCGATTGCCAGGGGAATGTACGTATACACGATGTAGAAATATGTGGAGCTGGGTTGGCTATATATGGTAGCAAAAGATTAGCAATAATCAATTCAGAGATGCAATGTTGAATAAACGCTCAACGACGGTACTGTGCTGGTCCTAGGCTAGACCGAACTAGAGACGCGAGCCTAGAACACTAATGAGGTCACGTCGTAGCACAACTAGCATCAATGAAGGATACTAAGTAGCTCTGGACAGCAAGATATAAGTGAAGATCACAACGGCAGTAAAGATAATGATGTGAAACAACAGCCAAGCAGGATATATCAACAACTTTGTCTCCAACTTTCCTCTGAAAAAGTTTGTGCCGATTTTTTTGATTTTTTTCTGACTTTTTTTCTCTTTTTTTTCTCGTTTTTTTCTCTCTTTTTTTTTCTCCCTCTTTCCAAAACAAACTAGATAAGACGCAGATTGGATCAAGCGAAGATGTGAACGATCTCAACTATTATTATGATAATGAATGGTGGGTAGCACGTGGTGGAAATTGATGGATGGGTGGTGGACAGCGGAAGAGATAATGATGCAGTGGTGGCGTGACTAATGTGAACAGAACTCGAAACTCTAAACAAACTAGACACTAAGACCAGCAACTCGACACGACGATGCAACCGATAATTCAACTATGCAAGCAATGAAAAGAAAATTGCAAAGGCTCAGACTGGCTTGGACCAAGGATGAATAGATCTAACTCTTTTTTGTGGCTTTTTCTTGGACAATAGGTAAGAAAATAAATCTAATCTAGGAAAATTGGAAATTCTCACCGAGCAACCTGAAAACTGATACCACTTGATATAGGCGAGGGTCCCAATGTTTCGATGAGATGATAACTATCGATTTGGTGGAGACGACTTTGACGATCCGACTACAAACGTGCACGACGTTGCGCCTTAGCAATCGCTAAACCAATCTCCTGAGGTTACTGACGATGCTGGAAGCACGGTCAGCCTGACCACGAAGGTCTATTCCTGCAAGCAATCGAAGAACGAGCAAGAATATGATAAAGCAATCTGAATATTGCAAATATATATATGAAGTATTGATAATGGTGGGGATCCGTAAGCGGTCTTGGTCTGGTCGTTGGACACAAACGAAGTACACGAAGTTGCAATGGCTAACTTTTAACTAAAAAAATCCCAAGGAAAAAGCTACTAGATGGATCTACTTATATAGGAGCAAGGGGTGGCGGCCAAGGAGGTGGGAGGACGTCCCAAGGCAGCCTAAAACTAACCCTAGGTCATACAAGGCTCATGGGCCCAAGTGGAGGTGATGCAACACCTTTGGGCTTGTAGTTTGACTCGGATTCTGCTGCAACGTCAGATTGTTTCATCCGTAACTCAACGCTCCAGACGAATTTTGATAGAGACGAGGGTCCCGATCTTTCGATGAGATGATAACTATCGATTTGGTGGAGACGACTTTGACGATCCGACTACAAACGTGCACGACGTTGCGCCTTAGCAATCGCTAAACCAATCTCCTGAGGTTACTGACGATGCTGGAAGCACGATCAGCCTGACCACGAAGGTCTATTCCTGCAAGCAATCGAAGAACGAGCAAGAATATGATAAAGCAATCTGAATATTGCAAATATATATGAAGTATTGATAATGGTGGGGATCCGGAAGCGGTCTTGGTCTGGTCGTTGGACACAAACGAAGTACACGAAGTTGCAATGGCTAACTTTTAACTAAACAAATCCCCAAAGTCTAAACGACGCCCTAAGGGCTGTATATATGGAGGAAGAGAGGGGAATTTCGTGGCCCTTGAGGGTGGGGTCCAAAACCAACCCTAACTCTTGTTTTCCCACACATACGGACTCTAAAAATAGCCTATACTTAAGTATTTCGAAATTACATGGGCCTGGCCCATTAATAAGGTGACGCAGCACCTAGAATAGCCTATGGACGAATATTATGAAGTGGCATCTTGTATATTTCGTCCATGGCTTCATGCACTCCTTATGGCGGCTTCAAAGTCCTGAAATCATCACTTGTAACTCCGTTCTTGATCCCCTTGCGCATGCCATCAACTTCATGCATGTTCTTGCTCCAATGTTCATCCTTCTCCAAGCTAGGCCCTTCATTTGAAAGAAAAACAAATGTATCCAATTTAGGCAGCATCATAATCTCATGAACATTAGAAACGTTACCAAGAAACGAAAGTACCTGGTAATTTAATTGGCGTGCGCGAGCTCTAGTAATTGGTCCAGTATATGTAACAGTAGGGGCTGTGGGTGTAACAATGGTATTGATGTCCTCATCAAATTTGAAGGTGAATCCAATTGGCTTGTAAAGATCACGAAATCTAGTTTCCAACAAAAAAAGAATCACCCAGTTCGGAGTCCGTATGAAAAAGTTGTTGGCGTTTTGAGTCAGGTATGTCTGTGCAGTCCGAATCTGAATGCAGAACGTGAAAGACTTGGACTCTATCTTCTCTTGGCCCAAAAGTGACGTGAGAGGACTTTTTGAACACAACATAAACTTCTCCTTTTCCCTTATCTTCATATGTGGATTGTACAAATGTCCCATACACCTGCAATTAGACAAAACACAAAAGTGTGTGAAGTATTTTTGTTCTGGATAACATAAATAGATTATTGAATAGTTTGCATTAGAAATCACCTGAAAAATATGCATGTATGCAACATTTTTGGTCGTATCCAAGGTAGTCATGTTCTCATCACCACTTCATAATATTCGTCAATAGGCTATTCTAGGTGCTGCGTCACCTTATTAATGGGCCAGGCCCATGTAATTTCGAAATACTTAAGTATAGGCTATTTTTAGAGTCCGTATGTGTGGGGAAACAAGAGTTAGGGTTGGTTTCGGACCCCACCCTCAAGGGCCACGAAATTCCCCCTTCTTCCTCCATATATACAGCCCTTAGGGCGTCGTTTAGACTTTGGGTTTTGTTTAGATTAAAAGTTCGCCATAGCTGCAACTTCGCGTACTTCGTTTGTGTCCAACGACCAGACCAAGACGTCACAGAACCCCACCTTGATCAATAAAGCTTTCATCTTATATTCGCAATATCCAGATTGCAATCTCAATTTCTTGCTTGTTCTTCGTTTGCTCGCAGGAAACAGACCCTCGTGGTCAGGTTGATCGTGCTCCGGCGTGGTCAATAACCCTCGGAAGTTGGTTTAGCGATTGCTAAGGCGCGACGTCTCGCACGTTCGTAGTCGGATCGTCAAGGTCAACACCCACAGAAAACGATAGCCACCATCTAATTGAAACATCGGGACACCTTAGCCTCCATCAAGTGGTATCAGATTTCCAGGTTGCTCGGTGAGATTTTACAGTTTTTCGTAGATTAGATCGAGTCTGTTCTTCATACCTACAGTCCACGAAAAAGCCAGAAAAAAAAGTTAGGGTTAGTTCATCATATCCGAACCAATCTGAGCCTTTGCATAATCTTTTTAGGGTTTTTGCTTTGTTGAATTTGCGGTTGCATCGTCGTGTCAAGTTGCTGGTCTTAGAGTCTAGTCTTTTAGAGTTTCGAGTTCTGGTCACAAGTTGTCACGCCGCCGCCGCACCATCATCATCGCACATCTACCACTTTTGCTTATCCGCCACCGCTCTGAATCCATATCCATATACCACCACCAATCCGTATCCATATACCACCATCAATTTCTATCCATATACCACCACCGCTACCATATACCACCACCGCTGCCATATACCACAACCATATATCCACCACCAATCCGAGTTCTTCTCATATTAGGTTTGTTCTTGAGATCAATCTAAATTCTGAGTCGTGTTTCCTTGCCTGCGTAGGTCTCGGGAAAAAAAGTGAAAAAAGTGATTTTTAGACTTTTCTGAGTCTTTTGAGCCACGTGCCATCATAGTGATTTTTTGTCGCACTTTTTCGTCGTCGCTCCCCTGATTTCCGAAAAAAAAGTGAATTTTTTTTTCATGCCCATCCTATCAGTTTGACGAGGGAAGAGTTTTGAGACACTCGCCATTATAGTGATTTTTCGCAAAAAAAAGAGGAGCGAAAAAAAAGAGGAGCGCAAAAAAAAGGAGCGCAAAAAAAAGAGAGCGAAAAAAAAGAGAGAGTTCAAGAGTGTGCTTTTCACTTATTTACGTGCAGCGCCGTAATTTTGTTAGTGTTCTAGGCTCGCGTCTCTAGCACGGTCTAGCCTAGGACCAGCACAGTACCGTCGTTGAGCGTTTATTCAACTTTGCATCTCTGAATTGATTATTGCTGACCCTTTTTGCTACCATACTATCAGCCTTCCCAGCTCCACATACATCTACGTCGTGCGTTTGACTCTCCCTGGCAATCGCTCTATCCAAGCTTTTGAGAGTTTTTGACTACAACGGTTGCCGATCACCGCCTGCTGCTGGGTAAGAACTGGTAAGAATTTGAGATTTGCTTGACGGATTTGTGACACCCGCCACCACCACCACCACCACTTGTTAGTAGTCTGTAGGATCATATTCTTGTATGTTTCTATTGCTGCTAACCATGCCAGGATCACAAGCCGACGAGACTGACTGGGAGAACTTGACGAACAAGGAGCTTCATGATACGTTTCAGCAAATGATGAATGGACAGGTGCAAGATGTGATAAACAGTTTTGAAGAGGCCATGGAGAAGATAGATGGCATGGAGAAGACGTTTGAAACAAAGCTCGATAACAAGTTTGCTGAATTGCTGTCGCGTTCCACCACCACCACCGGCTGCTCCTACCGCACCTCTGCAACAACAGCAACAACACCGACTACCTCCACGTCGGGAAACAGCCCTCCGCCGAGCGAGCCGTGTCCCTCTTCAGTCGGGCCAAACTGCTGGTGCTGCTGTTGATACTTCTGTGGCTCCTACTGCTGATGTGGAGGAGGATGCTTATGTGGGAGATTATGAGGATGAGGTTGATCAAAATCAGAACTACGTGCCACAAACAGCACAGCAACCACCAGGTCGTCCACATGCAAATAATGGCAATGGTAGGGAGAACTTGACGTATCAGGAGTTGCATGATAAATTTCAGCAAATGATGAATGGACAGGTGCAGGATGTGCTAAACAGATTTGAAGAGGCCATGGAGAAGATAGATGACATGGAGAAGACGTTCGAAACAAAGCTCGATAACAGGTTTAATGAATTGCTCGCGCGTCTTCCACTACCACCACCGGCTGCACCTAACGCACCTCTACAACAACAACAACGACGACTACCTACACATCGTGAAACAGCCCTCCGCCGAGCGAGCCGTCTCCCCCTTGCACCTGGCCAAACTGTTGGTGCTGGTGTTGCTACTTCTGTGGCTCCTGCTGCTGATGCGGAGGAGGATGATTTTGCTGGCGATTACGAGGATGAGGTTGATCAAAATCAGAACTACGTGCCACCACCAGCACAGCAACCATCAGGTCGTCCACATGCAAATACTGGCAATGGTAGGGCTCACCCTCAGGTACGAGATCATGACCATCTCCCTAAACTAAAATTGAATATTCCACCATTTGAGGGTAGATATGTTCCTGATATATATCTTACTTGGGAGTTAGAAACTGAACAACGATTTACATGTTTACAATATCCCGAGGAGAGACGTGTTCCTGCTGCTGTTTGTGCTTTTACTAGTTTTGCATGTGTTTGGTGGTCTGAGCATTGTAGATTATATCCTATTCCGGCTACTTGGGCTGCTTTGAAAACTGCTATGCGTACTCGTTGGGTTCCACCATATTATCAACGTGAATTACTTCCAAAATTGCAGCGCTTAAGACAGGGAAAAAATTCTGTAGAAGAATATTATCAGGAATTACAAACTGGCATGATTAGATGTGGTATTGTTGAGGAGAATGAAGCTATGCTTGCACGTTTTATGGGTAGATTAAATAGAGAGATTCAAACGATTCTAGAGTATAAGGAGTATACTAATATCACTCGTTTATTCCATCTTGCTTGTAAAGCTGAACGTGAAGTGCAGGATCGACAGGCATTGGCGCGGACTAACTTTTCTGTAGGTCGACCTTCATCATGGACACCACGTGCATCATCTACTTCCACACGTTCTGCTACACCGGCGCCTCCGTCGGCTGCCACCTCCAACTGTGATACAATAAAGTAGGCACAATCACCACTATCTGCCAAGAGCACACCTTCTGGGCCTGCAAAGAGCTCTTCTTCATCCATGGCATCAACAGGGCAAACACATGATATTATTTGTCGACGTTGCAAGGGTGGAGGTCATTATGCGAGAGAATGCCCATCTAAGCGTGTGATGATTGTTACTGAGGATGGTGGGTATGAGTCCGCTAGTGACTATGATGAGGAGACTTTGACTCTTATTACACGTGACGAACATGGTGGAGACAATTCTGATCATGAGACGCAATACATGGCTCCTGAAGATGCTGACAGGTATGAATGTTTGGTTGCTCAACGTGTTTTGAGTGTGCAGGTTACACAAGCTGAGCAAACTCAGAGGCATAATTTGTTCCATACAAAGGGAGTTGTGAAGGAACGTTCTGTCCGCGTGATCATAGATGGAGGGAGCTGCAATAACTTGGCTAGCATGGAGATGGTGGAGAAGCTATCTCTCACCACAAGACCACATCCACATCCTTACTACATCCAATGGTTCAACAACAGCGGCAAGATTAAGGTAACACGTACTGTTCGTGTGCATTTTAGTATCTCTACATATGCTGATTATGTTGATTGTGATGTGGTACCTATGCAAGCATGTTCCTTATTACTTGGTAGACCATGGCAATTTGATAAAAATTTTGTACACCATGGTAGAAACAATCAGTATACTCTTGTTCATAACGATAAAAATATTACTTTGCTTCCTATGACTCCTGATTCCATTTTGAAGGATGATATTAATAGAGCTAATAAAGAAAAACAGGAGACAAATAAGAGTGAAAATCAGATTGTGGCAAAAGAATTTGAGCACCAAATGAAGCCTAATAATAAACCATCTACTGTTGTTTCTGAAATTAAATTGAAAAGTGCATGTTTAGTTGCCACCAAATCTAATATTGATGAGCTAGATTTTAGCAAATCTGTTTGCTATGCTTTTGTGTGCAAAGAGGCATTATTTTCATTCGAGGACGTGCCTTCCTCTTTGCCCCCTGCTGTCACTAACATTTTGCAGGAGTTCGCTGACGTCTTTCCACAAGACGTGCCATCGGGATTACCACCTATTCGAGGGATTGAGCATCAAATTGACTTAATTCCCGGTGCTTCGCTACCCAACCGTGCACCATACCGTACCAATCCAGAGGAGACGAAGGAGATTATGCGTCAAGTACAAGAACTGCTCGACAAAGGTTATATACGCGAATCCCTTAGTCCTTGTGCTGTTCCTATCATTTTAGTGCCGAAAAAGGATGGTACGTCGCGTATGTGCGTTGATTGTAGACGCATTAATAATATTACTATTCGTTATCGTCATCCTATTCCTAGGTTAGATGATATGCTTGATGAATTGAGTGGCTCTACAATATTCTCCAAAGTTGATTTGCGTAGTGGATACCATCAAATTCGTATGAAATTGGGAGATGAATGGAAAACAGCATTTAAAACTAAGTTTGGATTATATGAGTGGTTAGTCATGCCTTTTGGGTTAACTAATGCACCTAGTACTTTCATGAGGTTAATGAACGAAGTTTTACATGCTTTCATTGGACGATTTGTGGTAGTTTACTTTGATGACATATTGATTTATAGCAAATCTTTGGAGGAACATTTGGAACATTTACGTGCTGTTTTTATTGCTCTACGTGATGCACGTTTGTTTGGAAACCTTGGAAAGTGCACCTTTTGCACCGACCGAGTATCTTTTCTTGGCTATGTTGTTACTCCATAGGGAATTGAAGTTGATAAAGCCAAGATTGAAGCTATTGAGAGCTGGCCGCAGCCCAAAACGGTCACACAAGTGAGGAGTTTCCTTGGCCTCGCTGGTTTCTATAGGCGTTTTGTGAGAGATTTCAGCACCATTGCTGCACCTCTCAACGAGCTTACAAAGAAGGATGTGCCTTTTGTTTGGGGTACCGCACAGGAAGAAGCCTTCACGGTATTGAAAGATAAGTTGACACATGCTCCTTTACTCCAACTTCCTAATTTCAATAAGACTTTTGAGCTTGAATGTGATGCTAGTGGAATTGGATTAGGAGGTGTTTTATTACAAGATGGAAAACCTGTTGCATACTTTTCTGAAAAATTGAGTGGGCCTAGTCTGAACTATTCTACTTATGATAAAGAATTATATGCTCTTGTTCGGACCTTAGAAACATGGCAACATTAAAAGTCAAGCAAAACTGAACCGTAGACATGCTAAATGGGTTGAATTCATTGAGACTTTCCCTTATGTCATTAAACACAAGAAGGGTAAAGAAAATGTTATTGCTGATGCCTTGTCTCGTCGTTATACTATGCTTTCACAACTTGACTTTAAAATATTTGGTTTGGAGACCATCAAAGATCAATATGTTCATGATGCTGAATTTAAAGATGTATTGCAGAATTGTAAGGAGGGGAGAACTTGGAACAAGTTCGTTCTTAACGATGGATTTGTGTTTCGTGCTAACAAGCTATGCATTCCAGCTAGCTCCGTTCGTCTTTTGTTGCAGGAGGCGGATGGAGGAGGATTAATGGGACACTTTGGCGTCAAGAAGACGGAGGATATACTTGCTACACATTTCTTTTGGCCAAAGATGAGACGGGATGTTGAGCGTTTTGTTGCTCGCTGCACTACATGTCAAAGAGCTAAGTCACGACTCAATCCTCATGGTTTATATATGCCTTTGCCTGTACCTAGTGTTCCTTGGGAGGATATATCTATGGACCTTGTTTTAGGTTTACCTCGAACAAAGAAGGGGAGGGATAGAATATTTGTTGTCGTGGATAGGTTCTCGAAAATGGCACACTTTATACCATGTCATAAAAGCGATGATGCTGTTAATGTTGCTAATTTGTTCTTTCGTGAAATTATTCGCTTACATGGTGTGCCAAATACTATTGTTTCAGATCGTGATACTAAATTTCTTAGCCACTTTTGGAGATGTTTATGGGCTAAGTTGGGGACTAAGCTGCTTTTTAGTACTACTTGTCACCCCCAAACTGATGGACAAACTGAAGTAGTCAATAGAACATTGTCTACTACGCTTAGGGCTGTTTTGAAGAATAACAAGAAAATGTGGGAAGAATGCTTGCCTCATATTGAATTTGCTTATAATCGCTCATTGCATTCTACTACTAAGATGTGCCCTTTTGAAATTGTGTATGGTTTCCTACCTCGTGCACCTATTGATTTGTTGCCTCTTCCATCTTCAGAGAAGGTTAATTTTGATGCTAAAGAACGTTCTGAATTTATTTTAAAAATGCATGAGTTAACTCAGGAAAACATTGAGCGTATGAATGCTAAATATAAACTTGGTGGAGATAAGGGTAGAAAACATGTTGTGTTTGCGCCTGGAGATCTTGTTTGGTTACATTTGCGTAAAGATAGATTCCCTAATCTGTGCAAATCAAAGCTAATGCCACGTGCTGATGGTCCTTTTAAGGTGTTAGAGAAAATAAATGATAATGCATATAAACTTGAGCTACCTGTATATTTTGGGGTTACTCCCACTTTTAACATTGCAGATTTGAAGCCTTATTTGGGTGAGGAAGATGCACTTCCGTCGAGGACGACTTCATTTCAAGAAGGGGAGGATGATGAGGACATCAATACCATTGTTACACTCACAGCCCCTACTGTTACATATACTGGACCAATTACTAGAGCTCGCGCACGCCAATTAAATTACCAGGTACTTTCGTTTCTTGGTAATGATTCTAATGTTCATGAGATTATGATGCTGCCTAAATTGGATACATTTGTTTTGCTTACAAATGAAGGGCCTAGCTTGGAGAAGGATGAACATTGGAGCAAGAACACGCATGGAGTTGGTGGCATGCGCAAGGGGATCAAGAACGGAGTTACAAGTGATGATTTCAGGACTTTGAAGCCGCCATAAGGAGTGCATGAAGCCTTGGACGAAATATACAAGATGCCACTTCATAATATTCGTCCATAGGCTATTCTAGGTGCTGCGTCACCTTATTAATGGGCCAGGCCCATGTAATTTCGAAATACTTAAGTATAGGCTATTTTTAGAGTCCGTATGTGTGGGGAAACAAGAGTTAGGGTTGGTTTCGGACCCCACCCTCAAGGGCCACGAAATTCCCCCCTCTTCCTCCATATATACAGCCCTTAGGGCGTCGTTTAGACTTTGGGTTTTGTTTAGATTAAAAGTTCGCCATAGCTGCAACTTCGCGTACTTCGTTTGTGTCCAACGACCAGACCAAGACGTCACAGAACCCCACCTTGATCAATAAAGCTTTCATCTTATATTCGCAATATCCAGATTGCAATCTCAATTTCTTGCTTGTTCTTCGTTTGCTCGCAGGAAACAGACCCTCGTGGTCAGGTTGATCGTGCTCAGGCGTGGTCAATAACCCTCGGAAGTTGGTTTAGCGATTGCTAAGGCGCGACGTCTCGCACATTCGTAGTCGGATCGTCAAGGTCAACTCCCACAGAAAATGATAGCCACCATCTCATCGAAACATCGGGACACCTTAGCCTCTATCACTTAGAGATAAAAGCATCTTTGCACTTATTCCAAGAATCAATACTATTTTTAGGCAAAGACGAAAACCGAGCTTTAGCATGATCTCTAAGCGAAAAAGGAAATAGCTTCAATTTAACAATATCAACATCCACATCTTTCTTGTTTTGCATATCACACAAATCAATGAAGCTATTTAGATGGGTAGCGGCATCTTCACTAGGAAGGCCGGAAAACGGATCTTTCATGACAAGATTCAGCAAGGCAGCATTAATTTCGCAAGATTCAGCATCGGTAAGAGGAGCAATCGGAGTGCTAATAAAATCATTGTCGTTGGTATTGGTAAAGTCACACAATTTAGTGTTATCTTGAGCCATCGTGACAAGCAAGCAATCCAACACACAAGCAAACAAGAAACGGGCAAAAAGAGGCAAATAGAGAAAGACAGGGAGGATAGAGAGAGAGAGGGCGAATAAAACGGCAATGGTGAAGTGGGGGAGAGGAAAATGAGAGGCAAATGGCAAATAATGTAATGCGGGAGATAAGGGTTGTGATGGGTACTTGGTATGTTGACTTTTGCATAGACCTCCCCGGCAACGGTGCCAGAAATCCTTCTTGCTACCTCTTGAGCACTGCATTGGTTTCCCCTTGAAGAGGAAAGGGTGATGCTGCAAAGTAGCGTAAGTATTTCCCTCAGTTTTTGAGAACCAAGGTATCAATCCAGTAGGAGGCTACGGGCGAGTCCCTCGCACCTGCACAAAACAAATAAATCCTCACAACCAATGTGATAAGGGGTTGTCAATCCCTACACGGTCACTTACGAGAGTGAGATCTGATAGATATGATAAGATGATATTTTTAGTATTTTTATGATAAAGATGCAAAGCAAAATAAAAGGAAATGAAAATAACTAAGTGTTGGAAGATTAATATGATGAAGGTAGACCCCGGGGCCATAGGTTTCACTAGTGGCTTCTCTCAAGAGCATAAGTATTTTACGATGGGTGAACAAATTACTGTTGAGCAATTGACAGAATTGAGCATAGTTATGAGAATATCTAGGTATGATCATGTATATAGGCATCACGTCCGAGACAAGTAGACCGACTCCTGCCTGCATCTACTACTATTACTCCACACATCGACCGCTATCCAGCATGCATCTAGAGTATTAAGTTCATAAGAACAGAGTAACGCCTTAAGTAAGATGACATGGTGTAGAGGGATAAATTCATGCAATATGATAAAAACCCCATCTTGTTATCCTCGATGGAAACAATAAAATACGTGCCTTGCTGCCCCTACTATCACTGGGAAAGGACACCGCAAGATTGAAACCAAAGCTAAGCACTTCTCCCATTGCAAGAAAGATCAATCTAGTAGGCCACACCAAACTGATAATTCAAAGAGACTTGCAAAGATAACCAATCATACATAAAAGAATTCAGAGATGATTCAAATATTGTTCATAGATAAAGTTGATCATAAACCCACAATTCATCAATCTCAACAAACACACCGCAAAAGAAGATTACATCGAATAGATCTCCACAAGAGAGGGGGAGAACATTGTATTGAGATCCAAAAAGAGAGAAGAAGCCATCTAGCTAATAACTATGGACCCGAAGGTCTGAGGTAAACTATTCACACTTCATCGGAAGGGCTATGGTGTTGATGTAGAAGCCCTCCGTGATCGATGCCCCCTCCGGCGGAGCTCCGGAACAGGCCCCAAGATGGGATCTCGTGGATACAGAAAGTTACGACGGTGGAATTAGGGTTTTGACTCCGTATCTGATCGTTTGGGGGTATGTAGGTATATATAGGAGGAAGCAGTACGTCGGTGGAGCAACAGGTGGCCCACGAGGGTGGAGGGCGCGCCTGGGGGGGGGGGGGGTAGGCGCGCCCCCCTAGCTCGTGGCTTCCCTGTTGGTTGCTTGACGTAGGGTCCAAGTCTCCTGGATCTTGTTCGTTCCAAAAATCACGTTGCCGAAGGTTTCATTCCGTTTGGACTCCGTTTTATATTCCTTTTTTTCGAAACCCTAAAATAGGCAAAAAAAACAACAATTCTGGGCTGGGCCTCCGGTTAGTAGGTTAGTCCCAAAAATAATATAAAAATGAATAATAAAGCCCAATAATGTCCAAAACAGAAGATAATATAGCATGGAGCAATCAAAAATTGTAGATACGTTGGAGACGTATCAATGAGGTATCTTGGGATGGTCCCCAAACAAAAGGCGTATTCTTCTTGCTCAATGCATGTAAAGGAGGTGCAATGGTGCTAAAATCCTTCACAAATCGATGATAGAAACCTGCAAGGCGAAGAAAACTACACACTTGATGCAAGTTGGTTGGTTGTGGCCAAGTCTTAATAGCATTGATCTTGGACCCATCAACATGAACACCCTTAGAGGAAACAACAAAACCCAAGAAAACGAGCTTTTCAACACCAAAAAGGCATTTCTCCATATTAGCATAGAGGCGCTCTTTTCTAAGAGTTTACAAAACGGTGCGGACATGGGTGACATGCTCTTTGAGAGATTTGCTAGACACAAGAATGTCATCGAAGTAAACCAAAACAAATATACCAATGTAAGGGCAAAAGGCATGATTCATAAGGCGCATAAAAGTGCCCGGTGCCTCCGAGAGACCCATAGGCATGACTAACCACTCATACAAACCAAACTTGGTTTTGAAGGCGGTTTTCCATTCATCACCCTCTTGTATGCAGATTTGATAGCAACCACTCTTAAGATAAATTTTGGAAAAGATAGTGGCACCGCTAAGCTCATCAAGCATATCGTCTAGGCGTGGAATGGGATACCTATATCGAACGGTGATAGCATTGATAGGTCTACAATCGGAGCACATGCGGAAGCTACCATCACGTTTTGGCACAAGAGTGACCGGGACGGCACAAGGACTCAAACTTTCACGCACATGTCCATTGTCTATGAGATGTTTTACTTACCTTTGTATTTCTTTGGTTTCTTCAGGGTTGACGTGGTATGGAGCTTTGTTCGGAAGAGGTGCTCTGGGGATGAGGTCGATTCGGTGCTCAATGCCTCGTAGAGGAGGTAGACCCGGAGGTAGCTCATTGGGGAAAACATCTTGAAATTCCTGCAAAAGAGAAGACAAGACTAAAGGTAGAGTGTGAGAGGTGTTAGCTTTTGGTGCGTTGTCCTTGCACAAGAGGACATAGTGTATCTGTAACACACCGGATGTAATTTACCTTATATGTATCCCAACTCTTGCCGTCTCCAGCACTAAGTTATTTTATTTCCTCGTTGTCGGGTTTTGTCTCTGTGTGTTTTGTCTTTGTCATGCATCTCATATCATGTCATCATGTGCATTGCATTTGCATACGTGTTCGTCTCAAGATCAGAGCATTTTCCCCGTTGTCCGTTTTGCATTCCGGCGCTCCTATGTCCTTCGGTGTCCCTTTTTGCCTCTTTTCATGTGTGGGGGTTAAACTCTTTCGGATTGGACCGATACTTGCCAAGCGGCCTTGGTTTACTACCGGTAGACCGCATGTCAAGTTTCGTGCCATTTGGACTTCGTTTGATACTCCAACGGTTAATCGAGGGACCGAAAAGGTCTCGTGTGTGTTGCAGCCCAACACCCTTCCAAACTGGCCCAAAACCAACCTAAACCCCTCCATCACCTAGAGCGTTCGATCACGATCGCGTGGCCGTAAACCACACCTCATTTGGAGCTTCCTAGCTCCCTCTACCTATAAAACTAGCCCCTCCTCCGAAAATTCCGGGTCTTCTCCTACCCTAACCCTAGCCCTTTCTTCATCCGCGCACCGGACGTGTCCGCCGGTGCCGGACAAAGTCGCCGCAGCCAGCCACCGAGCGCCACGTGGCAGCTCCTCGCCCCGGCGCCGCGCGGCCCGCCGGAGCCCGCTTCGGCCCCCGAGCCCATTCCCCGCGTCGCCGCCCTTCGCCTCCTCTTCTCCGCCTGGGAGCCGCCGCCCGACCCGGCCATCCTCGCCGCGCCACCTCTCCCTCCGCCGCGCCGCCACCCGCGCCAGCCGGAGCTGCTCTCTGGCCGAGGCGCCTCGCCGCGCCACCGCGCCGCCCCTCGCCGGCGACGCCCGAGGCCGCCCCGTCCTCCTCCCGGATCCGGCGACATCTCCAAGTCCGGCGACCCCTCCATCTCCGGCGAGTTCTTGAACCCCGGCGATCCTCGATCCATGCGCCGGCCAGATCTAGATCTGGGACGAGGGTTGACTTTTTCCCTCTGAACCCTAATTTTAATGCAATCTTCATCATGCCATAACTCTGCATCCGTAGCTCCGATTCGTGCGTGTAGCATATCAAAATGTTCGTCTCGATGAGTATATGTAACGCCCTCGATGCGGCTATAGCTCCCACGTGTCGAGGCACGACTTAGAGACATAACCGCATTGAAAGCAATGTCGCAAGTTAGGCAATCATTACAACATCCCATGTAATATATGAAAAAAAGGGGGAGATACATAGTTGGCTTACACTCGCCACGTCACATCAGAGTACATGAATAACATCCATCAAACAATCACTCATGGCCCGACTACGGCGCCAAAATAGAAAAGAACCCAACATGCGACAAGGCCCTGAATCAAACCCCAACTAGGCACCACTACTGATCATCGGGAAAGGAAACATAATAACGCTAAGAGTCCTCGTCGAACTCCCACTTGAGCTCGTACTCGTCACCTGGAGCGGAATCACCTGGACCTGCATCTGGAATTATAGTATCTGTGAGCCACAGGGACTCAGCAATCTCGCACCCTCGCGATCAAAACTATTTAAGCTTATAGGAATGGATAAGGAAAATATATGTGGAGCTGCAGCAAGTGACTAGCATATGTGGTGGCTAACTTATACGCAAAAGAGAGCGAGAAGAGGGGGCAAGGCGCGAGCGAGAATCTAGAGGAACAACCTGCGCAAGCATTACTCCAAACCCGTGTCCACTTCCCGGACTCCGCCGAGAAGAGGCCATCACGGTAACACACTCAGTTGATCCATTTTAATTAATTAAGGTTCAAGTTATCTACAGCCGGACATTAACAAATTCCCATCTGCCCATAACCGCGGGCACGGCTTTTGAAAGTTCAATCCCTGCAGGGGGGTCCCAACTTAGCCCATGACAAGCTCTCACGGTCAACGAAGGAATAGACCTCCTCCGAAGACGTTCCGATCAGACTCGGTATCTCGGTAACTCAAGACACTTCGACAGGTTAAAACAAGACCAGCAACACCGCCCGAATGTGCCGACAAATCCCGATAGGAGCTGCACATATCTCTTTCTCAGGGCACACTCAGATTGTCTTAGGTACGGGTAGGCCAGCCCAGAGTTGCCCCTGGTGGCCACCGGTAGCCGAGCCTTCCACCCTTTTACCAAGTATATAGACGCATTAAGATAACATATCAATATAATGATATCCCAACAAGTAAATAAATGATGTTCCAACAAGGAACGGCCTCCAATCTTCACCTACAACTAGCAACGCTATAAGAGGGGCTGAGCAAAGCGGTAACATAGCCAATCAACGGTTTGCTAGGACAAGGTGGGTTAGAGGTTGACATGGCAATTAGGAGGCTGACAAGCAAAAGGTAGGCATCGCAGCATTGGCAAAGCAAGAGCGAGCAAACTAGCATAGCAAAGATAGTAGTGATTTCGAGGGTATGATCATCTTGCCTGCACAGTTGTCAGAGTTGACTGGATCCTCACAAGCAAACTCAACGGGCTCCTCGGTAGCGAACTCGTCTCCCGGCTCTACCCAACAAGACAAACAAGCAACAAGGATACAATCAACCACGTGCAAGACCAAGCAATATGATGAAAAGATGATATGCTATGCGGGATGCAAAATGCAAGATATAACAGGAAATGCATGAACCTGGCCTCAACTTGGAATTCCAAGGGTGCCAATGGATAGAGGGGATGAAATCGCTTGAAAACGATATAAAGATCATTGGAATCGGAGTTACGGTTTGGAAATGGCAAGCGTTTTAAGATATGACACCGGTCTGCGATTTACAGCAAGTAGGCATCTAAATGCAACGAAATGAACATGCTACAGCCACCAAACATGACAACAAAATACATGGCAGGGATGCCCACAAGATGCTTAACAAAAGACTAGCACTGAGCCACGGCCAAATCATCCATTAAGAGGTTCAAACAAGCATGGCAAAAACGCAAATGCAAAACAGATTCCAGACTTAGTGAAATTAACACTTGTCTGAAATTTCAGATCACGATGCTCTCTTCGGAGCAGCAAAACAACATGATACATGACCTGAACATGACAAGTAAGAACATGGCATGGAGCTACTCAACAAGCTTAACAAAAGATCCAAAGTGACCTGGGGCCAAAAGGGATCACAAAATATATTAACGGGCACACGAACATAGCTAAAACACAATCAGTTTTCAGACTTAGTGAAAACTGAGACATGCTGAAATATAACTCACGAAGGCATGTAAACGAGCTCGATGCACTCACCATGGTGCAAGTCACAGCAAGGAAAGAATACATCCATTAAGAAGGCACAAAATACAAGCTAGACATAGCAAGAACAATGGCATATCATGCACGGATCAACTACAACAACGCCGGCAAAATCGCAAACGAGTTGACGATCTGCCCAGATTCACCACGAAGCAAAAGTAGAGCTCAAATGACTCAAGCTAGGGTGCTCCATAATTGCAAACAAAGACATGGATGAATAGAGCATAACATGATTAACAAAACTCCTTTACTGATCATCCTCAAAAGAGGCACGGATCACTAGGAAACAAGCTGAACATATGGCATCATGAACTAAAATATCCCAGACTTAGTGAAAACAACTAAGTCCCTGAAAACAGATTTACCGGGTGCCTCACTTTGCAAGCTTGCACAAGTCACCACACACATCCTAAAAATGCATGGGTTGGACCTCTGGAAATAAGACAAAATTCTTAACAAAACATATGAAGGACTCACAGGCATAGCATGCACACATTAATCATGGCAAAAATGACAAAAGTCTAAGATGAACTAGCAGATCTGACAATTAACTCACGAAGCCTCCTTCTAACAGCATTTTGGGCACCAAGATGAACTCAAATGAAAATGATGCAATGAGATGAAATGATGTACTCGTCGAGGCGAAGATTTTGATATATTATATGCCCAAAACAGAGCTACGGATGCGGAGATATCACTGGTCAAAGTAGGCATAAAAGATTAGGGTTAGGAGATAAAAGTCAACCGGGAGAAAAATATCCCAGATCTGGATCTGGCCGGGCGCGGATTACGAGGATCGCTGGTTTCACTGTAGCTCACCGGGAAGTCGCCGGACTTGACGGGGACGAAGTGGAGGAGGCCGGGACTTGGCGTGGAGGGGCTCGCCGGCCGTGGCGCGCTTCCCGAGGCCGCCGGCGGCGGCGCGGGGCCGGCTCGGACAGGGGCGTTCGCCGGTGAGTGGAGACGCGGTGCGGCGGCGCGGGGCTGCTCCGGCCACCGGAGCCGGAAGGGGCGGCGGCGCTGGCGGCGGAGAGGAGCGGCGGGAGGCACCAGGCGGCGGGGCGAGGCGGCTGGGCCGCGGGGGCTTCCCGCGGGCCTGGCGGGCCGGACGACGGCGATGTGGGTGCGAGGCGGCGGCGAATGGGCGCGTGCCACGTGGCGGCGGCGGGTGCAGCGGACACGTCCGTCGGTGGGCGAAATGTCCGGCGGCGCGCGGGATCCGATGTCTCTTTTTTTTTGAAGCTAGGGTTACGAGGTGGAAGACGGGATCCGAAATGGAGGGGGTATAAATAGACATAAGTGGAGCTAGGAGAGTCCAAATGAGGTGCGATTTTCGCCCACGCGATCGTGATCGAACGCTCTAGGACATGGAGAAGAGTTTGGTGGGTTTTGGGCCAAATTGGAGGGGTGTTGGGCTGCAACACACATGAGGCCTTTTCGGTCCCTCGATTAACCGTTGGACTATCAAACGAAGCCCAAATGGTACGAAACTTGACAGGCGGTCTACCGGTAGTAAACCAAGGCCGCATGGCAAGTCTCGGTCCAATCCGGAAATGTTTAATCCCCACACACGAAAGAAAGCTAGAAATGACCTCCGCATGAGAACGAAGCGCCGAAATGCAAAACGGACAACGGGGAAAATGCTCGGATGCATGAGAGAACACGTATGCAAATGCAATGCACATGATGACATGATATGAGATGCATGAAAAAGAAAAACAACACACGGAGACAAAGACCCGAACCCGAGAAATAAATATAACTTAACGCCGGAAATGGCAAGAGTTGGAGTACAAATTGGGAAAGTCGTATCTGGGGCGTTACAGTATATCATTTCATCTCATTGCATCATTTTCATTTGAGCTCATCTTGATGCCCGAAATGCTGTTGGAAGAGAGCTACGTGAGGATTATGTCAGATCTGTTTCAGCAAATAGCCTTTTGTCATTTTTGCCATGATTAATGTGTGCATGCTATGATCCTGAGCTCTACATGTGTTTTGATGTATGCCATGTTATCTTTACAGGGGTGTATGCCATGTATTTTTTTGATCTTTGTGGTGACTAGCACAATCATGCAAAGTAGTTTACTCAATGATGCTGATTTCAGGGACTTAGAATTTCACTAAGTCCTTGTCCTGTTATTGTTTTTATGCCATATGTTCATGTTGTTTCCTAGTGATCCGTGCATCTTTTGGGCATGATCAGTAAGGATGTTTTGTAGATATTGTGGTGCTCTATCCATCCATGTCTTCGTTTGCAATTATGGAGCACCCTAGCTTGAGTCAATTGAGCTCTACTTTTGCTATAAAATGTTCCTGGCAGATTGTTAACATGTTTTGCAATTTTGCCAAGCTTGTTGTAGTTGATCCGTGCATGCTATGATGTTGTTCTTGCCATGTATAGCTTCTATGCCATTTATTCTTGCTGGGTGTATGCATAGATTATCATGCCATGCGTTGTAGTGAGTGCATCGAGCTCGTGAACATGCCTACTTGTTAACTGTTTTGCCATGCTTCAGTTTTTCACTAAGTCTGAATCTATTTATATTTTTGCTATGTTCACATGCTTGCAATTGTATTTTCTGATCCCTTTTGGCTTATGGTCACTAAGGGACTTTTGTTATATGCTTTGAGTAGCTTCATGCCATGCCTTGCTTTGCCATGATATATTCTTGTAGAATGTAGTTATCATGCTCTAAAGTTTGCTTCCTGATGATAAATTCCTGATATGCTGTTAATGAGTGAATTAGCCGTAGCTCAGTGTTCATCTTTTGTCAAGCATCATGAGTGTATCCCTGGCATGTATTTTGTTGCTATGTTTGAGTGCTGTAGCATATTTTTTTTGATGCATTTAGATGGTCACTTGCTGATTATTGCAGACCGGTGCCATATTTGTTGATAGAGGCAAAGGTGTCCCGATGTTTCGATGAGATGGTGGCTATCGTTTTCTGTGGGAGTCGACCTTGACGATCCGACTACGAACGTGCGAGACGTCGCGCCTTAGCAATCGCTAAACCAACTTCCGAGGGGTTATTGACCACGCCGGAGCACGATCAACCTGACCACGAGGGCCTGTTTCCTGCGAGCAAACGAAGAACAAGCAAGAAACTGAGATTGCAATCTGGATATTGCGAATATAAGATGAAACCTTTATTGATCAAGGTGGGGTTCTGTGACGTCTTGGTCTGGTCGTTGGACACAAACGAAGTACGTGAAGTTGCAGCTATGGCGAACTTTTAATCTAAACAAAACCCCAAAGTCTAAACGACGCCCTAAGGGCTGTATATATGGAGGAAGAGAGGGGAATTTCGTGGCCCTTGAGGGTGGGGTCCGAAACCAACCCTAACTCTTGTTTCCCCACACATACGGACTCTAAAAATAGCCTATACTTAAGTATTTCGAAATTACATGGGCCTGGCCCATTAATAAGGTGACGCGGCACCTAGAATAGCCTATGGACGAATATTATGAAGTGGCATCTTGTATATTTCGTCCATGGCTTCATGCATTCCTTATGGCGGCTTCAAAGTCATGAAATCATCACTTGTAACTCCGTTCTTGATCCCCTTGCGCATGCCATCAACTTCATGCGTGTTCTTGCTCCAATGTTCATCCTTCTCCAAGCTAGGCCCTTCATTTGAAAGCAAAACAAATGTATCCAATTTAGGCAGCAGCATAATCTCATGAACATTAGAATCATTACCAAGAAACGAAAGTACCTGGTAATTTAATTAGCGTGCGCGAGCTCTAGTAATTGGTCCAGTATATGTAACAGTAGGGGCTGTGGGTGTAACAATGGTATTGATGTCCTCATCATTTGTTTTGCTTGCCATTTCCAAACCGTGCATCCGATTCCGGTGATCTTTATATCGATTTCGACCGAAATCAACTCACCCTTCCAGTAGCACTCTTGGATTTCCAAGATGAGGCTAGGTTATATATTTCCTTTCGAAATCATGCATATGCACCACATATTGCATCCCACATATCATACCATGTTTGCATCATGTTGTTTGAGCATTGCACATGGTTGATTGTGTTCCTTTTGCTTGTTGTTCTTGCTTGGGTAGAGCCGGGAGACGAGTTCGTGAATGAGGAGCCCATTGAGTACGCTTACGAGGATCAAGGCAACTCTGAGAACTTTGCAGGCAAGAGGACCATACCCTCGAAATCACTTCTATCTTTGCTTGCTAGATGCTCGCTCTTTTGGTATGCCTATGCTACGATACCTACCACTTGCTTATCATGCCTCCCATTTTGCCATGTCAAACCTCTAACCCACCATCTCCTAGGAAACCATTGTTTGGCTATGTTACCGCTTTGCTCAGCCCCTCTTATAGCGTTGCTAGTTGCAGGTGAAGTTTGGAGATCGTTCCTTGTTGGAGCTTGTTTATTGTGGGGATATCACAATATTATCTTGTTTATCTTAATGCACCTATATACTGGGTAAAGGGTGAAAGGCTCGGCCTTATGCCTAGTGTTTTTTTCCACTCTTGCCGCCCTAGTTTCTGTCATATCGGTGTTATGTTCCCGGATTTTGCGTTCCTTACGCGGTTGGGTTATAATGGGAACCCCTTGACAGTTCGCCTTGAATAAAACTCCTCTAGCAATGCCCAACCTTGGTTTTACCATTCGCCACCTAGCCTCTTTTCCCCTTGGGTTTCCGGAGCCCAAGGGTCATCTTTATTTAAACCCCCCTGGGCCAGTGCTCCTCTGAGTGTTGGTCCGAAATGGGCAGCCTGTGGGGCCACCTCGGGGAAACTCGAGGGTTGGTTTTACTCGTAGCTTGACCTATCTGAGTGTGCCCTAAGAACGAGATATGTGCAGCTCCTATCAGGATTTGTCGGCACATTCGGGCGGTGTTGCTGGACTTGTTTTACCATTGTCGAGATGTCTTGTAACCTAGATGCCGAGCCTGATCGGATTGTCTTAGGAGAAGGAATATCCTTCGTTGACCATGAGAGCTTGTGATGGGCTAAGTTGGGACTCCCCTGCTGGGATTTGAACTTTCGAAAGCCGTGCCCGCGGTTATGGGTAGATGGGAATTTGTTAATTTCCGGTTGTAGATAACCTGAAACTTAACTTAATTAAAATGCATCAACCGCGTGTGTAACCGCGATGGTCTCTAATCGGTGGAGTCCGGGAAGTGAACACGGTGTTGGAGTAATGTTTGACGTAGGTTGTTCTAGGATCACTTCTTGGTCATAGTTGTTCGACCGTGCCTTTGCTTTCTCTTCTCGCTCTCATTTGCGTATGTTAGCCACCATATATGCTAGTCGCTTGCTGCAGCTCCACATCATACCTTTAGCTTACCCATAAGCTTAAATAGTCTTGATCGCGAGGGTGTGAGATTGCCGAGTCCCCTTGATTCACAGATTCCTTCCAAAACCATATGCAAGGACCGATGATTCCGCTCCAGGTGACGCGTTTGAGCTCAAGTGGGAGTTCGATGAAGACTCTCGTCGTTACTACGTGTCTTTCCCAGATGATCAGTAGTGGTGCCATAAGTTCATGTTGATACCTAGTTGATAGAGGCTAAGGTGTCCCGATGTTTCGATGAGATGGTGGCTATCATTTTCTGTGGGAGTCGACCTTGACGATCCGACTACGAACGTGCGAGACGTCGCGCCTTAGCAATCGCTAAACCAACTTCCGAGGGTTATTGACCACGCCGGAGCACGATCAACCTGACCACGAGGGTCTGTTTCCTGCGAGCAAACGAAGAACAAGCAAGAAACTGAGATTGCAATCGGGATATTGCGAATATAAGATGAAAGCTTTATTGATGAGAACATGACTACCTTGGATACGACCAAAAATATTGCATACATGCATATTTGTCAGGTGATTTCTAATGCAAACTATTCAATAATCTATTTATGTTATCCAGAACAAAAATACTTCACACACTTTTGTGTTTTGTCTAATTGCAGGTGTATGGGACATTTGTGAAATCCACATATGAAGATAAGGGAAAAGGAGAAGTTTATGTTGTGTTCAAAAAGTCCTCTCACGTCACTTTTGGGCCAAGAGAAGATAGAGTCCAAGTCTTTCACGTTCTGGATTCAGATTCGGACTGCACAGACATACCTGACTCAAAACGCCAACAACTTTTTCATACGGACTCCGAATTGGGTGATTCTTTTTTTGTTGGAAACAAGATTTCGTGCTCTTTCCAACCCAATTGGATTCACCTTCAAATTCGTCCGGAGCGTTGAGTTACAGACGAAACAATCTGACGTTGCAGCAGAATCCGAGTCAAACTACAAGCCCAAAGGTGTTGCATCACCTCCACTTGGGCCCATGAGCCTTGTACGACCTAGGGTTAGTTTTAGGCTGCCTTGGGACGTCCTCCCACCTCCTTGGCCGCCACCCCTTGCTCCTATATAAGTAGATCCATCTAGTAGCTTTTTCCGGGGGGATTTGTTTAGTTAAAAGTTAGCCATTGCAACTTTGTGTACTTTGTTTGTGTCCAACGACCAGACCAAGACCGCTTCCGGATCCCCACCATTATCAATACTTCATATTTATTTGCAATATTCAGATTGCTTTATCATATTCTTGTTCGTTCTTCGATTGCTTGCAGGAATAGACCTTCGTGGTCAGGCTGACCGTGCTTCCAGCATCGTCAATAACCTTAGGAGATTGGTTTAGCGATTGCTAAGGCGCAACGTCGTGCACGTTTGTAGTCGGATCGTCAAAGTCGTCTCCACCAAATCGATAGTTATCATCTCATCGAAAGATCGGGACCCTCGCCTTTATCATTTATTGATCAAGGTGGGGTTCTGTGACGTCTTGGTCTAGTCGTTGGACACAGACGAAGTACGCGAAGTTGCAGCTATGGCAAACTTTTAATCTAAACAAAACCCAAAGTCTAAACGACGCCCTAAGGGCTGTATATATGGAGGAAGAGGGGGGAATTTCGTGGTCCTTGAGGGTGGGGTCCGAAACCAACCCTAACTCTTGTTTCCCCACACATACGGACTCTAAAAATAGCCTATACTTAAGTATTTCGAAATTACATGTGCCTGGCCCATTAATAAGGTGATGCGGCACCTAGAATAGCCTATGGACGAATATTATGAAGTGGCATCTTGTATATTTCGTCCAAGGCTTCATGCACTCCTTATGGCGGCTTCAAAGTCCTGAAATCATCACTTGTAACTCCGTTCTTGATCCCCTTGCGCATGCCATCAACTCCATGCGTGTTCTTGCTCCAATGTTCATCCTTCTCCAAGCTAGGCCCTTCATTTGTAAGAAAAACAAATGTATCCAATTTAGACAGCATCATAATCTCATGAACATTAGAATCATTACCAAGAAACGAAAATACCTGGTAAATTAATTGGCGTGCGCGAGCTCTAGTAATTGGTCTAGTATATGTAACAGTAGGGGCTGTGGGTGTAACAATGGTATTAATGTCCTCATCATCCTCCCCTTCTTGAAATGAAGTCGTCCTCGACGGAAGCGCATCTTCCTCACCCAAATAAGGCTTCAAATCTGCAATGTTAAAAGTGGGACTAACCCCAAAATCTACAGGTAGCTCAAGTTTATATGCATTATCATTTATTTTCTCTAACACCTTAAAAGGACCATCAGCACATGGCATTAGCTTTGATTTGCGCAGATTAGGAAATCTCTCTTTACGCAAATGTAACCAAACAAGATCTCCAGGCGCAAACACAACATGTTTTCTACCCTTATCTCCTGCAAGTTTGTATTTAGCATTCATACGCTCAATGTTTTCCTTAGTTAACCCATGCATTTTTAAAATCAATTCAGAACGTTCTTTAGCATCAAAATTAACCTTCTCTGAAGATGGAAGAGGCAACAAATCAATAGGTGCACGAGGTAGGAAACCATACACAATTTCAAAAGGGCACATCTTAGTAGTAGAATGCAATGAACGAATATAAGCAATTTCAATATGAGGCAAGCATTCTTCCCACATTTTCTTGTTATTCTTCAAAACAGCCCTAAGCATAGTAGACAATGTTCTATTGACTACTTCAGTTTGTCCATCAGTTTGGGGGTGACAAGTAGTACTAAAAAGCAGCTTAGTCCCCAACTTAGCCCATAAACATCTCCAAAAGTGGCTAAGAAATTTAGTATCACGATCTGAAACAATAGTATTTGGCACACCATGTAAGCGAATAATTTCACGAAATAACAAATCAGCAACATTAACAGCATTATCGCTTTTATGACATGGTATAAAGTGTGCCATTTTCGAGAACCTATCCATGACAACAAATATGCTATCCCTCTCCTTCTTTGTTCGAGGTAAACCTAAAACAAAGTCCATAGATATATCCTCCCAAGGAACACTAGGTACAGGCAAAGGCATATATAAACCATGAGGATTGAGTCGTGACTTAGCTCTTTGACATGTATTGCAGCGAGCAGCAAAACGCTCAACATCCCGTCTCATCTTTGGCCAAAAGAAATGTGTAGCAAGTATATCCTCCATCTTCTTGACGCCAAAGTGTCCCATTAATCCTCCTCCATGCGCCTCCTGCAACAACAAAAGACGAACGGAGCTAGCTGGAATGCATAGCTTGTTAGCACGAAACACAAATCCATCGTGAAGAACGAACTTGTTCCAAGTTCTCCCTTCCTTACAATTCTGCAATACATCTTTAAATTCAGCATCATGAACTTATTGATCTTTGATGGTCTCCAAACCAAATATTTTAAAGTCAAGTTGTGAAAGCATAGTATAACGACGAGACAAGGCATCAGCAATAACATTTTCTTTACCCTTCTTGTGTTTAATGACATAAGGGAAAGTCTCAATGAATTCAACCCATTTAGCATGTCTACGGTTCAGTTTTGCTTGACTTTTAATGTGTTTCAAAGATTCATGATCAGAATGTATAACAAATTCCTTGGGCCATAAATAATGTTGCCATGTTTTTAAGGTCCGAACAAGAGCATGTAATTCTTTATAATAAGTAGAATAGTTCAGACTAGGCCCACTCAATTTCTCAGAAAAGTATGCAATAGGTTTTCCATCTTGTAATAACACACCTCCTAATCCAATTCCACTAGCATCACATTCAAGCTCAAAAGTCTTATTGAAATTAGGAAGTTGGAGTAAAGGAGCATGTGTCAACTTATCTTTCAATACCGTGAAGGCTTCTTCCTGTGCGGTACCCCAAACAAAAGGCACATCCTTCTTTGTAAGCTCGTTGAGAGGTGCAGCAATGGTGCTGAAATCTCTCACAAAACGCCTATAGAAACCAGCGAGGCCAAGGAAACTCCTCACTTGTGTGACCGTTTTGGGCTGCGGCCAACTCTCAATAGCTTCAATCTTGGCTTTATCAACTTCAATTCCCTGTGGAGTAACAACATAGCCAAGAAAAGATACTCGGTCGGTGCAAAAGGTGCACTTTCCAAGGTTTCCAAACAAACGTGCATCATGTAGAGCAATAAAAACAGCACGTAAATGTTCCAAATGTTCCTCCAAAGATTTTCTATAAATCAATATGTCATCAAAGTAAACTACCACAAATCTTCCAATGAAAGCACGTAAAACTTCGTTCATTAACCTCATGAAAGTACTTGGTGCATTAGTTAACCCAAAAGGCATGACTAACCACTCATATAATCCAAACTAAGTTTTAAATGTTGTTTTCCATTCATCACCCAATTTCATACGAATTTGATGGTATCCACTACGCAAATCAACTTTGGAGAATATTGTAGAGCCACTCAATTCATCAAGCATATCATCTAGCCTAGGAATAGGATGACGATAACGAATAGTAATATTATTAATGCCTCTACAATCAACGCACATACGCGACGTACCATCCTTTTTTGGCACTAAAATGATAGGAACAGCACAAGGACTAAGGGATTCGCGTATATAACCTTTGTCGAGAAGTTCTTGTACTTGACGCATAATCTCCTTCGTCTCCTCTGGATTGGTACGGTATGGTGCACGGTTGGGTAGCGAAGCACCGGGAATTAAGTCGATTTGATGCTCAATCCCTCGAATAGGTGGTAATCCCGGTGGCACGTCTTGTGGAAAGACGTCAGCGAACTCCTGCAAAATGTTAGTGACAGCAGGGGGCAAAGAGGAAGGCACGTCCTCGAATGAAAATAATGCCTCTTTGCACTCAAAAGCATAGCAAACAGATTTTCTAAAATCTAGATCATCAATATCAGATTTGGTGGCAAGTAAACATGCACTTTTCAATTTAATTTCAGAAACAACAGTAGATGGTTTATTATTAGGCTTCATTTGGTGCTCAAATTCTTTTGCCACAATCTGATTTTCACTCTTATTTGTCTCCTGTTTTGCTTTATTAGCTCTATTAATATCATCTTTCAAAATGGAATCAGGAGTCATAGGAAGCAAAGTAATATTTTTATCATTATGAACAAGAGTATACTGATTGTTGCTACCATGGTGTACAGAATTTTTATCAAATTGCCATGGTCTACCAAGTAATAAGGAACATGCTTGCATAGGTACCACATCACAATCAACATAATCAGCATATGTAGAGATACTAAAATGCACACGAACAGTACGTGTTACCTTAACCTTGCCGCTGTTGTTGAACCATTGGATGTAGTAAGGATGTGGATGTGGTCTTGTGGTGAGAGATAGCTTCTCCACCATCTCCATGCTAGCCAAGTTATTGCAGCTCCATCCATCTATGATCACGCGAACAGAACGTTCCTTCAGAACTCCCTTTGTATGGAACAAATTATGCCTCTGATTTTGCTCAGCTTGTGTAACCTGCACACTCAAAACACGTTGAGCAACTAAACATTCATACCTGTCAGCATCTTCAGGAGCCATGTATTGCGTCTCATGATCAGAATCGTCTCCACCGTGTTCTTCACGTGTAATAAGAGCCAAAGTCTCCTCATCATAGTCACTAGCGGACTCATACCCACCATCCTCAGTAACAATCATCACACGCTTAGATGGGCATTCTCTCGCATAATGACCTCCACCCTTGCAACGTCGACAAATAATATCATGTGTTTGCCCTGTAGATGCCATGGATGAAGAAGAGCTCTTTGCAGGCCCAGAAGGTGTGCTCTTGGCAGATAGTGGTGATTGTGCCTGCTTTATTGTATCACGGTTGGAGGTGGCAGCCGAAGGAGGCGCCGGTGTAGCAGAACGTGTGGAAGTAGATGATGCACGTGGTGTCCATGATGAAGGTCGACCTGCAGAAAAGTTAGTCCGCGCCAATGCCTGTCGATCCTGCACTTCACGTTCAGCTTTACAAGCAAGATGGAATAAACGAGTGATATTAGTATACTCCTTATACTCTAGAATCGTCTGAATCTCTCTATTTAATCCACCCATAAAACGTGCAAGCATAGCTTCATTCTCCTCAACAATACCTCATCTAATCATGGCAGTTTGTAATTCCTGATAATATTCTTCTACAGAATTTTTCCCTGTCTTAAGCGCTGCAATTTTTGAAGTAATTCACGTTGATAATATGGTGGAACCCAACGAGTACGCATAGCAGTTTTCAAAGCAGCCCAAGTAGCCGGAATAGGATATAATCTACAATTCTCAGACCACCAAACACATGCAAAACTAGTGAATGCACAAACAGCAGCTGGAACACGTCTCTCCTCGGGATATTGTAAACATGTAAATCGTTGTTCAGTTTCTAACTCCCAAGTAAGATATATATCAGGAACATATCTACCCTCAAATGGTGGAATATTCAATTTTAGTTTAGGGAGATGGTCATGATCTCGTACCTGAGGGTGAGCCCTACCATTGCCATTATTTGCATGTGGACGACCTGGTGGTTGCTGTGCTGGTGGTGGCACGTAGTTCTGATTTTGATCAACCTCATCCTCATAATCTCCCACATAATCATCCTCCACATCAGCAGTAGGAGCCACAGAAGTATCAACAGCAGCACCAGCAGTTTGGCCCGACTGAAGAGGGACACGGCTCGCTCGGCGGAGGGCTGTTTCCCGACGTGGAGGTAGTCGATGTTGTTGCTGTTGTTGCAGAGGTGCGGCAGGAGCAGCCGGTGGTGGTGGTGGAAAACGCGAAAGCAATTCAGCAAACTTGTTATCGAGCTTTGTTTCAAACGTCTTCTCCATGCCATCTATCTTCTCCATGGCCTCTTCAAATCTGTTTATCACATCTTGCACCTGTCCACTCATCATTTGCTGAAACGTATCATGAAGCTCCTTGTTCGTCAAGTTCTCCCAGTCAGTCTCGTCGGCTTGTGATCCTGGCATGGTTAGCAACAATAGAAACACACAAGAATATGATCCTACAGACTACTAACAAGTGGTGGTGGTGGCGGGTGTCACAAATCCGTCAAGCAAATCTCAAATTCTTACCAGTTCTTACCCAGCAGCAGGCGGTGATCGGCAACCGTTGTAGTCAAAACTCTCAAAAGCTTGGATAGAGCGATTGCCAGGGAGAGTCAAACGCACGACGTAGATGTATGTGGAGCTGGGAAGGCTTATAGTATGGTAGCAAAAAGGGTCAGCAATTGATGAGGACATCAATACCATTGTTACACCCACAGCCCCTACTGTTACATATACTGGACCAATTACTAGAGCTCGCGCACGCCAATTAAATTACCAGGTACTTTCGTTTCTTGGTAATGATTCTAATGTTCATGAGATTATGATGCTGCCTAAATTGGATACATTTGTTTTGCTTTCAAATGAAGGGCCTAGCTTGGAGAAGGATGAACATTGGAGCAAGAACACGCATGAAGTTGATGGCATGCGCAAGGGGATCAAGAACGGAGTTACAAGTGATGATTTCAGGACTTTGAAGCCGCCATAAGGAGTGCATGAAGCCATGGACGAAATATACAAGATGCCACTTCATAATATTCGTCCATAGGCTATTCTAGGTGCTGCGTCACCTTATTAATGGGCCAGGCCCATGTAATTTCGAAATACTTAAGTATAGGCTATTTTTAGAGTCCGTATGTGTGGGGAAACAAGAGTTAGGGTTGGTTTCGGACCCCACCCTCAAGGGCCACGAAATTCCCCTCTCTGCCTCCATATATACAGCCCTTAGGGCGTCGTTTAGACTTTGGGTTTTGTTTAGATTAAAAGTTTGCCATAGCTGCAACTTCGCGTACTTCGTTTGTGTCCAACGACCAGACCAAGACGTCACAGAACCCCACCTTGATCAATAAAGCTTTCATCTTATATTCGCAATATCCAGATTGCAATCTCAATTTCTTGCTTGTTCTTCGTTTGCTCGCAGGAAACAGGCCCTCGTGGTTAGGTTGATCGTGCTCCGGCGTGGTCAATAACCCCTCGGAAGTTGGTTTAGCGATTGCTAAGGCGCGACGTCTCGCACGTTCGTAGTCGGATCGTCAAGGTCGACTCCCAGAGAAAACGATAGCCACCATCTCATCGAAACATCGGGACACCTTTGCCTCTATCAAGTGGTATCAGATTTCCAGGTTGCTCGGTGAGATTTTACAGTTTTTCGTAGATTAGATCGAGTCTGTTCTTCATACCTACAGTCCACGAAAAAGCCACAAAAAAAAAATTAGGGTTAGTTCATCATATCCGAACCAATCTGAGCCTTTGCATAATCTTTTTAGGGTTTTTGCTTTGTTGAATTTGCGGTTGCATCGTCGTGTCAACTTGCTGGTCTTAGAGTCTAGTCTTTTAGAGTTTCGAGTTCTGGTCACAAGTTGTCACGCCGCCGCCGCACCATAATCATCGCCCATCTACCACTTTTGCTTATCCGCCACCGCTCTGAATCCATATCCATATACCACCACCAATCCGTATCCATATACCACCATCAATCTCTATCCATATACCACCACCGCTACCATATACCACCACCGCTGCCATATACCACCACCATATATCCACCACCAATCCGAGTTCTTCTCATATTAGGTTTGTTCTTGAGATCAATCTCAATTCCGATTCATGTTTCCGTGCCTGCGTAGGTCTCGGAAAAGAAAAAAAAAGAGTCTGGACACCCCCGGGCAGTTTTTAGGCCAAAATTTTCACGGGCAAAAATATTTTTTCCCTATCCTATTTTTAGGCTTTTCTGAGTCTTTTGAGCCACGTGCCATCATAGTGATTTTTTGTCGCACTTTTTCGTCGTCGCTGCCCTGATTTCCGAAAAAAAAAGTGGAAAAAAAAATTTCGTGCCCATCCTATCAGTTTGACGAGGGAAGAGTTTTGAGACACTCGCCATTATAGTGATTTTTCGCAAAAAAAAGGAGCGCAAAAAAAAAGAGGAGCGCAAAAAAAAAGCGAAAAAAAAAAGTTCCAGAGTGTGCTTTTCCCTTATTTACGTGCAGCGCCGTGATTTTGTTAGTGTTCTAGGCTCGCGTCTCTAGCACGGTCTAGCCTAGGACCAGCACAGTACCGTCGTTGAGCGTTTGTTCAACTTTGCATCTCTGAATTGATTATTGCTGATAGAGGCAAAGGTGTCCCGATGTTTCGATGAGATGGTGGCTATCGTTTTCTGTGGGAGTCGACCTTGACGATCCGACTACGAACGTGCGAGAATTTTGACTACAACGGTTGCCGATCACCGCCTGCTGCTGGGTAAGAACTGGTAAGAATTTGAGATTTGCTTGACGGATTTGTGACACCCGCCACCACCACCTCTTGTTAGTATTCTGTAGGATCATATTCTTGTGTGTTTTCTATTGTTGCTAACCATGGCAGGATCACAAGCCGACGAGACTGACTGGGAGAACATGACGAATCAGGAGTTGCATGATAAATTTCAGCAAATGATGAATGGACAGGTGCAGGATGTGCTAAACAGATTTGAAGAGGCCATGGAGAAGATAGATGACATGGAGAAGACGTTCGAAACAAAACTCGATGACAGGTTTAATGAATTGCTCGCGCGTCTTCCACCACCACCACCGGCTGCACCTAACGCACCTCTACAACAACAACAACGACGACTACCTACACATCGTGAAACAGCCCTCCGCCGAGCGAGCCGTCTCCCTCTTGCACCTGGCCAAACTGTTGGTGCTGCTGTTGCTACTTCTGTGGCTCCTGCTGCTGATGCGGAGGAGGATGATTTTGCTGGCGATTACGAGGATGAGGTTGATCAAAATCAGAACTACGTGCCACCACCAGCACAGCAACCATCAAGTCGTCCACATGCAAATAATGGCAATGGTAGGGCTCACCCTCAGGTACGAGATCATGACCATCTCCCTAAACTAAAATTGAATATTCCACCATTTGAGGGTAGATATGTTCCTGATATATATCTTACTTGGGAGTTAGAAACTGAACAACGATTTACATGTTTACAATATCCCGAGGAGAGACGTGTTCCTGCTGCTGTTTGTGCATTCACTAGTTTTGCATGTGTTTGGGGGTCTGAGCATTGTCGATTATATCCCATTCCTGCTACCTGGGCTGCTTTGAAAACTGCTATGCGTACTCGTTGGGTTCCACCATATTATCAACGTGAATTACTTCAAAAATTGCAGCGCTTAAGACAGGGAAAAAATTCTGTAGAAGAATATTATCAGGAATTACAAACTGGCATGATTAGATGTGGTATTGTTGAGGAGAATGAAGCTATGCTTGCACGTTTTATGGGTGGATTAAATAGAGAGATTCAGACGATTCTAGAGTATAAGGAGTATACTAATATCACTCGTTTATTCCATCTTGCTTGTAAAGCTGAACGTGAAGTGCAGGATCGACAGGCATTGGCGCGGACTAACTTTTCTGCAGGTCGACCTTCTTCATGGACACCACGTGCATCATCTACTTCCACACGTTCTGCTACACCGGCGCCTCCGTCGGCTGCCACCTCCAACCGTGATACAATAAAGCAGGCACAATCACCACTATCTGCCAAGAGCACACCTTCTGGACCTGCAAAGAGCTCTTCTTCATCCATGGCATCAACAGGGCAAACACATGATATTATTTGTCGACGTTGCAAGGGTGGAGGTCATTATGCGAGAGAATGCCCATCTAAGCGTGTGATGATTGTTACTGAGGATGGTGGGTATGAGTCCGCTAGTGACTATGATGAGGAGACTTTGGCTCTTATTACACGTGACGAACACGGTGGAGATGATTCTGATCATGAGACGCAATACATGGCTCCTGAAGATGCTGACAGGTATGAATGTTTAGTTGCTCAACGTGTTTTGAGTGTGCAGGTTACACAAGCTGAGCAAAATCAGAGGCATAATTTGTTCCATACAAAGGGAGTTGTGAAGGAACGTTCTGTTCGCGTGATCATAGATGGAGGGAGTTGCAACAACTTGGCTAGCATCGATATGGTGGAGAAGCTATCTCTCACCACCAGACCACATCCACATCCTTACTACATCCAATGGTTCAACAACAGCAGCAAGGTTAAGGTAACACGTACTGTTCGTGTGCATTTTAGTATCTCTACATATGCTGATTATGTTGATTGTGATGTGGTACCGATGCAAGCATGTTCCTTATTACTTGGTAGACCATGGCAATTTGATAAAAATTCTATTCACCATGGTAGAAACAATCAGTATACTCTTGTTCATATGGATAAAAATATTACTTTGCTTCCTATGACTCCTGATTCCATTTTGAAAGATGATATTAATAGAGCTAATAAAGCAAAACAGGAGAAAACTAAGAGTGAAAATCAGATTGTGGCAAAAGAATTTGAGCAACAAATGCAGCCTAATAATAATAAACAATCTAGTGTTGCTTCTGAAATTAAATTGAAAAGTGCATGTTTACTTGCCACCAAATCTGATATTGATGATCTAGATTTTAGCAAATCTGTTTGGTATGCTTTTGTGTGCAAAGAGGCATTATTTTCATTCGAGGACGTGCCTTCCTCTTTGCCTCCTGCTGTCACTAACATTTTGCAGGAGTTCGCCGACGTCTTTCCACAAGACGTGCCACCGGGATTACCACCTATTCGCGGGATTGAGCATCAAATTGACTTAATTCCCGGTGCATCATTACCCAACCGTGCACCATACCGTACCAATCCAGAGGAGACGAAGGAGATTATGCGTCAAGTACAAGAACTGCTCGACAAAGGTTATATACGCGAATCCCTTAGTCCTTGTGCTGTTCCTATCATTTTAGTGCCGAAAAAGGATGGTACGTCGCGTATGTGCGTTGATTGTAGAGGCATTAATAATATTACTATTCGTTATCGTCATCCTATTCCTAGGCTAGATGATATGCTTGATGAATTGAGTGGCTCTACAATATTCTCCAAAGTTGATTTGCGTAGTGGTTACCATCAAATTCGTATGAAATTGGGAGATGAATGGAAAACAGCATTTAAAACTAAGTTTGGATTATATGAGTGGTTAGTCATGCCTTTTGGGTTAACTAATGCACCTAGTACTTTCATGAGGTTAATGAACGAAGTTTTACGTGCTTTCATTGGACGATTTGTGGTAGTTTACTTTGATGACATATTGATTTATAGCAAATCTTTGGAGGAACATCTGGAACATTTACGTGCTGTTTTTATTGCTCTACGTGATGCACGTTTGTTTGGTAACCTTGGAAAGTGCACCTTTTGCACCGACCGAGTATCTTTTCTTGGCTATGTTGTTACTCCACAGGGAATTGAAGTTGATAAAGCCAAGATTGAAGCTATTAAGAGTTGGCCGCAGCCCAAAACGGTCACACAAGTGAGGAGTTTCCTTGGCCTCGCTGGTTTCTATAGGCGTTTTGTGAGAGATTTCAGCACCATTGCTGCACCTCTCAACGAGCTTACAAAGAAGGATGTACCTTTTGTTTGGGGTACCGCACAGGAAGAAGCCTTCACGGTATTGAAAGATAAGTTGACACATGCTCCTTTACTCCAACTTCCTAATTTCAATAAGACTTTTGAGCTTGAATGTGATGCTAGTGGAATTGGATTAGGAGGTGTGTTATTACAAGATGGAAAACCTGTTGCATACTTTTCTGAAAAATTGAGTGGGCCTAGTCTGAACTATTCTACTTATGATAAAGAATTATATGCTCTTGTTCGGACCTTAGAAACATGGCAACATTATTTATGGCCCAAGGAATTTGTTATACATTCTGATCATGAATCTTTGAAACACATTAAAAGTCAAGCAAAACTGAACCGTCGACATGCTAAATGGGTTGAATTCATTGAGACTTTCCCTTATGTGATTAAACACAAGAAGGGTAAAGAAAATGTTATTGCTGATGCCTTGTCTCATCGTTATACTATGCTTTCACAACTTGACTTTAAAATATTTGGTTTGGAGACCATCAAGGATCAATATGTTAATGATGCTGAATTTAAAGATGTATTGCAGAATTGTAAGGAAGGGAGAACTTGGAACAAGTTCGTTCTTAACGATGGATTTATGTTTCGTGCTAACAAGCTATGCATTCCAGCTAGCTCCGTTCGTCTTTTGTTGTTACAGGAGGCGCATGGAGGAGGATTAATGGGACACTTTGGCGTCAAGAAGACGGAGGATATACTTGCTACACATTTCTTTTGGCCAAAGATGAGACGGGATGTTGAGCGTTTTGTTGCTCGCTGCACTACATGTCAAAGAGCTAAGTCACGACTCAATCCTCATGGTTTATATATGCCTTTGCCTGTACCTAGTGTTCCTTGGGAGGATATATCTATGGACTTTGTTTTAGGTTTACCTAGAACAAAGAAGGGGAGGGATAGCATATTTGTTGTCATGGATAGGTTCTCGAAAATGGCACACTTTATACCATGTCATAAAAGCGATGATGCTGTTAATGTTGCCGATTTGTTCTTTCGTGAAATTATTCGCTTACATGGTGTGCCAAATACTATTGTTTCAGATCATGATACTAAATTTCTTAGCCACTTTTGGAGATGTTTATGGGCTAAGTTGGGGACTAAGCTGCTTTTTAGTACTACTTGTCACCCCCAAACTGATGGACAAACTGAAGTAGTCAATAGAACATTGTCTACTATGCTTAGGGCTGTTTTGAAGAATAACAAGAAAATGTGGGAAGAATGCTTGCCTCATATTGAATTTGCTTATAATCGTTCATTGCATTCTACTACTAAGATGTGCCCTTTTGAAATTGTGTATGGTTTCCTACCTCGTGCACCTATTGATTTGTTGCCTCTTCCATCTTCGGAGAAGGTTAATTTTGATGCTAAAGAACGTTCTGAATTGATTTTAAAAATGCATGAGTTAACTAAGGAAAACATTGACCGTATGAATGCTAAATATAAACTTGCTGGAGATAAGGGTAGAAAACATGTTGTGTTTGCACCTGGAGATCTTGTTTGGTTACATTTGCGTAAAGATAGATTTCCTAATCTGCGCAAATCAAAGCTAATGCCACGTGCTGATGGTCCTTTTAAGGTTTTAGAGAAAATAAATGATAATGCATATAAACTTGAGCTACCTGCAGATTTTGGGGTTAGTCCCACTTTTAATATTGCAGATTTGAAGCCTTATTTGGGTGAGGAAGATGAGCTTCCGTCGAGGACGACTTCATTTCAAGAAGGGGAGGATGATGAGGACATCAATACACCCACAGCCCCTACTGTTACATATACTGGACCAATTACTAGAGCTCGCGCACGCCAATTAAATTACCAGGTACTTTCGTTTCTTGGTAATGATTCTAATGTTCATGAGATTATGATGCTGCCTAAATTGGATACATTTGTTTTGCTTTCAAATGAAGGGCCTAGCTTGGAGAAGGATGAACATTAGAGCAAGAACACGCATGAAGTTGATGGCATGCGCAAGGGGATCAAGAACGGAGTTACAAGTGATGATTTCAGGACTTTGAAGCCGCCATAAGGAGTGCATGAAGCCATGGACGAAATATACAAGATGCCACTTCATAATATTCGTCCATAGGCTATTCTAGGTGCTGCGTCACCTTATTAATGGGCCAGGCCCATGTAATTTCGAAATACTTAAGTATAGGCTATTTTTAGAGTCCGTATGTGTGGGGAAACAAGAGTTAGGGTTGGTTTCGGACCCCACCCTCAAGGGCCACGAAATTCCCCTCTCTTCCTCCATATATACAGCCCTTAGGGCGTCGTTTAGACTTTGGGTTTTGTTTAGATTAAAAGTTCGCCATAGCTGCAACTTCGCGTACTTCGTTTGTGTCCAACGACCAGACCAAGACGTCACAGAACCCCACCTTGATCAATAAAGCTTTCATCTTATATTCGCAATATCCAGATTGCAATCTCAATTTCTTGCTTGTTCTTCGTTTGCTCGCAGGAAACAGGCCCTCGTGGTCAGGTTGATCGTGCTCCGGCGTGGTCAATAACCCCTCGGAAGTTGGTTTAGCGATTGCTAAGGCGCGACGTCTCGCACGTTCGTAGTCGGATCGTCAAGGTCGACTCCCACAGAAAACGATAGCCACCATCTCATCGAAACATCGGGACACCTTTGCCTCTATCAGCAATAATCAATTCAGAGATGCAAAGTTGAACAAACGCTCAACGACGGTACTGTGCTGGTCCTAGGCTAGACCGTGCTAGAGACGCGAGCCTAGAACACTAACAAAATCACGGCGCTGCACGTAAATAAGGGAAAAGCACACTTTGGAACTCTTTTTTTTCGCTCTTTTTTTTGCGCTCCTTTTTTTGCGCTCCTCTTTTTTTTTTGCGAAAAATCACTATAATGGCGAGTGTCCCAAAACTCTTCCCTCGTCAAACTGATAGGATGGGCACGGAATTTTTTTTCACTTTTTTCGGAAATCAGGGCAGCGACGACGAAAAAGTGCGACAAAAAATCACTATGATGGCACGTAGCTCAAAAGATTCAGAAAAGCCTAAAAATAGGATAGGGAAAAAAAATTTGCCTGTGAAAATTTTGGCCTAAAAACTGCCCGGGGGTCTCCAGACTCTTTTTTTCAAGACCTACGCAGGCAAGGAAACACGAATCAGAATTTAGATTGATCTCAAGAACAAACCTAATATGAGAAGAACTCGGATTGGTGGTGGATATATGGTTGTGGTATATGGCAGCGGTGGTGGTATATGGTAGCGGTGGTGGTATATGGATACAGATTGGTGGTGGTATATGGATACGGATTGGTGGTGGTATATGGATATGGATTCAGAGCGGTGGCGGATAAGCAAAAGTGGTAGATGGGTGATGATGGTGCGGCGCGGCGTGACAACTTATGACCAGAACTCGAAACTCTAAAAGACTAGACTCTAAGACCAGCAACTTGACACGACGATGCAACCGCAAATTCAACAAAGCAAAAACCCTAAAAAGATTATGCAAAGGCTCAGATTGGTTCGGATATGATGAACTAACCCTAATTTTTTTTCTGGCTTTTTCGCGGACTGTAGGTATGAAGAACAGACTCGATCTAATCTATGAAAAACTGTAAAATCTCACCAAGCAACCTGGAAATCTGATACCACTTGATAGAGGCTAAGGTGTCCCGATGTTTCGATGAGATGGTGGCTATCGTTTTCTGTGGGAGTCGACCTTGACGATCCGACTACGAACGTGCGAGACGTCGCGCCTTAGCAATCGCTAAACCAACTTCCGAGGGTTATTGACCACGCCGGAGCACGATCAACCTGACCACGAGGGTCTGTTTCCTGCGAGCAAACGAAGAACAAGCAAGAAACTGAGATTGCAATCGGGATATTGCGAATATAAGATGAAAGCTTTATTGATCAAGGTGGGGTTCTGTGACGTCTTGGTCTGGTCGTTGGACACAAGCGAAGTACGCGAAGTTGCAGCTATGGCGAACTTTTAATCTAAACAAAACCCAAAGTCTAAACAACGCCCTAAGGGCTGTATATATGGAGGAAGAGAGGGGAATTTCGTGGCCCTTGAGGGTGGGGTCCGAAACCAACCCTAACTCTTGTTTCCCCACACATACGGACTCTAAAAATAGCCTATACTTAAGTATTTCGAAATTACATGGGCCTGGCCCATTAATAAGGTGACGCAGCACCTAGAATAGCATATGGACGAATATTATGAAGTGGCATCTTGTATATTTCGTCCAAGGCTTCATGCACTCCTTATGGCGGCTTCAAAGTCCTGAAATCATCACTTGTAACTCCATTCTTGATCCCCTTGAGCATGCCATCAACTCCATGCGTGTTCTTGCTCCAATGTTCATCCTTCTCCAAGCTAGGCCCTTCATTTGTAAGCAAAACAAATGTATCCAATTTAGGCAGCATCATAATCTCATGAACATTAGAAACGTTACCAAGAAACGAAAGTACCTGGTAATTTAATTGGCGTGCGCGAGCTCTAGTAATTGGTCCAGTATATGTAACAGTAGGGGCTGTGGGTGTAACAATGGTATTGATGTCCTCATCATGTTGTCGTCACAATTTTATCGTTGAGATTCTGATAGAGGCGAGGGTCCCGATCTTTCGATGAGATGATAACTATCGATTTGGTGGAGACGACTTTGACGATCCGACTACAAACGTGCACGACGTTGTGCCTTAGCAACCGCTAAACCAATCTCCTGAGGTTACTGACGATGCCGGAAGCACGGTCAGCCTGACCATGAAGGTCTATTCCTGCAAGCAATCGAAGAACGAGCAAGAATATGATAAAGCAATCTGAATATCGCAAATATATATGAAGTATTGATAATGGTGGGGATCCGTAAGCGGTCTTGGTCTGGTCGTTGGACACAAACGAAGTACACGAAGTTGCAATGGCTAACTTTTAACTAAACAAATCCCAAGGAAAAAGCTACTAGATGGATCTACTTATATAGGAGCAAGGGGTGACGGCCAAGGAGGTGGGAGGATGTCCCAAGGCAGCCTAAAACTAACCCTAGGTCGTACAAGGCTCATGGGCCCAAGTGGAGGTGATGCAACACCTTTGGGCTTGTAGTTTGACTCGGATTCTGCTGCAACGTCAGATTGTTTCGTCCGTAACTCAACACTCCGGATGAATTTGAAAGTGAATCCAATTGGGTTGGAAAGAGCACGAAATCTAGTTTCCAACAAAAAAAGAATCACCCAATTCGGAGTCCGTATGAAAAAGTTGTTGGCGTTTTGAGTCAGGTATGTCTGTGCAGTCCGAATCTGAATCCAGAACGTGAGAGACTTGGACTCTATCTTCTCTTGGCCCAAAAGTGACGTGAGAGGACTTTTTGAACACAACCTAAACTTCTCCTTTTCCCTTGTCTTCATATGTGGATTGTACAAATGTCCCATACACCTGCAATTGGACAAAACACAAAAGTGTGTGAAGTATTTTTGTTCTGGATAACATAAATAGATTATTGAATAGTTTGCATTAGAAATCACCTGACAAATATGCATGTATGCAATATTTTTGGTCGTATCCAAGGTAGTCATGTCCTCATCATCCTCCCCTTTTTGAAAACAAATCCGTCCTCGGCATTGCTTAATCTGAAATGTGGCTAACAAAAGAGACAAGGTGTACATGTTGTATATGTATATGTCATCCATTTTAACTTCCCTTGATTTTTGCACATATGTCACATGTATACATGAGTAACTTTCATTGTTCATAAAATCTAAAGCCAAAAAATTATCACAAGAAGTAGAAGGCATGAAAATATTGGAACTCAGTTTGCACATATAAGTGAAGCTCTTATTCTCTTCAAAAGATTGGCAATGTTCATCATTAAACCATCCTAACTTCGATGAATAAACCTTACTTGCATCAAATTTACATGCTACAACATGCTTAAATAAGCAAACATGCAATAAGTCATTGGACACAGAATCATCATCAAGATTAGAGGTCATATCAAAATGATTAAACATTGGTTCTTTTGCATCAACAGTTAATTCAATGGGTGCACTCAAAATTGTTGATATTTCAGTTGTTTGATCACATGACGCATTCATGACAGTAACAAGAGTCTCTAAAATAGGTGGTGTGCTCAAATCAATAGGTAACTCAACACATGATGCATTCAAGTTAACTAGGCATGCTTCATTCTCATGTGAAGTTATATCATCAATACCTTTACTGTTACCTCGTAGAGATGTAGCTGATGTAGGTACGGACGTTGACAATGTACCATACTCTTGAGATGATATTGCGCTCACAATCCGAGGTGGGGCTGCTCTAGTAGGTGCAATAGTGGAGTAACCAACCGGCGATGGTGAGCATGAACTGGAATAGTAGTTGTTGTAGTCACCCAATGCATCCTCCTGTATCTGTCTCTCAAAGGTACAAGCACGGACATACATACCAGTAATGCAACGAGGAATATACCGAAATCTTGCCTGAATATCATGGTTCAAACCACCAAAAAATCTATTCATTGTATCATCCTCAGATTCTTCTATGTCACAATGATGCATATAAGATTTGAACTCTTGGTAGTAAGCATGAACAGTGTTACTGCCTTGTTTTAATTGCTCCAATTTGCAACGCAATTCACGACGATAGTAAGGAGGAAAAAATTGTTGTCTCATTACAGCTTTCAAAACTTTCCAAGTTGTGGGTTGGTTATCAATGTTTTTCTTACAATGTACACTCCACCAAACAGAAGCAAAACCAGTAAATGCTCTAATGGTAGCTCGTACTCTCTCAAGTTCAGAAAAATCATGGTGACTAAAAACTTGTTCTACTTCAAGCTCCCAAGCTAGATAAATAGCAGGATTAAATCTACCCTCAAATGATGGTAAAGAGATAACCTGACCATATGCTTGTGTGTGTTGTCCCAACTCTCGTGATGGTGAAGATGTGTCCGTCGTCCAAGAACTTCTATCTCTGGAACCTGTCATGATTAGTAGAAACAAGAACCAAAATTCGAGAATAATGTTCCTATGAACTACTAGGATGTGGTTGTAAAGTGCTCACAGTAAAGCAAATATCAATATCTTACAAGTTCTTACCATGCGGCAGGTGGTGACATGCAACCAGCGGTGTCAAATAACTCCGAAGATTGTGTAAAGCGATTGCCAGGGGAACGTGCGTATACACGATGTAGAAATATGTGGAGCTGGGTTGGCTATATATGGTAGGAAAAGATTAGCAATAATCAATTCAGAGATGCAATGTTGAATAAACGCTCAACGACGGTACTGTGCTGGTCCTAGGCTAGACCGAACTAGAGACGCGAGCCTAGAACACTAATGAGGTCACGTTGTAGCACAACCAGCATCAATGAAGGATACTAAGTAGCTCTGGACAGCAAGATATAAGTGAAGATCACAACGGCAGTAAAGATAATGATGTGAAACAACAGCCAAGCTGTTTTACTAAACAGTGCACAAAACAGATTCCAATCCGAATTCAACTATGAGATTGAGTCTAAAAAGATCCAAATTTTGTTTTTTTCTCTTTTTTTTCCTCACACTTTTTTTTCTTTCTCTCCTTTTTTCTCTGACTTTTTTTTCTCTCGTTTTTTTCTCTCTTTTTTTCTCCCTCTTTCCAAAACATACTAGATAAGATGCAGATTGGATCAAGTGAAGATGTGAACGATCTCAACTATTATTATGACAATGAATGGTGGGCAGCACGTGGTGAAAATTGATGGATGGGTGGTGGACAGCGGAAGAGATAATGATGCAGCGGTGGCGTGACTAATGTGAACAGAACTCGAAACTCTAAACGAACTAGACACTAAGACCAGCAACTCGACACGATGATGCAACCGATAATTCAACTATGCAAGCAATGAAAAGAAAATTGCAAAGGCTCAGACTGGCTTGGACCAAGGATGAATAGATCTAACTCTTTTTTGTGGCTTTTTCTTGGACAATAGGTAAGAAAATAAATCTAATCTAGGAAAACTGGAAATTCTCACCGAGCAACCTGAAAACTGATACCACTTGATAGAGGCGAGGGTCCCGATCTTTCGATGAGATGATAACTATCGATTTGGTGGAGACGACTTTGATGATCCGACTACAAACATGCACGACGTTGCGCCTTAGCAACCGCTAAACCAATCTCCTGAGGTTACTGACGATGCCGGGAGCACGGTCAGCCTGACCATGAAGGTCTATTCCTGCAAGCAATCGAAGAACGAGCAAGAATATGATAAAGCAATCTGAATATCGCAAATATATATGAAGTATTGATAATGGTGGGGATCCGTAAGCGGTCTTGGTCTGGTCGTTGGACACAAACGAAGTACACGAAGTTGCAATGGCTAACTTTTAACTAAACAAATCCCAAGGAAAAAGCTACTAGATGGATCTACTTATATAGGAGCAAGGGGTGGCGGCCAAGGAGGTGGGAGGATGTCCCAAGGCAGCCTAAAACTAACCCTAGGTCGTACAAGGCTCATGGGCCCAAGTGGAGGTGATGCAACACCTTTGGGCTTGTAGTTTGACTCGGATTCTGCTGCAACGTCAGATTGTTTCGTCCGTAACTCAACGCTCCGGATGAATTTGAAGGTGAATCCAATTGGGTTGGAAAGAGCACGAAATCTAGTTTCCAACAAAAAAAGAATCACCCAATTCGGAGTCCGTATGAAAAAGTTGTTGGCGTTTTGAGTCAGGTATGTCTGTGCAGTCCGAATCTGAATCCAGAACGTGAGAGACTTGGACTCTATCTTCTCTTGGCCCAAAAGTGACGTGAGAGGACTTTTTGAACACAACCTAAACTTCTCCTTTTCCCTTGTCTTCATATGTGGATTGTACAAATGTCCCATACACCTGCAATTGGACAAAACACAAAAGTGTGTGAAGTATTTTTGTTCTGGATAACATAAATAGATTATTGAATAGTTTGCATTAGAAATCACCTGACAAATATGCATGTATGCAATATTTTTGGTCGTATCCAAGGTAGTCATGTCCTCATCATCCTCCCCTTTTTGAAAACAAAGCCGTCCTCGGCATTGCTTAATCTGAAATGTGGCTAACAAAAGAGACAAGGTGTACATGTTGTATATGTATATGTCATCCATTTTAACTTCCCTTGATTTTTGCACATATGTCACATGTATACATGAGTAACTTTCATTGTTCATAAAATCTAAAGCCAAAAAATTATCACAAGAAGTAGAAGGCATGAAAATATTGGAACTCAGTTTGCACATATAAGTGAAGCTCTTATTCTCTTCAAAAGATTGGCAATGTTCATCATTAAACCATCCTAACTTCGATGAATAAACCTTACTTGCATCAAATTTACATGCTACAACATGCTTAAATAAGCAAACATGCAATAAGTCATTGGACACAGAATCATCATCAAGATTAGAGGTCATATCAAAATGATTAAACATTGGTTCTTTTGCATCAACAGTTAATTCAATGGGTGCACTCAAAATTGTTGATATTTCAGTTGTTTGATCACATGACGCATTCATGACAGTAACAAGAGTCTCTAAAATAGGTGGTGTGCTCAAATCAATAGGTAACTCAACACATGATGCATTCAAGTTAACTAGGCATGCTTCATTCTCATGTGAAGTTATATCATCAATACCTTTACTGTTACCTCGTAGAGATGTAGCTGATGTAGGTACGGACGTTGACAATGTACCATACTCTTGAGATGATATTGCGCTCACAATCCGAGGTGGGGCTGCTCTAGTAGGTGCAATAGTGGAGTAACCAACCGGCGATGGTGAGCATGAACTGGAATAGTAGTTGTTGTAGTCACCCAATGCATCCTCCTGTATCTGTCTCTCAAAGGTACAAGCACGGACATACATACCAGTAATGCAACGAGGAATATACCGAAATCTTGCCTGAATATCATGGTTCAAACCACCAAAAAATCTATTCATTGTATCATCCTCAGATTCTTCTATGTCACAATGATGCATATAAGATTTGAACTCTTGGTAGTAAGCATGAACAGTGTTACTGCCTTGTTTTAATTGCTCCAATTTGCAACGCAATTCACGACGATAGTAAGGAGGAAAAAATTGTTGTCTCATTACAGCTTTCAAAACTTTCCAAGTTGTGGGTTGGTTATCAATGTTTTTCTTACAATGTACACTCCACCAAACAGAAGCAAAACTAGTAAATGCTCTAATGGTAGCTCGTACTCTCTCAAGTTCAGAAAAATCATGGTGACTAAAAACTTGTTCTACTTCAAGCTCCCAAGCTAGATAAATAGCAGGATTAAATCTACCCTCAAATGATGGTAAAGAGATAACCTGACCATATGCTTGTGTGTGTTGTCCCAACTCTCGTGATGGTGAAGATGTGTCCGTCGTCCAAGAACTTCTATCTCTGGAACCTGTCATGATTAGTAGAAACAAGAACCAAAATTCGAGAATAATGTTCCTATGAACTACTAGGATGTGGTTGTAAAGTGCTCACAGTAAAGCAAATATCAATATCTTACAAGTTCTTACCATGCGGCAGGTGGTGACATGCAACCAGCGGTGTCAAATAACTCCGAAGATTGTGTAAAGCGATTGCCAGGGGAACGTGCGTATACACGATGTAGAAATATGTGGAGCTGGGTTGGCTATATATGGTAGGAAAAGATTAGCAATAATCAATTCAGAGATGCAATGTTGAATAAACGCTCAACGACGGTACTGTGCTGGTCCTAGGCTAGACCGAACTAGAGACGCGAGCCTAGAACACTAATGAGGTCACGTTGTAGCACAACCAGCATCAATGAAGGATACTAAGTAGCTCTGGACAGCAAGATATAAGTGAAGATCACAACGGCAGTAAAGATAATGATGTGAAACAACAGCCAAGCTGTTTTACTGAACAGTGCACAAAACAGATTCCAATCCGAATTCAACTATGAGATTGAGTCTAAAAAGATCCAAATTTTGTTTTTTTCTCTTTTTTTTCCTCACACTTTTTTTTTCTTTCTCTCCTTTTTTCTCTGACTTTTTTTTCTCTCGTTTTTTTCTCTCTTTTTTTCTCCCTCTTTCCAAAACATACTAGATAAGATGCAGATTGGATCAAGTGAAGATGTGAACGATCTCAACTATTATTATGACAATGAATGGTGGGCAGCACGTGGTGAAAATTGATGGATGGGTGGTGGACAGCGGAAGAGATAATGATGCAGCGGTGGCGTGACTAATGTGAACAGAACTCGAAACTCTAAACGAACTAGACACTAAGACCAGCAACTCGACACGATGATGCAACCGATAATTCAACTATGCAAGCAATGAAAAGAAAATTGCAAAGGCTCAGACTGGCTTGGACCAAGGATGAATAGATCTAACTCTTTTTTGTGGCTTTTTCTTGGACAATAGGTAAGAAAATAAATCTAATCTAGGAAAACTGGAAATTCTCACCGAGCAACCTGAAAACTGATACCACTTGATAGAGGCGAGGGTCCCGATCTTTCGATGAGATGATAACTATCGATTTGGTGGAGACGACTTTGACGATCCGACTACAAACATGCACGACGTTGCGCCTTAGCAACCGCTAAACCAATCTCCTGAGGTTACTGACGATGCCGGGAGCACGGTCAGCCTGACCATGAAGGTCTATTCCTGCAAGCAATCGAAGAACGAGCAAGAATATGATAAAGCAATCTGAATATCGCAAATATATATGAAGTATTGATAATGGTGGGGATCCGTAACCGGTCTTGGTCTGGTCGTTGGACACAAACGAAGTACACGAAGTTGCAATGGCTAACTTTTAACTAAACAAATCCCAAGGAAAAAGCTACTAGATGGATCTACTTATATAGGAGCAAGGGGTGGCGGCCAAGGAGGTGGGAGGATGTCCCAAGGCAGCCTAAAACTAACCCTAGGTCGTACAAGGCTCATGGGCCCAAGTGGAGGTGATGCAACACCTTTGGGCTTGTAGTTTGACTCGGATTCTGCTGCAACGTCAGATTGTTTCGTCCGTAACTCAACGCTCCGGATGAATTTGAAGGTGAATCCAATTGGGTTGGAAAGAGCACGAAATCTAGTTTCCAACAAAAAAAGAATCACCCAATTCGGAGTCCGTATGAAAAAGTTGTTGGCGTTTTGAGTCAGGTATGTCTGTGCAGTCCGAATCTGAATCCAGAACGTGAGAGACTTGGACTCTATCTTCTCTTGGCCCAAAAGTGACGTGAGAGGACTTTTTGAACACAACCTAAACTTCTCCTTTTCCCTTGTCTTCATATGTGGATTGTACAAATGTCCCATACACCTGCAATTGGACAAAACACAAAAGTGTGTGAAGTATTTTTGTTCTGGATAATATAAATAGATTATTGAATAGTTTGCATTAGAAATCACCTAACAAATATGCATGTATGCAATATTTTTGGTCGTATCCAAGGTAGTCATGTCCTCATCAGATTCTGGAATACCTGAGTTTCGCCGACATCGAAAATCTCTTTTGTGCAGTTGTTGGTGAGATAACCTCGACGCCACCCATTACTGGGGCGGGAGTTCGGGAGTATTGCCATAACTTGTATAACGGATGCTTTTCGAAGGTTGAGGTAAATGGTTTCCGAAGTTTTCTTGGTTATGTGTTGAAGGATGGATACAGCTGGATGTAGGATTTGCTAGCTTTGGGTGAGATATTATGCTTCCCCTGTATCCCCAACACCTGATTGCATAACCGGAAAGGTTCGGAGTTTCATAGGTGGGAATTCTTGTAGCTCTAGTACTTCTTCCGCGGATATTTGGTTTGTGATTGGGTAATCCTTACCAAGTATTTGCTCTCGTCCGTACCTTATTGTTTTATTCTTCTTCCTATATCTAAGTGGCTTCTCAATTTATGGAAATGTGACCATTTCAATTGGAATGCATTCGTTCATTCTGTTCGGATGTGAAGACTTTATGTTGCAATTTCAATCCGTTTGATTCAGCTTAAATATTTGTCTGTCAAGATGCTAATGGATGTCACCTCTTCAGGATGGCTCCTCCAACGCGTGCGACTCCGAATCCTGATCCGCCACCACCACCTCCACCTCCGGAGGCATGGCAAGCTGTGATGGCCGCTACCAATGCAAACACGCAGCTGATCATGCAGCTCTTGCAAAAGCGCAACCAAGGGCATCATGGCCATGGCAACAATTAGAATCAATTTGCTACACTCAACCAGTTCCTCGCTAACTAGCCAAAGACCTTCAGCAACTGTGTCGAGGCAACAGATACTGATGATTGGCTCGTGGATATCTGCAAGCATTTCGAGTGCAGCAACGTCAGGCCTGAGGACTTTGTCAAGTTTGCCTCCTTCCAACTCAAAGACCAAGCTGCTGAGTGGTTTCAGCAATACAAAGATTGCAGAGGAGGCCGTGTGAGTACCTGGGATGAATTCCGTCAAGACTTCAAAGCTCACCACATTCCTCAGAGTGTTGTTGAGAGCAAGCGTGTGGCATTCCGCAACCTGAAGCAAGGGTCTTTGTCTGTTTACCAGTACAACATCATGTTTCAGAAGCTCGCCCGTTTCACTAAGCAAGACGTCCCTGACGAGAAGAGCATGATATACCAGTTCAGGGGTGGTCTCAAAGAAGATCTTCAACTAGCTCTCGTCTTCTTTGAGCCCAAGAAGTACGATGAGTTTTACAACATGGCACTGAAACAAGAGACTGCTCAACTGAAGTGCGATGCTTCCAAGAAGCGAGTCAGAGATGCGACTCCTTTTTCCTCAACTCAAGTGGTTTCTAAGCAGCAAAAGTATTGGCTTCCTCCTCCTCCGTTCTGTTAGCCTTATCAGCAGAAGAACAAGAGTGGCAGTGGATCTTCCCATCCACCCAACCCAGGCTTTCAGAACAAGACTTCGTCTCAAGCTACAAGATCAAGTGCTCCGTATCACCGTCCGCTTTCAGAGGTCACATGCAACAAGTGCCAACAGAAGGGTCATTATGCCAACAAATGCTTCAATCAGAGGCATCTTCCTCCAGCTCCTCCTGTGAGATCTGCCAGTACCACAGTGGTCAAGCATAACCCCAAGCACGCCAAGGTCAACTTGTTAAACGCAGCTCAGGCAGAGGACTCGTCAGATGTCATCATGGGTAACCTTCCTGTTAACGATGTTCCCGCAAAAGTACTTTTTGATACTGGTGCATCGCGTTGTTTCATGTCAAAGCCATTTTTTTGCCAAGAATGAATTCGTTTCTTCTCATTTGGGCAAATCAATGGATATTGTTTCTCCGAGCAAATGCTTGAGTGCCAGTTTGATGGTCCCGGATGTTTCTATCATGATGGGCGACTTCAAGTTTCTGGCTTCTCCAATGGTCCTTGGTAACTCGGATATTGATCTTATTCTTGGAATGGACTGGCTTTCTAAGCACAAGGCTCAGCTTGATTGTGCTGCCAGGAAGATTCAATTGACTCATTCCTCTAAGGATGTAATTGTCTTTGCCGCAAGGGATAATACCATTCATCTGTTTTCTCTCAATGAGAAGGGTGAACTGGATGCCATCTCTCAAATTCCAGTCGTTTGTGAATATCAAGACGTCTTTCCAGAAGAGCTTCCAGGAATGCCTCCGCCCCGGCCAGTTGAATTTGTCATCGATCTTGAGCCTGGCATGGAATCTGTCTGCAAACGTCCTTACAAGCTTGGACCTGAAGAGTTGAATGAGCTGAAGAAGCAACTCGATAAACAAGAGCATTTGGGTCTCATACGACCTAGTTCTTCTCCGTGGGGGTGGAGTTCTTTTTGTGAAGAAGGATGGAACGGACCGACTCTGTGTCGACTACCGTTCATTGAACAAGAAGACCATAAAGAACAAGTACCCACTTCCCAACATCAATGAGCTTTTTGAACAACTCAAAGGTGCTCATGTTTTCTCCAAGCTTGATCTCCGTATGGGCTATCATCAGATTCGCATTCAGGAAGAAGATATTCCCAAGACAGCATTCAGAACAAGCTATGGTTCATATGAATACACTGTCATGCCTTTCGGCCTCGTTAACGCTCCGCCAATGTTCTCCCGCATGATGAACTTCATCTTCAACCCCTACACTAATGAGTTCGTCTTGGTCTACCTCGATGACATTTTGGTCTTTTCCAAGAACAAGGAGGATCATGCCAAGCATTTGAGATTGGTGCTGGATAAGCTTAGAGAACATCAGTTCTATGCCAAGTTTTCAAAGTGCGAGTTTTGGCTCGATGAGGTTCTCTACCTTGGGCATATCATTTCTGCCAAGGGCATAGCGGTTAATCCTGAGAAGGTGTCTGCAATTGTGAATTGGGAACCACCTCAGAATGTGAAGCAACTCCGCAGCTTCCTTGGGCTCGCAAGCTATTGCAGAAGGTTCGTTGAGAACTTTTCACAGATCGCGAAGCCTCTTTCCAACCTTCTCCAGAAGCATGTGAAGTACGTCTGGTCGCCTGAATGTGACATCGCTTTCAACACCCTGAAACAGTGATGAGGACATGACTACCTTGGATATGACCAAAAATATTGCATACATGCATATTTGTCAGGTGATTTCTAATGCAAACTATTCAATAATCTATTTATGTTATCCAGAACAAAAATACTTCACACACTTCTGTGTTTTGTCTAATTGCAGGTGTATGGGACATTTGTACAATCCACATATGAAGATAAGGGAAAAGGAGAAGTTTAGGTTGTGTTCAAAAAGTCCTCTCACGTCACTTTTGGGCCAAGAGAAGATAGAGTCCAAGTCTCTCACGTTCTGGATTCAGATTCGGACTGCACAAACATACCTAACTCAAAACGCCAACAACTTTTTCATACGGACTCCGAACTGGGTGATTCATTTTTTGTTGGAAACTAGATTTCGTGCTCTTTCCAACCCAATTGGATTCACCTTCAAATTCGTCCGGAGCGTTGAGTTACGGACGAAACAATCTGACATTGCAGCAGAATCCGAGTCAAACTACAAGCCCAAAGGTGTTGCATCACCTCCACTTGGGCCCATGAGCCTTGTACGACTTAGGGTTAGTTTTAGGCTGCCTTGGGACGTCCTCCCACCTCCTTGGCCACCACCCCTTGCTCCTATATAAGTAGATGCATCTAGTAGCTTTTTCCTTGGGTTTTATTTAGTTAAAAGTTAGCCATCGCTGCAACTTCGTGTACTTCGTTTGTGTCCAACGACCAGACCAAGACCGCTTATGAAACCCCACTTTAATCAATACTTCATCCATATTCGCAATATTCAGATTGCTTAATCATATTCTTGCTTGTTCTTCGATTGCTTGCAGGAATAGACCTTCGTGGTCAGGTTGATCGTGCTCCTGCGTGGTCAATAACCTCTCGGGGTTGGTTTAGCGATTGCTAAGGCGCAACGTCGTGCATGTTTGTAGTTGGATCGTCAAAGTCGTCTCCACCAAATCAATAGTTATCATCTCATCGAAAGATCGGGACCCTCGCCTCTATCAAGTGGTATCAGTTTTCAGGTTGCTCGGTGAGAATTTCTAGTTTTCTTAGATTAGATTTATTTTCATACCTATTGTCCAAGAAAAAGCCACAAAAAAAGAGTTAGATCTATTCATCCTTGGTCCAAGCCAGTCTGAGCCTTTGCAATTTTTTTTCATTGCTTGCATAGTTGAATTATCGGTTGCATCGTCGTGTCGAGTTGCTGGTCTTAGTGTCTAGTTCATTTAGAGTTTCGAGTTCTGTTCACATTAGTCACGCCACCGCTGCATCATTATCTCTTCCGCTGTCCACCATCCATCCATCAATTTCCACCACGTGCTACCCACCATTCATTGTCATAATAATAGTTGAGATCGTTCACATCTTCAATTGATCCAATCTGCATCTTATCTAGTTTGTTTTGGAAAGAGGGAGAAAAAAAAGAGAGAAAAAAACGAGAGAAAAAAAAGTCAGAGAAAAAAAAGTCAGAGAAAAAAAAGGAGAGAAAGAAAAAAAGTGTGAGGAAAAAAAAGAGAGAAGAAAAAAAAACAAAATTCGGATCTTTTTAGACTCAATCTCGTAGTTGAATTCCGATTGGAATCTGTTTTGTGCATTGTTCAGTAAAACAGGCATAACTTCCTCATACGAAGTCCGTTTTGCCTCCGCGAGTACTCAAATGAAAGCTAGAGACGAGCCGCATCTAAATAGTTGAAAACGCTAGTTGAATATTTGGCACCTCAAAATCGGCTTCTAAATAGGTCTTTTTGCCCTCCGAAGTTCATGAACACAGCTTATTCCAGTTTTTCAGGACAGTTTTCGAATTTTTTGACTCGTCATATCAACTCGGAATTGAGTGATTCCTTTTGTGTTTGAAAGCTTGAGTCAATACCATTCTTGAAAAAAAAACAAAAAAATCAGCACAAACTTTTTCAGAGGAAAGTTGGAGACAAAATTGTTGATATATCCTGCTTGGCTGTTGTTTCACATCATTATCTTTACTGCCGTTGTGATCTTCACTTATATCTTGCTGTCCAGAGCTACTTAGTATCCTTCATTGATGCTAGTTGTGCTATGACGTGATCTCATTAGTGTTCTAGGCTCGCGTCTCTAGTTTGGTCTAGCCTAGGACCAGCATAGTACCGTCATTGAGCGTTTATTCGACATTGCATCTCTGAATTGATTATTGCTAATCTTTTGCTACCATATATAGCCAACCCAGCTCCACATATTTCTACACCGTGTATACGCATGTTCCCCTGGCAATCGCTTTACACAATCTTCGGAGTTATTTGACACCGCTAGTTGCCTCTCACCACCTGCTGCATGGTAAGAACTTGTAAGATATTGATATTTGCTTTACTGTCAGCACTTTACAACCACATCCTAGTAGTTCATAGGAACATTATTCTCGAATTTTGGTTCTTATTTCTACTAATCATGACAGGTTACAGAGATAGAAGTTCTTGGACGACGGACACATCTTCACCATCACGAGAGTTGGGACAACACACACAAGCATATGGTCAGGTTATCTCTTTACCATCATTTGAGGGTAGATTTAATCCTGCTATTTATCTAGCTTGGGAGCTTGAAGTAGAACAAGTTTTTTGTCACCATGATTTTTCTGAACTTGAGAGAGTACGAGCTACCATTAGAGCATTTACTGGTTTTGCTTCTATTTGGTGGAGTGTACATTGTAATAAAAACATTGATAACCAACCCACAACTTGGAAAGTTTTGAAAGCTATAATGAGACAACAATTTTTTCCTCCTTACTATCGTCGTGAATTGCGTCGCAAATTGGAGCAATTAAAACAAGGCAGTAACACTGTTCATGCTTACTACCAAGAGTTCAAATCTTATATGCATCATTGTGACATAGAAGAATCTGAGGATGATACAATGAATAGATTTTTTGATGGTTTGAACCATCATATTCAGGCAAGATTTCAGTATATTTCTCGTTGCATTACTGGTATGTATGTCCGTGCTTGTACCTTTGAGAGACAGATACAGGAGGATGCATTGGGTGACTACAACAACTACTATTCCAGTCCATGCTCACCATCGCCGGTTGGTTACTCCACTATTGCACCTACTAGAGCAGCCCCACCTCGGATTGTGAGCGCAATATCATCTCAAGAGTATGGTACATTGTCAACGTCCGTACCTACATCAGCTACATCTCTGCGAGGTAACAGTAAAGGTATTGATGATATAACTTCACATGAGAATGAAGCATGCCTAGTTAACTTGAATGCATCATGTGTTGAGTTACCTGTTGATTTGAGCACACCACCTATTTTAGAGACTCTTGTTACTGTCATGAATGCGTCATGTGATCAAACAACTGAAATATCAACAATTTTGAGTGCACCCATTGAATTAACTGTTGATGCAAAAGAACCAATGTTTAATCATTTTGATATGACCTCTAATCTTGATGATGATTCTGTGTCCAATGACTTATTGCATGTTTGCTTATTTAAGCATGTTGTAGCATGTAAATTTGATGCAAGTAAGGTTTATTCATCGAAGTTAGGATGGTTTAATGATGAACATTGCCAATCTTTTGAAGAGAATAAGAGCTCACTTATATGTGCAAACTGAGTTCCAATATTTTCATGCCTTCTACTTCTTGTGATAATTTTTTGGCTTTAGATTTTATGAACAATGAAAGTTACTCATGTATACATGTGACATATGTGCAAAAATCAAGGGAAGTTAAAATGGATGACATATACATATACAACATGTACACCTTGTCTCTTTTGTTAGCCACATTTCAGATTAAGCAATGCCGAGGACGGCTTTGTTTTCAAAAGGGGGAGGATGATGAGGACATGACTACCTTGGATACGACCAAAAATATTGCATACGTGCATATTTGTCAGGTGATTTCTAATACAAACTATTCAATAATCTATTCATGTTATCCAGAACAAAAATACTTCACACACTTTTATGTTTTGTCTAATTGCAGGTGTATGGGACATTTGTACAATCCACATATGAAGACAAGGGAAAAGGAGAAGTTTAGGTTGTGTTCAAAAAGTCCTCTCACGTCACTTTTGGGCCAAGAGAAGATAGAGTCCAAGTCTCTCACGTTCTGGATTCAGATTCGGACTGCACAGACATACCTGACTCAAAACGCCAACAACTTTTTCATACGGACTCCGAATTGGGTGATTCTTTTTTTGTTGGAAACTAGATTTCGTGCTCTTTCCAACCCAATTGGATTCACCTTCAAATTCGTCCGGAGCGTTGAGTTACGGACGAAACAATCTGACGTTGCAGCAGAATCCGAGTCAAACTACAAGCCCAAAGGTGTTGCATCACCTCCACTTGGGCCCACGAGCCTTGTACGACTTAGGGTTAGTTTTAGGCTGCCTTGGGACGTCCTCCCACCTCCTTGGCCGCCACCCCTTGCTCCTATATAAGTAGATCCATCTAGTAGCTTTTTCCTTGGGTTTTATTTAGTTAAAAGTTAGCCATCGCTGCAACTTCGTGTACTTCGTTTGTGTCCAACGACCAGACCAAGACCGCTTATGAAACCCCACTTTAATCAATACTTCATCCATATTCGCAATATTCAGATTGCTTAATCATATTCTTGCTTGTTCTTCGATTGCTTGCAGGAATAGACCTTCGTGGTCAGGTTGATCGTGCTCCTGCGTGGTCAATAACCTCTCGGGGTTGGTTTAGCGATTGCTAAGGCGCAACTCGTGCATGTTTGTAGTCGGATCGTCAAAGTCGTCTCCACCAAATCGATAGTTATCATCGTCAAAATCGAAAGATCGGGACCCTCGCCTCTATCAAACAGAAGTTAGTCACTGCTCCAGTTCTGACTCCCCCTGATGAATCCAAACCGTTTGAGGTCTTCTGTGATGCTTCCCTTCAAGGTCTTGGTGCAGTGTTGATGCAAGAGAAGAAAGTTGTGGCCTATACCTCTCGCCAGTTGAAGCCCAACAAAAAGAACTACCCCACTCATGACCTCGAATTGGCGGCAGTTGTCCATGCTCTTTTAACTTGGAGACATCTCTTATTGGGAAGAAAAGTGGTCATCCTCACTGATCATAAGAGTCTCAAGTACATCTTCACTCAGCCTAATCTCAACCTCAGGCAGACTCGTTGGGTCGAAATGATTCAAGAGTATAATCCGAGTATCGAATATACTCCAGGCAAGGCCAATGTAATTGCTGACGCATTGAGCAGGAAGGCTTACTGCAACACTTTGATTCTCAAGCCTTACCAACACGAACTTTGCGAAGCTTTCCACAAACTCAATCTGCAAGTTGTTCCTCAAGGTTTCCTCGCCAACCTCCAAGTCTCTCCTACTTTGGAAGATCAGATTCGTGAGGCTCAACTTCTTGATGCTATGGTGAAGAAGGTGAAGATTGGGATTGCCAAGAGTCAATCCAAGTACAAGTGCTATCGCCTTGATGACAAGGATACTCTATTCTTTGAGGATCGCATTGTTGTGCCTAAAGGTGATCTTCGTAAAGTCATTATGAACGAGGCTCACAATTCACTCCTCTCTATTCACCCTGGAAGTACAAAGATGTACCATGACCTCAAGCAGTCGTATTGGTGGACTCGAATGAAGCGTGAGATTGCTCAGCTCGTGAATGAATGTGATGTCTACAGAAGAGTGAAAGCAGAACACCAACGACCAGCTGGTCTCCTCCAACCTCTTGCCATTCCAGAATGGAAGTTTGACCATATTGAGATGGACTTCGTGACTGGATTTCCAAAGTCCAAGCGTGGCCATGATGCTATCTTCGTTGTCATCGACAAATCACTAAAGTGGCTCATTTCCTTCCTATCAAAGAATCTATCACAACAGCTCAATTGGCAGAGCTTTATACCTCCCGGATTGTCTCGCTGCACGGCATTCTGTAGTTGATATCTTCAAATCGTGGCAGCATGTTCACCTCTAAGTTTTGGGATTCTTTTCAGAAGGCCATGGGCACCAACATTCGCTTCAGCACAACTTTTCATCCTCAAACTAGTGGCCAAGTCGAGCGAGTTAATCAAATTCTTGAAGATATGCTCAGGGCTTGCGTCATCTCTTTCGGTATGAAGTGGGAAGATTGTCTTCCATATGCCGAGTTCTCCTACAACAACAGCTTCCAAGCGAGTTCGGGCAAGGCCCCATTTGAAATTCTCTATGGCAGGAAGTGCCGTACTCCTCTTAACTGGTCAGAAACTGGTGAACGCCAACTTCTCTTATCATGTGTTGTTGGGTTTTTGTCTCCGTGTGTTTTGTCTTTGTCATGCATCTCATATCATGTCATCATGTGCATTGCATTTGCATACGTGTTCATCTCATGCATCCGAGCATTTTCCCCGTTGTCCGTTTTGCATTCCGGCGCTCCTATGTCCTCCGGTGTCCCTTTCTGCCTCTTTTCGTGTGTGGGGGTTAAACGTTTTCAGATTGGACCAATACTTGCCAAGCGGCCTTGGTTTACTACCGGTAGACCGCCTGTCAAGTTTCGTGCCATTTGGACTTTGTTTGATACTCCAACGGTTAACCGAGGGACCGAAAAGGTCTCGTGTGTGTTGCAGCCCAACACCCTTCCAAACTAGCCCAAAACCCACCTAAACCCCTCCATCACCTAGAGCGTTCAATAACGATCGCGTGGCCGCAAACCACACCTCATTTGGAGCTTCCTAGCTCCCTCTACCTGATGAGGACATCAATACCATTGTTACACCCACAGCCCCTACTGTTACATATACTGGACCAATTACTAGAGCTCGCGCACACCAATTAAATTACCAGGTACTTTCGTTTCTTGGTAATGATTCTAATGTTCATGAGATTATGATGCTGCCTAAATTGGATACATTTGTTTTGCTTACAAATGAAGGTCCTAGCTTGGAGAAGGATGAACATTGGAGCAAGAACACGAATGGAGTTGATGGCATGCGCAAGGGGATCAAGAACGGAGTTACAAGTGATGATTTCAGGACTTTGAAGCCGCCATAAGGAGTGCATGAAGCCTTGGACGAAATATACAAGATGCCACTTCATAATATTCGTCCATAGGCTATTCTAGGTGCTGCGTCACCTTATTAATGGGCCAGGCCCATGTAATTTCGAAATACTTAAGTATAGGCTATTTTTAGAGTCCGTATGTGTGGGGAAACAAGAGTTAGGGTTGGTTTCGGACCCCACCCTCAAGGGCCACGAAATTCCCCTCTCTTCCTCCATATATACAGCCCTTAGGGCGTCGTTAGACTTGGGTTTTGTTTAGATTAAAAGTTCGCCATAGCTGCAACTTCGCGTACTTCGTTTGTGTCCAACGACCAGACCAAGACGTCACAGAACCCCACCTTGATCAATAAAGCTTTCATCTTATATTCGCAATATCCAGATTGCAATCTCAGCTTCTTGCTTGTTCTTCGTCTGCTCGCAGGAAACAGGCCCTCGTGGTCAGGTTGATCGTGCTCCGGCGTGGTCAATAACCCCTCGGAAGTTGGTTTAGCGATTGCTAAGGCGCGACGTCTCGCACGTTCGTAGTCGGATCGTCAAGGTCGACTCCCACAGAAAACGATAGCCACCATCTCATCGAAACATCGGGACACCTTTGCCTCTATCACTACCTATAAAACTAGCCCCTCCTCCGAAAATTCCGGGTCTTCTCCTACCCTAACCCTAGCCCTTTCTTCATCCGCGCGCCGGACGTGTCCGCCGGCGCCGGACAAAGTCGCCGCAGCCAGCCATCGAGCGCCACGTGGCAGCTCCTTGCCCCCGCGCCGCGCGGCCCGCCGGAGCCCGCTTCGGGCCCCCGAGCCCGTTCCCCGCGCCGCCGCCCTTCGCCTCCTCTTCTCTGCCTGGGAGCCGCCGCCCGACCCGGCCATCCTCGCCGCGTCACCTCTCCCTCTGCTGCGCCGGCCGGAGCTGCTCTCCGGCCGAAGCACCTCGCCACGCCACCGCGCCTCCACCACCGCGCCGCCTCTCACCGGCGACGCCCGAGGCCGCCCCGTCCTCCTCCCAGATCCGGCGACATCTCCAAGTCTGGCGGCCCCTCCATCTCTGGCGAGTTCTTGAACCCCGGTGATCCTCGATCCGTGTGGCAGCCAGATCTGGATCTGGGACGAGGGTTGACTTTTTCCCTCCGAACCCTAATTTTAATGCAATCTTTATCATGCCATAACTCTGCATCCGTAGCTCCGATTCGTGCGTGTAGCATATCAAAATGTTCGTCTCGATGAGCATATCATTTCATCTCATTGCATCATTTTCATTTGAGCTCATCTTGATGCCCGAAATGCTGTTGGAAGAGAGCTATGTGAGGATTATGTTAGATCTATTTCAGCAAATGGCCTTTTGTCATTTTTGCCATGATTAATGTGTGCATGCTATGATCCTGAGCTCCACATGTGTTTTGATGTATGCCATGTTATCTTTACAGGGGTGTATGCCATGTATTTTTGTGATCTTTGTGGTGACTAGCACAAGCATGCAAAATAGCTTACTCAATGATGCTGATTTCAGGGACTTCGAATTTCACCAAGTCCTTGTCCTGTTATTGTTTTTATGCCATATGTTCATGTTGTTTCCTAGTGATCCGTGCATCTTTTGGGCATGATCAGTAAGGATGTTTTTTAGATATTGTGGTGATCTATCCATCCTTGTCTTTGTTTGCAATTACGGAGCACCCTAGCTTGAGTCAATCGAGCTCTACTTTTGCTATAAAATGTTCCTGGCAGATTGTTAACATGTTTTGCAATTTTGCCAAGCTTGTTGTAGTTGATCCGTGCATGCTATGATGTTGTTCTTGCCATGTCTAGCTTCTATGCCATCTCTTCTTGCTGGGTGTATACTTAGATTATCATGCCATGCGTTGTAGTGAGTGCATCGAGATCGTGAACATGCCTACTTGTTAACTGTTTTGCCATGCTCCAGTTTTTCACTAAGTCTGAATCTGTTTATGTTTTTGCTATGTTCACATGCTTGCAATTGTATTTTCTGATCCCTTTTGGCTTATGGTCACTAAGGGACTTCTGTTATATTGATGAGAACATCAATACCATTGTTACACCCACAGCCCCTACTATTACATATACTGGACCAATTACTAGAGCTCGCGCACGCCAATTAAATTACCAGGTACTTTCGTTTCTTGGTAATGATTCTAATGTTCATGAGATTATGATGCTGCCTAAATTGGATACATTTGTTTTGCTTTCAAATGAAGGGCCTAGCTTGGAGAAGGATGAACATTGGAGCAAGAACACGCATGAAGTTGATGGCATGCGCAAGGGGATCAAGAACGGAGTTACAAGTGATGATTTCAGGACTTTGAAGCCGCCATAAGGAGTGCATGAAGCCATGGACGAAATATACAAGATGCCACTTCATAATATTCGTCCATAGGCTATTCTAGGTGCTGCGTCACCTTATTAATGGGCCAGGCCCATGTAATTTCGAAATACTTAAGTATAGGCTATTTTTAGAGTCCGTACGTGTGGGGAAACAAGAGTTAGGGTTGGTTTCGGACCCCACCCTGAAGGGCCACGAAATTCCCCTCTCTTCCTCCATATATACAGCCCTTAGGGCGTCGTTTAGACTTTGGGTTTTGTTTAGATTAAAAGTTCGCCATAGCTGCAACTTCGCGTACTTCGTTTGTGTGCAACGACCAGACCAAGACGTCACAGAACCCCACCTTGATCAATAAAGCTTTCATCTTATATTCGCAATATCCAGATTGCAATCTCAATTTCTTGCTTGTTCTTCGTTTGCTCGCAGGAAACAGGCCCTCGTGGTCAGGTTGATCGTGCTCCGGCGTGGTCAATAACCCCTCGGAAGTTGGTTTAGCGATTGCTAAGGCGCGACGTCTCGCACGTTCGTAGTTGGATCGTCAAGGTCGACTCCCACAGAAAACGATAGCCACCATCTCATCGAAACATCGGGACACCTTTGCCTCTATCATATATGCTTTGAGTAGCTTCATGCCATGCCTTGCTTTGCCATGATATGTTCCTGTAGAATGTAGTTATCATGCTCTAAAGTTTGCTTTCTGATGATAAATTCCTGATATGCTGTTAATTTCACTTTTGCCATGCTTGTTTGAACCTGTTAATGAGTGAATTAGCCGTAGCTCAGTGTTCATCTTTTGTCAAGCATCATGAGTGTATCCCTGGCATGTATTTTGTTGCTATGTTTGAGTGCTGTAGCATATTTTTCTTGATGCATTTAGATGGTCACTTGCTGATTATCGCAGACCGGTGCCATATTTGTTTTGCTTGCCATTTCCAAACCGTGCATCCGATTCCGGTGATCTTTATATCGATTTCGACCGAAATCAACTCACCTTTCCAGTGGCACTCTTGGATTTCCAAGATGAGGCCAGGTTATATCTTTCCTTTCCAAATCATGCATATGCATGACATATCGCATCCCGCATATCATATCATGTTTGCATCATGTTGTTTGAGCATTGCACGTGGTTGATTGTGTTCCTTTTGCTTGTTGTTCTTGCTTGGGTAGAGCCGGGAGACGAGTTCATGAACGAGGAGCCCGTTGAGTACGCTTACGAGGATCAAGGCAACTCTGAGAACTTTGTAGGCAAGATGACCATACCCTCGAAATCACTTCTATCTTTGCTTGCTAGATGCTCGCTCTTTTGGTATGCCTATGCTACGATACCTACCACTTGCTTATCATGCCTCCCATTTCTCCATGTCAAACCTCTAACCCACCATGTCCTAGGAAACCGTTGTTTGGCTATGTTACCGCTTTGCTCAGCCCCTCTTATAGCGTTGCTAGCTGCAGGTGAAGTTTGGAGATCGTTCCTTGTTGGAGCTTGTTTATTGTGGGGATATCACAATATTATCTTGTTTATCTTAATGCACCTATATACTAGGTAAAGGGTGGAAGGCTCGGCCTTATGCCTAGTGTTTTGTTCCACTCTTGCCGCCCTAGTTTCCGTCATATCGGTGTTATGTTCCCGGATTTTGTGTTCCTTACGTGGTTGGGTTATAATGGGAACCCCTTGACAGTTCGCCTTGAATAAAACTCCTCCAGCAATGCCCAACCTTGGTTTTACCATTCGCCACCTAGCCTCTTTTTCCCTTGGGTTTCCGGAGCCCAAGGGTCATCTTTATTTAAACCCCCTGGGCCAGTGCTCCACTGAGTGTTGGTCCGAAATGGGCAGCCTGCGGGGCCACCTCGGGGAAACTCGAGGGTTGGTTTTACTCGTAGCTTGACCTATCTAAGTGTGCCCTGAGAACGAGATATGTGCAGCTCCTATCGGGATTTGTTGGCACATTCGGGCGGTGTTGCTGGACTTGTTTTACCATTGTCGAGATGTCTTGTAACCTGGATGCCGAGCCTGATCGGATTGTCTTGGGAGAAGGAATATCCTTCGTTGACCGTGAGAGCTTGTGATGGGCTAAGTTGGGACTCCCCTGCAGGGATTTGAACTTTCGAAAGCCGTGCCCGCGGTTATGGGCAGATGGGAATTTGTTAATGTCCGGTTGTAGATAACCTAAAACTTAACTTAATTAAAATGCATCAACCGCGTGTGTAACCGTGATGGTCTCTTCTCGGCGGAGTCCGGGAAGTGAACACGGTGTTGGAGTAATGTTTGACGTAGGTTGTTCTAGGATCACTTCTTGGTCATAGTTGTTCGACCGTGCCTTTGCTTTATCTTCTGCTCTCATTTGCATATGTTAGCCACCATATATGCTAGTCGCTTGCTGCAGCTCCACATCATACCTTTACCTTACCCATAAGCTTAAATAGTCTTGATCGCGAGGGTGTGAGATTGCTGAGTCCCCGTGACTCACAGATTCCTTCCAAAACCAGATGCAGGGACCGATGATTCCGCTCCAGGTGACGCGTTTGAGCTCAAGTGGGAGTTCGATGAAGACTCTCGTTGTTACTACGTGTCTTTCCCAGATGATCAGTAGTGGTGCCCAGTTGGGGCGATCGGGGACTTTGTCGCATTTGGGGGTTGATCTTTATTTTGGTTCCGTAGTCGGACCCTAAGTGTATTGGATGAATGTAATGACTTATTTATGTAATTGTGTGACGTGGCGAGTGTAAGCCAACTATGTACCTTTCCCCTTTATTTATTTACATGGGTTGTTGTAAATATTACCTCACTTGCGACATTGCTTTCAATGCGGTTATGCCTCTAAGTCCTGCTTCGACACGTAGGAGATATAGCCACATCGAGGGCGTTACAGTATCACACTAGATGGGTTCTCACACACTTCTCTTATCTCACGTTTGGTGGAGAATAGAACTAGGTTCTTCTTTTTGCTCATCGTGGAGGCACTCGATTTGGGCTTGTGGCGCTCACTCTCTTTTTGGTGGCTCGCTCTCTCACTATGATCTCCACGATGGGTGGCTTGCTTGTCGGCAATCACTTGACTTGGCGACATTGGACGGAGAACGTACTCCTTGCCCTTCATCTTGAAGATGTAGTGGTTCGTTCGGCCGTTGTGGATGACTCCTTTATCGAATTGCCATGGGCGTCCAAGGAGAAGATGGCAAACGGTCATTGGAACGACGTCGCACTCCAAGGTGTCTTCGTAGGCGCCAATTTTGAAGGAGACTTGTACTCGGTGCTTGACTTGGATGGTGCCAGAGTCGCTAAGCCATTGCACTTTGTATGGATGTGGATGCTTCGTCTTGGGCAATTGGAGCCTGGAGCAAAGTTCTTCACTTGCGAGATTATGACAACTCCCTCCATCGATGATGACCTTGACGGATCGTCCATTGATGCCGGCCTTGGTGTGTAATATGTGGAATCTTTGGTCTTCCTCTTGGTGATGTTGGAGAGTCAAGACTTTGGAGACAACAAGTGCGAGACTTGAGTCTTCATCGCAAAAGACTTGTTCTTCTTCATTGTTCGCTTGGCGGTGCATGGCGACTTGCTCAAGGGCTTCCATTTCTCCTTCACTTAGTGTGTCATAAGTGCCATCATCGTTGAAGACCATGGTTCGCTTGTTGGTGCACTCATAGGACTTGTGGCCTCGACCTCCGCAAGTGAAACACTTGAAGGAACTCGTCTTGATGGTCTCATCGATTGGGGTTGATGATGATGAAACTCTCGGCTTGAAGTTGTTCGTAGTAGGATGGCTTGTAGTTGACGAAGCTTTCTTGGAACTCGACTTCTCGATGTTGGTAGAAGTCTTTGTAGTCGGTGTTGGAGTCGTTGAAGCTTGGTTGTTGGAGAAGCCGTAGAACTTGGATGAGAACTTGGCATACTTGAAATCATCTTGCACTTGGCGTTCCGCTTTGGTAGCTTGGTGCACTAGGTCGATGAGGTTCGAGTATGGTTGGAAGTCGGCGATCTTCTTGATAGGATGGTTGAGTCCATTCAAGAAATGTGCCATTGTTTGCTCATCATCTTCCGTAACATTGGCTCGTATCGTTGCAATCACCATCTCCTTGTAGTACTCTTCAATGCTCTTGGTTCCTTGCTTGAGTTGTTGGAGTTTCTTGAAGAGGTCGCAGTTGTAGTAAATAGGTACGAAGCGTGCGCTCATGACATCCTTCATTTGTGCCCAAGTAGTGATGGGCGGTTCATCTCTTGCCTCTCGGCGCTCGATAACTGGTTTCCACCAAATGAGCACATAGTTTCGGAACTCAAGGGATGCCATGTCGATCTTCTTGTCTTCTTCATAATTCTGCAAACGGAAGATCTTGTCAACATTCAATGCCCATGAAAGGTACTCTTCGGGATCGTTGCTTCCTTTGAACTTGGGCATGGTGAACTTGAGTTTGCCATAGTGATAGAGGTGAGAGGCCCGATCTTTCGATGAGATGGTGGCTATCGTTTTGGTGGAAGTCGACTTTGACGATCCGACTACGAACGTGCGAGGACGTCGCGCCATAGCAATCGCTAAACCAACTCCGGGAGGTTATTGAACACGCCGAAGCACAATCAACCTGACCACGAGGGTCTATTTCCTGCAAGCAACGAAGAACAAGCAAGAAATTGAAATTGCAATCAGGATATTGCGAATATAAGAGGAAAGCTTTATTGATGAAGGTGGGGTTCTGTGACATCTTGGTCTGGTCGTTGGACACAAACAAAGTACGCGGAGCTGCAGCTATGGCGAACTTTTAATCTAAAAAAAACCCAAAGTCTAAACGACGCCCTAAGGGCTGTATATATGGAGGAAGAGGGGGGGGGGATTTCGTGGCCCTTGGAGGAGGGGTCCGAAACCAACCCTAACTCTCGTTTCCCCACACATACGGACTCTAAAAACAGTCTATACTTAAGTATTTCGAAAATACATGGGCCTGGCCCAATAATAAGGTGACGCAGCACCTAGAATAGCCTCTGGACGAAATTTATGAAGTGGCATCTTGTATATTTCGTCCAAGGCTTCATGCACTCCTTATGGTGGCTTCAAAGTTCTGAAATCATCACTTGTAACTCCGTTCTTGTTCCCCTTGCGCATGCCATCATCTCCATGCTTGAACTTGCTCCGAGGTTCATCTTTCTTGTCCAAGCTAGGCCCTTCATTTGTAAGCAAAACAAATGTATCCAATTTAGGCAGCATCATATTCTCATGAACATTAGAATCTTTACCAAGAAACGAAAGTACCTGATAATTCAATTGGTGTGCACGAGCTCTAGTAATTGGTCCAGTATGTATAGCAGCACGGGCTGTGGGTGTAACAATGGTATTGATGTCCTCATCATCCTCCCCTTCTTGCAATGAAGTCGTCCTCGACGAAAGCTCATCTTCCTCACCCAAATAAGGCTTCAAATCTGCAATGATAAAAGTGGGACTAACCCCAAAATCTGCAGGCAGCTCAATTTTATATGCATTATTATTTATTTTCTCTAACACCTTAAAAGGACCATCAACACGTGGCATTAGTTTTGGTTTGCGCAAATTAGAAAATCTATCCTTACGCAAATGTAACCAAACTAGATCTCCAGGTGCAAACACAACATGTTTTCTACCCTTATCTCCAGCAAGTTTATATTTAGCATTCATACGCTCAATGTTTTCCTTAGTTAACTCATGCATTTTTAAAATCAATTCAGCACGTTCTTAGTAGTAGAATGCTATGAACGATTATAAGAAAATTCAATAGGAGGCAAGCATTCTTCCCACATTTTCTTATTATTTTTCAAAACAGCCCTAGCATAGTAGACGATGTCCTATTGACTACTTCAGTTTGTCCATCAGTTTGGGGGTGACAAGTAGTACTAAAAAGCAATTTAGTCCCCAACTTAGCCCATAAACATCTCCAAAAGTGGCTAAGAAATTTAGTATCATGATCTGAAACAATATTATATGGCACACCATGCAAGCGAATAATTTCATGAAAGAACAAATCAGCAACATTAACAGCATCATCGCTTTTATGACATGGTATAAAGTGTGCCATTTTCGAGAACCTATCCACGACAACAAATATACTATCCCTCCCCTTCTTTATTCGAGGTAAACCTAAAACAGAGTCCATAGATATATCCTCCCAAGGAACACTAGGTACAGGCAAAGGCATATATAAGCCATAAGGATTGAGTCGTGACTTAGCTTTTTGACATGTAGTGCAGCAAGCAACAAAATGCTCAACATCCCGTCTCATATGTGGCCAAAAAAAATGTGTAGCAAGTATATCCTCCGTCTTCTTCCCGCCAAAGTGTCCCATTAATCCTCCTCCATGAGCCTCCTGCAACAACAAAAGACGAAAGGAGCTAGCTGGAATGCAAAGCTTGTTAGCACGAAACACAAATCCATCGTTAAGAACAACTTGTTCCAAGTTCTCCCTTCCTTACAATTCTGCAATACACCTTTAAATTCAGCATCATGCACATACTGATCTTTGATGGTCTCCAAACCAAATATTTTAAAGTCAAGTTGTGAAAGCATAGTATAACGACGATACAATGCATCAACAATAACATTTTCTTTACCCTTCTTGTGTTCAATGACATAAGGGAAAGTCTCAATGAATTCAACCCATTTAGCATGTCTACGGTTCAGTTTTGCTTGACTTTTAATGTGTTTCATAGATTCATGATCAGAATGTATAACAAATTCCTTGGGCCATAAATAATGTTGCCATGTTTCTAAGGTCCGAATAAGAGCATATAATTCTTTATCATAAGTAGAATAGTTCAGACTAGGCCCACTCAATTTTTCAGAAAAGTATGCAACATGTTTTCCATCTTGTAATAACACACCTCCTAATCCAATTCCACTAGCATCACATTCAAGCTCAAAAGTCTTATTAAAATCAGGAAGTTGGAGTAAAGGAGCATGTGTCAACTTATCTTTCAATACCGTGAAGGCTTCTTCCTGTGCGGTACCCCAAACAAAAGGCACATCCTTCTTTGTAAGCTCCTTGAGAGGTGTAGCAATGGTGCTGAAGTCTCTCACGAAACGCCTATAGAAACCAGCAAGGCCAAGGAAACTCCTCACTTGTGCGACCGTTTTGGGCTGCGGCCAACTCTCAATAGCTTCAATCTTGGCTTTATCAACTTCAATTCCTTGTGGAGTAACAACATAGCCAAGAAAAGATACTCGGTCGGTGCAAAAGGTGCACTTTCCAAGGTTACCAAACAAACGTGCATCACGTAGAGCAATAAAAATCGCACGTAAATGTTCCAATGTTCCTCCAAAGATTTACTATAAATCAGTAAATCATCAAAATAGACTATCACAAATCGTCCAATGAAAGCACGTAAAACTTCGTTCATTAACCTCATGAAAGTACTAGGTGCATTAGTTAACCCAAAAGGCATGACTAACCACTCATATAATCCAAACTTAGTTTTAAATGCTGTTTTGCATTCATCTCCCAATTTCATACGAATTTGATGGTATCTACTGCGCAAATCAACTTTGGAGAATATTGTAGAGCCACTCAATTCATCAAGCATGTCGTCTAGCCTAGGAATAGGATGACGATAACGAATAGTAATATTATTAATGCCTCTACAATCAACACACATACGCGACGTACCATCCTTTTTCGGCACTAAAACGATAGGAACAGCACAAGGACTAAGGGATTCACGTATATAACCTTTGTTGAGCAGCTCCTGTACTTGACGCATAATCTCCTTCGTCTCCTCTGGATTGGTACGGTATGGCGCACGGTTGGGTAATGATGCACCGGGAATTAAGTCAATTTGATGCTCAATCCCGCGAATAGGTGGTAATCCCGGTGGCACGTCTTGTGGAAAGACGTCAGCGAACTCCTACAAAATGTTAGTGACAGCAGGAGGCAAAGAGGAAGGCACGTCCTCGAATGAAAATAATGCCTCTTTGCACACAAAAGCATAGAAAACAGATTTGCTAAAATCTAGATCATCAATATCAGATTTGGTGGCAAGTAAACATGCACTTTTCAATTTAATTTCAGAAGCAGCACTAGATGGTTTATTATTAGGCCTCATTTGTTGCTCAAATTATTTTGCCACAATCTGATTTTCACTCTTATTTTTCTCCTGTTTTTCTTTATTAGCTCTATTAATATCATCTTTCAAAATGGAATCAGGAGTCATAGGAAGCAAAGTAATATTTTTTATCCTTGTGAACAAGAGTATATTGATTGTTTCTACCATGGTGTACAGAATTGTTATCAAATTGCCATGGTCTACCACTTAATAAGGAACATGGTTGCATGGGTACCACATCACAATCAACATAATCAGCATATGTAGAGATACTAAAATGCACACGAACAGTACGTGTTACCTTAACCTTGCCGTTGTTGTTGAACCATTGGATGTAGTAAGGATGTGGATGTGGTCTTGTGGTGAGAGATAGCTTCTCCACCATCTCCATGCTAGCCAAGTTATTGCAGCTCCCTCCATCTATGATGACGCGAATAGAACGTTCCTTCACAACTCCCTTTGTATGGAACAAATTATGCCTCTGATTTTGCTCAGCTTGTGTAACCTGCACACTCAAAACACGTTGAGCAACTAAACATTCATACCCGTCAGCATTTTCAGTAGCCATGTATTGCGTCTCATGATCAGAATCCTCTCCACCGTGTTCTTCATGTGTAATAAGAGCTGATGTAGGGTAGGAACCCTAGGGGCCGATCTTTCATGAAAGGAGCGATTCCCGTCCAAGAACGCGAAGAACACGAGGGGAAAACAAGGGAAAACACATGAGGAAACACGAGAGAATCACTCAACCAACAAGAATAGATCACACATGCGCTAGATTGATGAACACAAAGGTGAGATACAAGATCCAAAGTCAACAATGGATGATACAAAGGTAGCCGGTCTTCTCCGTGAGGAGGTCTTGATGTTCTTCTCCGAAAGGAGGTCTTGAATCCAAAGGGATCTTCTCCGAAGAGGCCGCGGTCTTTCACGAGGAGTAGATCTGATGTGGATGAGCGAAGCTCTGTCTCTAAGTATGAGCTAAACCAATGCTAACCCTCAAATGGTGGAGGTGGAGGAGTATATATAGTCTAGGGCCATGAAGGGGTAAGTGAGGGCAAAGGGACACATGGGCTCGGCCCGATACAGTGTGCACAGATAGGCGTCAGACGTCCGACGGGTACCTGATAGAGGCAAAGGTGTCCCGATGTTTCGATGAGATGGTGGCTATCGTTTTCTGTGGGAGTCGACCTTGACGATCCGACTACGAACGTGCAAGACGTCGCGCCTTAGCAATCACTAAACCAACTTCCGAGGGGTTATTGACCACGCCGGAGCACGATCAACCTGACCACGAGGGCCTGTTTCCTGCGAGCAAACGAAGAACAAGCAAGAAACTGAGATTGCAATCTGGATATTGCGAATATAAGATGAAAGCTTTATTGATCAAGGTGGGGTTCTGTGACGTCTTGGTCTGGTCGTTGGACACAAACGAAGTACGCGAAGTTGCAGCGATGGCGAACTTTTAATCTAAACAAAACCCAAAGTCTAAACGACGCCCTAAGGGCTGTATATATGGAGGAAGAGAGGGGAATTTCGTGGCCCTTGAGGGTGGGGTCCGAAACCAACCCTAACTCTTGTTTCCCCACACATACGGACTCTAAAAATAGCCTATACTTAAGTATTTCGAAATTACATGGGCCTGGCCCATTAATAAGGTGACGCAGCACCTAGAATAGCCTATGGACGAATATTATGAAGTGGCATCTTGTATATTTTGTCCATGGCTTCATGCACTCCTTATGGCGGCTTCAAAGTCCTGAAATCATCACTTGTAACTCCGTTCTTGATCCCCTTGCGCATGCCATCAACTTCATGCGTGTTCTTGCTCCAATGTTCATCCTTCTCCAAGCTAGGCCCTTCATTTGAAAGCACAACAAATGTATCCAATTTAGGCAGCATCATAATCTCATGAAGATTAGAATCATTACCAAGAAACGAAAGTACCTGGTAATTTAATTGGCATGCGCGAGCTCTAGTAATTGGTCCAGTATATGTAACAGTAGGGGCTGTGGGTGTAACAATGGTATTGATGTATCATCCTCCCCTTCTTGAAATGAAGTCGTCCTCAACGGAAGCTCATCTTCCTCACCCAAATAAGGCTTCAAATCTGCAATATTAAAAGTGGGACTAACCCCAAAATCTGCAGGTAGCTCAAGTTTATATGCATTATCATTTATTTTCTCTAAAACCTTAAAAGGACCATCAGCACGTGGCATTAGCTTTGATTTGCGCAGATTAGGAAATCTATCTTTACGCAAATGTAACCAAACAAGATCTCCAGGTGCAAACACAACATGTTTTCTACCCTTATCTCCAGCAAGTTTATATTTAGCATTCATACGCTCAATGTTTTCCTTAGTTAACTCATGCATTTTTAAAATCAATTCAGAACATTCTTTAGCATCAAAATTAACCTTCTCCGAAGATGGAAGAGGCAACAAATCAATAGGTGCACGAGGTAGGAAACCATACACAATTTCAAAAGGGCACATCTTAGTAGTAGAATGCAATGAACGATTATAAGCAAATTCAATATGAGGCAAGCATTCTTCCCACATTTTCTTGTTATTCTTCAAAACAGCCCTAAGCATAGTAGACAATGTTCTATTGACTACTTCAGTTTGTCCACCAGTTTGGGGGTGACAAGTTGTACTAAAAAGCAGCTTAGTCCCCAACTTAGCCCATAAACATTGCCAAAAGTGGCTAAGAAATTTAGTATCACGATCTGAAACAATAGTATTTGGCACACCATGTAAGCGAATAATTTCACGAAAGAACAAATCAGCAACATTAACAGCATCATCGCTTTTATGACATGGTATAAAGTGTGCCATTTTCGAGAACCTATCCACGACAACAAATATGCTATCCCTCCCCTTCTTTGTTCTAGGTAAACCTAAAACAAAGTCCATAGATATATCCTCCCAAGGAACACTAGGTACAGGCAAAGGCATATATAAACCATGAGGATTGAGTCGTGACTTAGCTCTTTGACATGTAGTGCAGCGAGCAACAAAACGCTCAACATACCGTCTCATCTTTGGCCAAAAGAAATGTGTAGCAAGTATATCCTCCGTCTTCTTGACGCCAAAGTGTCCCATTAATCCTCCTCCATGCGCCTCCTGCAACAACAAAAGACGAACGGAGCTAGCTGGAATGCATAGCTTGTTAGCACGAAACACAAATCCATCGTTAAGAACGAACTTGTTCCAAGTTCTCCCTTCCTTACAATTCTGCAATACATCTTTAAATTCAGCATCATTAACATATTGATCCTTGATGGTCTCCAAACCAAATATTTTAAAGTCAAGTTGTGAAAGCATAGTATAACGACGAGACAAGGCATCAGCAATAACATTTTCTTTACCCTTCTTGTGTTTAATCACATAAGGGAAAGTCTCAATGAATTCAACCCATTTAGCATGTCGACGGTTCAGTTTTACTTGACTTTTAATGTGTTTCAAAGATTCATGATCAGAATGTATAACAAATTCCTTGGGCCATAAATAATGTTGCCATGTTTCTAAGGTCCGAACAAGAGCATATAATTCTTTATCATATGTAGAATAGTTCAGACTAGGCCCACTCAATTTTTCAGAAAAGTATGCAACAGGTTTTCCATCTTGTAATAACACACCTCCTAATCCAATTCCACTAGCATCACATTCAAGCTCAAAAGTCTTATTGAAATTAGGAAGTTGGAGTAAAGGAGCATGTGTCAACTTATCTTTCAATACCGTGAAGGCTTCTTCCTGTGCGGTACCCCAAACAAAAGGTACATCCTTCTTTGTAAGCTCGTTGAGAGGTGCAGCAATGGTGCTGAAATCTCTCACAAAACGCCTATAAAAACCAGCGAGGCCAAGGAAACTCCTCACTTGTGTGACCGTTTTGGGCTGCGGCCAACTCTCAATAGCTTCAATCTTGGCTTTATCAACTTCAATTCCCTGTGGAGTAACAACATAGCCAAGAAAAGATACTCGGTCGGTGCAAAAGGTGCACTTTCCAAGGCTACCAAACAAACGTGCATCACGTAGAGCAATAAAAACAGCACGTAAATGTTCCAAATGTTCCTCCAAAGATTTGCTATAAATCAATATGTCATCAAAGTAAACTACCACAAATCGTCCAATGAAAGCACGTAAAACTTCGTTCATTAACCTCATGAAAGTACTAGGTGCATTAGTTAACCCAAAAGGCATGACTAACCACTCATATAATCCAAACTTAGTTTTAAATGCTGTTTTCCATTCATCTCCCAATTTCATACGAATTTGATGGTAACCACTACGCAAATCAACTTTGGAGAATATTGTAGAGCCACTCAATTCATCAAGCATATCATCTAGCCTAGGAATAGGATGACGATAACGAATAGTAATATTATTAATGCCTCTACAATCAACGCACATACGCGACGTACCATCCTTTTTCGGCACTAAAATGATAGGAACAGCACAAGGACTAAGGGATTCGCGTATATAACCTTTGTCGAGCAGTTCTTGTACTTGACGCATAATCTCCTTCGTCTCCTCTGGATTGGTACGGTATGGTGCCCGGTTGGGTAATGATGCACCGGGAATTAAGTCAATTTGATGCTCAATCCCGCGAATAGGTGGTAATCCCGGTGGCACGTCTTGTGGAAAGACGTCGGCGAACTCCTGCAAAATGTTAGTGACAGTAGGAGGCAAAGAGGAAGGCACGTCCTCATATGAAAATAATGCCTCTTTGCACACAAAAGCATAGCAAACAGATTTGCTAAAATCTAGATCATCAATATCAGATTTGGTGGCAAGTAAACATGCACTTTTCAATTTAATTTCAGAAGCAACACTAGATTGTTTATTATTATTAGGCTGCATTTGTTGCTCAAATTCTTTTGCCACAATCTGATTTTCACTCTTAGTTTTCTCCTGTTTTGCTTTATTAGCTCTATTAATATCATCTTTCAAAATGGAATCAGGAGTCATAGGAAGCAAAGTAATATTTTTATCCTTATGAACAAGAGTATACTGATTGTTTCTACCATGGTGAATACAATTTTTATCAAATTGCCATGGTCTACCAAGTAATAAGGAACATGCTTGCATCGGTACCACATCACAATCAACATAATCAGCATATGTAGAGATACTAAAATGCACACGAACAGTACGTGTTACCTTAACCTTGCCGCTGTTGTTGAACCATTGGATGTAGTAAGGATGTGGATGTGGTCTTGTGGTGAGAGATAGCTTCTCCACCATCTCGATGCTAGCCAAGTTGTTGCAACTCCCTCCATCTATGATCACGCGAACAGAACGTTCCTTCACAACTCCCTTTGTATGGAACAAATTATGCCTCTGATTTTGCTCAGCTTGTGTAACCTGCACACTCAAAACACGTTGAGCAACTAAACATTCATACCTGTCAGCATCTTCAGGAGCCATGTATCGCGTCTCATGAGAAGAATCGTCTCCACCGTGTTCGTCACGTGTAATAAGAGCCAAAGTCTCCTCATCATAGTCACTAGCGGACTCATACCCACCATCCTCAGTAACAATCATCACACGCTTAGATGGGCATTCTCTCGCATAATGACCTCCACCCTTGCAACGTCGACAAATAATATCATGTGTTTGCCCTGTTGATGCCATGGATGAAGAAGAGCTCTTTGCAGGCCCAGAAGGTGTGCTCTTGGCAGATAGTGGTGATTGTGCCTGCTTTATTGTATCACGGTTGGAGGTGGCAGCCGACGGAGGCGCCGGTGAAGCAGAACGTGTGGAAGTAGATGATGCACGTGGTGTCCATGAAGAAGGTTGACCTGCAGAAAAGTTAGTCCGCGCCAATGCCTGTCGATCCTGCACTTCACGTTCAGCTTTACAAGCAAGATGGAATAAACGAGTGATATTAGTATACTCCTTATACTCTAGAATCGTCTGAATCTCTCTATTTAATCCACCCATAAAACGTTCAAGCATAGCTTCATTCTCCTCAACAATACCACATCTAATCATGCCAGTTTGTAATTCCTGATAATATTCTTCTACAGAATTTTTTCCCTGTCTTAAGCGCTGCAAGTTTTGAAGTAATTCACGTTGATAATATGGTGGAACCCAACGAGTACGCATAGCAGTTTTCAAAGCAGCCCAAGTACGACGCACGACGTAGAGGTATGTGGAGCTGGGAAGGCTTATAGTATGGTAGCAAAAAGGGTCAGCAATAATCAATTCAGAGATGCAAAGTTGAATAAACGCTCAACGACGGTACTGTGCTGGTCCTAGGCTAGACCGTGCTAGAGACGCGAGCCTAGAACACTAACAAAATCACGGCGCTGCACGTAAATAAGGGAAAAGCACACTCTGGAACTTTTTTTTTCGCTTTTTTTTTGCGCTCCTCTTTTTTTTTTGCGCTCCTCTTTTTTTTTGCGAAAAATTACTATAATTGCGAGTGTCTCAAAACTCTTCCCTCGTCAAACTGATAGGATGGGCACGAAATTTTTTTTTTCACTTTTTTTTCGGAAATCAGGGCAGCGACGACGAAAAAGTGCGACAAAAAAATCACTATGATGGCACGTGGCTCAAAAGACTCAGAAAAGCCTAATATGAGATTGCGCTCCTCTTTTTTTTTCCCGAGACCTACGCAGGCAAGGAAACACGAATCGGAATTGAGATTGATCTCAAGAACAAACCTAATATGAGAAGAACTCGGATTAGTGGTGGATATATGGTTGTGGTATATGGCAGCGGTGGTGGTATATGGTAGCGGTGGTGGTATATGGATAGAGATTGATGGTGGTATATGGATACGGATTGGTAGTGGTATATGGATAAGGATTCAGAGCGGTGGCGGATAAGCAAAAGTGGTAGATGGGCGATGATGATGGTGCGGCGGCGGCGTGACAACTTATGACCAGAACTCGAAACTCTAAAAGACAAGACTCTAAGACCAGCAACTTGACACGACGATGCAACCGCAAATTCAACAAAGCAAAAACCCTAAAAAGATTATGCAAAGGCTCAGATTGGTTCGGATATGATGAACTAACCCTAATTTTTTTTGTGTGGCTTTTTCGTGGACTGTAGGTATGAAGAACAGACTCGATCTAATCTACGAAAAACTGTAAAATCTCACCGAACAACCTAGAAATCTGATACCACTTGATAGAGGCAAAGGTGTCCCGATGTTTCGATGAGATGGTGGCTATCGTTTTCTGTGGGAGTCGACCTTGACGATCCGACAACGAACGTGCGAGACGTCGCGCCTTAGCAATCGCTAAACCAACTTCCGAGGGGTTATTGACATCAATACCATTGTTACACCCACAGCCCCTACTGTTACATATACTGGACCAATTACTAGAGCTCGCGCACGCCAATTAAATTACCAGGTACTTTCGTTTCTTGGTAATGGTTCTAATGTTCATGAGATTATGATGCTGCCTAAATTGGATACATTTGATTTGCTTACAAATGAAGGGCCTAGCTTGGAGAAGGATGAACATTGGAGCAAGAACACGCATGGAGTTGATGGCATGCGCAAGGGGATCAAGAACAGAGTTATAAGTGATGATTTCAGGACTTTGAAGCCGCCATAAGGAGTGCATGAAGCTTTGGACGAAATATACAAGATGCCACTTCATAATATTCGTCCATAGGCTATTCTAGGTGCTGCATCACCTTATTAATGGGCCAGGCCCATGTAATTTCGAAATACTTAAGTATAGGCTATTTTTAGAGTCCGTATGTGTGGGGAAACAAGAGTTAGGGTTGGTTTCGGACCCCACCCTCAAGGGCCACGAAATTCCCCCCTCTTCCTCCATATATACAGCCCTTAGGACGTCGTTTAGACTTTGGGGTTTTGTTTAGATTAAAAGTTCGCCATAGCTGCAACTTCGCGTACTTCGTTTGTGTCCAACGACTAGACCAAGACGTCACAGAACCCCACCTTGATCAATAAAGCTTTCATCTTATATTCGCAATATCCCGATTGCAATCTCAGTTTCTTGCTTGTTCTTCGTTTGCTCGCAGGAAACAGACCCTCGTGGTCAGGTTGATCGTGCTCCGGCGTGGTCAATAACCCTCGGAAGTTGGTTTAGCGATTGCTAAGGCGCGACGTCTCGCATGTTCGTAGTCGGATCGTCAAGGTGGACTCCCACAGAAAACGATAGCCACCATCTCATCGAAACATCGGGACACCTTTGCCTCTATCAAGTGGTATCAGATTTCCAGGTTGCTCGGTGAGATTTTACAGTTTTTCGTAGATTAGATCGAGTCTGTTCTTCATACCTACAGTCCACGAAAAAGCCAGAAAAAAATAGGGTTAGTTCATCATATCCGAACCAATCTGAGCCTTTGCATAATCTTTTTAGGTTTTTGCTTTGTTGAATTTGCGGTTGCATCGTCGTGTCAAGTTGCTGGTCTTAGAGTCTAGTCTTTTAGAGTTTCGAGTTCTGGTCATAAGTTGTCACGCCGCCGCCGCACCATCATCATCGCCCATCTACCACTTTTGCTTATCCGCCACCGCTCTGAATCCATATCCATATACCACCACCAATCCGTATCCATATACCACCACCAATCTGTATCCATATACCACCACCGCTACCATATACCACCACCGCTGCCATATACCACAACCATATATCCACCACCAATCCGAGTTCTTCTCATATTAGGTTTGTTCTTGAGATCAATCTAAATTCCGTTTCGTGTTTCCTTGCCTGCGTATGTCTCGAAAAAAAAGTCTGGAGACCCCGGGGCAGTTTTTAGGCCAAAATTTTCACGGGCAAATTTTTTTCCCTATCCTATTTTTAGGCTTTTCTGAGTCTTTTGAGACACGTGCCATCAGTGATTTTTTGTCGTACTTTTTCGTCGTCGCTGCCCTGATTTCCGAAAAAAAAGAAAAAAAATTTCGTGCCCATCCTATCAGTTTGACGAGGGAAGAGTTTTGAGACACTCGCCATTATAGTGATTTTTCGCAAAAAAAAAGAGGAGCGCAAAAAAAAGGAGCGCAAAAAAAAGAGCGAAAAAAAAGAGTTCCAGAGTGTGCTTTTCCCTTATTTACGTGCAGCGCCGTGATTTTGTTAGTGTTCTAGGCTCGCGTCTCTAGCACGGTCTAGCCTAGGACCAGCACAGTACCGTCGTTGAGCGTTTATTCAACTTTGCATCTCTGAATTGATTATTGCTGACCCTTTTTGCTACCATACTATAAGCCTTCCCAGCTCCACATACATCTACGTCATGCGTTTGACTCTCCCTGGCAATCGCTCTATCCAAGATTTTGAGAGTTTTGACTACAACGGTTGCCGATCACCGCCTGCTGCTGGGTAAGAACTGGTAAGAATTTGAGATTTGCTTGACGGATTTGTGACACCCGCCACCACCATCACTTGTTAGTAGTCTGTAGGATCATATTATTGTGTGTTTCTATTGCTGCTAACCATGCCAGGATCACAAGCCGACGAGACTGACTGGGAGAACTTGACGAACAAGGAGCTTCATGATACATTTCAGCAAATGATGATTGGACAGGTGCAAGATGTGATAAACAGATTTGAAGAGGCCATGGAGAAGATAGATGGCATGGAGAAGACGTTTGAAACAAAGCTCGATAACAAGTTTGCTGAATTGCTTTCGCGTTTTCCACCACCACCACCGGCTGCTCCTGCCGCACCTCTGCAACAACAGCAACAACATCGGCTACCTCCACGTTGGGAAACAGCCCTCCGCCGAGCGAGCCGTGTCCCTCTTCAGTCGGGCCAAACTGCTGGTGCTGCTGTTCATACTTCTGTGGCTCCTACTGTTGATGTGGAGGAGGATGATTATGTGGGAGATTATGAGGATGAGGTTGATCAAAATCAGAACTACGTGCCACCACCAGCACAGCAACCACCAGGTCGTCCACATGCAAATAATGGCAATGGTAGGGCTCACCCTCAGGTACGAGATCATGACCATCTCCCTAAACTAAAATTGAATATTCCACCATTTGAGGGTAGATATGTTCCTGATATATATCTTACTTGGGAGTTAGAAACTGAACAACGATTTACATGTTTACAATATCCCGAGGAGAGACGTTTTCCTGCTGCTGTTTGTGCATTCACTAGTTTTGCATGTGTTTGGTGGTCTGAGCATTGTAGATTATATCCTATTCCGGCTACTTGGGCTGCTTTGAAAACTGCTATGTGTATTCGTTGGGTTCCACCATATTATCAACGTGAATTACTTCAAAAATTGCAGCGCTTAAGACAGGGAAAAATTCTGTAGAAGAATATTATCAGGAATTACAAACTGGCATGATTAGATGTGGTATTGTTGAGGAGAATGAAGCTATGCTTGCACGTTTTATGGGTGGATTAAATAGAGAGATTCAGACGATTCTAGAGTATAAGGAGTATACTAATATCACTCGTTTATTCCATCTTGCTTGTAAAGCTAAACGTGAAGTGCAGGATCGACAGGCATTGGCGCGGACTAACTTTTCTGCAGGTCGACCTTCATCATGGACACCACGTGCATCATCTACTTCCACACGTTCTGCTACACCGGCGCCTCCGTCGGCTGCCACCTCCAACCGTGATACAATAAAGCAGGCACAATCACCACTATCTGTCAAGAGCACACCTTCTGCGCCTACAAAGAGCTCTTCTTCATCCATGGCATCAACAGGGCAAACACATGATATTATTTGTCGACATTGCAAGGGTGGAGGTCATTATGCGAGAGAATGCCCATCTAAGCGTGTGATGATTGTTACTGAGGATGGTGGGTATGAGTCCGCTAGTGACTATGATGAGGAGACTTTGGCTCTTATTACACGTGACGAACACGGTGGAGACGATTCTTCTCATGAGACGCGATACATGGCTCCTGAAGATGCTGACAGGTATGAATGTTTAGTTGCTCAACGTGTTTTGAGTGTGCAGGTTACACAAGCTGAGCAAAATCAGAGGCATAATTTGTTCCATACAAAGGGAGTTGTGAAGGAACGTTCTGTTCGCGTGATCATAGATGGAGGGAGTTGCAACAACTTGGCTAGCATCGAGATGGTGGAGAAGCTATCTCTCACCACAAGACCACATCCACATCCTTACTACATCCAATGGTTCAACAACAGCGGCAAGGTTAAGGTAACACGTACTGTTCGTGTGCATTTTAGTATCTCTACATATGCTGATTATGTTGATTGTGATGTGGTACCGATGCAAGCATGTTCCTTATTACTTGGTAGACCATGGCAATTTGATAAAAATTGTATTCACCATGGTAGAAACAATCAGTATACTCTTGTTCATAAGGATAAAAATATTACTTTGCTTCCTATGACTCCTGATTCCATTTTGAAAGATGATATTAATAGAGCTAATAAAGCAAAACAGGAGAAAACTAAGAGTGAAAATCAGATTGTGGCAAAAGAATTTGAGCAACAAATGCAGCCTAATAATAATAAACAATCTAGTGTTGCTTCTGAAATTAAATTGAAAAGTGCATGTTTACTTGCCACCAAATCTGATATTGATGATCTAGATTTTAGCAAATCTGTTTGCTATGCTTTTGTGTGCAAAGAGGCATTATTTTCATTCGAGGACGTGCCTTCCTCTTTGCCCCCTGCTGTCACTAACATTTTGCAGGAGTTCGCTGACGTCTTTCCACAAGACGTGCCACCGGGATTACCACCTATTCGAGGGATTGAGCATCAAATTGACTTAATTCCCGGTGCTTCGCTACCCAACCGTGCACCATACCGTACCAATCCAGAGGAGAAGAAGGAGATTATGCGTCAAGTACAAGAACTGCTCGACAAAGGTTATATACGCGAATCCCTTAGTCCTTGTGCTGTTCCTATCATTTTAGTGCCGAAAAAGGACGGTAGGTCGCGTATGTGCGTTGACTGTAGAGGTATTAATAATATTACTTTTCGTTATCGTCATCCTATTCCTAGGCTAGATGATATGCTTGATGAATTGAGTGGCTCTATAATATTCTCCAAAGTTGATTTGCGTAGTGGATACCATCAAATTCGTATGAAATTGGGTGATGAATGGAAAACAGCATTTAAAACTAAGTTTGGATTATATGAGTGGTTAGTCATGCCTTTTGGGTTAACTAATGCACCTAGTACTTTCATGAGGTTAATGAACAAAGTTTTACGTGCTTTCATTGGACGATTTGTGGTAGTTTACTTTGATGACATATTGATTTATAGCAAATCTTTGGAGGAACATTTGGAACATTTACGTGCTGTTTTTATTGCTCTACGTGATGCACGTTTGTTTGGAAACCTTGGAAAGTGCACCTTTTCCACCGACCGAGTATCTTTTCTTGGCTATGTTGTTACTCCATAGGGAATTGAAGTTGATAAAGCCAAGATTGAAGCTATTGAGAGTTGGCCGCAGCCCAAAACGGTCACACAAGTGAGGAGTTTCCTTGGCCTCGCTGGTTTCTATAGGCGTTTTGTGAGAGATTTCAGCACCATTACTGCACCTCTCAACGAGCTTACAAAGAAGGTTGTGCCTTTTGTTTGGGGTACCGCACAGGAAGAAGCTTTCACGGTATTGAAAGATAAGTTGACACATGCTCCTTTACTCCAACTTCCTAATTTCAATAAGACTTTTGAGCTTGAATGTGATGCTAGTGGAATTGGATTAGGAGGTGTGTTATTACAAGATGGAAAACCTGTTGCATACTTTTCTGAAAAATTGAGTGGGCCTAGTCTGAACTATTCTACTTATGATAAAGAATTATATGCTCTTGTTCGGACCTTAGAAACATGGCAACATTATTTATGGCCCAAGGAATTTGTTATACATTCCGATCATGAATCTTTGAAACACATTAAAAGTCAAGCAAAACTGAACCGTCGACACGCTAAATGGGTTAAATTCATTGAGACTTTCCCTTATGTGATTAAACACAAGAAGGGTAAAGAAAATGTTATTGCTGATGCCTTGTCTCGTCGTTATACTATGCTTTCACAACTTGACTTTAAAATATTTGGTTTGGAGACCATCAAAGATCAATATGTTCATGATGCTGAATTTAAAGATGTATTGCAGAATTGTAAGGAAGGGAGAACTTGGAACAAGTTCGCTCTTAACGATGGATTTGTGTTTCGTGCTAACAAGATATGCATTCCAGCTAGCTCCGTTCATCTTTTGTTGTTGCAGGAGGGGCATGGAGGAGGATTAATGGTACACTTTGGCGTCAAGAAGACGGAGGATATACTTGCTACACACTTCTTTTGGCCAAAGATGAGACGGGATGTTGAGCGTTTTGTTGCTCGCTGCACTACATGTCAAAGAGCTAAGTCACGACTCAATCCTCATGGTTTATATATGCCTTTGCCTGTACCTAGTGCTCCTTCGGAGGATATATCTATGGACTTTGTTTTAGGTTTACCTCAAACAAAGAAGGGGAGGGATAGCATATTTGTTGTCGTGGATAGGTTCTCGAAAATGGCACACTTTATACCATGTCATAAAAGCGATGATGCTGTTAATGTTGCTGATTTGTTCTTTCATGAAATTATTCGCTTACATGGTGTGCCAAATACTATTGTTTCAGATTGTGATACTAAATTTCTTAGCCACTTTTGGAGATGTTTATGGGCTAAGTTGGGGACTAAGCTGCTTTTTAGTACTACTTGTCACCCCCAAACTGATGGACAAACTGAGGTAGTCAATAGAACATTGTCTACTATGCTTAGGGCTGTTTTGAAGAATAACAAGAAAATGTGGGAAGAATGCTTGCCTCATATTGAATTTGCTTATAATCGTTCATTGCATTCTACTACTAAGATGTGCCCTTTTGAAATTGTGTATGGTTTCCTACCTCGTGCACCTATTGATTTGTTGCCTCTTCCATCTTCAGAGAAGGTTAATTTTGATGCTAAAGAACGTTCTGAATTGATTGTAAAAATGCATGAGTTAATTAAGGAAAACACTGAGTGTATGAATGCTAAATATAAACTTGCTGGAGATAAGGGTAGAAAACATGTTGTGTTTGCGCCTGGAGATCTTGTTTGGTTACATTTGCGTAAAGATAGATTTCCTAATCTGCGCAAATCAAAGTTAATGCCACGTGCTGATGGTCCTTTTAAGGTGTTAGAGAAAATAAATGATAATGCATATAAACTTGAGCTACCTGTAGATTTTGGGGTTAGTCCCACTTTTAACATTGCAGATTTGAAGCCTTATTTGGGTGAGGAAGATGCGCTTCCGTCGAGGACGACTTCATTTCAAGAAGGGGAGGATGATGAGGACATCAATACCATTGTTACACCCACAGCCCCTACTGTTACATATACTGGACCAATTACTAGAGCTCGCGCATGCCAATTAAATTACCAGGTACTTTCGTTTCTTGGTAATGATTCTAATGTTCATGAGATTATGATGCTGCCTAAATTGGATACATTTGTTTTGCTTACAAATGAAGGGCCTAGCTTGGAGAAGGATGAACATTGGAGCAAGAACACGCATGGAGTTGATGGCATGCGCAAGGGGATCAAGAACGGAGTTATAAGTGATGATTTCAGGACTTTGAAGCCGCCATAAGGAGTGCATGAAGCCTTGGACGAAATATACAAGATGCCACTTCATAATATTCGTCCATAGGCTATTCTAGGTGCTGCGTCACCTTATTAATGGGCCAGGCCCATGTAATTTCGAAATACTTAAGTATAGGCTATTTTTAGAGTCCGTATGTGTGGGCAAACAAGAGTTAGGGTTGGTTTCGGACCCCACCCTCAAGGGCCACTAAATTCCCCCCTCTTCCTCCATATATACAGCCCTTAGGGCGTCGTTTAGACTTTGGGGTTTTGTTTAGATTAAAAGTTCGCCATAGCTGCAACTTCGCGTACTTCGTTTGTGTCCAACGACCAGACCAAGACGTCACAGAACCCCACCTTGATCAATAAAGCTTTCATCTTATATTCGCAATATCCCGATTGCAATCTCAGTTTCTTGCTTGTTCTTCGTTTGCTCGCAGGAAACAGACCCTCGTGGTCAGGTTGATCGTGCTCCGGCGTGGTCAATAACCCTCGGAAGTTGGTTTAGCGATTGCTAAGGCACGACGTCTCGCACGTTCGTAATCGGATCGTCAAGGTCGACTCCCACAGAAAACGATAGCCACCATCTCATCGAAACATCGGGACACCTTAGCCTCTATTACACGCTCATATATCATGGATGACATGGGAATACAAGATGCAACAAGGCAATCATGATGTGAGTCAATCCATGCATAAGATGCAAATTTTTCATGTGTATGATATGTCCATCGAGCATGACATGTGTGAACATAATCAACAAATATGGAGGTGTTGGTATACCAGTGCTCGATGTCGTGGCATGAGTGGAGGTTCGAAGGTGCATCCCATAAATCCGAGAGCTCCTCAACTTGAAGGTCCATGGGTTCCATCTCCAATGTCGGTCCTCCATCCAATAGATGTAACATGTAGACAAGAAGAAGGAAACAACAATGAAAGAGTGACCCATCCAATATGCATATTTGAGGATGGCTCAAAGGGAAGGAGTTCATCTTTAGGAGATTCTCGCAAATGTTGGTGTTGCACATCGTCTATGCCTTCACATGACCAAATTGTGTCATGACGGTATCGCCTTGTGAATCCTTCAACATGAAAGAACATGACAAACACTCGGAAAAACAAATGAGGTTAGCGGAAAACCTATCATTCGGGCGGTAAAATACCCAACAAGTGGATGCATCATGCTCATCATAAGAAAGGACAAGGGAGCATTTCATAGTACAGAGGCATATGATGTGAGAACAACCAAATAGAATAGGCGCAAGCAACCAAGCATGCATCACAAGATGTATCATGTGAGAGGCATGAACATATACGTCATCAACCCAAGAAAGCAAGTAATAATGGAACATGGGTGATGCGACAAAGCAAGCAATCATATGAATCAAGGCAAGCAAGCTAGTAGTGCGAAGATGCAACGTACTAGAAGGAATCATGTTAAGTATGTCATGTGTGCAAATGGTAGTCATGAATAATGCACAAGGCATATCACAAACATGAAGGCAAGATATGTGCAAAATAGCATCAATAGCATGAGGTACATGATAAACATGGCAATAGCAACAAGGATCTCCACCAAGCATGCAAATACACATAGAAGTAGCATAATGGTGAATCATGGGTAGATGCAAGCAAGGGTCAAAATTGCATGGCAAAGGCATATAAGCAAGCATAGCATGCAAAGTGAACACGGTAAAATGATGAGGACATCAATACCATTGTTACACCCACAGCCCCTACTGTTACATATACTGGACCAATTACTAGAGCTCGCGCACGCCAATTAAATTACCAGGTACTTCCGTTTCTTGGTAATGATTCTAATGTTCATGAGATTATGATGCTGCCTAAATTGGATACATTTGTTTTGCTTTCAAATGAAGGGCCTAGCTTGGAGAAGGATGAACATTGGAGCAAGAACACGCATGAAGTTGATGGCATGCGCAAGGGGATCAAGAACGGAGTTACAAGTGATGATTTCAGGACTTTGAAGCTGCCATAAGGAGTGCATGAAGCCATGGACGAAATATACAAGATGCCACTTCATAATATTCGTCCATAGGCTATTCTAGGTGCTGCGTCACCTTATTAATGGGCCAGGCCCATGTAATTTCGAAATACTTAAGTATAGGCTATTTTTAGAGTCCGTATGTGTGGGGAAACAAGAGTTAGGGTTGGTTTCGGACCCCACCCTCAAGGGCCACGAAATTCCCCTCTCTTCCTCCATATATACAACCCTTAGGGCGTCGTTTAGACTTTGGGTTTTGTTTAGATTAAAAGTTCGCCATAGCTGCAACTTCGCGTACTTCGTTTGTGTCCAACGACCAGACCAAGACGTCACAGAACCCCACCTTGATCAATAAAGCTTTCATCTTATATTCGCAATATCCAGATTGCAATCTCAATTTCTTGCTTGTTCTTCGTTTGCTCGCAGGAAACAGGCCCTCGTGGTCAGGTTGATCGAGCTCCGGCGTGGTCAATAACCCCTCGGAAGTTGGTTTAGCGATTGCTAAGGCGCGACGTCTCGCACGTTCGTAGTCGGATCGTCAAGGTCGACTCCCACAGAAAACGATAGCCACCATCTCATCGAAACATCGGGACACCTTTGCCTCTATCAAGTGGTATCAGATTTCCAGGTTGCTCGGTGAGATTTTACAGTTTTTCGTAGATTAGATCGAGTCTGTTCTTCATACCTACAGTCCACGAAAAAGCCACACAAAAAAAAATTAGGGTTAGTTCATCATATCCGAACCAATCTGAGCCTTTGCATAATCTTTTTAGGGTTTTTGCTTTGTTGAATTTGCGGTTGCATCGTCGTGTCAAGTTGCTGGTCTTAGAGTCTAGTCTTTTAGAGTTTCGAGTTCTGGTCATAAGTTGTCACGCCGCCGCCGCACCATCATCATCGCCCATCTACCACTTTTGCTTATCCGCCACCGCTCTGAATCCTTATCCATATACCACTACCAATCCGTATCCATATACCACCATCAATCTCTATCCATATACCACCACCGCTACCATATACCACCACCGCTGCCATATACCACAACCATATATCCACCACCAATCCGAGTTCTTCTCATATTAGGTTTGTTTTTGAGATCAATCTCAATTCCGATTCGTGTTTCCTTGCCTGCGTAGGTTTCGGAAAAAAAAAAGAGTCTGGAGACCCCCGGGCAGTTTTTAGGCCAAAATTTTCACAGGCAAAATTTTTTTTTCCCTATCCTATTTTTAGGCTTTTCTGAGTCTTTTGAGCCACGTGCCATCATAGTGATTTTTTGTCGCACTTTTTCGTCGTCGCTGCCCTGATTTCCGGAAAAAAAAAGTGGGAAAATTTTTTTTCGTGCCCATCCTATCAGTTTGACGAGGGAAGAGTTTTGAGACACTCGCCATTATAGTGATTTTTCGCAAAAAAAAAGGAGGAGCGCAAAAAAAAAGCGAAAAAAAAAAGTTCTAGAGTGTGCTTTTCCCTTATTTACGTGCAGCGCCGTGATTTTGTTAGTGTTCTAGGCTCGCGTCTCTAGCACGGTCTAGCCTAGGACCAGCACAGTACCGTCGTTGAGCGTTTATTCAACTTTGCATCTCTGAATTGATTATTGCTGACCCTTTTTGCTACCATACTATAAGCCTTCCCAGCTCCACATACCTCTACGTCGTGCGTTTGACTCTCCCTGGCAATCGCTCTATCCAAGCTTTTGAGAGTTTTGACTACAACGGTTGCCGATCACCGCCTGCTGCTAGGTAAGAACTGGTAAGAATTTGAGATTTGCTTGACGGATTTGTGACACCCGCCACCACCACCTCTTGTTAGTATTCTGTAGGATCATATTCTTGTGTGTTTTCTATTGTTGCTAACCATGGCAGGATCACAAGCCGACGAGACTGACTGGGAGAACATGACGAATCAGGAGTTGCATGATAAATTTCAGCAAATGATGAATGGACAGGTGCAGGATGTGCTAAACAGATTTGAAGAGGCCATGGAGAAGATAGATGACATGGAGAAGACGTTCGAAACAAAACTCGATGACAGGTTTAATGAATTGCTCGCGCGTCTTCCACCACCACCACCGGCTGCACCTAACGCACCTCTACAACAACAACAACGACGACTACCTACACATCGTGAAACAGCCCTCCGCCGAGCGAGCCGTCTCCCTCTTGCACCTGGCCAAACTGTTGGTGCTGCTGTTGCTACTTCTGTGGCTCCTGCTGCTGATGCGGAGGAGGATGATTTTGCTGGCGATTACGAGGATGAGGTTGATCAAAATCAGAACTACGTGCCACCACCAGCACAGCAACCATCAGGTCGTCCACATGCAAATAATGGCAATGGTAGGGCTCACCCTCAGGTACGAGATCATGACCATCTCCCTAAACTAAAATTGAATATTCCACCATTTGAGGGTAGATATGTTCCTGATATATATCTTACTTGGGAGTTAGAAACTGAACAACGATTTACGTGTTTACAATATCCCGAGGAGAGACGTGTTCCTGCTGCTGTTTGTGCATTCACTAGTTTTGCATGTGTTTGGTGGTCTGAGCATTGTAGATTATATCCCATTCCTGCTACTTGGGCTGCTTTGAAAACTGCTATGCGTACTCGTTGGGTTCCACCATATTATCAACGTGAATTACTTCAAAAATTGCAGCGCTTAAGACAGGGAAAAAATTCTGTAGAAGAATATTATCAGGAATTACAAACTGGCATGATTAGATGTGGTATTGTTGAGGAGAATGAAGCTATGCTTGCACGTTTTATGGGTGGATTAAATAGAGAGATTCAGACGATTCTAGAGTATAAGGAGTATACTAATATCACTCGTTTATTCCATCTTGCTTGTAAAGCTGAACGTGAAGTGCAGGATCGACAGGCATTGGCGCGGACTAACTTTTCTGCAGGTCGACCTTCTTCATGGACACCACGTGCATCATCTACTTCCACACGTTCTGCTACACCGGCGCCTCCGTCGGCTGCCACGTCCAACCGTGATACAATAAAGCAGGCACAATCACCACTATCTGCCAAGAGCACACCTTCTGGGCCTGCAAAGAGCTCTTCTTCATCCATGGCATCAACAGGGCAAACACATGATATTATTTGTCGACGTTGCAAGGGTGGAGGTCATTATGCGAGAGAATGCCCATCTAAGCGTGTGATGATTGTTACTGAGGATGGTGGGTATGAGTCCGCTAGTGACTATGATGAGGAGACTTTGGCTCTTATTACACGTGACGAACACGGTGGAGACGATTCTGATCATGAGACGCAATACATGGCTCCTGAAGATGCTGACAGGTATGAATGTTTAGTTGCTCAACGTGTTTTGAGTGTGCAGGTTACACAAGCTGAGCAAAATCAGAGGCATAATTTGTTCCATACAAAGGGAGTTGTGAAGGAACGTTCTGTTCGCGTGATCATAGATGGAGGGAGTTGCAACAACTTGGCTAGCATGGAGATGGTGGAGAAGCTATCTCTCACCACAAGACCACATCCACATCCTTACTACATCCAATGGTTCAACAACAGCGGCAAGGTTAAGGTAACACGTACTGTTCGTGTGCATTTTAGTATCTCTACATATGCTGATTATGTTGATTGTGATGTGGTACCGATGCAAGCATGTTCCTTATTACTTGGTAGACCATGGCAATTTGATAAAAATTCTATTCACCATGGTAGAAACAATCAGTATACTCTTGTTCATAAGGATAAAAATATTACTTTGCTTCCGATGACTCCTGATTCCATTTTGAAAGATGATATTAATAGAGCTAATAAAGCAAAACAGGAGAAAACTAAGAGTGAAAATCAGATTGTGGCAAAAGAATTTGAGCAACAAATGCAGCCTAATAATAATAAACAATCTAGTGTTGCTTCTGAAATTAAATTGAAAAGTGCATGTTTACTTGCCACCAAATCTGATATTGATGATCTAGATTTTAGCAAATCTGTTTGCTATGCTTTTGTGTGCAAAGAGGCATTATTTTCATTCGAGGACGTGCCTTCCTCTTTGCCTCCTGCTGTCACTAACATTTTGCAGGAGTTCGCCGACGTCTTTCCACAAGACGTGCCACCGGGATTACCACCTATTCGCGGGATTGAGCATCAAATTGACTTAATTCCCGGTGCATCATTACCCAACCGGGCACCATACCGTACCAATCCAGAGGAGACGAAGGAGATTATGCGTCAAGTACAAGAACTGCTCGACAAAGGTTATATACGCGAATCCCTTAGTCCTTGTGCTGTTCCTATCATTTTAGTGCCGAAAAAGGATGGTACGTCGCGTATGTGCGTTGATTGTAGAGGCATTAATAATATTACTATTCGTTATCGTCATCCTATTCCTAGGCTAGATGATATGCTTGATGAATTGAGTGGCTCTACAATATTCTCCAAAGTTGATTTGCGTAGTGGTTACCATCAAATTCGTATGAAATTGGGAGATGAATGGAAAACAGCATTTAAAACTAAGTTTGGATTATATGAGTGGTTAGTCATGCCTTTTGGGTTAACTAATGCACCTAGTACTTTCATGAGGTTAATGAACGAAGTTTTACGTGCTTTCATTGGACGATTTGTGGTAGTTTACTTTGATGACATATTGATTTATAGCAAATCTTTGGAGGAACATTTGGAACATTTACGTGCTGTTTTTATTGCTCTACGTGATGCACGTTTGTTTGGTAACCTTGGAAAGTGCACCTTTTGCACCGACCGAGTATCTTTTCTTGGCTATGTTGTTACTCCACAGGGAATTGAAGTTGATAAAGCCAAGATTGAAGCTATTGAGAGTTGGCCGCAGCCCAAAACGGTCACACAAGTGAGGAGTTTCCTTGGCCTCGCTGGTTTCTATAGGCGTTTTGTGAGAGATTTCAGCACCATTGCTGCACCTCTCAACGAGCTTACAAAGAAGGATGTACCTTTTGTTTGGGGTACCGCACAGGAAGAAGCCTTCACGGTATTGAAAGATAAGTTGACACATGCTCCTTTACTCCAACTTCCTAATTTCAATAAGACTTTTGAGCTTGAATGTGATGCTAGTGGAATTGGATTAGGAGGTGTGTTATTACAAGATGGAAAACCTGTTGCATACTTTTCTGAAAAATTGAGTGGGCCTAGTCTGAACTATTCTACTTATGATAAAGAATTATATGCTCTTGTTCGGACCTTAGAAACATGGCAACATTATTTATGGCCCAAGGAATTTGTTATACATTCCGATCATGAATCTTTGAAACACATTAAAAGTCAAGCAAAACTGAACCGTCGACACGCTAAATGGGTTAAATTCATTGAGACTTTCCCTTATGTGATTAAACACAAGAAGGGTAAAGAAAATGTTATTGCTGATGCCTTGTCTCGTCGTTATACTATGCTTTCACAACTTGACTTTAAAATATTTGGTTTGGAGACCATCAAGTATCAATATGTTAATGATGCTGAATTTAAAGATGTATTGCAGAATTGTAAGGAAGGGAGAACTTGGAACAAGTTCGTTCTTAACGATGGATTTGTGTTTCGTGCTAACAAGCTATGCATTCCAGCTAGCTCCGTTCGTCTTTTGTTGTTGCAGGAGGCGCATGGGGGAGGATTAATGGGACACTTTGGCGTCAAGAAGACGGAGGATATACTTGCTACACATTTCTTTTGGCCAAAGATGAGACGGCATGTTGAGCGTTTTGTTGCTCGCTGCACTACATGTCAAAGAGCTAAGTCACGACTCAATCCTCATGGTTTATATATGCCTTTGCCTGTACCTAGTGTTCCTTGGGAGGATATATCTATGGACTTTGTTTTAGGTTTACCTAGAACAAAGAAGGGGAGGGATAGCATATTTGTTGTCGTGGATAGGTTCTCGAAAATGGCACACTTTATACCATGTCATAAAAGCGATGATGCTGTTAATGTTGCTGATTTGTTCTTTCGTGAAATTATTCGCTTACATGGTGTGCCAAATACTATTGTTTCAGATCGTGATACTAAATTTCTTAGCCACTTTTGGAGGTGTTTATGGGCTAAGTTGGGGACTAAGCTGCTTTTTAGGACTACTTGTCACCCCCAAACTGATGGACAAACTGAAGTAGTCAATAGAACATTGTCTACTATGCTTAGGGCTGTTTTGAAGAATAACAAGAAAATGTGGGAAGAATGCTTGCCTCATATTGAATTTGCTTATAATCGTTCATTGCATTCTACTACTAAGATGTGCCCTTTTGAAATTGTGTATGGTTTCCTACCTCGTGCACCTATTGATTTGTTGCCTCTTCCATCTTCGGAGAAGGTTAATTTTGATGCTAAAGAACGTTCTGAATTGATTTTAAAAATGCATGAGTTAACTAAGGAAAACATTGAGCGTATGAATGCTAAATATAAACTTGCTGGAGATAAGGGTAGAAAACATGTTGTGTTTGCACCTGGAGATCTTGTTTGGTTACATTTGCGTAAAGATAGATTTCCTAATCTGCGCAAATCAAAGCTAATGCCACGTGCTGATGGTCCTTTTAAGGTTTTAGAGAAAATAAATGATAATGCATATAAACTTGAGCTACCTGCAGATTTTGGGGTTAGTCCCACTTTTAATATTGCAGATTTGAAGCCTTATTTGGGTGAGGAAGATGAGCTTCCGTCGAGGACGACTTCATTTCAAGAAGGGGAGGATGATGAGGACATCAATACCATTGTTACACCCACAGCCCCTACTGTTACATATACTGGACCAATTACTAGAGCTCGCGCACGCCAATTAAATTACCAGGTACTTTCGTTTCTTGGTAATGATTCTAATGTTCATGAGATTATGATGCTGCCTAAATTGGATACATTTGTTTTGCTTTCAAATGAAGGGCCTAGCTTGGAGAAGGATGAACATTGGAGCAAGAACACGCATGAAGTTGATGGCATGCGCAAGGGGATCAAGAACGGAGTTACAAGTGATGATTTCAGGACTTTGAAGCCGCCATAAGGAGTGCATGAAGCCATGGACGAAATATACAAGATGCCACTTCATAATATTCGTCCATAGGCTATTCTAGGTGCTGCGTCACCTTATTAATGGGCCAGGCCCATGTAATTTCGAAATACTTAAGTATAGGCTATTTTTAGAGTCCGTATGTGTGGGGAAACAAGAGTTAGGGTTGGTTTCGGACCCCACCCTCAAGGGCCACGAAATTCCCCTCTCTTCCTCCATATATACAGCCCTTAGGGCGTCGTTTAGACTTTGGGTTTTGTTTAGATTAAAAGTTCGCCATAGCTGCAACTTCGCGTACTTCGTTTGTGTCCAACGACCAGACCAAGACGTCACAGAACCCCACCTTGATCAATAAAGCTTTCATCTTATATTCGCAATATCCAGATTGCAATCTCAATTTCTTGCTTGTTCTTCGTTTGCTCGCAGGAAACAGGCCCTCGTGGTCAGGTTGATCGAGCTCCGGCGTGGTCAATAACCCCTCGGAAGTTGGTTTAGCGATTGCTAAGGCGCGACGTCTCGCACGTTCGTAGTCGGATCGTCAAGGTCGACTCCCACAGAAAACGATAGCCACCATCTCATCGAAACATCGGGACACCTTTGCCTCTATCATAAAATGAGCAAGAAGCGAGAAGCGGTATATAGCCCATAGCCATGTGAGATCCAAGTGAGAGAGATGCGCGTAGACGTTGCGCGAAGAGAGCGGTGGGGAGGGTAGTTCACGGGATCCCAAGTCATCTATGCTCTCAAGAGCTCGTTTCGTCAACTCTTGGGATTGAGAGGTTGACGAGTATACGTGAGTACCTACACAAGACAAAGACAAAGGGAAAATTGTGTGTGCATGGTAGATGTACACATCATCCATCATGATGCGCACGTGTTTGTGTTGGTTAGCACAAAATAGCCAATGCTCAAATAAATGAGATGCGTGATATAGAAACATGTCATCCATCATGAGAGGTTTGTTGTTATGTATAGCATAATGGAGACTCAAATTGTGTAATGCATCACAAGAAATATGTAGAGCATTGTTATTCATGGAATGCATACGGTGCAAGCCATCATGGCAAACATGCAAACTTTGGAATGCATCAAAATCTCCTAATATGTATGAGGAAACTATGGGGGTCTCCTCATGAAAATTAATGGAAACATCACATGGAGAATATTGACAACATCCAAAACAATGCATATTTGGAACAATGTGATCATGGCATGGCATAGTAGATGAATTGCGTAAATTATGTAAAGGAAGCATGGCAATTTCATCACATGAAAAACAAAAGCCAATGACCATCATCTCGTCATCTATGCCATAAGTGCAAATGGGATTTACTTTAATGGGGCATGCATAGCTACTATGTTCAGATTGAAATGATGCAATATGGGTGATCTCACTCATAGCATATGCCAAGTTTAAAGGATTGTCGAACATGATGTGACCAATAGATTTTTCACATGATATCCTATGGAGCATAGCATCACAACTAGGCAAATCAACATGCTCATCATCATATTTAACATAAATAGGTGAGTCATGACATGAAGAAGTCGCACTAGCATGAAGCATGGGAATAGGTGTTTCTACATCATGCAAGAAATCATTGGTGAGATAGTCCACTAGTGGGACAAGAGAAGCACCATCACCTATGTTACCTATGGAGCATCGCCCATGTGTTGTAGGTGAGGTGTCGAAGACCAAGTCGTGGTCATCTTCATCGTGATGGAACCATGTGGGTGGTGCATCTTCTTCCACCATGGCCATCGTTGTCTCCATTGGAGGTATGGACTCGTCGAGGATAGGCGTGTCGTCATGTAGGAGACCTAGCACCAAAGAAGAAAACACACTCGGAGTAGAGGTTAAGTCGTTAGAAATCAAAGTGGCCTCACATGCCGTCTCAACTACCTCACTCACTAAGTGTTGTGGCTCACTCACTTCCTCTTGGATGCTCTCACTCATATGGTTGGTGGAGTCACTCAAATGGCTCTCAAGCTCACATAGGATGTGTGGCATGCTCTCAAGTGTGGGGCTAGTGGTGGTCACACTCATCCTCTCATAGGAAATGCTCTCAATGTCACGTGTGGTGGAGTCACTCGTGTCACTCATGTGGTGGTGGCTCTCCTCACATGGCAATTGGGGCATCTCGGCATATGTGGGTGTCGGAGAGATGTAGGTGCAAATGTCTCCATGCTCAATCATGTCGTAGTCGTAGCCGTGGATGAAGGCCGAAGATGGCACATCATCACTCTCCTCTAGGACCAAAGATAAGGTCTCATGAGCGGTCATGTAGCTTGACTCGGAGTATGAGTCGAATATGGGTGTCGTCTTCATGTTGTTGAAGATGTTCATGCTCGTCTCCATGACCGAAGGGAATTTCCCATGCTCGGCCATTTTCCTTGAGGGCTTCCGAAGATGGAAGTGTCGCCCTCGCTTGTAGGTGGTCGCCTTGTACTTGATGACGTCGATGTAGGCGAACTCATGGGAAGTAGGCGAAGATGCCGTACGTCCAAAGGCGAAGATGCCTTGATAGCACTTGGCAAAGATGCCAAAGTGGATGGTGTAGCTGTAGCTCTGTCTTGGTGGTGCTCGTCTCGCGGTCTTCTCTTGTGCTCATGAAGTTTGGACTTGGCGTGAAGTAGGGCTTGTTGGGACTTGTAGGTAGGCGCTTGTGGAGCATCATCATGATGATGGTGTCGTTGTCGTGCTTGCACATGTTGCTTGGAGGTGAATTGCCCTTCATGACGAGGTGGATCACGAACGTGATGGTGGTCGCCATGGAGATGTGGACGTGGACATCTTGCGCTTGTGTCGCTTGGGCGCTCCGAAGAGGATCGATGTGCTTGCCGATGCCTTGAAGATGACGAAGGGGAAGTAGACTTGATCAAGGCCCGAATCTCCTCCATCCTTGCATCTTGCTCCTCCTTTTGTGCGGAAAGCTTGTTGTCGATGTAGTCCCTTTTCCTTGCTTCGGAGTGACGAATGTCGATGGAGAGGTTCTCGATGCGCTCTCGCAATCTTGATTGTGCGCCTTGCATTTGTCGTTGTAGATCGAAGATTGACGCTTTGGTGATGTAGTTGTTCACGCCGTCGTTGTTGTGGAAGACCGGAGATGAAATGCCTTGCCTATCCATCACAAGATTCAAGCCAATATGAGTGGAGAAAGAGAAGAACGAATACCCAATGTACCTTGACCGAAGTTGAAAGTGGATCAATGATCACTCCAATGTGGACAAGGAAATAGCACAATTGGTACCAATTCTTGTCGGTTTCTCACACCTACACAAGTAAGGCTTATGGTGGAGCTCGGTGAGGATAGTGGCACAAAAATTTAATGCAAAATGTTAGCAAGAGTCAATAGTGTTGAAAGAGATTCACAAATTCACAAGTGTAACAAGTAGACCAATAGCAATATGGGTGGCACACGGAAACGCACACACGGATAGATAGATAAATGGGGTCGTGCAACCAAGGATGAGCTCAAAATGTGGAATCCACGAAAAATGCTCTTGTTGCACAACTCTAGAGAGACGCTAGCACGATTGCTCAATAGGCGGATACGACACTTGTGCACAACCTATAGGAGACAAAAATGCAACGACTTCTATCCCAAGTATGCTATGTATATGATGTTCCGGTGGTATGATCCAAGGTGATCGGATATGACAATCTTATGCAATGTGGTGGATGCTATGGCTATTGCTTACAAGCTTCTTTGCTCTTTATGTTTTTCTTAAAAGCTTATTCTCTTTTTTGTATGGCCATTTTGCGAAATTCACAAACCAAGATAGGTATTGTGTATATGCGGGAACAATCTTGTGACACAAGGGATGATATGATGATACCAATATGATATGGTATGTATTCAATGGAAGGGTGGATCACTAATGTGCACAAGTAACGTTGCCGGCAATACTCAAATGGCTAGTCTCGATAGGCAAGTAACGCAAAATGGGCTAGGGGTTATCAATGCAATGGCAAGGGAATATACAATGAAGGGATACCACGATACCGAGATGATATGGAGGTTACCGTCCATGGCAATGATGAGTGTCGGTGATCTTGATGGAGATACCAAGATGATGGAGACTCGTCCCTAAGTAGCCAAAACACCTTAGGAAACGGAAAAACCACAACTCAAAATCTCAAGGACAAAAGTCAAATGGTGGTAGCGGAATGCGGTGGTGTTGCACTAGGCAATGCAGAAGTGGAGGTGGTGGTCGATGAAGAAGCAACCGTCCCTAAGTAGCCGAAACACCTTAGGAGACTCAAGTCACAACTCAAACAACCACATATACAATGGGGATCAAAATGTGTTAAGTTGCGGAAGTTGGTGCTGGTGTAGCGGATGATGTAGTGGAAGCCCTAGGCAAAGATGCCAAAATTGTCAAACTTTGATGTTGTCAAATGGTGATGGTAGTATTTTTGTGGGAAGGGGGATGTCAAGAGCTTTCCAACGAGCTAAAGAACGCGAAAATCGGACTCCGGATGAATTAGTTATGGCCGAAACGAAAATCAGCCAAAGTTGATATCTACAGGTAGCGGATGTCTGGAAAAAACGGTCGTCCGGTCGCCGGACGTCCGGTCGGGTCGGAAATCCGCTGATTCTGCTCGGGTTAGGGGGTTCCGGTCGTCCGGTAAGGTCGGACGTCCGGTGGTTCCTGCGGCTCCGGACGTCCGGTAAGGTGACGGTCGTCCGGTGTATCGGGGTGAACTCCAGATTCGAGATTCGGGAAGCGATTTTGGGCGGAATTTGGGGATTTTCGGGTCAAAATTGATGAGATTTCGTGGATGAAAGATGGGGATACTTGGGGAGATGCTAGATCCACTCAAACCAAGCAAATCCATGGATCAAAATCAACAAAACATCATCAAACCAACAAATCACAAAAAAAATTGGGGCTATTTTTGGTGGGGATTTTCGAAATTGGGGAAGAACACAACAAAATTAGGTTAGAAAACAAAGAGGGGAGGCTCCGAAATCATGGTCAACATGGCTCTGATACCAAGATGATGTAGGGTAGGAACCCTAGGGGCCGATCTGATAGAGGCAAAGGTGTCCCGATGTTTCGATGAGATGGTGGCTATCGTTTTCTGTGGGAGTCGACCTTGACGATCCGACTACGAACGTGCGAGACGTCGCGCCTTAGCAATCGCTAAACCAACTTCCGAGGGGTTATTGACCACGCCGGAGCACGATCAACCTGACCACGAGGGCCTGTTTCCTGCGAGCAAACGAAGAACAAGCAAGAAGCTGAGATTGCAATCTGGATATTGCGAATATAAGATGAAAGCTTTATTGATCAAGGTGGGGTTCTGTGACGTCTTGGTCTGGTCGTTGGACACAAACGAAGTACGCGAAGTTGCAGCTATGGCGAACTTTTAATCTAAACAAAACCCAAGTCTAAATGACGCCCTAAGGGCTGTATATATGGAGGAAGAGAGGGGAATTTCGTGGCCCTTGAGGGTGGGGTCCGAAACCAACCCTAACTCTTGTTTCCCCACACATACGGACTCTAAAAATAGCCTATACTTAAGTATTTCGAAATTACATGGGCCTGGCCCATTAATAAGGTGACGCAGCACCTAGAATAGCCTATGGACGAATATTATGAAGTGGCATCTTGTATATTTCGTCCAAGGCTTCATGCACTCCTTATGGCGGCTTCAAAGTCCTGAAATCATCACTTGTAACTCCGTTCTTGATCCCCTTGCGCATGCCATCAACTCCATTCGTGTTCTTGCTCCAATGTTCATCCTTCTCCAAGCTAGGACCTTCATTTGTAAGCAAAACAAATGTATCCAATTTAGGCAGCATCATAATCTCATGAACATTAGAATCATTACCAAGAAACGAAAGTACCTGGTAATTTAATTGGCGTGCGCGAGCTCTAGTAATTGGTCCAGTATATGTAACAGTAGGGGCTGTGGGTGTAACAATGGTATTGATGTCCTCATCATGATCTTTCACGAAAGGAGCGATTCCCGTCCAAGAACGCGAAGAAAACGAGGGAAAACACAAGAGGAAACATGAGAGAATCACTCAACCAACAAGAATAGATCACACATGCGCTAGATCGATGAACACAAAGGTGAGATACAAGATCCAAAGTCAACAACGGACGATACAAAGGTAGCCGGTCTTCTCTGTGAGGAGGTCTTGATGTTCTTCTCCAAAAGGAGGTCTTGAATCCAAAGGGATCTTCTCCGAAGAGGCCGCGGTCTCTCACGAGAAGTAGATCCGATGTGGATGAGCAAAGCTCTATCTCTAAGTATGAGCTAAACCATCACTAACCCTCAAATGGTGGAGGTGGAGGAGTATATATAGTCTAGGGCCACGAAGGGGTAAGTGAGGGTGAAGGGACACATGGGCTTGGCCCGATACACTATGCAGAGATAGGCGTCGGACGTCCGACGGGTACCGGACGTCCGGTGGCTCACGAGGGTCCGGTCGTCCGATACTTGTCGGACGTCCGGCGTTTTGGCTCGGTTGACGTGGCGCCGGATTTTCGGAGACGGTCGGACGTCCGGTCGCTGGAGTTTGTCGAACGTCCGGGACTTGTCGGACGCCCGCTCGTTTGGCTCGGGTGCGGGATTGCCGGTCGTCCGGTGGGTCTTCAGGCGTCGGAGTCCGGTCCTGACCGGTCGTCCGGTGGCTGGAGCTTCTTCCGTAGCTCTTCTTCTTGTTCCTCGCGCTTGGTGTCCTCGCCTTCTTGTCCATGGTCTTCCTCTTGGTTCCTGGTCATGCATAGCACACATGTTTGAGGTAGTAGCCATGTCTCACGTATGAAAAGTGATGGTTCGAAGAGGAGCGAGTTCACCTTGTGTCCAATGGTGTATAGATGAGGTCTCGTCTTATGTTCTCTTAGGGCTTGGAGAGTAGTCAGAGTGTACATGGGGATGAACGTGGGATGCTCCGCATCAAGAGCCAAAGTCTCCTCATCATAGTCACTAGCGGACTCATACCCACCATCCTCAGTAACAATCATCACACGCTGAGATTTGCATTCTCTCGCAAAATGTCCTCTTCCCTTACAACGACGACAAATAATATCACTTGTGTGCCCTGTTGATTCCATGGAAGAAGAAGAACTCTATGCAGGCCCAGCAGGTGTGCTCTTGGCAGATAGTGGTGATTGTGCTTGCTTTCTTGTATCACGGCTGGAGGTGGCACCTGATTGAGGTGCTGGTGCAGTGGAAATAGAGGATGCACGTGGTGTCCATGATGAAGATCGACCTGCAGAAAAGTTAGTTCGCGCCAATGCCTGTCGATCCCGCACTTCACGTTCAGCTTTACAAGCAAGATGGAATAAACGAGTGATATTAGTATTCTCCTTATACTCTAGAATGGTCTGAATCTCTCTATTTAATCCACCCATAAAACGTGCAAGCATAGCTTCATTCTCCTCAACAATACCACATCTAATCATGCCAGTTTGTAATTCCTGATAATATTCTTCTATAGAATTTTTTCCTTGTCTTAAACGCTGCAATTTTTGAAGTAATTCACGTTGATAATATGGTGGAACCCAATGAGTACGCATAGCAGTTTTCAAAGCAGCCCAAGTAGCTGGAATAGGATATAATCTACAATGTTCAGACCACCAAACACATGCAAAACTAGTGAAAGCACAAATAGCAGCAGGAACACGTCTCTCCTCGGATATTGTAAACATGTAAATCATTGTTCAGTTTCTAACTCCCAAGTAAGATGTATATCAGGAACATATCTACCCTCTAATGGTCGAATATTCAATTTCAGTTTAGGGAGATGGTCATGATCTCATACCTGAGGGTGAACCCTACCATTGCCAGTATTTGCATGTGGACGACCCGGTGGTTGTAGTGCTGGTGGTTGCACGTAGTTCTGATTTTGATCAACCTCATCCTCGTAATCTCCCGCAAAATCATCCTCCTCCGCATCAGCAGCGGGAGCCACAGAAGTATCAACAGCAGCACCAACAGTTTGGCCAGGTGCAAGAGGGAGACGGCTTGCTCGGTGGAGGGCTGTTTCGCGATGTGGAGGTAGTCGTTGTTGTTGTTGTTGTTGTTGTTGTTGTTGTTGTTGTTGTTGTTGTAGAGATGCATTAGGTGCAGCCAGTGGTGGTGGTGGAAAACGCGCGAGCAATTCATTAAACATGTTATCGAGCTTTGTTTCGAACGTCTTCTCCATGCCATCTATCTTCTCCATGGCCTCTTCAAATCTGTTTAGCACATCTTGCACCTGTCCACTCATCATTTGTTGAAATTTATCATGCAACTCCTTATTCGTCATGTTCTCCAAGTCAGTCTCGTCGGCTTGTGATCCTGCCATGGTTAGCAACAATAGAAACACACAAGAATATGATCCAATAGACTACTAACAAGAGGTGGTGGTGGGTGTCACAAATCCGTCAAGCAAATCTCAAATTCTTACCAGTTCTTACCCAGCAGCAGGCGGTGATCGGCAACCGTCGTAGTCAAAACTCTAAAAGCTTGGATAGAGCGATTACCAGGGAGATTCAAGCGCACAACGTAGATGTATGTGGAGCTGGGAAGGCTTATAATATGGTAGCAAAAAGGGTCAGCAATAATCAATTCAGAGATGCAAAGTTGAATAAACGCTCAACGACGGTACTGTGCTGGTCCTAGGCTAGACCGTGCTAGAGACGCGGGCCTAGACACTAACAAAATCACAATACTGCACGTAAACAAGGGAGGAGCACGCTCTGAATTTTTTTCTTTTTTTTCTTTTTTGCACTTTTTCCACTTTTTTTTGCTCTGCAACAATTTTTTCCGAAAAATTCTACAAATGGTCCAAAAACTGCCTAGCCAAAATTTTCGAATTTTTTTTCGAAAAAGTCTACAAATCGATTTTTTTTAGTTTGGAACTATTTTTCTTCTGTAGGTAGCACGAAAGTTCGGCAGTCCTACTCTATCACGACTCGGAGTTTCGCGTGATCTGGAAATCGAAAACAGAGTAACAAATACTGGACTCGGACTAGGACTGGTGGCGGAGATGAATCTGGTGGAACTCGGACCGGTGGCGGTGGTGACTCTGGTGGAACTCGGACTGGTGGCGGATATGTGTTGCAGGTGGACTCCGATTGGCGTGATGGCGGTGGATATGTGGTATATGACAACGGCGATGATGATGGTGGTATATGGCAACGGTGATGACGATGATGGTATATGGCAGCGGTGATGATGATGGTGGTATATGGCAGCGGTGATGATGATGATGCGGCGGCGTGACTACTTGTGAACATAACTTGAAACTCTAAAGGACTAGACACTCAGACCAACAACTAGACACAACGATGCAACCGCAAACTCAACAATGCAAAACCCTAAAGAGATTATGCAATGGCTCAGATTGGTTCGGATGTGATGAACTGATGAGGACATCAATACCATTGTTACACCCACAGCCCCTACTGTTACATATACTGGACCAATTACTAGAGCTCGCGCACGCCAATTAAATTACCAGGTACTTTCGTTTCTTGGTAATGATTCTAATGTTCATGAGATTATGATGCTGCCTAAATTGGATACATTTGTTTTGCTTTCAAATGAAGGGCCTAGCTTGGAGAAGGATGAACATTGGAGCAAGAACACGCATGAAGTTGATGGCATGCGCAAGGGGATCAAGAACGGAGTTACAAGTGATGATTTCAGGACTTTGAAGCCGCCATAAGGAGTGCATGAAGCCATGGACGAAATATACAAGATGCCACTTCATAATATTCGTCCATAGGCTATTCTAGGTGCTGCGTCACCTTATTAATGGGCCAGGCCCATGTAATTTCGAAATACTTAAGTATAGGCTATTTTTAGAGTCCGTATGTGTGGGGAAACAAGAGTTAGGGTTGGTTTCGGACCCCACCCTCAAGGGCCACGAAATTCCCCTCTCTTCCTCCATATATACAACCCTTAGGGCGTCGTTTAGACTTTGGGTTTTGTTTAGATTAAAAGTTCGCCATAGCTGCAACTTCGCGTACTTCGTTTGTGTCCAACGACCAGACCAAGACGTCACAGAACCCCACCTTGATCAATAAAGCTTTCATCTTATATTCGCAATATCCAGATTGCAATCTCAATTTCTTGCTTGTTCTTCGTTTGCTCGCAGGAAACAGGCCCTCGTGGTCAGGTTGATCGTGCTCCGGCGTGGTCAATAACCCCTCGGAAGTTGGTTTAGCGATTGCTAAGGCGCGACGTCTCGCACGTTCGTAGTCGGATCGTCAAGGTCGACTCCCACAGAAAACGATAGCCACCATCTCATCGAAACATCGGGACACCTTTGCCTCTATCAAGTGGTATCAGATTTCCAGGTTGCTCGGTGAGATTTTACAGTTTTTCGTAGATTAGATCGAGTCTGTTCTTCATACCTACAGTCCACGAAAAAGCCACACAAAAAAAATTAGGGTTAGTTCATCATATCCGAACCAATCTGAGCCTTTGCATAATCTTTTTAGGGTTTTTGCTTTGTTGAATTTGCGGTTGCATCGTCGTGTCAAGTTGCTGGTCTTAGAGTCTAGTCTTTTAGAGTTTCGAGTTCTGGTCACAAGTTGTCACGCCGCCGCCGCACCATCATCATCGCCCATCTACCACTTTTGCTTATCCGCCACCGCTCTGAATCCTTATCCATATACCACTACCAATCCGTATCCATATACCACCACCAATCTCTATCCATATACCACCACCGCTACCATATACCACCACCGCTGCCATATACCACAACCATATATCCACCACCAATCCGAGTTCTTCTCATATTAGATTTGTTCTTGAGATCAATCTAAATTCCGAGTCGTGTTTCCTTGCCTGCGTAGGTCTCGGAAAAAAAGACAAAAAAAAAAGAGTCTGGAGACCCCCGGGCAGTTTTTAGGCCAAAATTTTCACGGGCAAAAATATTTTTTCCCTATCCTATTTTTAGGCTTTTCTGAGTCTTTTGAGCCACGTGCCATCATAGTGATTTTTTGTCGCACTTTTTCGTCGTCGCTGCCCTGATTTCCGGAAAAAAAAAGTGGGAAAAAAATTTTCGTGCCCATCCTATCAGTTTGACGAGGGAAAAGTTTTGAGACACTCGCCATTATAGTGATTTTTCGCAAAAAAAAAGAGGAGCGCAAAAAAAAAGAGGAGCGCAAAAAAAAAGCGAAAAAAAAAGTTCCAGAGTGTGCTTTTCCCTTATTTACGTGCAGCGCCGTGATTTTGTTAGTGTTCTAGGCTCGCGTCTCTAGCACGGTCTAGCCTAGGACCAGCACAGTACCGCCGTTGAGCGTTTATTCAACTTTGCATCTCTGAATTGATTATTGCTGACCCTTTTTGCTACCATACTATAAGCCTTCCCAGCTCCACATACCTCTACGTCGTGCGTTTGACTCTCCCTGGCAATCGCTCTATCCAAGCTTTTGAGAGTTTTGACTACAACGGTTGCCGATCACCGCCTGCTGCTGGGTAAGAACTGGTAAGAATTTGAGATTTGCTTGACGGATTTGTGACACCCGCCACCACCACCTCTTGTTAGTATTCTGTAGGATCATATTCTTGTGTGTTTTCTATTGTTGCTAACCATGGCAGGATCACAAGCCGACGAGACTGACTGGGAGAACATGACGAATCAGGAGTTGCATGATAAATTTCAGCAAATGATGAATGGACAGGTGCAGGATGTGCTAAACAGATTTGAAGAGGCCATGGAGAAGATAGATGACATGGAGAAGACGTTCGAAACAAAACTCGATGACAGGTTTAATGAATTGCTCGCGCGTCTTCCACCACCACCACCGGCTGCACCTAACGCACCTCTACAACAACAACAACGACGACTACCTACACATCGTGAAACAGCCCTCCGCCGAGCGAGCCGTCTCCCTCTTGCACCTGGCCAAACTGTTGGTGCTGCTGTTGCTACTTCTGTGGCTCCTGCTGCTGATGCGGAGGAGGATGATTTTGCTGGCGATTACGAGGATGAGGTTGATCAAAATCAGAACTACGTGCCACCACCAGCATAGCAACCATCAGGTCGTCCACATGCAAATAATGGCAATGGTAGGGCTCACCCTCAGGTACGAGATCATGACCATCTCCCTAAACTAAAATTGAATATTCCACCATTTGAGGGTAGATATGTTCCTGATATATATCTTACTTGGGAGTTAGAAACTGAACAACGATTTACATGTTTACAATATCCCGAGGAGAGACGTGTTCCTGCTGCTGTTTGTGCATTCACTAGTTTTGCATGTGTTTGGTGGTCTGAGCATTGTAGATTATATCCCATTCCTGCTACTTGGGCTGCTTTGAAAACTGCTATGCGTACTCGTTGGGTTCCACCATATTATCAACGTGAATTACTTCAAAAATTGCAGCGCTTAAGACAGGGAAAAAATTCTGTAGAAGAATATTATCAGGAATTACAAACTGGCATGATTAGATGTGGTATTGTTGAGGAGACTGAAGCTATGCTTGCACGTTTTATGGGTGGATTAAATAGAGAGATTCAGACGATTCTAGAGTATAAGGAGTATACTAATATCACTCGTTTATTCCATCTTGCTTGTAAAGCTGAACGTGAAGTGCAGGATCGACAGGCATTGGCGCGGACTAACTTTTCTGCAGGTCGACCTTCTTCATGGACACCACGTGCATCATCTACTTCCACACGTTCTGCTTCACCGGCGCCTCCGTCGGCTGCCGCCTCCAACCGTGATACAATAAAGCAGGCACAATCACCACTATCTGCCAAGAGCAAACCTTCTGGGCCTGCAAAGAGCTCTTCTTCATCCATGGCATCAACAGGGCAAACACATGATATTATTTGTCGACGTTGCAAGGGTGGAGGTCATTATGCGAGAGAATGCCCATCTAAGCGTGTGATGATTGTTACTGAGGATGGTGGGTATGAGTCCGCTAGTGACTATGATGAGGAGACTTTGGCTCTTATTACACGTGACGAACACGGTGGAGACGATTCTGATCATGAGACGCAATACATGGCTCCTGAAGATGCTGACAGGTATGAATGTTTAGTTGCTCAACGTGTTTTGAGTGTGCAGGTTACACAAGCTGAGCAAAATCAGAGGCATAATTTGTTCCATACAAAGGGAGTTGTGAAGGAACGTTCTGTTCGCGTGATCATAGATGGAGGGAGTTGCAACAACTTGGCTAGCATCGATATGGTGGAGAAGCTATCTCTCACCACCAGACCACATCCACATCCTTACTACATCCAATGGTTCAACAACAGCGGCAAGGTTAAGGTAACACGTACTGTTCGTGTGCATTTTAGTATCTCTACATATGCTGATTATGTTGATTGTGATGTGGTACCGATGCAAGCATGTTCCTTATTACTTGGTAGACCATGGCAATTTGATAAAAACTCTATTCACCATGGTAGAAACAATCAGTATACTCTTGTTCATAAGGATAAAAATATTACTTTGCTTCCTATGACTCCTGATTCCATTTTGAAAGATGATATTAATAGAGCTAATAAAGCAAAACAGGAGAAAACTAAGAGTGAAAATCAGATTGTGGCAAAAGAATTTGAGCAACAAATGCAGCCTAATAATAATAAACAATCTAGTGTTGCTTCTGAAATTAAATTGAAAAGTGCATGTTTACTTGCCACCAAATCTGATATTGATGATCTAGATTTTAGCAAATCTGTTTGCTATGCTTTTGTGTGCAAAGAGGCATTATTTTCATTCGAGGACGCGCCTTCCTCTTTGCCTCCTGCTGTCACTAACATTTTGCAGGAGTTCGCCGACGTCTTTCCACAAGACGTGCCACCGGGATTACCACCTATTCGCGGGAATTGAGCATCAAATTGACTTAATTCCCGGTGCATCATTACCCAACCGTGCACCATACCGTACCAATCCAGAGGAGACGAAGGAGATTATGCGTCAAGTACAAGAACTGCTCGACAAAGGTTATATACGCGAATCCCTTAGTCCTTGTGTTGTTCCTATCATTTTAGTGCCGAAAAAGGATGGTACGTCGCGTATGTGCGTTGATTGTAGAGGCATTAATAATATTACTATTCGTTATCGTCATCCTATTCCTAGGCTAGATGATATGCTTGATGAATTGAGTGGCTCTACAATATTCTCCAAAGTTGATTTGCGTAGTGGTTACCATCAAATTCGTATGAAATTGGGAGATGAATGGAAAACAGCATTTAAAACTAAGTTTGGATTATATGAGTGGTTAGTCATGCCTTTTGGGTTAACTAATGCACCTAGTACTTTCATGAGGTTAATGAACGAAGTTTTACGTGCCTTCATTGGACGATTTGTGGTAGTTTACTTTGATGACATATTGATTTATAGCAAATCTTTGGAGGAACATTTGGAACATTTACGTGTTGTTTTTATTGCTCTACGTGATGCACGTTTGTTTGGTAACCTTGGAAAGTGCACCTTTTGCACCGACCGAGTATCTTTTCTTGGCTATGTTGTTACTCCACAGGGAATTGAAGTTGATAAAGCCAAGATTGAAGCTATTGGGAGTTGGCCGCAGCCCAAAACGGTCACACAAGTGAGGAGTTTCCTTGGCCTCGCTGGTTTCTATAGGCGTTTTGTGAGAGATTTCAGCACCATTGCTGCACCTCGCAACGAGCTTACAAAGAAGGATGTGCCTTTTGTTTAGGGTACCGCACAGGAAGAAGCCTTCACGGTATTGAAAGATAAGTTGACACATGCTCCTTTACTCCAACTTCCTAATTTCAATAAGACTTTTGAGCTTGAATGTGATGCTAGTGGAATTGGATTAGGAGGTGTGTTATTACAAGATGGAAAACCTGTTGCATACTTTTCTGAAAAATTGAGTGGGCCTAGTCTGAACTATTCTACTTATGATAAAGAATTATATGCTCTTGTTCGGACCTTAGAAACATGGCAACATTATTTATGGCCCAAGGAATTTGTTATACATTCTGATCATGAATCTTTGAAACACATTAAAAGTCAAGCAAAACTGAACCGTAGACATGCTAAATGGGTTGAATTCATTGAGACTTTCCCTTATGTCATTAAAAACAAGAAGGGTAAAGAAAATGTTATTGCTGATGCCTTGTCTCATCGTTATACTATGCTTTCACAACTTGACTTTAAAATATTTGGTTTGGAGACCATCAAAGATCAATATGTTCATGATGCTGAATTTAAAGATGTATTGCAGAATTGTAAGGAAGGGAGAACTTGGAACAAGTTTGTTCTTAACGATGGATTTGTGTTTCGTGCTAACAAGCTATGCATTCCAGCTAGCTCCGTTCGTCTTTTGTTGTTGCAGGAGGCGCATGGAGGAGGATTAATGGGACACTTTGGCGTCAAGAAGACGGAGGATATACTTGCTACACATTTCTTTTGGCCAAAGATGAGACGGGATGTTGAGCGTTTTGTTGCTCGCTGCACTACATGTCAAAGAGCTAAGTCACGACTCAATCCTCATGGTTTATATATGCCTTTGCCTGTACCTAGTGTTCCTTGGGAGGATATATCTATGGACTTTGTTTTAGGTTTACCTAGAACAAAGAAGGGGAGGGATAGCATATTTGTTGTCGTGGATAGGTTCTCGAAAATGGCACACTTTATACCATGTCATAAAAGCGATGATGCTGTTAATGTTGCTGATTTGTTCTTTCGTGAAATTATTCGCTTACATGGTGTGCCAAATACTATTGTTTCAGATCATGATACTAAATTTCTTAGCCACTTTTGGAGATGTTTATGGGCTAAGTTGGGGACTAAGCTGCTTTTTAGTACTACTTGTCACCCCCAAACTGATGGACAAACTGAAGTAGTCAATAGAACATTGTCTACTATGCTTAGGGCTGTTTTGAAGAATAACAAGAAAATGTGGGAAGAATGCTTGCCTCATATTGAATTTGCTTATAATCGTTCATTGCATTCTACTACTAAGATGTGCCCTTTTGAAATTGTGTATGGTTTCCTACCTCGTGCACCTATTGATTTGTTGCCTCTTCCATCTTCGGAGAAGGTTAATTTTGATGCTAAAGAACGTTCTGAATTGATTTTAAAAATGCATGAGTTAACTAAGGAAAACATTGAGCGTATGAATGCTAAATATAAACTTGCTGGAGATAAGGGTAGAAAACATGTTGTGTTTGCACCTGGAGATCTTGTTTGGTTACATTTGCGTAAAGATAGATTTCCTAATCTGCGCAAATCAAAGCTAATGCCACGTGCTGATGGTCCTTTTAAGGTTTTAGAGAAAATAAATGATAATGCATATAAACTTGAGCTACCTGCAGATTTTGGGGTTAGTCCCACTTTTAACATTGCAGATTTGAAGCCTTATTTGGGTGAGGAAGATGAGCTTCCGTCGAGGACGACTTCATTTCAAGAAGGGGAGGATGATGAGGACATCAATACCATTGTTACACCCACAGCCCCTACTGTTACATATACTGGACCAATTACTAGAGCTCGCGCACGCCAATTAAATTACCAGGTACTTTCGTTTCTTGGTAATGATTCTAATGTTCATGAGATTATGATGCTGCCTAAATTGGATACATTTGTTTTGCTTACAAATGAAGGGCCTAGCTTGGAGAAGGATGAACATTGGAGCAAGAACACGAATGGAGTTGATGGCATGCGCAAGGGGATCAAGAACGGAGTTACAAGTGATGATTTCAGGACTTTGAAGCCGCCATAAGGAGTGCATGAAGCCTTGGACGAAATATACAAGATGCCACTTCATAATATTCGTCCATAGGCTATTCTAGGTGCTGCGTCACCTTATTAATGGGCCAGGCCCATGTAATTTCGAAATACTTAAGTATAGGCTATTTTTAGAGTCCGTATGTGTGGGGAAACAAGAGTTAGGGTTGGTTTCGGACCCCACCCTCAAGGGCCACGAAATTCCCCTCTCTTCCTCCATATATACAGCCCTTAGGGCGTCGTTTAGACTTGGGTTTTGTTTAGATTAAAAGTTCGCCATAGCTGCAACTTCGCGTACTTCGTTTGTGTCCAACGACCAGACCAAGACGTCACAGAACCCCACCTTGATCAATAAAGCTTTCATCTTAGATTCGCAATATCCAGATTGCAATCTCAGTTTCTTGCTTGTTCTTCGTTTGCTCGCAGGAAACAGGCCCTCGTGGTCAGGTTGACCGTGCTCCGGCGTGGTCAATAACCCCTCGGAAGTTGGTTTAGCGATTGCTAAGGCGCGACGTCTCGCACGTTCGTAGTCGGATCGACAAGGTCGACTCCCACAGAAAACGATAGCCACCATCTCATCGAAACATCGGGACACCTTTGCCTCTATCATCTTGTCGTGGATGATCTCCATTGTCTTCATGATGTTGAGGAACTTGTTGTTCTTGACGTGCTTGTGGAGGATCTTGTCGAGCTCGAAGAGGAGCTGGAGGAACTTGACGATGCACGCGAGATTGAAATCTCCGTTCTTGATTTCTTCGTGAAATGCTTCTTCTTATTCTCACGCTTGTCGGCCTCGGTCGGCTATGGCTCGACTTGAATCTTGGAGGGCTTGTTGCGCCAGAAGTTCTTGAGCTTCATGAAGTTGTTCTTCTTGGTGTTGTGCCTCGGATCTTGAACATTTTGGTGTAGACGCGTTCGCTCTTCCTCTTCATGTTGGCATTGTCGTTGTCGTTCTCGTGCTGGCGCAAAGGCCTCTTGAGTTTGACGTCGTCGGCGCTCTTGAGAGTCGGTGTCGCGTAGGGGATTGAGGCTTGCTTGATGATCGTGGTGCGCGGCTCGGCGAAGATTGTTCGATCTCGGTGTACTTGAGCCGGAGAGTGTGAAGTCAGAGTGTCGGCTGGAACGGCTCCTTCTTGAAGTCGAAGAAGAGCGGTTGAGCAACAAAGCGCGAATCTCGTCCATCCTTGCCTCATTCTCTTGCTTGTGATCGTCGAGCTTGTGGTCGAAGTAGTCCCTTGTACGTTGCTCGAAAAGTCGCAAGTCGGCGGTAAGGTTGTCGATGCGTTCACTCATAGCTTGTTGCTCTTGATGCAAAGCACGTTGTGCATCTAAGAGGTGACTCTTGGTGACGAAGGAGTTCATGTCGTCATCTTGCTCCATGAAGAGTGGATTGGTATAAGTACTTGGCCTATCCATCATTCCAAGACAAATGTGAGTGGTAGAAAGAGAAGAACGAATACCAAATGTACCTTGCACGAAGTTGAAAGTGGATCGAGGATCACTCCAATGTAGGACAAGGAAATAGCACAATTGGTACTAGCTCTTGTCGGTTTCTCACACCTACACAAGTAAAAGCTTTTGGTGGAGCTTGGTTAGGATGGTGGCACAAAATTTGATGCAATTGTAAGTGAGCTTCGATAATGTTGGAAAAGATTCGCAAGATGCAATGTAACAAGTAGACCAAGCATATAAGGTACACGGAAACACACACGCAAAAAGATAAGTGTGGTTGTGCAACCAAGGGTGAGCCAAAATGTGGAATCCACGAAAATGCTCTTGTTGCACAACACTAGAGAGACGCTAGCACGATTGCACAATAGGCGGATACGAACTTGTGCACAACCTACTAAGAAAAAATGCAACGACTTCTATCTTAAGTATGCTCTATGCAAGGTGTTGCTATGATATGATCCAAGATGATCGAGTATGACAATCTTAATGTTGTATGATGCTATGGTTCTTGCTTAAAAGCTCTTTGCTTATCTTTCCTCTTTGCTTAAAAGCTTGTTTGGCTCTTTGATGTTGGAGCTCTTTTCTCATGCAATGCTTGACGAACCGATATAGCAAGTGAGTATGCGATGACAACTTTGTGACACAAGAGATGACACCAATATATGCAACAATGATGTATGTATGCTATGAGAAGTATGATCACTAATGTGCACAAGTCTCGTTGCCGGCAATACTCAATGGCTAGTCTCAATGGGTAAGCAACACGAAGGAGTAAGGCTATGATGTCTATCAATGTAATGGCAAGAGTGATATGTCCAATACCAAGACGAGGTTACCGGTCTTGCTTCCAGTATGGTGTCAAAATGGTGGCACGAATACCAAGGTCTAGTCGAGGTGGTCGTTGTTGATGAGGATGTAGGACGGCGGTGATGATGTAGGACGCGTCCGTGGCGAAGATGAGCGGCGGTGATATCGATGTCGAACCGTACCTAGATAGCCAAAACACAAAAGGATACGGTACCGCAACTCAAATGCTCAAACCTCGAAGAAGCAAAAGTGTCGGAGAGTGAAACGGTCCAAAATGGTTGGGCTATGCGGAAGTGGTGGAGGTATGTAGAAGTATATGCGGTATATGGTGGGCACCGGAACAAAATTTGGTGAAAAATGGACGGAAAACAGGGCGGTGGATGGAGATGTTGCTGCGAGGGGTCGGATGTCCGGGCTCTGGATCCGGGGACAAACGGGATGAACACCGCGTGGAGAGGTCAAATTCGGTGAAATTCGGAGGAATTTGTGGATGGGAAGGGGGAAGAGCTAGATCCACTCAACACAAAGCAAATCCATGGATCCAAACCAACAAAATCTCAACACGCCAACAAATCACAAAAAAATTGGGGCTATTTTTGGTGGGGAATTTTTGAATTAGGACGAAAAACAACAAAACAAGGCTAGAAACACAATGGGGAGGCTCCAAAATCATGATCAACGTGGCTCTGATACCAAGATAATGTAGGGTAGATCCCTAATCGCCCGATCTTTCATGAAAGCAGCGGATCCCGTGAAGAACACGAGGAACATGAGGGGAAAACGGGGGAAAACACAAGGGGAAACACGAGAGGAAACACTAAACCAACAAGAAATAGTCACACATATGTTAGAGCCTCGGGTACATGGAATGATACATGGTACATGATCAACTAGGGACGATACACGGTAACCGGTCTTCTCCGTGAGGAGGTCTTGAATCCATGGGGGGATCTTCCCTTAGAAAGGGGGCTTGAATCCAGAGGGATATTCTCCGAAGAGGCCGCGGTCTCTCGCAAGGAGAAGATCCGATATGGATGAGCGTAGCTCTATCTCTCAAATGAGCTATCACAACGCTAACCCTAGAAAGTTGGGCGAGGGGGGGGGGTATTTATAGTCTAGGGGGAGAAGGGATACACGGGCCTCGACCCTTCACTGTGCGCAGACAGGGGAGGCCGGACGTCCAGGCCGGATGTCCGGGCCGGATGTCCGGGCTTTCAGACGATGCCGGATGTCCGGGTTGGGAGGCCGGATGTCTGGGCTGGAGTGGTGGCATTTGTTCCTCTCGGGTTCGGAGGGGACGGATTTCCGGGCTGGTGGCTGGATGTCCGGGGGCTTGGGAGAGTCCGGATGTCCGGGCTGTCGGGGCCGGATGTCCGGGGCCTATAGCTTCTGGCGGCTGTGCTGCTGTAGTGGATAACGCTCCAGGGCCGGATGTCCGGGGCCTGGGAGATGTTCTTGGCTCCTTTCGTCAGTTCTCCGCATCCGTGGACTTGGGGACTTGTACATCTTCATGCGATTCTTCGGGAGGGTCCTCTTGGTGCCTAATCATGCACAACACGTCGGACTTAGGCAGTAGCCATGTCTCATGCATAGAAAGTGGAAGTTCGGAGAGGAGTGAGTTCACCTTATCTTTGATAGCCTTGGCTCGGGCTCGTGTCATTGGTCCAAGTGGTGTCGTTGGAGGTGTAGGTGCGTCCATGGGGATGATCTTGGGATGCTCCACATCAGGTGTGTTAACATCATGCTAGCAATCATTTGTAAAATAGTCCACTAGTGGGACAAGAGAAGCACCATCACCTATGATACCTTTGGAGCATCGCTCATGTGTTGTTAGTGAGGTGTCGAAGACCAAGTCGTTGTCATCTTCATCTTGATGGAACCATGTGGGGGTGTATCATCGTCCACCATGGCCATCATCGTCTCCGTTGGAGGTATGGACTCATCGAGGATAGGCGTGTCGTCATGTCGGAGACCTAGCACCAAAGAAGAAAACCCACTCGGAGTAGAGGTTAGGTTGATAGAAATCATAGTGGACTCACATGCCGTGTCAACTACCTCACTCACTAAGTGTTGTGGCTCACTCACTCCCGGTATGATGCTCTCACTCATATGGTTGGTGGAGTCACTCAAATGGCTCTCAATCTCACATAGGATGTGTGGCATGCTCTCAAGTGTGGGGATAGTGGTGATCACACTCATCCTCTCATAGGAAATGCTCTCGATGTCACGTATGGTGGAGTCACTCATGTCACTCATGTGGTGGTGGCTCTCCTCACATGACAATTGGGGCATCTCGGCATATGTGGGTGTCGGAGAGATGTAGGTGCAAATGTCTCCATGCTCAATCATGTCGTGGTCGTAGCCATGGATGAAGGCCGAAGATGGCACATCATCACTCTCCTCTAAGACCGAACATAAGGTTTCATGTGCGGTCTCATAGCTTGACTCGGAGTATGAGTCCAATATTGGCGCCGTCCTCATGTTGTTGAAGAGGTTCGCGCTCGTCGCCATGGTCGAAGGGGATGGCCCTAGCTCGACCATCTTGTCGCCGTCTTGTTGTTGGAGGCCCATATGATGTGGCACCTCGTAGCTCGTCTCCATGACCGAAGGGAATTTCCCATGCTCGGCCATCTTCCTTGAGGGGCTTCCGAAGATGGAAGTGTCGCCCTCAATCGTAGGTGGTCTCCTTGGACTTGATGATGTCGATGTAGGCGAACTCACGGGAAGTAGGAGAAGATGTCGTACGCCCAAAGGCGAAGATGCCTTGATAGCACTTGGCGAAGATGCCAAAGTGGTTGTTGTAGTAGCTGTAGCGCCGTCTTGGTGGTGCTCGTCTCGCGGTGTTCTCTTGTGCTCATGAAGTTTGGACTTGGCGTGAAGTAGGGCTTGTTGGGACTTGTGCCTTTGCGCTTGGCGAGCATCTTCATGATGATGGTGTCATTGTCGTGCTTGAGCTTGATGGCGTTCGTCGTCGTCATGCACATGATGCTTGGAGGTGACTTGCCCTTCATGACGAGGTGGATCACGATCGTGATGGTGGTCGCCATGGAGATGTGGACGTCGACGACTTGCGCTTGTATCGCTTGGGCGCTCTGAAGGTGATCGACTTGCTCGCCGCCGCCTTGAAGATGACAAAGGGGAAGTAGACTTGATTAAGGCCCGAATCTCCTCCATCCTTGCATCTTGCTCCTCCTTTTGTGCGGAAAGCTTGTCGTTGATGTAGTCCCTTTTCCTTGCTTTGGAGTGACGAATGTCGATGGAGAGGTTCTCAATGCGCTCTCACAATCTTGATTGTGCGCCTTGCATTTGTCTTTGTAGATCGAAGATTGACGCTTTGGTGATGTAGTTGTTCACGCCATCGTTGTTGTGGAAGACCGGAGATGAAATGCCTTGCCTATCCATCACTCCAAGAAAAAATGTGAGTGGTAGAAAGAGAAGAACGAATACCAAATGTACCTTGACCGAAGTTGAAAGTGGATCAATGATCACTCCAATGTGGACAGGGAAATAGCACAATTGGTACCAATTCTTGTCGGTTTCTCACACCTACACAAGTAAGGCTTATGGTGGAGCTCAGTGAGGATAGTGGCACAAATTTTTTTGATGCAAAATGTTAGCAAGAGTCAATAATGTTGAAAGAGATTCACAAATTTGTAAGTGAAACAAGTAGACCAATAGCAATATGTGGCACACGGAAACACACACACGAATAGATAAATGGGGTCGTGCAACCAAGGAATGAGCACAAAATGTGGAATCCATGGAAAATGCTCGTGTTGCACAACTCAAGAGAGACGCTAGCACGATTGCTCTATTGGTGGATACGACACTTGTGCACAACCTATGATATGGAAAATGGATAAACTTTCTATCCCAAGTATGCTATATATGTATGATGTTCCGGCGGTATGATCCAAGATGATCAAATATGACAATCTTATATGCAATGTGGTATGATGCTATGGCACTTGCTTACAAGCTTCTTTGCTCTTTCTCTTTTGCTTAAAAGCTTTATTCCTTTTTTGTATATGGCCACAATGCGGAATGCACAAACCAAGATAGCAATTGTATATATGCGGGAACAAACTTGAGGCACACGAGATGATATGACACCAATATGATATGGTATGTATGCAATGTATGGTGTAGATCACTAATGTGCACAAGTAACGTTGCCGGCAATACTCAAATGGCTATTCTCGATAGGCAAGTAACACAAAATGGGCTAGGGGTTATCAATGCAATGGCAAGGGAATATACAATGGAGGGATACCACGATACCGAGATGATATGGAGGTTACCGTCCTTGGCGATGATGAGTGGCGGTGATCTTGATGTAGACACCAAGATGATGGAGACGCGTCCCTAAGTAGCCGAAACACCTTAGGAAACGGAAAAACCACGAACTCAAAATCTCAAATGTCAAATGGTGGTAGCGGGAATGCGGTGGTGGTTGCGGAAGCTCAATGGGATTGCGGAAATGGAGGGTAGTGTGGTGGACTATACACGGTGTTGGAGTTGGAAGCACGGTCCATAAGTAGCCGAAACACCTTAGGAGACACAACTCACAACACAAACAAAATTGGGTTAAGTTGGGGTGGCGGAAGTGTATAGTGGTCAAGTCTATGCGGAAGTGGTGGTGGTGGTTGATGAAGAAGCAACCGTCCCTAAGTAGCCTAGACACCTTAGGAGACTCAAATCACTCCTCAAGCAACCACGAATGCGATGGGGAAAAAAATTGGTTAGGTTGCGGAAGTCGGTGGTGGTGTGGCGGAGGATTTGGTGGAAGCCCTAGGCAAAGATGCCAAAGTTCCAAAACTTTGATGGGGTCAAGTGGTCATGGTATTTTTGTGAGAAGGGGGATGTCAAGAGCTTCAAAACGAGCTAAAGAACGCGAAAATCGGACTCCGGATGAATTAGTTATGGCCGAAACAAAATTTGAGCGAAATCAGTTTTTACAGGTTACGGACGTCGTGACAAGGTCAGATGTCCGGGGGCCGGACGTCCGGGCGGGCTCGGAAATCCATAAATTCGGCTCGGGTTAGGGGTTCCGGTCGTCCGGAAAAGGTCGGACGTCCGTTCGTTCCAGGGGCTCCGGATGTACGTAAAGTGTTGGTCGTCCGAGGGTCGGGGTCAATGCGAGATGCGAGTTTCGGGACGCGATTTTGGGCGGAATTTGGGGATTTTGGGGTCAAAATAGAGGAGATGCTAGATCCACTTGAAACCAAGCAAATCTATGGATCAAATCCAACAAAACTTCGTCAAACCAACAAATCACAAAAAAATTTAGGGCTATTTATTGGTCGGGATTTTCGAAATTGGGGAAGAACACAACAAAATTAGGCTAGAAAATGAAGAGGGGAGGCTCCGAAATCGTGATCAATGTGGCTCATGATACCAAGATGATATCATGAGACAAGTTGGCTCTCATCCAAGATGATGTAGGGTAGAACCCTAATCGGCCGATCTTTCACGAACAGAGCGGATCCCATGAAGAACACGAAGAACACGAGGAGGGAAACGAGGGGAAAATCACAAGGGGAACACAAGAGAACACTCAAACCAACAAGTATGATCACACATGTGCTAGATCCTCGAAACACGATAGGAGATACAAGATCCAAAGTCAACAACGGACGGTACACGGTAGCTGGTTCTTGTCCAAAGGAGGTCTTGAGTTCTTCCCTAAAAAGGGGTCTTGAATCCGCTTGGGGGATCTTCTCCGGTGGAGGCTCAAATCTCCGAGGAGAAGGTAACCAAGTGGATGAGCAAAGCTCTCACACGAAATATGAGCTAATCCTTTGCTAACACTCAAATGGTGGAGGTGGAGGAGTATATATAGTCTAAGGCCACGAAGGGGTAAGTGAGGGTGAAGGGATACATGGGCTCGGCCCGATACACTGTGCACAGACAGGCGTCGGACGTCCGACGGGTACCGAATGTCCGGTGGCTCGCGAGGGTTCGGTCGTCCGGTACTTGTCGGACGTCCGGTGTTTTGGCTCGGGGAAGCCATCGTCGGATTTCCGGACGGGGCCGGTCGTCCGGGCGCTGGAGGATGTCGGACGTCCGGTCAGCGTCGGTCGTCCGACCGCTGTAGGTCTCGCTGGCTGGGACTTGGGCTGGCTGGTGAAGACTCCAGGCGTCGGACGTCCGGTCCAGACCGATCGTCCGGTGGCTGTAGATTTTTGGCAGCTTCTTCTCTTGGTCCTTGTACTTGGCGTCCTCGCTAGCTCGCCCATTGGATGTGGTGGCTCCGTGGCTTTCCTCTAAGTACCTGATCATGCATAGCACACACGTTGGAGGTAGTAGCCATGTCTCACATGTAGAAAGTGAAAGTTCGGAGATGAGCGAGTTCACCTTGTGTCCAATGGCGTATGTTCGAGGTCTCGTCATATGTCCTCTTGGGGCTTGGAGAGTAGTCAGAGTTTGCATGGGGATGAATGTGGGATGCTCCGCATCACATGTTCTGTCGAAGCAGAGATCATGTCCCCTTATTGCGGGATCCTCATTAATACGAGTGTGGGTAACCCAACCGTTCCACTGGAATGATTCCTTGGGAATAGGCAGGTTTTTAGGCTTAGGAGGAGGCGTTCAATACCGGCCACCTTTATAAAGGAACCAAGGGCCGTCCTTTTACGCAAGACCTCTCCTCAACCTTTCCAACCTCGAGTTCTAGCACCCGAAGTTTGACTTTGTTGCTTCAAGCTTTCCCTTCATGTCCGGACCCAGCCCTCAAGGCCGATGGGTGGCTTCCTCCGTCACAGAGGAGGATATTGCAAAGCTTCGGGCGACCAGATACCTGACCACGGAGATCCACCACAGGCTTCCTGCTCAAGGACAGGTTATTCCGACCCTAGATCTGGTGAGAGGGTCGTATTCATCTCTCACTTCCTCCGAGGGCTAGGGTTCGCTCTCCACCCCTTTGTCCGGGGGCTGATGTTTTATTGCGGACTAGATTTTCACGATCTAGCTCCGGATTCTTTCCTTCATGTCTCGGTGTTTATTGTCACGTGTGAGGCCTTCCTCCGAATCCGCCCACACTTCGGCTTATGGCTCAAGACCTTTAGTGTGAAGCCAAAGGTAGTCGACGGGGAACAGATGGAGGGCGGCGGTGCTGTAGTAAGCAAGCTTACCAACACTCCCTTGCCAAAAGGCTCTTTCACCGAAACTTCCAATCCATGGCAGCGAGAGTGGTTTTATGTTACGGAACCCCGTAGCACCAAGTGGGCAGCTACACCTGCATTTTGTTCTGGCCCTCCGTTACAGCTTGCATCATGGGTCAATAAGGGGCTGGACTGGGGATCAATTGATGAAGTGCGGACTCTACAAAGCCACATCCGATCCCTCCTCGAGAGGGACATCGATCTTGTCAACATGATTCAAGTAATGCTAATGCATCGAATCCTGCCATGTCAGTGTAGGCCTCTCCGCATGTGGGAGTTTAATCCGGAAGGGTCACGAACCCTCCAACACTTCTTCGGCGCCCGAAGGCAAAAGTAAAGGAGAAGCCAACATTCATTCCCCCTATGTCTGTGAAGGAGGACAAGATGGAGGGCGGGAGCACCAAAGAGGGCCTCCTTCCCGAAGATATTTTAGACGCCGTGTCCGGGGAGATGAAAATCCCATCGCCCGAAGGCAAAAGTAAAGGAGAAGCCAACATTCATCCCCCCCTATGGTAAGAAAAGGGCCGTCTCCGAAGATTGGGAAGAAAAGGCTCCCAAGCGAGGCAAGATGCCCCTGTCGGGTGGCTCGGGCTTGAAGGACGACATTATCGCGCAGTCCTCTAGTGAGGCCAATCCTAAATCGTAAGCGAACAAGGGTTTTTTACACATACCCCGTTCCTCTCCTATGACCAGGGTAACATCTAAAATGTATGTTTTTTGCAGCTCGGCGCACACTCTTTCTCAACAATCATCTTCCTCGGGAGATCTCCCAGAGATGATGGAAAGCGAGACGCCTCCACCAGTCTCCTCGCCCAATAAGGAGGATGACTTCAAGGTGTCATCTCGGAGGGTCTCTCCTGGTCCGCAAGTGATGTGAGGGGTGACGAAAACACAAACCGAAGATGATACTTTGGTAGCCCAGGGTCCAGGGACCAACAATAAAGGCCCTGGACTGTTCGGCTTTCAGCCGGAGATAACTCTAGGGGCGAATGAACGGATCCCTTTGAAGGGGGGCCGAGCTGCTATGGCTGCTTCTGGAGACCCAGAAACGTCGGATATATTGATGAACATGCTGCGACAAGCGTTCGTCTCCGAAGACCATCGTACCTTGATGGGTACGGTGGTTAAAAAGGTCCTGTCCACGAAAAGCGGATTGAATGAGGGCTTCACGAGCCTGCTAAGAGGTTTCGAGGTTTGTGCTGTAATGCTTTCAATTGTGTTTTATTCACAAAATACTCCTATGTATAGATAGTAGCCCCTGGGACTCTGATAGGCTTCCCAAGGGAGGCAATCAGAGGACAAAAAATATTTATCCAGGAAATAATCTGACTACTTGGAACAAAGGCTATTACCTCCCCTGCAACTACCTGGTCCGTGGAGGTTGCGGATCTGTAGCAGAAGATTGATGAGGCAGATGATGACATCACGCTGATCAACAGGCGTCTTGACGAGGCGCAAGGTATGTTTTTGGGTCAGCCAGTATATTTATGCATGATAAACATGAGCATGAAGCTGGAATTGTATACTGAGACATGCATAACAACAGATGGTGCTGCTGCGGTGGAGGCCCTTCAGGCTGAGCTTATCCTTGCCAAGGAACAAACCCGGATAAATAATTTGGCTGCCCATAAGGCGGCTGAAGAGTTAAAAACCGAACAGGCTATTCGGCGCCAGTGTGAGGAAAGAATTACTACCATGGCGCGCAAGCTAGAGGAGACCACCGTCTAGTGCGAATTCCTTGAGAAGGATAACAAGGCACAAGCGGCCGATCTCGACAAGGCCTAACAAGAGGCGAAAGAAGCACGGTCTGAGTCTAGAGCGGCTCGGGAAGAGATCCGGCAAGCTGGGGATATAGCGGCTGGTAAGCCTTTCTTATTACAGATGAAATTCGGCGATCCGAAGTATTCCCCGCTTAACAAAATGTGTACATATACCAATTTATGATGACTATGATGATGATCATGTTGATTTGCCTAGTTGTGATGCTATGCTCCATAGGTTATCATGTGAAAATTCTATTGGTCACATCATGTTTGCCAATCCTTTGAACTTGTCATATGCTATGAGTGAGATCTCCCAAATTGCATCATTTCAATCTCAACATAGTGACTATGCATGCCCCGTTACAATAAATCCCATTTGCACTTATGGCATAGATGACGAGATGATGGTCATTGGCTTTTGTTTTTCTTGTGATGATATTGCCATGCTTCCTTTACATGATTTGTGCAATTCATCTACTATGCCATGCCATGATCACATTGTTCCAAATATGCATTGTTTTGGATGTTGTCAATATTCTCAGTGTGATCTTTCCACTAATGATCATGAGGAGACCCCATAGTTTCCTCATACGTATTAGGAGATTTTGATGCATTCCATACTTGGCATGATTCCCATAATTGCTTGCACCATATGCATTCCATGTATAACAATGCTCTACATATTTCTTGTGATGCATTACACAATTTGAGTCTCCATTATGCTATACATAACAACAAACCTCTCATGATGGATGACATGTTTCTATATCACGCATCTCATTTATTTGAGCATTGGCTATTTTGTGCTAACCAACACAAGCATGTGCGCATCATGATGGATGATGTGTACATATACCACGCACACACAATTTTCCCTTTGTCTTTGTTTTGTGTAGGTACTCCCGTATACGTCAACCTCTCAATCCCAAGAGTTGACGAAACGAGCTCTTGAGAGCATAGATGACTTGGGATCCCGTGAACTACCCTTCCCACCGCTCTCTTCACGCAACGTCTACGCGCATCTCTCTCACTTGGATCTCACATGGCTATGGGCTATATACCGCTTCTCGCTTCTTGCTCATTTTACCGTGTTCACTTTGCATGCTATGCTTGCTTATATGCCTTTGCCATGCAATTTTGACCCTTGCTTGCATCTACCCATGATTCACCATTATGCTACTTCTATGTGTATTTGCATGCTTGGTGGAGATCCTTGTTGCTATTGCCATGTTTATCATGTGCCTCATGCTATTGATGCTATTTTGCACATATCTTGCCTTCATGTTTGTGATGTGCCTTGTGCATTATTCATGACTACCATTTGCACACATGACATACTTAACATGATTCCTTCTAGTACGTTGCATCTTCGCACTACTAGCTTGCTTGCCTTGATTCATATGATTGCTTGCTTTGTCGCATCACCCATGTTTCATTATTACTTGCTTTCTTGGGTTGATGACGTATATGTTCCTGCCTCTCACATGATACATCTTGTGATGCATGCTTGCTTGCGCCTATTCTATTTGGTTGTTCTCACATCATATGCCTCCATACTATGAAATGTTCCCTTGTCCTTTCTTATGATGAGCATGATGCATCCACTTGTTGGGTATTTTACCGCACGAATGATAGGTTTTCCGCTAACCTCATTTGTTTTTCCGAGTGTTTGTCATGTTCTTTCATGTTGAAGGATTCACAAGGCGATACCGTCATGACACAATGTGGTCATGTGAAGGCATACACGATGTGCAACACCAACATTTGCCAGAATCTCCTAAAGGTGAACTCTTTCCCTTTGAGCCATCCTCAAATATGCATATTGGATGGGTCACTCTTTCATTGTTGTTTCCTTCTTCTTGTCTACATGTTATATCTATTAGATGGAGGACCGACATTGGAGATGGAACCCATGGACCTTCAAGTTGAGGAGCGCTCGGACTTGTTGGATGCACCTTCGAACCTCCACTCATGCCACGACATCGAGCATTGGTATACTAACACCTCCATATTTGTTGATTGTGTTCACACATGTCATGCTTGATGGACATATCATACACATGACAAATTCGCATCTTATGCATGGATTGACTCACATCATGATTGCCTTGTTGCATCTTGTATTCCCATGTCATCCATGATATATGAGCTTGTGCATTTCATTAGCAAATTTGTTGTGATATACCTTGATGGCACATTCATACATCATGATCTTATTGCCTACCATCAATTGCATGATCACATCATATTGAGCATCCATTACCATATTCATGCTATTCATAAACCGTCTCACTATGACATCATTTTGCACCGTGGTTGCATTGATCACATCCACAATACATTTGTGTGCACAATGAATGCTTTTGCTCCCATGAATGCTTTGCATACCATTCCATATCTTTTGGATAAGCTTCATGCACCTGGTCATGATCAATCTTGTTGCACGGACTCTTTTTTACATGATGGACACTTTGTGCGAGCTAACCATTGTATTTCCGAGTGTCGTTTGTGTTTGCTTTTCTTGCATGTATACCACTCCGGCGACACCTTGGAGTACTTGGATTGCGCAATCTCTTCAACTCTGTCCAACTACAAGTTCGTCCACAACAACCATTTCCATGGTGATGAAGATCACGATCCGAGGTCGGATCTTTCCCAAGGGGGCGGAGATGATGCAGAGCATCCCATGGACATCACCATGTCAAGAGTCCATTTGGCAAGTGACACGTGCGACATCTACTTCACACACACAAAGGTGAATCATCTCCTTTACACGTGCTCACTTGACCCTCTCGAGGATGGTATACTACTTGACACTCCTTCCGTGTGCATGCATAGGTATTGTCGGAACATCACGGATGTCGAGGAGGAGTGCGAGCGCAAGTGTACGTCTACACCATCCGCGAGGGAAGCGTGGAAGAGAAGACAGAAGAAAGGAGAAGAAGAAGACGACGGCTGCTGAAGACTAGCCGGACATCCGGACGCAGAGCCGGATCATCCGGACTGACCCTCGGATCATCCGGGCAATCCATGCACCGCGACGGCCGAACCTTGCAAAATCTGCTAGGCGAAGCCGGATCATCCGGACGAGGACCCGGATCATCCGGACCCCCATCTGGATCATCCGGCCTTGCCTGCGTGCAAGCCTCTGGGCCGAGGCCCATGTACCTGTTTCGCCCCCTCACTTACCCCTTCACCCACTAGACTATAAATAGACCTCCTCCACCTCCTTTCTAGGGTGAGCGTTGTGATAGCTCATTTGAGAGATAGAGCTACGCTCATCCATATCGGATCTACTCCACGAGAGAGACCGCGGCCTCTACGGAGAAGATCCCTTTGGATTCAAGCCCCCTTTCTAAGGGAAGACCCCCCCCCCCCCCCCCCCCGTGGATTCAAGACCTCCTCACAGAGAAGACCAGCTACCTTTGTATCGTCCATTGTTGACTTTAGATCTTGTATCTTACCTTCGTGTTCATCGATCCAGTGCATGTGTGATCTATTCTTGTTGGTTGAGTGATTCTCTCGTGTCTCCCATCATGATTTCCCTCGTTTTCCCCTCGTGTTCCTCGTGTTCTTCGCGAGATCCGCTCCTTTCGTGAAAGATTGGCCTATAGGGTTCCCACCCTACATCAGAGCTTGTGGTCACGTGAAATCTGGAGAGATTGATTTGGTTTCCTCAGAAAAAGGGAGCAACCAATGTGAAAAAAGGAGAAGCGCTGATCTGTTTCATCTATCTTTGATTTGTTTTGAGGAGAAAATAAGGTTCGGTTGGTGGTTTCCATACTCGGAAGTTTCCTTGGCGAAAATAAAGGAGAAATTTTTTTAAGACGAACAAGAGCAGCCAACATTACAGATTAATAGCAAGTTTTGGTTCGGCCAAAAAAATAGGTCGATTGACTTTTGAGTGAGATCTCGTACTACTATATCTGACGTGATCTTCTTGGCAGTTTAGAAGGAAAGAGATCAAGTGAGCCGTTTGGAAAGGTTGTGATCAGCGAAAAAAAGGAACAAAAGAGATCGGTTGGAGTTGGGAACTGATCCACGTTGGTTGTTTAACTTTGGAAAGGAATAACAGAGATAGAATAAAGGGAAGTCTGATCATCATAAAAAAAGTGTTGTTATTTTGGAAAGTTAAATTCGGCAAGAATATTCTTCGGATCAGTTTCCATAGGAAGGCATCAAGTAAATTCGGAAAGAGATCTGCTATTTGTTTGGAAATCACGTTTTGGAAGGGGTCTGGTGAGAGAATAAGAAAAGGCAATCACTAAAGAGGAAAGTTCTGTTGTTGTTGGGAAAGAAGAAGAAAAATTAAAGAAGGCAAGTACTGATTCGTTCTATTAAATCCCAGATTTTTCGTGGTAAACAAGGAAGGAAAAAAAGGAGGTGCTATTTCGGTTTGGGTTTCCAAGTATTGGACGTTTGGATCTTGCAAAAAAAGGAGACGTCGGCTGGGTGCACACGGGAGGGAGAGCCATTGAGCCAAGCAAAAAAAAAGAGGAAGAATAGGATGACGTGGTGTACTACTTGGAGAACTGCCTAGTTTGCCACGTTGGATTTTTTTAAGAAAAAAAAGTGTTGACCAGATTTAAGTTGGATCTGAACCGAATTTAAAAAAGGAAGGATTTGGTTCGGTTTCCAAAGAGCATCATTTTTTGCTGAGCTTTCCTTGTTTGTTGATTGCAGATTCTAGTGGGCACGCTTGGACTTTGGAGAAAAAATAGCGGTGTTTTGTTATGCTATAAACCAGTACGCACTATAGTTACTTTGGACTGAAAAAAAACTGGAAGGAGGCTTGTACCAAAGTGTGGCGTTGGCAACATCTTGTGAATTCGTCTGTGTCTTAGGCTCGCGTCTCTAGCACGGTCTAGCCTATGGCTAGCACTCGACCACTTCGAGCGAATTTTCAGCTTGCATTAATTAACGTGGTTGTAGCATTTTTTACCACATATATCAAGCCAACCCAGCTCCACATATGATGAGGACATCAATACCATTGTTACACCCACAGCCCCTACTGTTACATATACAGGACCAATTACTAGAGCTCGCGCACGCCAATTAAATTACCAGGTACTTTCGTTTCTTGGTAATGATTCTAATGTTCATGAGATTATGATGCTGCCTAAATTGGATACATTTGTTTTGCTTTCAAATGAAGGGCCTAGCTTGGAGAAGGATGAACATTGGAGCAAGAACACGCATGAAGTTGATGGCATGCGCAAGGGGATCAAGAACGGAGTTACAAGTGATGATTTCAGGACATTGAAGCCGCCACAAGGAGTGCATGAAGCCATGGACGAAATATACAAGATGCCACTTCATAATATTCGTCCATAGGCTATTCTAGGTGCTGCGTCACCTTATTAATGGGCCAGGCCCATCTAATTTCGAAATACTTAAGTATAGGCTATTTTTAGAGTCCGTATGTGTGGGGAAACAAGAGTTAGGGTTGGTTTCGGACCCCACCCTCAAGGGCCACGAAATTCCCCTCTCTTCCTCCATATATACAGCCCTTAGGGCGTCGTTTAGACTTTGGGGGTTTTGTTTAGATTAAAAGTTCGCCATAGCTGCAACTTCGCGTACTTCGTTTGTGTCCAACGACCAGACCAAGACGTCACAGAACCCCACCTTGATCAATAAAGCTTTCATCTTATATTCGCAATATCCAGATTGCAATCTCAGTTTCTTGCTTGTTCTTCGTTTGCTCGCAGGAAACAGGCCCTCGTGGTCAGGTTGATCGTGCTCCCGCGTGGTCAATAACCCCTCGGAAGTTGGTTTAGCGATTGCTAAGGCGCGACGTCTCGCACGTTCGTAGTCGGATCGTCAAGGTCGACTCCCACAGAAAACGATAGTCACCATCTCATCGAAACATCGGGACACCTTTGCCTCTATCAAGTGGTATCAGATTTCCAGGTTGCTCGGTGAGATTTTATAGTTTTTCGTAGATTAGATCGAGTCTGTTCTTCATACCTACAGTCTACGAAAAAGCCACACACAAAAAAAATTAGGGTTAGTTCATCATATCCGAACCAATCTGAGCCTTTGCATAATCTTTTTAGGGTTTTTGCTTTGTTGAATTTGCGGTTGCATCGTCGTGTCAAGTTGCTGGTCTTAGAGTCTAGTCTTTTAGAGTTTCGAGTTCTGGTCATAAGTTGTCACGCCGCCGCCGCACCATCATCATCGCCATCTACCACTTTTGCTTATCCGCCACCGCTCTAAATCCTTATCCATATACCACTACCAATCCGTATCCATATACCACCATCAATCTCTATCCATATACCACCACCGCTACCATATACCACCACCGCTGCCATATACCACAACCATATATCCACCACCAATCCGAGTTCTTCTCATATTCGGTTTGTTCTTGAGATCAATCTCAATTCCGATTCGTGTTTCCTTGCCTGCGTAGGTCTCGGAAAAAAAAATAGCGAAAAAAAAAGTTCCAGAGTGTGCTTTTCCCTTATTTACGTGCAGCGCCGTGATTTTGTTAGTGTTCTAGGCTCGCGTCTCTAGCACGGTCTAGCCTAGGTCCAGCACAGTACCGTCGTTGAGCGTTTATTCAACTTTGCATCCCTGAATTGATTATTGCTGACCCTTTTTGCTACCATACTATAAGCCTTCCCAGCTCCACATACCTCTACGTCGTGCGTTTGACTCTCCCTGGCAATCACTCTATCCAAGCTTTTGAGAGTTTTGACTACAACGGTTGCCGATCACCGCCTGCTGCTGGGTAAGAACTGGTAAGAATTTGAGATTTGCTTGACGGATTTGTGACACCCGCCACCACCACCTCTTGTTAGTATTCTGTAGGATCATATTCTTGTGTGTTTTCCATTGTTGCTAACCATGGCAGGATCACAAGCCGACGAGACTGACTGGGAGAACATGACGAATCAGGAGTTGCATGATAAATTTCAGCAAATGATGAATGGACAGGTGCAGGATGTGCTAAACAGATTTGAAGAGGCCATGGAGAAGATAGATGATATGGAGAAGACGTTCAAAACAAAGCTCGATGACAGGTTTAATGAATTGCTCGCGCGTCTTCCACCACCACCACCGGCTGCACCTAACGCACCTCTACAACAACAACAACGACTACTACCTACACATCGTGAAACAGCCCTCCGCCGAGCGAGCCGTCTCCCTCTTGCACCTGGCCAAACTGTTGGTGCTGCTATTGCTACTTCTGTGGCTCCTGCTGCTGATGCGGAGGAGGATGATTTTGCTGGCGATTACGAGGATGAGGTTGATCAAAATCAGAACTACGTGCCACCACCAGCACAGCAACCATCAGGTCGTCCACATGCAAATAATGGCAATGGTAGGGCTCACCCTCAGGTACGAGGTCATGATCATCTCCCTAAACTAAAATTGAATATTCCACCATTTGAGGGTAGATATGTTCCTGATATATATCTTACTTGGGAGTTAGAAACTGAACAACGATTTACATGTTTACAATATCCCGAGGAGAGACGTGTTCCTGCTGCTGTTTGTGCATTCACTAGTTTTGCATGTGTTTGGTGGTCTGAGCATTGTAGATTATATCCCATTCCTGCTACTTGGGCTGCTTTGAAAACTGCTATGCGTACTCGTTGGGTTCCACCATATTATCAACGTGAATTACTTCAAAAATTGCAGCGCTTAAGACAGGGAAAAAATTCTGTAGAAGAATATTATCAGGAATTACAAACTGGCATGATTAGATGTGGTATTGTTGAGGAGAATGAAGCTATGCTTGCACGTTTTATGGGTGGATTAAATAGAGAGATTCAGACGATTCTAGAGTATAAGGAGTATACTAATATCACTCGTTTATTCCATCTTGCTTGTAAAGCTGAACGTGAAGTGCAGGATCGACAGGCATTGGCGCGGACTAACTTTTCTGCAGGTCGACCTTCTTCATGGACACCACGTGCATCATCTACTTCCACACGTTCTGCTTCACCGGCGCCTCCGTTGGCTGCCACCTCCAACCGTGATACAATAAAGCAGGCACAATCACCACTATCTGCCAAGAGCACACCTTCTGGGCCTGCAAAGAGCTCTTCTTCATCCATGGCATCAACAGGGCAAACACATGATATTATTTGTCGACGTTGCAAGGGTGGAGGTCATTATGCGAGAGAATGCCCATCTAAGCGTGTGATGATTGTTACTGAGGATGGTGGGTATGAGTCCGCTAGTGACTATGATGAGGAGACTTTGGCTCTTATTACACGTGACGAACACGGTGGAGACGATTCTTCTCATGAGACGCGATACATGGCTCCTGAAGATGCTGACAGGTATGAATGTTTAGTTGCTCAACGTGTTTTGAGTGTGCAGGTTACACAAGCTGAGCAAAATCAGAGGCATTATTTGTTCCATACAAAGGGAGTTGTGAAGGAACGTTCTATTCACGTGATCATAGATGGAGGGAGTTGCAACAACTTGGCTAGCATCGAGATGGTGGAGAAGCTATCTCTCACCACAAGACCACATCCACATCCTTACTACATCCAATGGTTCAAAAACAGCGGCAAGGTTAAGGTAACACGTACTGTTCGTGTGCATTTTAGTATCTCTACATATGCTGATTATGTTGATTGTGATGTGGTACCGATGCAAGCATGTTCCTTATTACTTGGTAGACCATGGCAATTTGATAAAAATTCTATTCACCATGGTAGAAACAATCAGTATACTCTTGTTCATAAGGATAAAAATATTACTTTGCTTCCTATGACTCCTGATTCCATTTTGAAAGATGATATTAATAGAGCTAATAAAGCAAAACAGTAGAAAACTAAGAGTGAAAATCAGATTGTGGCAAAAGAATTTGAGCAACAAATGCAGCCTAATAATAATAAACAATCTAGTGTTGCTTCTGAAATTAAATTGAAAAGTGCATGTTTACTTGCCACCAAATCTGATATTGATGATCTAGATTTTAGCAAATCTGTTTTCTACGCTTTTGTGTGCAAAGAGGCATTATTTTCATTTGAGGACGTGCCTTCCTCTTTGCCTCCTGCTGTCACTAACATTTTGCAGGAGTTCGCCGACGTCTTTCCACAAGACGTGCCACCGGGATTACCACCTATTCGCGGGATTGAGCATCAAATTGACTTAATTCCCAGTGCATCATTACCCAACCGGGCACCATACCGTACCAATCCAGAGGAGACGAAGGAGATTATGCGTCAAGTACAAGAACTGCTCGACAAAGGTTATATACGTGAATCCCTTAGTCCTTGTGCTGTTCCTATCATTTTAGTGCCGAAAAAGGATGGTACGTCGCGTATGTGCGTTGATTGTAGAGGCATTAATAATATTACTATTCGTTATCGTCATCCTATTCCTAGGCTAGATGATATGCTTGATGAATTGAGTGGCTCTACAATATTCTCCAAAGTTGATTTGCGTAGTGGTTACCATCAAATTCGTATGAAATTGGGAGATGAATGGAAAACAGCATTTAAAACTAAGTTTGGATTATATGAGTGGTTAGTCATGCCTTTTGGGTTAACTAATGCACCTAGTACTTTCATGAGGTTAATGAACGAAGTTTTACGTGCTTTCATTGGACGATTTGTGGTAGTTTACTTTGATGACATATTGATTTATAGCAAATCTTTGGAGGAACATTTGGAACATTTACGTGCTGTTTTTATTGCTCTACGTGATGCACGTTTGTTTGGTAACCTTGGAAAGTGCACCTTTTGCACCGACCGAGTATCTTTTCTTGGCTATGTTGTTACTCCACAGGGAATTGAAGTTGATAAAGCCAAGATTGAAGCTATTGAGAGTTGGCCGCATTCCAAAACGGTCACACAAGTGAGGAGTTTCCTTGGCCTCGCTGGTTTCTATAGGCGTTTTGTGAGAGATTTCAGCACCATTGCTGCACCTCTCAACGAGCTTACAAAGAAGGATGTACCTTTTGTTTGGGGTACCGCACAGGAAGAAGCCTTCACGGTATTGAAAGATAAGTTGACACATGCTCCTTTACTCCAACTTCCTAATTTCAATAAGACTTTTGAGCTTGAATGTGATGCTAGTGGAATTGGATTAGGAGGTGTGTTATTACAAGATGGAAAACCTGTTGCATACTTTTCTGAAAAATTGAGTGGGCCTAGTCTGAACTATTCTACTTATGATAAAGAATTATATGCTCTTGTTCGGACCTTAGAAACATGGCAACATTATTTATGGCCCAAGGAATTTGTTATACATTCTGATCATGAATCTTTGAAACACATTAAAAGTCAAGCAAAACTGAACCGTCGACATGCTAAATGGGTTGAATTCATTGAGACTTTCCCTTATGTGATTAAACACAAGAAGGGTAAAGAAAATGTTATTGCTGATGCCTTGTCTCGTCGTTATACTATGCTTTCACAACTTGACTTTAAAATATTTGGTTTGGAGACCATCAAGGATCAATATGTTAATGATGCTGAATTTAAAGATGTATTGCAGAATTGTAAGGAAGGGAGAACTTGGAACAAGTTCGTTCTTAACGATGGATTTGTGTTTCGTGCTAACAAGCTATGCATTCCAGCTAGCTCCGTTCGTCTTTTGTTGTTGCAGGAGGCGCATGGAGGAGGATTAATGGGACACTTTGGCGTCAAGAAGACGGAGGATATACTTGCTACACATTTCTTTTGGCCAAAGATAAGACGGGATGTTGAGCGTTTTGTTGCTCGCTGCACTACATGTCAAAGAGCTAAGTCACGACTCAATCCTCATGGTTTATATATGCCTTTGCCTGTACCTAGTGTTCCTTGGGAGGATATATCTATGGACTTTGTTTTAGGTTTACCTAGAACAAAGAAGGGGAGGGATAGCATATTTGTTGTCGTGGATAGGTTCTCGAAAATGGCACACTTTATACCATGTCATAAAAGCGATGATGCTGTTAATGTTGCTGATTTGTTCTTTCGTGAAATTATTCGCTTACATGGTGTGCCAAATACTATTGTTTCAGATCATGATACTAAATTTCTTAGCCACTTTTGGAGATGTTTATGGGCTAAGTTGGGGACTAAGCTGCTTTTTAGTACTACTTGTCACCCCCAAACTGATGGACAAACTGAAGTAGTAAATAGAACATTGTCTACTATGCTTAGGGCTGTTTTGAAGAATAACAAGAAAATGTGGGAAGAATGCTTGCCTCATATTGAATTTGCTTATAATCGTTCATTGCATTCTACTACTAAGATGTGCCCTTTTGAAATTGTGTATGGTTTCCTACCTCGTGCACCTATTGATTTGTTGCCTCTTCCATCTTCGGAGAAGGTTAATTTTGATGCTAAAGAACGTTCTGAATTGATTTTAAAAATGCATGAGTTAACTAAGGAAAACATTGACCGTATGAATGCTAAATATAAACTTGCTGGAGATAAGGGTAGAAAACATGTTGTGTTTGCACCTGGAGATCTTGTTTGGTTACATTTGCGTAAAGATAGATTTCCTAATCTGCGCAAATCAAAGCTAATGCCACGTGCTGATGGTCCTTTTAAGGTTTTAGAGAAAATAAATGATAATGCATATAAACTTGAGCTACCTGCAGATTTTGGGGTTAGTCCCACTTTTAACATTGCAGATTTGAAGCCTTATTTGGGTGAGGAAGATGAGCTTCCGTCGAGGACGACTTCATTTCAAGAAGGGGAGGATGATGAGGACATCAATACCATTGTTACACCCACAGCCCCTACTGTTACATATACTGGACCAATTACTAGAGCTCGCGCACGCCAATTAAATTACCAGGTACTTTCGTTTCTTGGTAATGATTCTAATGTTCATGAGATTATGATGCTGCCTAAATTGGATACATTTGTTTTGCTTACAAATGAAGGGCCTAGCTTGGAGAAGGATGAACATTGGAGCAAGAACACGAATGGAGTTGATGGCATGCGCAAGGGGATCAAGAACGGAGTTACAAGTGATGATTTCAGGACTTTGAAGCCGCCATAAGGAGTGCATGAAGCCTTGGACGAAATATACAAGATGCCACTTCATAATATTCGTCCATAGGCTATTCTAGGTGCTGCGTCACCTTATTAATGGGCCAGGCCCATGTAATTTCGAAATACTTAAGTATAGGCTATTTTTAGAGTCCGTATGTGTGGGGAAACAAGAGTTAGGGTTGGTTTCGGACCCCACCCTCAAGGGCCACGAAATTCCCCTCTCTTCCTCCATATATACAGCCCTTAGGGCGTCGTTTAGACTTGGGTTTTGTTTAGATTAAAAGTTCGCCATAGCTGCAACTTCGCGTACTTCGTTTGTGTCCAACGACCAGACCAAGACGTCACAGAACCCCACCTTGATCAATAAAGCTTTCATCTTATATTCGCAATATCCAGATTGCAATCTCAGTTTCTTGCTTGTTCTTCGTTTGCTCGCAGGAAACAGGCCCTCGTGGTCAGGTTGATCGTGCTCCGGCGTGGTCAATAACCCCTCGGAAGTTGGTTTAGCGATTGCTAAGGCGCGATGTCTCGCACGTTCGTAGTCGGATCGTCAAGGTCGACTCCCACAGAAAACGATAGTCACCATCTCATCGAAACATCGGGACACCTTTGCCTCTATCAACATATTTCTACACCATGTATACATACGTTCACCTGGCAATCACTTTACCCAACTTTTGGAGTTATTTGACACTGTTGGTTGCCGGTCACCACCTGCTGCATGGTAAGAACTTGTAAGACTTTGATTTGCTATACTATGAGCGCTTTACCATCACTTCCCAGTAGTTCATAGGAACATTATTTTTGGATTTTGTTTCTTGTTTCTACTAATCATGATAGGATCCAGAGTCAATTCATGGGCTTTGTCGATCGTGGGAGATGTGCCATCACCTATCCAAATACCACAACCATCACGAGAGGTGCACAAACATCCAAATGCACATGATCAAGTTAATGTTTCTATACCACCACTTAATGGCCGTTTTCGACCTGCTTTATATATTGAATGGGAGTTTGACATAAATAATATATTTGCTTCCAATCATTTTGATGAACGTAAAAAAGTTAAGATTGCGGTTGGTTCTTTCATTGGTTATGCTATAGTTTGGTGGAGTGAATATTGTTGGTTACACCCTAATGATATACCTACTACTTGGGATGATTTGAAACTTGCCATGCGACATACATTCGTTCCCGCTTATTATACTCGTGACATGATTACAAAGTTGCAACATTTAACACAAGGTAGTGACACCGTAACGAAATATTATGATACTTTACAAACTACCTTGCTGCATTCCTCTTTAGAAGAAAGTGAAGAAGATTTTATGGATAGATTTTGGGGAGGATTAAACCGTGATATTCAGGAGATACTAGTTCATGAAGAGTGTTATCCTATGGACCGTTTGTTTCATCTTGCTTGCAAAGCTGAACAGGAAATAAAAGGACGTGTTGCCCACAAGGAGAACAAGCACAAGGAGCACATTCCAAGCGATGATACGGTTGTTCCTTCCACTTCTAGGCGTACTATGGCAACCACATCCAGTTTTGTGAGGACTACATCACCTCCACCATGTGACACATCACCTTCGGGAGTGCCTACGTCATCTGAGTCGATCGTAATAGGTAATGATAAAGGTACTAATCTTCCACCTCCACCTGAGTATGATGAATGTCTTGTTAATTTAAATGCACCATGCGGTGACCTACCCACTACTTTGATCACACCAGCTATTTTAAAGGACTATGTTGATCATTTGACTTTGCCATGTGAACAAACAATTTTGAGTGAACCCATTGAATTAACTATTGATGTGAAAGAACCAAGTGAATCAGGGAATAAATCAGATTTGGATCAAATACGTTTGAAAATACTTGTGCCAATGTTTAATCATTTTGATATGACCTCTAAACTTGGTGATGGTTCATCAAGGCTGGGATGGTTTAATGATGAGCATTGCCAATATTTTGTTATGATTAGGAGCTTCACTTATATGTGCAAACTGAGTTGCAATATTTTCATGCCTTTCATTTCTTGTATTAATATATTGGCTTTATATTTCACGACTTTTGAAGGGTGCACTTGTATAATTGTGTCACATGTGCCCCAACTGAGATCAGTAAAAATGGATGACATATACATATACAACGTGTACACCTTGTCTCTTTTGTTAGCCACATTTCAGATTAAGCAACGCCGAGGACGGCTTTGTTTTCAAGAAGGGGAGGATGATGAGGACATGGCTACCACAGTTACACCCATATCCCCTGCTATTTTACCTCTTGGAACAGTTGCTAGAGCTCAGATACGCCAATTAACTTATCAGGTACTTTCTTTTCTTGGTAATGTTTCTAGTGTTCATGAGAATATGATGCTGCCTAACATAGATACATTTGTGTTGCTTGCAATTGAAGGGCCTAGCACGGACAAGAAGGATGAACGTTGGAGCATGGTCAAGCACGGAGATGAAGGTGCGTGCGAAGAGAACAAGAACAGAGGTTCAAGTGGAGATTTCCGGACTTTGAAGCCACCATGATGACATACAAGAAGATGGACGAAATATACAAGATGGCCTTTTCATAAATTTCGTCCATAGCTTATTATTGGTGTTGCGCCACCTTATTTTAGGCCAGGCCCATGTAATCTATTTTTAGAGCCCATATTGTAGGGGAAACGACTTAGGAGGTTATTTAGCCGCACCTTGCCAAGGGTGGACAAAATCCCATCTCTTTTCCCTATAAATATAGCCCTTAAGGCATCGTTTAGACATGAGTTTTATTTATTTAAAAGTTAGCCATCGCTGCAACTTCGTGTACTTCGTTTATGTCCAACGACCAGACCAAGACCGCTCATGAAACCCCACTTCTATCAATACTTCATCCATATTCACGATATTCAGATTGCTTAATCATATTCTTGCTTGTTCTTCGATTGCTTGCAGGAATAGACCTTCATGGTCAGGTTGATCGTGCTCTGGCGTGGACAATAACCTCTCGGAGTTGGTTTAACGATTGCTAAGGCGCAACGTCGTGCATGTTCGTAGTCGGATCATCAAAGTCGTCTCCACCAAATCGATAGTTATCATCTCATCGAAAGATCGGGACACCCTCGCCTCTATCATTTCGTGAAAGATCGAGCGATTAGGGTTCTACCTTACATCATCTTGGTATCTAGAGCCACGTTGATCATGATTTCGGAGCCTCCCCGTTGTGTTTCTAGCCTTGTTTTGTTGTTTTTCATCCTAATTCAAAATTTCACCACAAAAATAGCCCCCAATTTTTTTTGTGATCTGTTGGTGTGTTGAGATTTTGTTGGTTTGGATCCGTGGATCTGCTTTGTATTGAGTGGATCTAGCTTCCCATCCATTTCCCCCCAATTTCATGCACAAATACCTCCAAATTTCGCCCGGATTTGACCTCTCCACGCGGTGTTCATCCTGTTCGTCCCCGGATCCAGAGTGATAGAGGCAAAGGTGTCCCGTCTTTCGATGAGATGGTGGCTATCGTTTTAGAGGAAGTCGACTTTGACGATCCGACTACGAATGTGTGAGGGCGTCGCGCCTTAGCAATCGCTAAACCAACTCCGAGGGGTTATTGACCACGCTGGAGCACGATCAACCTGACCACGAGGGCCTGTTTCCTGTTAGCAAACGAAGAACAAGAAAGAAACTGAGATTGCAATCTGGATATTGCGAATATAAGATGTGATGTAGGGTAGAGACCCTAATCGCCCGATCTTTCACGAAAGGAGCGGATCCGGGGAAAACACGAAGAACACGAGGATGAACGGAGGGAAAGCACAAGAGGAAATCACTAAACCGACACGAATAAGTCACACATGGGCTAGATCCTCAAGTACATAGAACGATACACGAATCCACGGACAACTAGGGACGATACACGGTAACCGGTTCTTCTCCGTGAGAAGGTCTTGAATCGACAAGTGGATCTTCCCTTGAAAAGGGGTCTTGAATCCAAGGTGGATCTTCTCCGAAGAGGGGCCGCGGTCTCTCTCGTGGAGTAGATCCGATATGGATGAGCAATGCTCTATCTCTCAAATGAGCTAAACCAATGCTAACCCTAGCTAGGATGAATGGGAGGTCTATTTATAGTCTAAGTGCAAATGGGGCCGAAGTGAAGGGGTACATGGGCCTCGGGCTCGAACACTGTGCGTAGACAGGTACCGGACGTCCGCTGGGGACCGGTCGTCCGGTGTCTCAGGAGCTGCCGGACGTCCGGTGTCCTCCGGTCATCCGCTGGTTCCGCTCTGTGATGGGGGTGCCGGACGTCCGGAGGCTCCGGACTTCCGCTGACTTTGGCTCAATTGCGGTCGCGCCGGTCGTCCGGTCGGGGCCGGATGTCCGCTCATTGGCCTCGGGTGCAGGGGCACCGGTCGTCCGGTCTGGACCGGACGTCCGCTGGCTGGAGCTCGGCTGACGCTTCAGGCGCCGGACGTCCGGTCCCGGCCGGACGTCCGGTGGCTGGGACTTTTCCTGCAGCCCTTCTTCTTCTCCTTCTCATCCATCTTCTTCTTCGTCTTGTCCTTGCTCCTTAGCTTCTCCATTGTACCTGAGTATGCACAAGGTATCCATATGAGGTAGTAGCCATACTTCATGTGCATCGAAGTGGAATTGTGAGAGGAGAGATGTCACCTCGGTTTCAAGGGCTCTTGCACGTGATCGAGTCATGGGTCCGGTAGGCACTTGATGAGACGATGGTAGGTCCATGGGGATGACCTTGGGATGCTCCGCATCATCTCCCCTCCCTTGGGGAAGATCCGTCCTCGGATCAAAATCTTCATCACCATGGAAGGGAGAGAGATCTTTGACGTTGAAGATGTCGCTCACGTTGTACTTGTCGCGCGGGAGGTCGGTCTTGTAAGCGTTGTCGTTGTAGCGCGCAAGCACCTTGAAGGGTCCATCCGCTCATGGTCGAAGCTTGGATTTGCGTTCTTGTGGGAAGCGGTCCTTGTGAAGGTGTAGCCACACTCGATCACCAATGTTGAAGACCATAGGTTGCTTGTTGAAGTTGAGCTGGTCGCAAGGCGTTGAACTTGGCGCTCGATGGTGCTTCTTGTATCTTCATGCATCTTCTTGAGATGTGTCACACGCGCACTTGCGTCCAAATTGATGCGCTCTTGGAGTGGTAGAGGAAGAATGTCCAATGGTGACAATGGGTTGAATCCGTAAACGACCTCGAAAGGCGACTTGTCGGTTGTTGAGTGTCTTGCACGGTTGTAGGCGAACTCGGCGATAGGTAGGCACTCCACCCACTCCTTAATGTTCTTCTTGATGAGTACTCGAAGTAGAGTGGAGAGTGTGCGGTTTGTCACCTCCGTTTGGCTGTCGGTTTGAGGATGGTACGCCGTGGAGAAGAGTAGCTTGATTCCGAGCTTGGCGCATAGGGTCTTCCAAAAGTAGCTAAGGAACTTGACGTCGTGGTCCGAGACAATTGTCTTTGGCACACCATGGAGATGCAATATTTCCCTACAAAAGAGATTAGCAACATGTGAAGCACCGTCTATCTTGTGACAAGGAATAAAATGTGCCATTTTTGAGAAACGGTCCACCACTACAAATATGGAATCTTTCCCATTGCGAGTTCTAGGCAAACCAAGTACAAAGTCCATGCTAATGTCTTCCCAAGGTTGGTATGGAATTGGTAGAGGCATATAGAGGCCATGAGATTGAGCTTTGGACTTAGCTTTGCGGCATGTCGAACATCGGTTGGTGAAGCGATTGACGTCCTGAAACATCTTTGGCCAAAAGTAGCTCTTCGAGAGCGTGGTGAACGTCTTATCGCGTCCAAAGTGTCCCATTAATCCTCCTCCATGCGATTCCTGCAAAAGCAATAAACGAAGGGACGACTTGGGGATGCAAAGTTTGTTAGCTCTCAGAAGGTAGCCGTCTTTGATGTAATAGCGCTCCCACGATGTATGCGACAAACACTTGGCATAAGGAGTGGCAAAAGTTTCATCATGCGCATACAATTCTTTGATATGCTCGAAGCCAATGACATCTAACTCAAGTTGCGTGACTAGCATGCATATGCGGGAAAGAGCATCCGTGACGATGTTCTCTCTACCCTTGATGTACTTGATGACATAGGGAAAAGACTCAATGAATTCACTCCATTTAGCATGACGCTTGTTCAACTTAGTTTGACCCTTGAGATACTTGAGGGTCTCATGATCGGTATGAATGATAAACTCATGGGGACGAAGGTAATGTTCCCATTCATGTAAAACGCGGACTAAAGCATATAGCTCCTTGTCATAGATGGGATAGTTGAGTTGCGCTCCGGAAAGTTTCTCACTAAAGTAAGCTATGGGGCGCTTCTCTTGCGTTAACACACCTCCTATGCCATTACCGCTAGCATCGCAATGAATCTCAAAAGACTTGTTGAAGTTGGGTAAAGCAAGCACGGGAGCATGAGTAAGTAAATTATTAAGCTCATTGAATGCGGTATCTTGGGATGGTCCCCAAATAAACGGCGCATTCTTCTTGCTCAAAGCATGCAAAGGCGAAGCAATGGTGCTAAAATCCTTCACAAAGCGACAATAGAAACCCGCAAGACCAAGAAAACTACGCACTTAACGCAAGTTGGTTGGTTGTGGCCAAGTCTTAATAGCATTGATCTTGGACTCATCTACATGAACACCCTTAGAAGAGACCACAAAACCCAAGAAAATGAGCTTATCAACACCAAAAAGGCATTTCTCCATATTAGCATAGAGACACTCTTTCCTAAGAGTTTGCAAAACGGTGCGGACATGGGTGACATGCTGATAGAGGCAAGGGTGTCCCGATGTTTCGATGAGATGGTGGCTATCGTTTTCTGTGGGAGTCGACCTTGACGATCCGACTACGAACGTGCGAGACGTCGCGCCTTAGCAATCGCTAAACCAACTTCCGAGGGGTTATTGACCACGCCGGAGCACGATCAACCTGACCACGAGGGCCTGTTTCCTGCGAGCAAACGAAGAACAAGCAAGAAACTGAGATTGCAATCTGGATATTGCGAATATAAGATGAAAGCTTTATTGATCAAGGTGGGGTTCTGTGACGTCTTGGTCTGGTCGTTGGACACAAACGAAGTACGCGAAGTTGCAGCTATGGCGAACTTTTAATCTAAACAAAACCCAAAGTCTAAACGATGCCCTAAGGGCTGTATATATGGAGGAAGAGAGGGGAATTTCGTGGCCCTTGAGGGTGGGGTCCGAAACCAACCCTAACTCTTGTTTCCCCACACATACGGACTCTAAAAATAGCCTATACTTAAGTATTTCGAAATTACATGGGCCTGGCCCATTAATAAGGTGACGCAGCACCTAAAATAGCCTATGGACGAATATTATGAAGTGGCATCTTGTATATTTCGTCCATGGCTTCATGCACTCTTTATGGCGGCTTCAAAGTCCTGAAATCATCACTTGTAACTCCGTTCTTGATCCCCTTGCGCATGCCATCAACTTCATGCGTGTTCTTGCTCCAATGTTCATCCTTCTCCAAGCTAGGCCCTTCATTTGAAAGCAAAACAAATGTATCCAATTTAGGCAGCATCATAATCTCATGAACATTAGAATCATTACCAAGAAACGAAAGTACCTGGTAATTTAATTGGCGTGCGCGAGCTCTAGTAATTGGTCCAGTATATGTAACAGTAGGGGCTGTGGGTGTAACAATGGTATTGATGTCCTCATCATCCTCCCCTTCTTGAAATGAAGTCGTCCTCGACGGAAGCTCATCTTCCTCACCCAAATAAGGCTTCAAATCTGCAATATTAAAAGTGGGACTAACCCCAAAATCTGCAGGTAGCTCAAGTTTATATGCATTATCATTTATTTTCTCTAAAACCTTAAAAGGACCATCAGCACGTGGCATTAGCTTTGATTTGCGCAGATTAGGAAATCTATCTTTACGCAAATGTAACCAAACAAGATCTCCAGGTGCAAACACAACATGTTTTCTACCCTTATCTCCAGCAAGTTTATATTTAGCATTCATACGCTCAATGTTTTCCTTAGTTAACTCATGCATTTTTAAAATCAATTCAGAACGTTCTTTAGCATCAAAATTAACCTTCTCCGAAGATGGAAGAGGCAACAAATCAATAGGTGCACGAGGTAGGAAACCATACACAATTTCAAAAGGGCACATCTTAGTAGTAGAATGCAATGAACGATTATAAGCAAATTCAATATGAGGCAAGCATTCTTCCCACATTTTCTTGTTATTCTTCAAAACAGCCCTAAGCATAGTAGACAATGTTCTATTTACTACTTCAGTTTGTCCATCAGTTTGGGGGTGACAAGTAGTACTAAAAAGCAGCTTAGTCCCCAACTTAGCCCATAAACATCTCCAAAAGTGGCTAAGAAATTTAGTATCACGATCTGAAACAATAGTATTTGGCACACCATGTAAGCGAATAATTTCACGAAAGAACAAATCAGCAACATTAACAGCATCATCGCTTTTATGAAATGGTATAAAGTGTGCCATTTTCGAGAACCTATCCACGACAACAAATATGCTATCCCTCCCCTTCTTTGTTCTAGGTAAACCTAAAACAAAGTCCATAGATATATCCTCCCAAGGAACACTAGGTACAGGCAAAGGCATATATAAACCATGAGGATTGAGTCGTGACTTAGCTCTTTGACATGTAGTGCAGCGAGCAACAAAACGCTCAACATCCCGTCTCATCTTTGGCCAAAAGAAATGTGTAGCAAGTATATCCTCCGTCTTCTTGACGCCAAAGTGTCCCATTAATCCTCCTCCATGCGCCTCCTGCAACAACAAAAGACGAACGGAGCTAGCTGGAATGCATAGCTTGTTAGCACGAAACACAAATCCATCGTTAAGAACGAACTTGTTCCAACTTCTCCCTTCCTTACAATTCTGCAATACATCTTTAAATTCAGCATCATTAACATATTGATCCTTGATGGTCTCCAAACCAAATATTTTAAAGTCAAGTTGTGAAAGCATAGTATAACGACGAGACAAGGCATCAGCAATAACATTTTCTTTACCCTTCTTGTGTTTAATCACATAAGGGAAAGTCTCAATGAATTCAACCCATTTAGCATGTCGACGGTTCAGTTTTGCTTGACTTTTAATGTGTTTCAACGATTCATGATCAGAATGTATAACAAATTCCTTGGGCCATAAATAATGTTGCCATGTTTCTAAGGTCCGAACAAGAGCATATAATTCTTTATCATAAGTAGAATAGTTCAGACTAGGCCCACTCAATTTTTCAGAAAAGTATGCAACAGGTTTTCCATCTTGTAATAACACACCTCCTAATCCAATTCCACTAGCATCACATTCAAGCTCAAAAGTCTTATTGAAATTAGGAAGTTGGAGTAAAGGAGCATGTGTCAACTTATCTTTCAATACCGTGAAGGCTTCTTCCTGTGCGGTACCCCAAACAAAAGGTACATCCTTCTTTGTAAGCTCATTGAGAGGTGCAGCAATGGTGCTGAAATCTCTCACAAAACGCCTATAGAAACCAGCGAGGCCAAGGAAACTCCTCACTTGTGTGACCGTTTTGGGCTGCGGCCAACTCTCAATAGCTTCAATCTTGGCTTTATCAACTTCAATTCCCTGTGGAGTAACAACATAGCCAAGAAAAGATACTCGGTCGGTGCAAAAGGTGCACTTTCCAAGGTTACCAAACAAACGTGCATCACGTAGAGCAATAAAAACAGCACGTAAATGTTCCAAATGTTCCTCCAAAGATTTGCTATAAATCAATATGTCATCAAAGTAAGCTACCACAAATCGTCCAATGAAAGCACGTAAAACTTCGTTCATTAACCTCATGAAAGTACTAGGTGCATTAGTTAACCCAAAAGGCATGACTAACCACTCATATAATCCAAACTTAGTTTTAAATGCTGTTTTCCATTCATCTCCCAATTTCATACGAATTTGATGGTAACCACTACGCAAATCAACTTTGGAGAATATTGTAGAGCCACTCAATTCATCAAGCATATCATCTAGCCTAGGAATAGGATGACGATAACGAATAGTAATATTATTAATGCCTCTACAATCAACGCACATACGCGACGTACCATCCTTTTTCGGCACTAAAATGATAGGAACAGCACAAGGACTAAGGGATTCGCGTATATAACCTTTGTCGAGCAGTTCTTGTACTTGACGCATAATCTCCTTCGTCTCCTCTGGATTGGTACGGTATGGTGCCCGGTTGGGTAATGATGCACCGGGAACTAAGTCAATTTGATGCTCAATCCCGCGAATAGGTGGTAATCCCGGTGGCACGTCTTGTGGAAAGACGTCGGCGAACTCCTGCAAAATGTTAGTGACAGCAGGAGGCAAAGAGGAAGGCACGTCCTCGAATGAAAATAATGCCTCTTTGCACACAAAAGCATAGCAAACAGATTTGCTAAAATCTAGATCATCAATATCAGATTTGGTGGCAAGTAAACATGCACTTTTCAATTTAATTTCAGAAACAACACTAGATTGTTTATTATTATTAGGCTGCATTTGTTGCTCAAATTCTTTTGCCACAATCTGATTTTCACTCTTAGTTTTCTCCTGTTTTGCTTTATTAGCTCTACTAAAATCATCTTTCAAAATGGAATCAGGAGTCATAGGAAGCAAAGTAATATTTTTATCCTTATGAACAAGAGTATACTGATTGTTTCTACCATGGTGAATAGAATTTTTATCAAATTGCCATGGTCTACCAAGTAATAAGGAACATGCTTGCATCGGTACCACATCACAATCAACATAATCAGCATATGTAGAGATACTAAAATGCACACGAACAGTACGTGTTACCTTAACCTTGCCGCTGTTGTTGAACCATTGGATGTAGTAAGGATGTGGATGTGGTCTGGTGGTGAGAGATAGCTTCTCCACCATCTCGATGCTAGCCAAGTTGTTGCAACTCCCTCCATCTATGATCACGCGAACAGAACGTTCCTTCACAACTCCCTTTGTATGGAACAAATTATGCCTCTGATTTTGCTCAGCTTGTGTAACCTGCACACTCAAAACACGTTGAGCAACTAAACATTCATACCTGTCAGCATCTTCAGGAGCCATGTATTGCGTCTCATGATCAGAATCGTCTCCACCGTGTTCGTCACGTGTAATAAGAGCCAAAGTCTCCTCATCATAGTCACTAGCGGACTCATACCCACCATCCTCAGTAACAATCATCACACGCTTAGATGGGCATTCTCTCGCATAATGACCTCCACCCTTGCAACGTCGACAAATAATATCATGTGTTTGCCCTGTTGATGCCATGGATGAAGAAGAGCTCTTTGCAGGCCCAGAAGGTGTGTTCTTGGCAGATAGTGGTGATTGTGCCTGCTTTATTGTATCACGGTTGGAGGTGGCAGCCGACGGAGGCGCCGGTGTAGCAGAACGTGTGGAAGTAGATGATGCACGTGGTGTCCATGAAGAAGGTCGACCTGCAGAAAAGTTAGTCCGCGCCAATGCCTGTCGATCCTGCACTTCACGTTCAGCTTTACAAGCAAGATGGAATAAACGAGTGATATTAGTATACTCCTTATACTCTAGAATCGTCTGAATCTCTCTATTTAATCCACCCATAAAATGTGCAAGCATAGCTTCATTCTCCTCAACAATACCACATCTAATCATGCCAGTTTGTAATTCCTGATAATATTCTTCTACAGAATTTTTTCCCTGTCTTAAGCGCTGCAATTTTTGAAGTAATTCACGTTGATAATATGGTGGAACCCAACGAGTACGCCTAGCAGTTTTCAAAGCAGCCCAAGTAGCAGGAATGGGATATAATCTACAATGCTCAGACCACCAAACACATGCAAAACTAGTGAATGCACAAACAGCAGCAGGAACACGTCTCTCCTCGGGATATTGTAAACATGTAAATCGTTGTTCAGTTTCTAACTCCCAAGTAAGATATATATCAGGAACATATCTACCCTCAAATGGTGGAATATTCAATTTTAGTTTAGGGAGATGGTCATGATCTCGTACCTGAGGGTGAGCCCTACCATTGCCATTATTTGCATGTGGACGACCTGATGGTTGCTGTGCTGGTGGTGGCACGTAGTTCTGATTTTGATCAACCTCATCCTCGTAATCGCTAGCAAAATCATCCTCCTCCGCATCAGCAGCAGGAGCCACAGAAGTAGCAACAGCAGCACCAACAGTTTGGCCAGGTGCAAGAGGGAGACGGCTCGCTCGGCGGAGGGCTGTTTCACGATGTGTAGGTAGTCGTCGTTGTTGTTGTTGTAGAGGTGCGTTAGGTGCAGCCGGTGGTGGTGGTGGAAGACGCGCGAGCAATTCATTAAACCTGTTATCGAGCTTTGTTTCGAACGTCTTCTCCATGTCATCTATCTTCTCCATGGCCTCTTCAAATCTGTTTAGCACATCCTTGATAGAGGCAAAGGTGTCCCGATGTTTCGATGAGATGGTGGCTATCGTTTTCTGTGGGAGTCGACTTTGACGATCCGACTACGAACGTGCGAGACGTCGCGCCTTAGCAATCGCTAAACCAACTTCCGAGGGGTTATTGACCACGCCGGAGCACGATCAACCTGACCACGAGGGCCTGTTTCCTGCGAGCAAACGAAGAACAAGCAAGAAACTGAGATTGCAATCTGGATATTGCGAATATAAGATGAAAGCTTTATTGATCAAGGTGGGGTTCTGTGACGTCTTGGTCTGGTCGTTGGACACAAACGAAGTACGCGAAGTTGCAGCTATGGCGAACTTTTAATCTAAACAAAACCCAAAGTCTAAACGACGCCCTAAGGGCTGTATATATGGAGGAAGAGAGGGGAATTTCGTGGCCCTTGAGGGTGGGGTCCGAAACCAACCCTAACTCTTGTTTCCCCACACATACGGACTCTAAAAATAGCCTATACTTAAGTATTTCGAAATTACATGGGCCTGGCCCATTAATAAGGTGACGCAGCACCTAGAATAGCCTATGGACGAATATTATGAAGTGGCATCTTGTATATTTCGTCCAAGGCTTCATGCACTCCTTATGGCGGCTTCAAAGTCCTGAAATCATCACTTGTAACTCCGTTCTTGATCCCCTTGCGCATGCCATCAACTCCATTCGTGTTCTTGCTCCAATGTTCATCCTTCTCCAAGCTAGGCCCTTCATTTGAAAGCAAAACAAATGTATCCAATTTAGGCAGCATCATAATCTCATGAACATTAGAATCATTACCAAGAAACGAAAGTACCTGGTAATTTAATTGGCGTGCGCGAGCTCTAGTAATTGGTCCAGTATATGTAACAGTAGGGGCTGTGGGTGTAACAATGGTATTGATGTCCTCATCATCCTCCCCTTCTTGAAATGAAGTCGTCCTCGACGGAAGCTCATCTTCCTCACCCAAATAAGGCTTCAAATCTGCAATGTTAAAAGTGGGACTAACCCCAAAATCTGCAGGTAGCTCAAGTTTATATGCATTATCATTTATTTTCTCTAAAACCTTAAAAGGACCATCAGCACGTGGCATTAGCTTTGATTTGCGCAGAGTAGGAAATCTATCTTTACGCAAATGTAACCAAACAAGATCTCCAGGTGCAAACACAACATGTTTTCTACCCTTATCTCCAGCAAGTTTATATTTAGCATTCATACGCTCAATGTTTTCCTTAGTTAACTCATGCATTTTTAAAATCAATTCAGAACGTTCTTTAGCATCAAAATTAACCTTCTCCGAAGATGGAAGAGGCAACAAATCAATAGGTGCACGAGGTAGGAAACCATACACAATTTCAAAAGGGCACATCTTAGTAGTAGAATGCAATGAACGATTATAAGCAAATTCAATATGAGGCAAGCATTCTTCCCACATTTTCTTGTTATTCTTCAAAACAGCCCTAAGCATAGTAGACAATGTTCTATTGACTACTTCAGTTTGTCCATCAGTTTGGGGGTGACAAGTAGTACTAAAAAGCAGCTTAGTCCCCAACTTAGCCCATAAACATCTCCAAAAGTGGCTAAGAAATTTAGTATCACGATCTGAAACAATAGTATTTGGCACACCATGTAAGCGAATAATTTCACGAAAGAACAAATCAGCAACATTAACAGCATCATCGCTTTTATGACATGGTATAAAGTGTGCCATTTTCGAGAACCTATCCACGACAACAAATATGCTATCCCTCCCCTTCTTTGTTCTAGGTAAACCTAAAACAAAGTCCATAGATATATCCTCCCAAGGAACACTAGGTACAGGCAAAGGCATATATAAACCTTGAGGATTGAGTCGTGACTTAGCTCTTTGACATGTAGTGCAGCGAGCAACAAAACGCTCAACATCTCGTCTCATCTTTGGCCAAAAGAAATGTGTAGCAAGTATATCCTCCGTCTTCTTGACGCCAAAGTGTCCCATTAATCCTCCTCCATGCGCCTCCTGCAACAACAAAAGACGAACGGAGCTAGCTGGAATGCATAGCTTGTTAGCACGAAACACAAATCCATCGTTAAGAACGAACTTGTTCCAAGTTCTCCCTTCCTTACAATTCTGCAATACATCTTTAAATTCAGCATCATTAACATATTGATCCTTGATGGTCTCCAAACCAAATATTTTAAAGTCAAGTTGTGAAAGCATAGTATAACGACGAGACAAGGCATCAGCAATAACATTTTCTTTACCCTTCTTGTGTTTAATCACATAGGGGAAAGTCTCAATGAATTCAACCCATTTAGCATGTCGACGGTTCAGTTTTGCTTGACTTTTAATGTGTTTCAAAGATTCATGATCAGAATGTATAACAAATTCCTTGGGCCATAAATAATGTTGCCATGTTTCTAAGGTCCGAACAAGAGCATATAATTCTTTATCATAAGTAGAATAGTTCAGACTAGGCCCACTCAATTTTTCAGAAAAGTATGCAACAGGTTTTCCATCTTGTAATAACACACCTCCTAATCCAATTCCACTAGCATCACATTCAAGCTCAAAAGTCTTATTGAAATTAGGAAGTTGGAGTAAAGGAGCATGTGTCAACTTATCTTTCAATACCGTGAAGGCTTCTTCCTGTGCGGTACCCCAAACAAAAGGTACATCCTTCTTTGTAAGCTCGTTGAGAGGTGCAGCAATGGTGCTGAAATCTCTCACAAAACGCCTATAGAAACCAGCGAGGCCAAGGAAACTCCTCACTTGTGTGACCGTTTTGGGCTGCGGCCAACTCTCAATAGCTTCAATCTTGGCTTTATCAACTTCAATTCCCTGTGGAGTAACAACATAGCCAAGAAAAGATACTCGGTCGGTGCAAAAGGTGCACTTTCCAAGGTTACCAAACAAACGTGCATCACGTAGAGCAATAAAAACAGCACGTAAATGTTCCAAATGTTCCTCCAAAGATTTGCTATAAATCAATATGTCATCAAAGTAAACTACCACAAATCGTCCAATGAAAGCACGTAAAACTTCGTTCATTAACCTCATGAAAGTACTAGGTGCATTAGTTAACCCAAAAGGCATGACTAACCACTCATATAATCCAAACTTAGTTTTAAATGCTGTTTTCCATTCATCTCCCAATTTCATACGAATTTGATGGTAACCACTACGCAAATCAACTTTGGAGAATATTGTAGAGCCACTCAATTCATCAAGCATATCATCTAGCCTAGGAATAGGATGACGATAACGAATAGTAATATTATTAATGCCTCTACAATCAACGCACATACGCGACGTACCATCCTTTTTCGGCACTAAAATGATAGGAACAGCACAAGGACTAAGGGATTCGCGTATATAACCTTTGTCGAGCAGTTCTTGTACTTGACGCATAATCTCCTTCGTCTCCTCTGGATTGGTACGGTATGGTGCCCGGTTGGGTAATGATGCACCGGGAATTAAGTCAATTTGATGCTCAATCCCGCGAATAGGTGGTAATCCCGGTGGCACGTCTTGTGGAAAGACGTCGGCGAACTCCTGCAAAATGTTAGTGACAGCAGGAGGCAAAGAGGAAGGCACGTCCTCGAATGAAAATAATGCCTCTTTGCACACAAAAGCATAGCAAACAGATTTGCTAAAATCTAGATCATCAATATCAGATTTGGTGGCAAGTAAACATGCAGTTTTCAATTTAATTTCAGAAGCAACACTAGATTGTTTATTATTATTAGGCTGCATTTGTTGCTCAAATTCTTTTGCCACAATCTGATTTTCACTCTTAGTTTTCTCCTGTTTTGCTTTATTAGCTCTATTAATATCATCTTTCAAAATGGAATCAGGAGTCATAGGAAGCAAAGTAATATTTTTATCCTTATGAACAAGAGTATACTGATTGTTTCTACCATGGTGAATAGAATTTTTATCAAATTGCCATGGTCTACCAAGTAATAAGGAACATGCTTGCATCGGTACCACATCACAATCAACATAATCAGCATATGTAGAGATACTAAAATGCACACGAACAGTACGTGTTACCTTAACCTTGCCGCTGTTGTTGAACCATTGGATGTAGTAAGGATGTGGATGTGGTCTTGTGGTGAGAGATAGCTTCTCCACCATCTCGATGCTAGCCAAGTTGTTGCAACTCCCTCCATCTATGATCACGCGAACAGAACGTTCCTTCACAACTCCCTTTGTATGGAACAAATTATGCCTCTGATTTTGCTCAGCTTGTGTAACCTGCACACTCAAAACACGTTGAGCAACTAAACATTCATACCTGTCAGCATCTTCAGGAGCCATGTATTGCGTCTCATGATCAGAATCGTCTCCACCGTGTTCGTCACGTGTAATAAGAGCCAAAGTCTCCTCATCATAGTCACTAGCGGACTCATACCCACCATCCTCAGTAACAATCATCACACGCTTAGATGGGCATTCTCTCGCATAATGACCTCCACCCTTGCAACGTCGACAAATAATATCATGTGTCTGCCCTGTTGATGCCATGGATGAAGAAGAGCTCTTTGCAGGCCCAGAAGGTGTGCTCTTGGCAGATAGTGGTGATTGTGCCTGCTTTATTGTATCACGGTTGGAGGTGGCAGCCGACGGAGGCGCCGGTGAAGCAGAACGTGTGGAAGTAGATGATGCACGTGGTGTCCATGAAGAAGGTCGACCTGCAGAAAAGTTAGTCCGCGCCAATGCCTGTCGATCCTGCACTTCACGTTCAGCTTTACAAGCAAGATGGAATAAACGAGTGATATTAGTATACTCCTTATACTCTAGAATCGTCTGAATCTCTCTATTTAATCCACCCATAAAACGTGCAAGCATAGCTTCATTCTCCTCAACAATACCACATCTAATCATGCCAGTTTGTAATTCCTGATAATATTCTTCTACAGAATTTTTTCCCTGTCTTAAGCGCTGCAATTTTTGAAGTAATTCACGTTGATAATATGGTGGAACCCAACGAGTACGCATAGCAGTTTTCAAAGCAGCCCAAGTAGCAGGAATGGGATATAATCTACAATGCTCAGACCACCAAACACATGCAAAACTAGTGAATGCACAAACAGCAGCAGGAACACGTCTCTCCTCGGGATATTGTAAACATGTAAATCGTTGTTCAGTTTCTAACTCCCAAGTAAGATATATATCAGGAACATATCTACCCTCAAATGGTGGAATATTCAATTTTAGTTTAGGGAGATGGTCATGATCTCGTACCTGAGGGTGAGCCCTACCATTGCCAATATTTGCATGTGGACGACCTGATGGTTGCTGTGCTGGTGGTGGCACGTAGTTCTGATTTTGATCAACCTCATCCTCGTAATTGCCAGCAAAATCATCCTCCTCCGCATCAGCAGCAGGAGCCACAGAAGTAGCAACAGCAGCACCAACAGTTTGGCCAGGTGCAAGAGGGAGACGGCTTGCTCGGCGGAGGGCTGTTTCACGATGTGTAGGTAGTCGTCGTTGTTGTTGTTGTAGAGGTGCGTTAGGTGCAGCCGGTGGTGGTGGTGGAAGACGCGCGAGTAATTCATTAAACCTGTCATCGAGCTTTGTTTCGAACGTCTTCTCCATGTCATCTATCTTCTCCATGGCCTCTTCAAATCTGTTTAGCACATCCTGCACCTGTCCATTCATCATTTGCTGAAATTTATCATGCAACTCCTGATTCGTCATGTTCTCCCAGTCAGTCTCGTCGGCTTGTGATCCTGCCATGGTTAGCAACAATAGAAAACACACAAGAATATGATCCTACAGAATACTAACAAGAGGTGGTGGTGGCGGGTGTCACAAATCCGTCAAGCAAATCTCAAATTCTTACCAGTTCTTACCCAGCAGCAGGCGGTGATCGGCAACCGTTGTAGTCAAAACTCTCAAAAGCTTGGATAGAGCGATTGCCAGGGAGAGTCGAACACACGACGTAGAGGTATGTGGAGCTGGGAAGGCTTATAGTATGGTAGCAAAAAGGGTCAGCAATAATCAATTCAGAGATGCAAAGTTGAATAAACGCTCAACGACGGTACTGTGCTGGTCCTAGGCTAGACCGTGCTAGAGACGCGAGCCTAGAACACTAACAAAATCACGGCGCTGCACGTAAATAAGGGAAAAGCACACTCTGGAACTTTTTTTTTTCGCTTTTTTTTTTTGCGCTCCTCTTTTTTTTTTTTTGCGCTCCTCTTTTTTTTTTTTTTTGCGCTCCTCTTTTTTTTTGCGCTCCCTTTTTTTTTTTTTTTTGCGAAAAAATTACTATAATGGCGAGTGTCTCAAAACTCTTCCCTCGTCAAACTGATAGGATGGGCACGAAAATTTTTTTTTCCCACTTTTTTTTCGGAAATCAGGGCAGCGACGACGAAAAAGTGCGACAAAAAATCACTATGATGGCACGTGGCTCAAAAGACTCAGAAAAGCCTAAAAATAGGATAGGGAAAAAAAATTTTTGCCCGAGAAAATTTTGGCCTAAAAACTGCCCGGGGGTCTCCGATGGCCAAAATTTTCACGGGCAAAAATATTTTTCCCTATCCTATTTTTCGGCTTTTCTGAGTCTTTTGAGCCACGTGCCATCATAGTGATTTTTTGTCGCACTTTTTCGTCGTCGCTGCCCTGATTTCCGCAAAAAAAAAGTGAATTTTTTTTTCGTGCCCATCCTATCAGTTTGACGAGGGAAGAGTTTTGAGACACTCGCCATTATAGTGATTTTCCGCAAAAAAAAAGAGGAGCGCAAAAAAAAATGTGAAAAAAGAAGAAGTTCCAGAGTGTGCTTTTCCCTTATTTACGTGCAGCGCCGTGATTTTGTTAGTGTTCTAGGCTCGCGTCTCTAGCACGGTCTAGCCTAGGACCAGCACAGTACCGTCGTTGAGCGTTTATTCAACTTTGCATCTCTGAATTGATTATTGCTGACCCTTTTTGCTACCATACTATAAGCCTTCCCAGCTCCACATACCTCTACGTCGTGCGTTTGACTTTCCCTGGCAATCGCTCTATCCAAGCTTTTGAGAGTTTTGACTACAACGGTTGCCGATCACCGCCTGCTGCTGGGTAAGAACTGGTAAGAATTTGAGATTTGCTTGACGGATTTGTGACACCCGCCACCACCACCTCTTGTTAGTATTCTGTAGGATCATATTCTTGTGTGTTTTCTATTGTTGCTAACCATGGCAGGATCACAAGCCGACGAGACTGACTGGGAGAACATGATGAATCAGGAGTTGCATGATAAATTTCAGCAAATGATGAATGGACAGGTGTAGGATGTGCTAAACAGATTTGAAGAGGCCATGGAGAAGATAGAGGACATGGAGAAGACGTTCGAAACAAAGCTCGATGACAGGTTTAATGAATTGCTCGCGCGTCTTCCACCACCACCACCGGCTGCACCTAACGCACCTCTACAACAACAACAACGACGACTACCTACACATCGTGAAACAGCCCTCCGCCGAGCGAGCCGTCTCCCTCTTGCACCTGGCCAAGCTGTTGGTGCTGCTGTTGCTACTTCTGTGGCTCCTGCTGCTGATGCGGAGGAGGATGATTTTGCTGGCGATTACGAGGATGAGGTTGATCAAAATCAGAACTACGTGCCACCACCAGCACAGCAACCATCAGGTCGTCCACATGCAAATAATGGCAATGGTAGGGCTCACCCTCAGGTACGAGATCATGACCATCTCCCTAAACTAAAATTGAATATTCCACCATTTGAGGGTAGATATGTTCCTGATATATATCTTACTTGGGAGTTAGAAACTGAACAACGATTTACATGTTTACAATATCCCGAGGAGAGACGTGTTCCTGCTGCTGTTTGTGCATTCACTAGTTTTGCATGTGTTTGGTGGTCTGAGCATTGTAGATTAGATCCCATTCCTGCTACTTGGGCTGCTTTGAAAACTGCTATGCGTACTCGTTGGGTTCCACCATATTATCAACGTGAATTACTTCAAAAATTGCAGCGCTTAAGACAGGGAAAAAATTCTGTAGAAGAATATTATCAGGAATTACAAACTGGCATGATTAGATGTGGTATTGTTGAGGAGAATGAAGCTATGCTTGCACGTTTTATGGGTGGATTAAATAGAGAGATTCAGACGATTCTAGAGTATAAGGAGTATACTAATATCACTCGTTTATTCCATCTTGCTTGTAAAGCTGAACGTGAAGTGCAGGATCGACAGGCATTGGCGCGGACTAACTTTTCTGCAGGTCGACCTTCTTCATGGACACCACGTGCATCATCTACTTCCACACGTTCTGCTTCACCGGCGCCTCCGTCGGCTGCCACCTCCAACCGTGATACAATAAAGCAGGCACAATCACCACTATCTGCCAAGAGCACACCTTCTGGGCCTGCAAAGAGCTCTTCTTCATCCATGGCATCAACAGGGCAGACACATGATATTATTTGTCGACGTTGCAAGGGTGGAGGTCATTATGCGAGAGAATGCCCATCTAAGCGTGTGATGATTGTTACTGAGGATGGTGGGTATGAGTCCGCTAGTGACTATGATGAGGAGACTTTGGCTCTCATTACACGTGACGAACACGGTGGAGACGATTCTGATCATGAGACGCAATACATGGCTCCTGAAGATGCTGACAGGTATGAATGTTTAGTTGCTCAACGTGTTTTGAGTGTGCAGGTTACACAAGCTGAGCAAAATCAGAGGCATAATTTGTTCCATACAAAGGGAGTTGTGAAGGAACGTTCTGTTCGCGTGATCATAGATGGAGGGAGTTGCAACAACTTGGCTAGCATCGAGATGGTGGAGAAGCTATCTCTCACCACAAGACCACATCCACATCCTTACTACATCCAATGGTTCAACAACAGCGGCAAGGTTAAGGTAACACGTACTGTTCGTGTGCATTTTAGTATCTCTACATATGCTGATTATGTTGATTGTGATGTGGTACCTATGCAAGCATGTTCCTTATTACTTGGTAGACCATGGCAATTTGATAAAAATTCTATTCACCATGGTAGAAACAATCAGTATACTCTTGTTCATAAGGATAAAAATATTACTTTGCTTCCTATGACTCCTGATTCCATTTTGAAAGATGATATTAATAGAGCTAATAAAGCAAAACAGGAGAAAACTAAGAGTGAAAATCAGATTGTGGCAAAAGAATTTGAGCAACAAATGCAGCCTAATAATAATAAACAATCTAGTGTTGCTTCTGAAATTAAATTGAAAAGTGCAAGTTTACTTGCCACCAAATCTGATATTGATGATCTAGATTTTAGCAAATCTGTTTGCTATGCTTTTGTGTGCAAAGAGGCATTATTTTCATTCGAGGACGCGCCTTCCTCTTTGCCTCCTGCGGTCACTAACATTTTGCAGGAGTTCGCCGACGTCTTTCCACAAGACGTGCCACCGGGATTACCACCTATTCGCGGGATTGAGCATCAAATTGACTTAATTCCCGGTGCATCATTACCCAACCGTGCACCATACCGTACCAATCCAGAGGAGACGAAGGAGATTATGCGTCAAGTACAAGAACTGCTCGACAAAGGTTATATACGCGAATCCCTTAGTCCTTGTGCTGTTCCTATCATTTTAGTGCCGAAAAAGGATGGTACGTCGCGTATGTGCGTTGATTGTAGAGGCATTAATAATATTACTATTCGTTATCGTCATCCTATTCCTAGGCTAGATGATATGCTTGATGAATTGAGTGGCTCTACAATATTCTCCAAAGTTGATTTGCGTAGTGGTTACCATCAAATTCGTATGAAATTGGGAGATGAATGGAAAACAGCATTTAAAACTAAGTTTGGATTATATGAGTGGTTAGTCATGCCTTTTGGGTTAACTAATGCACCTAGTACTTTCATGAGGTTAATGAACGAAGTTTTACGTGCCTTCATTGGACGATTTGTGGTAGTTTACTTTGATGACATATTGATTTATAGCAAATCCTTGGAGGACCATTTGGAACATTTACGTGCTGTTTTTATTGCTCTACGTGATGCACGTTTGTTTGGTAACCTTGGAAAGTGCACCTTTTGCACCGACCGAGTATCTTTTCTTGGCTATGTTGTTACTCCACAGGGAATTGAAGTTGATAAAGCCAAGATTGAAGCTATTGAGAGTTGGCCGCAGCCCAAAACGGTCACACAAGTGAGGAGTTTCCTTGGCCTCGCTGGTTTCTATAGGCGTTTTGTGAGAGATTTCAGCACCATTGCTGCACCTCTCAACGAGCTTACAAAGAAGGATGTGCCTTTTGTTTGGGGTACCGCACAGGAAGAAGCTTTCACGGTATTGAAAGATAAGTTGACACATGCTCCTTTACTCCAACTTCCTAATTTCAATAAGACTTTTGAGCTTGAATGTGATGCTAGTGGAATTGGATTAGGAGGTGTGTTATTACAAGATGGAAAACCTGTTGCATACTTTTCTGAAAAATTGAGTGGGCCTAGTCTGAACTATTCTACTTATGATAAAGAATTATATGCTCTTGTTCGGACCTTAGAAACATGGCAACATTATTTATGGCCCAAGGAATTTGTTATACATTCTGATCATGAATCTTTGAAACACATTAAAAGTCAAGCAAAACTGAACCGTAGACATGCTAAATGGGTTGAATTCATTGAGACTTTCCCTTATGTCATTAAACACAAGAAGGGTAAAGAAAATGTTATTGCTGATGCCTTGTCTCGTCGTTATACTATGCTTTCACAACTTGACTTTAAAATATTTGGTTTGGAGACCACCAAAGATCAATATGTTCATGATGCTGAATTTAAAGATGTATTGCAGAATTGTAAGGAAGGGAGAACTTGGAACAAGTTCGTTCTTAACGATGGATTTGTGTTTCGTGCTAACAAGCTATGCATTCCAGCTAGCTCCGTTCGTCTTTTGTTATTGCAGGAGGCGCATGGAGGAGGATTAATGGGACACTTTGGCGTCAAGAAGACGGAGGATATACTTGCTACACATTTCTTTTGGCCAAAGATGAGACGGGATGTTGAGCGTTTTGTTGCTCGCTGCACTACATGTCAAAGAGCTAAGTCACGACTCAATCCTCATGGTTTATATATGCCTTTGCCTGTACCTAGTGTTCCTTGGGAGGATATATCTATGGACTTTGTTTTAGGTTTACCTCGAACAAAGAAGGGGAGGGATAGCATATTTGTTGTCGTGGATAGGTTCTCGAAAATGGCACACTTTATACCATGTCATAAAAGCGATGATGCTGTTAATGTTGCTGATTTGTTCTTTCGTGAAATTATTCGCTTACATGGTGTGCCAAATACTATTGTTTCAGATCGTGATACTAAATTTCTTAGCCACTTTTGGAGATGTTTATGGGCTAAGTTGGGGACTAAGCTGCTTTTTAGTACTACTTGTCACCCCCAAACTGATGGACAAACTGAAGTAGTCAATAGAACATTGTCTACTATGCTTAGGGCTGTTTTGAAGAATAACAAGAAAATGTGGGAAGAATGCTTGCCTCATATTGAATTTGCTTATAATCGTTCATTGCATTCTACTACTAAGATGTGCCCTTTTGAAATTGTGCCCTTTTGAATTTGCCCATTAATAAGGTGACGCAGCACCTAGAATAGCCTATGGACGAATATTATGAAGTGGCATCTTGTATATTTCGTCCAAGGCTTCATGCACTCCTTATGGCGGCTTCAAAGTCCTGAAATCATCACTTGTAACTCCGTTCTTGATCCCCTTGCGCATGCCATCAACTCCATTCGTGTTCTTGCTCCAATGTTCATCCTTCTCCAAGCTAGGACCTTCATTTGTAAGCAAAACAAATGTATCCAATTTAGGCAGCATCATAATCTCATGAACATTAGAATCATTACCAAGAAACGAAAGTACCTGGTAATTTAATTGGCGTGCGCGAGCTCTAGTAATTGGTCCAGTATATGTAACAGTAGGGGCTGTGGGTGTAACAATGGTATTGATGTCCTCATCATCCTCCCCTTCTTGAAATGAAGTCGTCCTCGACGGAAGCTCATCTTCCTCACCCAAATAAGGCTTCAAATCTGCAATGTTAAAAGTGGGACTAACCCCAAAATCTGCAGGTAGCTCAAGTTTATATGCATTATCATTTATTTTCTCTAAAACCTTAAAAGGACCATCAGCACGTGGCATTAGCTTTGATTTGCGCAGATTAGGAAATCTATCTTTACGCAAATGTAACCAAACAAGATCTCCAGGTGCAAACACAACATGTTTTCTACCCTTATCTCCAGCAAGTTTATATTTAGCATTCATACGCTCAATGTTTTCCTTAGTTAACTCATGCATTTTTAAAATCAATTCAGAACGTTCTTTAGCATCAAAATTAACCTTCTCCGAAGATGGAAGAGGCAACAAATCAATAGGTGCACGAGGTAGGAAACCATACACAATTTCAAAAGGGCACATCTTAGTAGTAGAATGCAATGAACGATTATAAGAAAATTCAATATGAGGCAAGCATTCTTCCCACATTTTCTTGTTATTCTTCAAAACAGCCCTAAGCATAGTAGACAATGTTCTATTGACTACTTCAGTTTGTCCATCAGTTTGGGGGTGACAAGTAGTACTAAAAAGCAGCTTAGTCCCCAACTTAGCCCATAAACATCTCCAAAAGTGGCTAAGAAATTTAGTATCACGATCTGAAACAATAGTATTTGGCACACCATGTAAGCGAATAATTTCACGAAAGAACAAATCAGCAACATTAACAGCATCATCGCTTTTATGACATGGTATAAAGTGTGCCATTTTCGAGAACCTATCCACGACAACAAATATGCTATCCCTCCCCTTCTTTGTTCTAGGTAAACCTAAAACAAAGTCCATAGATATATCCTCCCAAGGAACACTAGGTACAGGCAAAGGCATATATAAACCATGAGGATTGAGTCGTGACTTAGCTCTTTGACATGTAGTGCAGCGAGCAACAAAACGCTCAACATCCCGTCTCATCTTTGGCCAAAAGAAATGTGTAGCAAGTATATCCTCCGTCTTCTTGACGCCAAAGTGTCCCATTAATCCTCCTCCATGCGCCTCCTGCAACAACAAAAGACGAACGGAGCTAGCTGGAATGCATGCTTGTTAGCACGAAACACAAATCCATCGTTAAGAACGAACTTGTTCCAAGTTCTCCCTTCCTTACAATTCTGCAATACATCTTTAAATTCAGCATCATTAACATATTGATCCTTGATGGTCTCCAAACCAAATATTTTAAAGTCAAGTTGTGAAAGCATAGTATAACGACGAGACAAGGCATCAGCAATAACATTTTCTTTACCCTTCTTGTGTTTAATCACATAAGGGAAAGTCTCAATGAATTCAACCCATTTAGCATGTCGATGGTTCAGTTTTGCTTGACTTTTAATGTGTTTCAAAGATTCATGATCAGAATGTATAACAAATTCCTTGGGCCATAAATAATGTTGCCATGTTTCTAAGGTCCGAACAAGAGCATATAATTCTTTATCATAAGTAGAATAGTTCAGACTAGGCCCACTCAATTTTTCAGAAAAGTATGCAACAGGTTTTCCATCCTGTAATAACACACCTCCTAATCCAATTCCACTAGCATCACATTCAAGCTCAAAAGTCTTATTGAAATTAGGAAGTTGGAGTAAAGGAGCATGTGTCAACTTATCTTTCAATACCGTGAAGGCTTCTTCCTGTGCTGTACCCCAAACAAAAGGCACATCCTTCTTTGTAAGCTCGTTGAGAGGTGCAGCAATGGTGCTGAAATCTCTCACAAAACGCCTATAGAAACCAGCGAGGCCAAGGAAACTCCTCACTTGTGTGACCGTTTGGGCTGCGGCCAACTCTCAATAGCTTCAATCTTGGCTTTATCAACTTCAATTCCCTGTGGAGTAACAACATAGCCAAGAAAAGATACTCGGTCAGTGCAAAAGGTGCACTTTCCAAGGTTTCCAAACAAACGTGCATCACGTAGAGCAATAAAAACAGCACTTAAATGTTCCAAATGTTCCTCCAAAGATTTGCTATAAATCAATATGTCCTCAAAGTAAACTACCACAAATCGTCCAATGAAAGCACGTAAAACTTCGTTCATTAACCTCATGAAAGTACTAGGTGCATTAGTTAACCCAAAAGGCATGACTAACCACTCATATAATCCAAACTTAGTTTTAAATGCTGTTTTCCATTCATCACCCAATTTCATACGAATTTGATGGTATCCACTACGCAAATCAAGTTTGGAGAATATTGTAGAGCCACTCAATTCATCAAGCATATCATCTAGCCTAGGAATAGGATGACGATAACGAACAGTAATATTATTAATGCCTCTATAATCAACGCACATATGCGACGTACCATCCTTTTTCGGCACTAAAATGATAGGAACAGCACAAGGACTAAGGGATTCGCGTATATAACCTTTGTCGAGCAGTTCTTGTACTTGACGCATAATCTCCTTCGTCTCCTCTGGATTGGTACGGTATGGTGCATGGTTGGGTAGCGAAGCACCGGGAATTAAGTCAATTTGATGCTCAATCCCTCGAATAGGTGGTAATCCCGGTGGCACGTCTTGTGGAAAGACGTCAGCGAACTCCTGCAAAATGTTAGTGACAGCAGGGGGCAAAGAGGAAGGCACGTCCTCGAATGAAAATAATGCCTCTTTGCACACAAAAGCATAGCAAACAGATTTGCTAAAATCTAGCTCATCAATATAAGATTTGGTGGCAAGTAAACATGAACTTTTTAATTTAATTTCAGAAACAACAGTAGATGGTTTATTATTAGGCTTCATTTGGTGCTCAAATTCTTTTGCCACAATCTGATTTTCACTCTTATTTGTCTCCTGTTTTGCTTTATTAGCTCTATTAATATCATCTTTCAAAATGGAATCAGGAGTCATAGGAAGCAAAGTAATATTTTTATCGTTATGAACAAGAGTATACTGATTGTTTCTACCATGGTGTACAGAATTTTTATCAAATTGCCATGGTCTACCAAGTAATAAGGAACAAGCTTGCATAGGTACCACATCACAATCAACATAATCAGCATATGTAGAGATACTAAAATGCACACGAACAGTACGTGTTACCTTAACCTTGCCGCTGTTGTTGAACCATTGGATGTAGTAAGGATGTGGATGTGGTCTTGTGGTGAGAGATAGCTTCTCCACCATCTCCATGCTAGCCAAGTTATTGCAGCTCCCTCCATCTATGATCACGCGAACAGAACGTTCCTTCACAACTCCCTTTGTATGGAACAAATTATGCCTCTTATTTTGCTCAGCTTGTGTAACCTGCACACTCAAAACACGTTGAGCAACTAAACATTCATACCTGTTAGCATCTTCAGGAGCCATGTATTGCATCTCATGATCAGAATCGTCTCCACCGTGTTCTTCACGTGTAATAAGAGCCAAAGTCTCCTCATCATAGTCACTAGCGGACTCATACCCACCATCCTCAGTAACAATCATCACACGCTTAGATGGGCATTCTCTCGCATAATGACCTCCACCCTTGCAACGTCGACAAATAATATCATGTGTTTGCCCTGTTGATGCCATGGATGAAGAAGAGCTCTTTGCAGGCCCAGAAGGTGTGCTCTTGGCAGATAGTGGTGATTGTGCCTGCTTTATTGTATCATGGTTGGAGGTGGCAGCCGACGGAGGCGCCGGTGTAGCAGAACGTGTGGAAGTAGATGATGCACGTGGTGTCCATGATGAAGGTCGACCTGCAGAAAAGTTAGTCCGCGCCAATGCCTGTCGATCCTGCACTTCACGTTCAGCTTTACAAGCAAGATGGAATAAACGAGTGATATTAGTATACTCCTTATACTCTAGAATCGTCTGAATCTCTCTATTTAATCCACCCATAAAACGTGCAAGCATAGCTTCATTCTCCTCAACAATACCACATCTAATCATGCTAGTTTGTAATTCCTGATAATATTCTTCTACAGAATTTTTTCCCTGTCTTAAGCACTGCAATTTTTGAAGTAATTCACGTTGATAATATGGAGGAACCCAACGAATACGCATAGCAGTTTTCAAAGCAGCCCAAGTAGCCGGAATAGGATATAATCTACAATGCCCAGACCACCAAACACATGCAAAACTAGTGAATGCACAAACAGCAGCAGGAACACGTCTCTCCTCGGGATATTGTAAACATGTAAATCGTTGTTCAGTTTCTAACTCCCAAGTAAGATATATATCAGGAACATATCTACCCTCAAATGGTGGAATATTCAATTTTAGTTTAGGGAGATGGTCATGATCTTGTACCTGAGGGTGAGCCCTACCATTGCCATTATTTGCATGTGGATGACCTGGTGGTTGCTGTGCTGGTGGTGGCACGTAGTTCTGATTTTGATCAACCTCATCCTCATAATCTCCCACATAATCATCCTCCTCCACATCAACCGTAGGAGCCACAGAAGTATCAACAGCAGCACCAGCAGTTTGGCCCGACTGAAGAGGGACACGGCTCGCTCGGCAGAGGGCTGTTTCCCGACGTGGAGGTAGTCGATGTTGTTGCTGTTGTTGCAGAGGTGCGGCAGGAGCAGCCGGTGGTGGTGGTGGAAAACGCGAAAGCAATTCAGCAAAATTGTTATCGAGCTTTGTTTCAAACGTCTTCTCCATGCCATCTATCTTCTCCATGGCCTCTTCAAATCTGTTTATCACATCTTGCACCTGTCCACTCATCATTTGCTGAAATGTATCATGAAGCTCCTTGTTCGTCAAGTTCTCCCAGTCAGTCTCGTCGACTTGTGATCCTGGCATGGTTAGCAGCAATAGAAACACACAAGAATATGATCCTACAGACTACTAACAAGTGGTGGTGGTGGCGGGTGTCACAAATCCGTCAAGCAAATCTCAAATTCTTACCAGTTCTTACCCAACAGCAGTCGGTGATCGGCAACCGTTGTAGTCAAAACTCTCAAAAGCTTGGATAGAGCGATTGCCAGGGAGAGTCAAACGCACGACGTAGATGTATGTGGAGCTGGGAAGGCTTATAGTATGGTAGCAAAAAGGGTCAGCAATAATCAATTCAGAGATGCAAAGTTGAATAAACGCTCAACGACGGTACTGTGCTGGTCCTAGGCTAGACCGTGCTAGAGACGCGAGCCTAGAACACTAACAAAATCACGGCGCTGCACGTAAATATGGGAAAAGCACACTCTGGAACTCTTTTTTTTCGTTCTTTTTTTTTGCGCTCCTTTTTTTTGCGCTCCTCTTTTTTTTGGCGAAAAATCACTATAATGGCGAGTGTCTCAAAACTCTTCCCTCGTCAAACTGATAGGATGGGCACGAAATTTTTTTTCACTTTTTTTTTCAGAAATCAGGGCAGCGACGATGAAAAAGTGCGACAAAAAATCACTATGATGGCACGTGGCTCAAAAGACTCAGAAAAGCCTAAAAATAGGATAGGGAAAAAATTGCCCGTGAAAATTTTGGCCTAAAAACTGCCCGGGGGTCTCCAGACTTTTTTCTTCCGAGACCTACGCAGGCAAGGAAACACGAATCGGAATTTAGATTGATCTCAAGAACAAACCTAATATGAGAAGAACTCGGATTGGTGGTGGATATATGGTTGTGGTATATGGCAGCGGTGGTGGTATATGGTAGCGGTGGTGGTATATGGATACAGATTCGTGGTGGTATATGGATACGGATTGGTGGTGGTATATGGATACGGATTCAGAGCGGTGGCGGATAAGCAATGGTGGTAGTTGGGCGATGATGATGGTGCGGCGGCGGCGTGACAACTTATGACCAGAACTCGAAACTCTAAAAGACTAGACTCTAAGACCAGCAACTTGACACGACGATGCAACCGCAAATTCAACAAAGCAAAAACCCTAAAAAGATTATGCAAAGGCTCAGATTGGTTCGGATATGATGAACTAACCCTAATTTTTTTCTGGCTTTTTCGTGGACTGTAGGTATGAAGAACAGACTCGATCTAATCTATGAAAAACTGTAAATTCTCACCGAGCAACCTGGAAATCTGATACCACTTGATAGAGGCTAAGGTGTCCCGATGTTTCGATGAGATGGTGGCTATCGTTTTCTGTGGGAGCCGACCTTGACGATCCGACTACGAACGTGCGAGACGTCACGCCTTAGCAATCGCTAAACCAACTTCCGAGGGTTATTGACCACGCCGGAGCACGATCAACCTGACCACGAGGGTCTGTTTCCTGCGAGCAAACGAAGAACAAGCAAGAAACTGAGATTGCAATCTGGATATTGCGAATATAAGATGAAAGCTTTATTGATCAAGGTGGGGTTCTGTGACGTCTTGGTCTGGTCGTTGGACACAAACGAAGTACGCGAAGTTGCAGCGATGGCGAACTTTTAATCTAAACAAAACCCAAAGTCTAAACGACGCCCTAAGGGCTGTATATATGGAGGAAGAGGGGGGAATTTCGTGGCCCTTGAGGGTGGGGTCCGAAACCAACCCTAACTCTTGTTTCCCCACACATACGGACTCTAAAAATAGCCTATACTTAAGTATTTCGAAATTACATGGGCCTGGCCCATTAATAAGGTGACGCAGCACCTAGAATAGCCTATGGACGAATATTATGAAGTGGCATCGTGTATATTTCGTCCAAGGCTTCATGCACTACTTATGGCGGCTTCAAAGTCCTGAAATCATCACTTGTAACTCCGTTCTTGATCCCCTTGCGCATGCCATCAACTCCATGCGTGTTCTTGCTCCAATGTTCATCCTTCTCCAAGCTAGGCCCTTCATTTGTAAGCAAAACAAATGTATCCAATTTAGGCACCATCATAATCTCATGAACATTAAAATCATTACCAAGAAACGAAAGTACCTGGTAATTTAATTGGCGTGCGCGAGCTCTAGTAATTGGTCCAGTATATGTAACAGTAGGGGCTGTGGGTGTAACAATGGTATTGATGTCCTCATCATCCTCCCCTTCTTGAAATGAAGTCGTCCTCGACGGAAGCGCATCTTCCTCACCCAAATAAGGCTTCAAATCTGCAATGTTAAAAGTGGGACTAACCCCAAAATCTACAGGTAGCTCAAGTTTATATGCATTATCATTTATTTTCTCTAACACCTTGAAAGGACCATCAGCACATGGCATTAGCTTTGATTTGCGCAGATTAGGAAATCTATCTTTACGCAAATGTAACCAAACAAGATCTCCAGGCGCAAACACAACATGTTTTCTACCCTTATCTCCAGCAAGTTTATATTTAGCATTCATACGCTCAATGTTTTCCTTAGTTAACTCATGCATTTTTAAAATCAATTTAGCACGTTCTTTAGCATCAAAATTAACCTTCTCTGAAGATGGAAGAGGCAACAAATCAATAGGTGCACGAGGTAGGAAACCATACACAATTTCAAAAGGGCACATCTTAGTAGTAGAATGCAATGAGCGATTATAAGCAAATTCAATATGAGGCAACCATTCTTCCCACATTTTCTTGTAATTCTTCAAAACAGCCCTAAGCATAGTAGGCAATGTTCTATTGACTACTTCAGTTTGTCCATCAGTTTGGGGGTGACAAGTAGTACTAAAAAGTAGCTTAGTCCCCAACCTAGCCCATAAACATCTCCAAAAGTGGCTAAGAAATTTAGTATCACGATCTGAAACAATAGTATTTGGCACACCATGCAAGCGAATAATTTCACGAAAGAACAAATCAGCAACATTAACAGCATCATCGCTTTTATGACATGGTATAAAGTGTGCCATTTTCGAGAACCTATCCACGACAACAAATATGCTATCCCTCCCCTTCTTTGTTCGAGGTAAACCTAAAACAAAGTCGATAGATATATCCTCCCAAGGAACACTAGGTACAGGCAAAGGCATATATAAACCATGAGGATTGAGTCGTGACTTAGCTTTTTGACATGTAGTGCAGTGAGCAACAAAACGCTCAACATCCCGTCTCATCTTTGGCCAAAAGAAATGTGTAGCAAGTATATCCTCTGTCTTCTTGACGCCAAAGTGTCCCATTAATCCTCTTCCATGCGCCTCCTGCAACAACAAAAGACGAACGGAGCTAGCTGGAACGCATAGATTGTTAGCCGAAACACAAATCCATCGTTAAGAACAAACTTGTTCCAAGTTCTCCCTTCCTTACAATTCTGCAATACATCTTTAAATTCAGCATCATGCACATATTGATCTTTGATGGTCTCCAAACCAAATATTTTAATGTCAAGTTGTGAAAGCATAGTATAACGACGAGACAATGCATCAGCAATAACATTTTCTTTACCCTTCTTGTGTTTAATGACATAAGAGAAAGTCTCAATGAATTCAACCCATTTAGCATGTCTACGGTTCAGTTTTGCTCGACTTTTAATGTGTTTCAAAGATTCATGATCAGAATGTATAACAAATTCCTTGGGCCATAAATAATGTTGCCATGTTTCTAAGGTCCGAACAAGAGCATATAATTCTTTATCATAAGTAGAGTAGTTCAGACTAGGCCCACTCAATTTTTCAGAAAAGTATGCAACAGGTTTGCCATCTTGTAATAACACACCTCCTAATCCAATTCCACTAGCATCACATTCAAGCTCAAAAGTCTTATTAAAATCAGGAAGTTGGAGTAAAGGAGCATGTGTCAACTTATCTTTCAATACCGTGAAGGCTTCTTCCTGTGCGGTACCCCAAACAAAAGGCACATCCTTCTTTGTAAGCTCGTTGAGAGGTGCAGCAATGGTGCTGAAATCTCTCACAAAACGCCTACAGAAACCAGCGAGGCCAAGGAAACTCCTCACTTGTGTGACCGTTTTGGGCTACGGCCAACTCTCAATAGCTTCAATCTTGGCTTTATCAACTTCAATTCCCTGTGGAGTAACATCATAGCCGAGAAAATATACTCGGTCGGTGCAAAAGGTGCACATTCCAAGGTTACCAAACAAACGTGCATCACGTAGAGCAATAAAAACAGCATGTAAATGTTCCAAATGTTCGTCCAAAGATTGCTATCAATCAATATGTCATCAAAGTAAACTACCACAAATCGTCCAATGAAAGCACGTAAAACTTTGTTCATTAACCTCATGAAAGTACTAGGTGCATTAGTTAACCCAAAAGGCATGACTAACCACTCGTATAATCCAAACTTAGTTTTAAATGCTGTTTTCCATTCATCTCCCAATTTCATACGAATTTGATGGTATCCACTACGCAAATCGACTTTGGAGAATATTGTAGAGCCACTCAATTCATCAAGCATATCATCTAGCGTAGGAATAGGATGACGATAACGAATAGTAATATTATTAATGCCTCTACAATCAACGCACATACGCGACGTACCATCCTTTTTCGGCACTAAAATGATAGGAACAGCACAAGGACTAAGGGATTCGCGTATATAACCTTTGTCGAGCAGTTCTTGTACTTGACGCATAATCTCCTTCATCTCCTCTGGATTGGTAAGGTATGGTGCATGGTTGGGCAATGATGCACTGGGAATTAAGTCAATTTGATGCTCAATCCCTCGAATAGGTGGTAATCACAGTGGCACGTCTTGTGGAAAGACGTCAACGAACTCCTGCAAAATGTTAGTGACAGCAGGAGGCAAAGCGGAAGGCACGTCCTCGAATGATAATAATGCCTCTTTGCACACAAAAGCATAGCAAACAGATTTGCTAAAATCTAAATCATCAATATCAGATTTGGTGGCAATTAAACATGCACTTTTCAATTTAATTTCAGAAGCAACACTAGATGGTTTATTATGAGGCTGCATTTGTTGCTCAAATTCTTTTGACACAATCTGATTTTCAGTTTTATTTTTCTCCTGTTTTGCTTTATTAGCTCTATTAATATCATCTTTCAAAATGTAATCAGGAGTCATAGGAAGCAAAGTAATATTTATATCCTTATGAACAAGAGTATACTGATTGTTTCTACCATGGTGTACATGATTTTTATCAAATTGCCATGGTCTACCAAGTAAGAAGGAACATGCTTGCATAGGTACCACATCACAATCAACATAATCAGCATATGTAGAGATACTAAAATGCACACGAACAGTACGTGTTACCTTAATCTTGCCGCTCTTGTTGAACCATTGGTTGTAGTAAGGATGTGGATGCGATCTTGTGGTGAGAGATAGCTTCTCCACCATCTCCATGCTAGCCAAGTTATTGCAGCTCCCTCCATCTATGATGACGTGAACAAAATGTTCCTTCACAACTCCCTTTGTATGGAACAAATTATGCCTCTGATTTTGCTCAGCTTGTGTAACCTGCACACTCAAAACACGTTGAGCAACTAAACATTCATACCTGTCAGCATCTTCAGCAGCCATGTATTGCGTCTCATGATCAGAATCATCTCCACCGTGTTCTTCATGTGTAATAAGAGCCAAAGTCTCCTCATCATAGTCACTAGCGGACTCATACCCACCATCCTCAGTAGCAATCATCACACGCTGAGATTGGCATTCTCTCGCAAAATGTCCTCTTCCCTTACAACGACGACAAATAATATCACATGTGTGCCCTGTTGATGCCATGGAAGAAGAAGAGCTTTGCGCAGGCCCGGCAGGTGTGCTCTTGGCAGATAGTGGTGGTTGTGCCTGCTTTCTTGAATCATGGCTGGAGGTGGCACCTGATGGAGGTGCTGGTGGAGTGGAAGTAGAGGATGCATGTGGTGTCCATGATGAAGATTGACCTGCAGAAAATTTAGTTTGCGCCAATGCCTGTCGATCCTGCACTTCACGTTCAGCTTTAGAAGCAAGATGGAATAAACGAGTGATATTAGTATACTCATTATACTCTAGAATGGTCTGAATCTCTCTATTTAATCCACCCATAAAACGTGCAAGCATAGCTTCATTCTCCTCAACAATACCACATCTAATCATGCCAGTTTGTAATTCTTGATAATATTCTTCTACAGAATTTTTTCCTTGTCTTAAGCGCTACAATTTTTGAAGTAATTCACGTTGATAATATGGTGGAACCCAACGAGTACACATAGCATTTTTCAAAGCAGCCCAAGTAGCTGGAATAGGATATAATCTACAATGTTCAGACCACCAAACACATGCAAAGCTAGTGAAAGCACAAACAGCAGTAGGAACACGTCTCTCCTCAGGATATTGTAAACATGTAAATTGTTGTTCAGTTTCTAACTCCCAAGTAGGATATATATCAGGAACATATCTACCCTCAAATGCTGGAATATTCAATTTTAGTTTAGGAAGATGGTCATGTACCTCCGGTGGTGGTGCAGCCCTACCGTTGCGATGATATGCATGAGGACGACCTGGTGGTGGTGGTGCTGGTGGTTGCACGTAGTTCTGATTTTGATCAACCTCATCCTCGTAATGGTCCTCCACCTCTGCAGTAGCAGCAGGAGCGACAGAAGCACCAACAGTAGGTACAGCAGCACCAGAAGTTTGACCAGGCTCAATGGGAACATGTTGTGCTCGTCCCACTTGATTTGGAAGACGATGTTGTTATTGTTGTAGAGGTGCGACAGGTGCAGCGGGCGTTGGAAGACGCGCGAGCAATTCATTAAACTTGTTATCAAGCTTTGTTTCGAATGCCTTCTCAATGCCATCAAATCTCTCAAAGCTTGGATACAGCGATTACCAGGGAGAGTCAAACGCACGACGTAGATGTATATGGAGTTAGGAAGGCTTATAATATGGTAGCAAAAAGGGCCAGCAATAATCAATTCAGAGATGCAAAGTTGAATAAACGCTCAACAATGGTATTGTGCTGGTCCTAGGCTAGACCGTGCTAGAGACGCGAGCCTAGAACACTAACAAAAATCACTATAATGGCGAGTGTCTCAAAACTCTTCCCTTGGCAAACTGGCAGGATGGGAACGAAATTTTTTTTGACTTTTTTTTCCCCGAAATTAGAGCAGCGACGACGAAAATGTGCGCCAAAAAATCAGTATGATGGCACGTGGCTCAAAAGACTCAGAAAAGCCTAAAAATAGGATAGGGAAAAATATTTTTGCCTGTAAAAATTTTGGCCTAAAAACTGCCCGAGGGTCTCCAGACTCTTTATTTTTTTCTTCCCGAAACCTACTCAGGCAAGGAAACACGAATCGGAAAGTAGACGGACCTCGAAAACAAATCTAATATGAAAGGAACTCGGATTGGTGGTGGATATATGATGGTTGGATATGGCAGCAGTGGTGGTATATGGATACGGATTGGTGGTGGTATATGGATATGGATTGGTGATGGTATTTGGAGACGGATTGGTGATGGTATATGGAGACGGATTGGTGGCGGATAAGCGGTGGTGGTAGATGGCAGGGGCGATGATGATGGTGCGGCGGCGGCGTGGCAACTTATGACCAGAACTCGAAACTCTAAAAGACTAGACTCTAAGACCAGCAACTAGACACGACGATGCAACCGCAAATTCAGCAAAGCAAAATACTGAAAAGACTATGCAAAGGCTCAGATTGGTTCGGATATGATGAACTAACCCTTATTTTTTTGGCTTTTTTCGTGGACTGTAGGTATGAAGAACAGACTCGATCTAAACTACGAAAAACTGTAAAATCTCACCGAGCAACCTGGAAATCTGATACCACTTGATAGAGGCAAAGGTGTTCCATCTTTCGATGAGATGGTGGCTATCGTTTTAGAGGAAGTCGACTTCGACGATCCGACTACGAACGTGTGAGGACGTCACGCCTTAGCAATCGCTAAACCAACTCCGAGGGGTTATTGACCACGCCGGAGCACGATCAACCTGACCACGAGGGCCTGTTTCCTGCGAGCAAACGAAGAACAAGCAAGAAACTGAGATTGCAATCTGGATATTGTGAATATAAGATGAAAGCTTTATTGATCAAGGTGGGGTTCTGTGATGTCTTGGCCTGGTCGTTGGACACAAACGAAGTACGCGAAGTTGCAGCTATGGCGAACTTTTAATCTAAACAAAACCCAAAGTTTAACCGATGCCCTAAGGGCTGTATATATGGAGGAGAGAAGGGGAATTTCGTGGTCCTTAGTGGAGGGGTCCGAAACCAACCCTAACTCTTATTTCGCCACACATACGGACTCTAAAAACAGCCTATACTTAAGTACTTAGAAAATACATGGGCCTGGCCCAATAATAAGGTGACACAACACCTAGAATAGCCTCTGGACGAAATTTATGAAGTGGCATCTTGTATATTTCGTCCCATACTTCATGCACTCATTATGGTGGCTTCAGAGTCCTGGAATCATCACTTGTAACTCCGTTCTTGTTCCCCTTGCTCATGCCATCATCTCCATGCTTGAACTTGCTGCAAGGTTCATCTTTCTTGTCCAAGCTAGGCCCTTCATTTGTAAGCAAAACAAATGTATCGAATTTAGGAAGCATCATATTCTCATGAACATTAGAATCGTTACCAAGAAACGAAAGTACCTGATAATTCAATTGGTGTGCGCGAGCTCTAGTAATTGGTCCAGTATGTATAGCAGCAGGGGCTGTGGGTGTAACAATGGTATTGATGTCCTCGTCACAGAGCCCGGACATCCGGCCCGACAAGCACGGACATCTGGCCCCCGAACATCCGGCCTTCCACCCGGACATCCGACCCCTGGCAGCAACATCTCCATCCAGCGCCCCGTTTTCCGTCCATTTTTCACCAAATTTTGTTCCGGTGCCCACCATATACCACATATACTTCCGCATACCTCCACCACTTCTGCATAGCCCAACCATTTTGGGCTGTTTCGCTCTCCGACACATTTGCTACTTCGAGGTTTGAGAATTTGAGTTGCGGTACCGTATCCTTTTGTGTTTCCACTATCTAGGTACGGTTCGACATCGACATCACCGCCACTCATCTTTGCCACGGACACGTCCTACATCATCACCGCTGTCCTAAACCGTCATCAACAACGGCCACCTCGACTACACCTTGGTATTCGTGCCACCATTTTGACACCATACCGGAAGCAAGACCGGTAGCCTCATCTTGGTATTAGACATATCACTCTCGCCATTACATTGATAGCCATCACAGCCTTACTCCTTTGTGTTGCTTACCCATCGAGACTAGCCATTGAGTATTGCCGGCAACGAGACTTGTGCACATTAGTGATCATACTTCCCATAGCATACATACATCATTGTTGCATATATTGGTATCATCTCTTGTGTCACAAAGCTGTCATCGCATACTCACTTGCTATATCGGTTCGTCAAGCATTGCATGAGAAAAGAGCTCCAACATCAAAGAGCCAAACAAGCTTTTAAGCAAAGAGGAAAGATAAGCAAAGAGCTTTTAAGCAAGAACCATAGCATCATACAACATTAAGATTGTCATACTCGATCATCTTGGATCATATCATAGCAACACCTTTCATAGAGCATACTTGGGATACAAGTCGTTACATTTTTGCTAAGTAGGTTGTGCACAAGTTCTTGTATCCGCCTATTGTGTAATCGTGCTAGCGTCTCTCTAGAGTTGTGAAACAAGAGCATTTTTGTGGATTCCACATTTTGGCTCACCCTTGATTGCATGACCCCACTTATCTTTTGCGTGTGTGTTTCCATGTACCTTATATGCTTGGTCTACTTGTTACATTGCATCTTGAGAATCTTTTCCAACATTATTGAAACTCACTTACTTGCATGAAATTTTGTGCCACCATCCTAACTAAGCTCCACCAAAAGCTTTTACTTGTGTAGGTGTGAGAAACCGACAAGAACTAGTACCAATTGTGCTATTTCCTTGTCCTACATTGGAGTGATCCTTGATCCACTTTGAACTTCGGTCAAGGTACATTTGGTATTCATTCTTCTCTTTCTACCACTCACATTTGTCTTGGAATGATGGATAGGCCAAGTACTTCTACCAATGCACTCTTCATGGAGCAAGACGACGACATGAAGTCCTTCATCACCAAGAGTCACCTCTTTGGTGCACAACGTGCTTTGCATCAAGAGCAACAAGCTATGATTGAACGCATCGACAACCTTGCCACCGACTTGCGACTTTCCGAGCAACGTACAAGGGACTACTTCGATCACAAGCAAGAGAATGACGCAAGAATGGACGAGATTCGTGCTTTGTTGCTCAACCGCTCTTCTTCCACTTCAAGAAGGAGCCATTCAAGCCGACACTCCGACTTCACACTCTCCGGATCAACTACACCGACATCGAACACTCTTCGCCGAGCCGCGTGTAACGATCGTCAAGCAAGCCACAATCCCTTACACGACACCGACTCTCAAGAGCACCAACTACGTCCAACTCAAGAGGCCTTTGTGCTAGCACGAGAACGGCAACAACAACGCCTACATGAAGAGGAAGAGCGAGCGCGTCTACACCAAAATGCTCAAGATGCCGAGGCACAATGCCAAGAAAAACAACTCCATGAAGCTCAAGCACTTGCGGCACAAAAAGCCCTCCAAGATTCAAGTCGAGCCATAGCCGACCGAGGCCAACAAGCTCGAGAACAAGAAGAAGCATTTCGCAAAGAAATTCAAGAACGGAGATTTCAATCTCACGTGCATCGACAAGTTCCTGATGTAGGGTAGAACCCTAATCGGCCGATCTTTCACGGAAGGAGCGGAATCCCGCGAAGAACACGAAGAACACAAAGGGGAAAACGAGAGAAACACAAGGGGAAACGAAGAGGAACACTCAAGCCAACATGAATAAGTCACACATGTGCTAGATCCTCGAATACATGGAATGATACACGATACACGATCAACTAGGGATGATACAATGGTAACGTTCTTCTCCGTGAGGAGGTCTTGAGTTCTTCCTTAAAAGGGGTCTTGAATCCGCTTAGGGGATCTTCTCCGGTGGAGGCTCGAATCTCCGTGGAGAAGGTAACCAAGTGGATGAGCAAAGCTCTCACACAAACATGAGCTAAACCTTTGCTAACCCTAACTAGGAGGAGGGGAAGGAGTATATATAGTCTAAGCCACGAAGTGGTAAGTGGGAAAGGGATACATGGGCCTCTGGCCCGACTCTGCACGCAGGCAGGCGCCAGATGCCCGGGCTGGGGGCCGGATGTCCGGCCGTTCGCGGGAGGCCGGATGTCCGGGGCACGGGCCGGATGTCCGGGCTGAAGTGGCAGTTCGAGTCCTTCTCTGGATAGGGGATGCCAGATTTCCGGGAGGGATGCCGGATGTTCGGGCGTTGCTGAGGCACCGGATGGCCGGGCAGACGGGCCGGATGTCCGGCCGCTGATGCTTCGACCGTCTGTTGGTGCAGCTCCTTGGAGGCTGCACAGGCGCCGTATGTCCGGCCTCTGGCCCGGATGTCCGGCCGCTGTAGCTTCAGCAGCTCCATCGTCGCTTCCAGGCTTCCCTCACGGATGGTGTAGTTGTTCCTTGGCGCTTGCACTCCTCCTCAACATCCGTGAAGCTTCGACAATACCTATGCATGCACACGGGAGAAGTGTCAAGTAGTATACCATCCTCGAAGGGGTCAAGTGAGCACGTGTAAAGGAGATGATTCACCTTTATGTATGTGAAGTAGATGTCGCACGTGTCACTTGCCAAATGGACTCTTGACATGGTGATGTCCATAGGATGCTCCGCATCATTTCCCCTCCCTTGGGAAAGATCCGACCTCGGATCGAAAACCAAATCACCATGGGAAAGAGATGGCTTCACCGTGTAGAAGTGGACGTTCACCAAGTACTTGTCATCTTGAAGCTCGAAATGGGCACTCTCCAATGTCGCACTGTCTTGTGATTCCTTCAAAATGAGTTAGGACAACAAACACTTGGAAAAACAAATGTGGTTAGCGTTAGTGCAAAACCAAGCATTCAAGAGGTTATTCACCAAACAAGTGTCGTCATCATGCAAAGCATATGGTGTGACAAAGGAGTGTGACATGGCATATAAGCACATAAATTGAGCACAAGTAAAGATATCATGGGGACAAGCATGTAAATGTGAGGTAGTGATCAAATATGTTGGATAAGTGAATAAGCATCTACCTCAAGATCATAGCAAACATGGGCAAAGTGCTCAATGAAAGGTCTATGGTAGGCATAGGAATCATTCACAACACCAAAAGAAATGAAGTGTCTAAACACATGGGTAAAGTGCAAGACAATCCAAGCATAATGTGCATGGGGTGTAGTGAATATCGTGTGGCACTCAACACAATGGAAATAGAAATTGTTCATCATGTGTGAGGCAATCAAGGCAAGCATGTAGCAATCAATGGGACATGGCATATGTGAAGAAATGACATTTTTGCAACCAAACATATGATAGGAGCAAGTAATCCAAGAATTGGATGCAACACACAAGGCATATATATCATGATGCATGTAACGGTGAAAATGACAAGTCGAAGCAAGATCTCTAACATGTGTGCAATCAAGTGGTCCAAGATGAACAATAAGTCTCATGGTGCAAGCAACACAAGTAGTACGATCCGTCATATCCACGCTCAAGAAAGATGTCACCTTGTAGGCGTGTCCTTGTGCGTCCTTCACAATGCCGGAGTACAAGCAAGTGCGATGTAGAATCATTGTGGTATAAGGTGGTTCGCTCTCAAGAGCTCGGATGGTCAACTCATGTGAAGTGGAAGTTGACACGAAGTCCAAGTATCCTACAATTGCACACAACAAATGAAAGAATGTATGTGCATGGTAGATAAACACATCATCCATCATGATGGTTCTCTTCTCTTGCACATAACCATTAGAAGCACAAGTGCATGAATAATATGATGCAACAATGGTTATAATCATGGCACTAGGTATATGATGCAAAGAGGTAAGACAAGCATGCTTCACAAGGAATATGTCAAAATCTCCAAATAGATGTGAGAATGCTATGGGGGCAATCTCATGAGCAAGGCGAAATGCATCGTTGCACTCAATACATGGCAAATCATCTAGCATGAGAGAGGCAACATATGGAGATATATGACAAGAAGCAATAACAATCATGTGCAAAGCATGTAGATGGTTGTCATCAACCGCATGAAGCGAGCAAGTTTGAGTCATCGGAGATGCAACAAGGCAAGCAAACATAGTAATCAAGTCGTGCAAGCTAGTAGTGCGAAGATGCAACATACTAGAGTAAATCATAACAATCATGGTATGAGAGCAAATAATAGGCATAGGCAATGCACATGACATATCCCAAGCACGGACACAAAGCAAGATGAAAGTATCATCATAGGCATGGGGCACAAAGCAAACATGGCAATAACAAGCAATATCTCCACCAATCTTGCAAATACACATACAGGTATGAGAATCAATCATCATGTGTAATGCAAAGCATGGGTCACAAATGCATGGCGAAGGCATAGGAATGAGCATATCGTGCAAAGTGAACATGGCAAGATGTGCAAAGGATATATAATGGACAACAACCCATAGCCAAGTGATGGCCATGTAGAAGAAATGCGTGAAGTCTTTGCGCGAAGAGAGCGGTGGGAAAGACAATCCATGGGATCCCAAGTTATCATTGCTCTCTAGAGCTTGTTTTGTCAACTCGTGGGATTGCGAGCTTGACAAGAATTCATGGGTACCTACACAAAAGAGACACAAACGAAAGAGATTGTGTGTGTGGTAAATGTAAACATCATCCATTATGATGTGTATGTGCACGTGAGAGTTAGTACAAGATAAGCATCACTCAAAGAAATTTGATGCATGGTATAAGAACATGTCATCCATCATGAAAGAATAGTTATTGTGTATGACACGATGGGGACACAAATTGAGCGTGCAAGTATAAGGCACATCAATAGCATGTTTATTCATGGGGAGCATATTGTGCACACAAGTATTGGGATCATGCAATGAATGGGATGAATCAAAATCTCCTAAAATGTATGAGGAAACTATGGGGGTCTCCTCATGAGCAATATTGGAAAGATCACATGGATAAAATGGACAACATCCAAAACAATGCATATCCGAAGCTAGGTGTTCATGGCATGGCATATGAGATAAATGATGCAAAGGGAGCATATCAATATCATCACAAGAAAAACAAATGCCAATAACCAAGGGCTTGTCAGCTATGCCATATGTCCAAATTGGGTTTATTTTAATAGCATATGCATAGTCACTATGAAGAGATTGCAAATATGACATATGATTGATCTCATGCATAGCATATGACAAGTCAAGTGGATTGGCAAACATGATGTGACCGAGAGAATTAGCACAAGAAATCCTATGTAACATGGCATCACAACTAATAGACTCCACATGGCAACCATCATACTCATCATAAATGGGTAAATTATCGCATGGGGAAGTCACACTAGCATGAAGCATGGAAATAGGTTGATCAACATCATGCAAGCAATCAATGTCAAGAATTTCCACTAATGGGACTAGAGCATCACCTTCACCTATGTTACATTGTTCATTCCACTCAAGTGGTGTAGGTGAGGTGGGAAAGACCAAATGGTGGTCATCTTCATCTTGATGGAACCATGTGGGGGTGCATCATATTCTACCATGGCCATCATCTTGTCCAAGGGTAGGACGAAGTCATCGAGAATCGGCGCATCATCATAGATGGGACCTAGCTCCAAATGAGAAGACACAATAGAGGTAGAGGTCATGATAGAGGCAAAGGTGTCCCGATGTTTCGATGAGATGGTGGCTATCTGATAGAGGCAAGGGTGTCCCGATGTTTCGATGAGATGGTGGCTATCGTTTTCTGTGGGAGTCGACCTTGACGATCCGACTACGAACGTGCGAGACGTCGCGCCTTAGCAATCGCTAAACCAACTTCCGAGGGGTTATTGACCACGCCGGAGCACGATCAACCTGACCACGAGGGCCTGTTTCCTGCGAGCAAACGAAGAACAAGCAAGAAACTGAGATTGCAATCTGGATATTGCGAATATAAGATGAAAGCTTTATTGATCAAGGTGGGGTTCTGTGACGTCTTGGTCTGGTCGTTGGACACAAACGAAGTACGCGAAGTTGCAGCTATGGCGAACTTTTAATCTAAACAAAACCCAAAGTCTAAACGACGCCCTAAGGGCTGTATATATGGAGGAAGAGAGGGGAATTTCGTGGCCCTTGAGGGTGGGGTCCGAAACCAACCCTAACTCTTGTTTCCCCACACATACGGACTCTAAAAATAGCCTATACTTAAGTATTTCGAAATTACATGGGCCTGGCCCATTAATAAGGTGACGCAGCACCTAGAATAGCCTATGGACGAATATTATGAAGTGGCATCTTGTATATTTCGTCCATGGCTTCATGCACTCCTTATGGCGGCTTCAAAGTCCTGAAATCATCACTTGTAACTCCGTTCTTGATCCCCTTGCGCATGCCATCAACTCCATGCATGTTCTTGCTCCAATGTTCATCCTTCTCCAAGCTAGGCCCTTCATTTGTAAGCAAAACAAATGTATCCAATTTAGGCAGCATCATAATCTCATGAACATTAGAATCATTACCAAGAAACGAAAGTACCTGGTAATTTAATTGGCGTGCGCGAGCTCTAGTAATTGGTCCAGTATATGTAACAGTAGGGGCTGTGGGTGTAACAATGGTATTGATGTCCTCATCATCCCCTTAACCCACGGATAGGTCGGTACACCTACTCATTCTACATCTGCTAGCCCATCCCGGAAGGGGTCACGCTAACTACTCAACTAAGCCAGAGCCCATATTGGCTTGTGGCTGCACACGTAAGCTTCTAGACATGAGAATACGATTGATCTCTTTGAGCCTGGGCGGCCGACCGCTAGTGGTGCACCACCATGGATTAACCATGCATGCTCCCACTGTACTTCGCCACCATTCAAACCAAATACCGCCCAGGTAGTTCATTTACATGTCTTGGTCCTGATTACTACTTTGTCACTCATATCTCACCATGTTCGCTTCCCAAACCACGTCTACATTTGGCGAGGCAAAAATAAACTTACACGTTGGTGACAAGGATGTATAGCTCAGACCTACCTCAAATGAACTACTAGGTAACGGCATAGCCATCTGGCAACAATAAATCCTACCATGCAATCCTACCACAAAAGGACTAAGTGCATAATATAAAACATAGGTAATTGGAAGAATGGTCAAATGTGAACTTGCCTGGTAATAGTTGATGAAGATTATATCACTCTCAGAAATTTACTTAATAGAACTATTCGTCACTCTCCGATGAAAATCTATAAAGTCAAACATTGCACTCACATAGCAATCATTTCAGAGAACCAAGAAGAACATGCAAAGCAAAAAGTCTTGGAAAAACCAAATGAACATTCAACACACTTAACTAGCATGGAAATATCCTAAGTGCAAAACAACATGTGACCTAGGGTGCAAAGATGTGATGTGTACTAAAGTGCATACATGGCATAATAGTAAAACTATCATAGACAGACCATTTTTGTGTGGAAAATGTGTGACAATGGTCCAAGTGGTAGGGTTTGGCTACGGTGACACGGTGCGAAAAGAATCACATCAATCGGAGCTACGGTTTAGGAGATATGGCCAGTTGAAGTTTGAATTCAAACCTGAATAAATTCAAATTTGAAATTGGCAAAAAGTTTTCAAAGCTGGTTCTCTGGATAAAGCTATTCGAGACGAACATTTTGCCGCTGGTTTCATCTAATTTGGACTTACGGTTGAAAAGATACAGCTATCAGAAATCTAGGGGCTAAACTGCAATTTCTAGGGACTAAACAGAAAAGAAAAGAAAATCGCGAGCAGGTCCTCGGCCACGTGGCTTCTTGCGGGTGGATGGGCAGCGTTCGCTGTAGAAGCTATACGGCGAATGGCTGGTATTTAATAAAAACGCTAACGCGCGGCTAACTAACAAAAACCGACCTGCGGTTTTTAAAATAAAAACCGGGGTTAACCGCGTATCGGTTTAACTAAAAAAACACAACTAACCTGATCTAATCTAGGCCGTCCATGGTAGATCGAACAGGCGAGGGTGGGGCGGTGGCTCACCGTGGGTGACGGCGATGAACGACGGCGGCGCGACAACGGGCGATGACGGGGCGTCGGCTGCGGCTGTTCTGGCGATGGGGAAGGCAACGAGGAGGACGGGTGCGTCGAGGGCGTCCGGGGAGTGGTGGTGCGGGGCGTCGGCGACGTCCAGACGGCGGAGGAAGGGTAGCGGCGCTCCCGGGCTCCGGCGAGGTCGGGCGTGCTCCGGGCGGTCGTTCCCGCGGCGGGAAGGCGACAGGGAGGTTGGGTGCAGTGCGGGCTGTCCGGTGGTGGATGCGGCGTTTCCCGAGGACGTCGGGGTCGACAAGGCGAAGGCGGGGGAGCTCCGATGCTCCGGCGAACTCGGGCTTCATCGAGGCGGCGTCTCCGGTGACCTAGGGATAAGAAAAGGATGTCAACGAGGTGCGCTTCGACTCAGACAACAGATTGAAGAAGAAGACGGAGGCCGCCGCGGCTTACGGACGACGGCAAACTCCGGCGACGGAGCTTCGGCCGGCGAGATGCGAAGCGACGAGGTGGTGGCTACGAGCAACGTGGGGAGTAGAGAGACGGCGAGGTCGAACGAGGAGCCTCGGGGGCTTTTATAGGCGAGGTGAGGGCGCTCGGGAATCTCGGATAAGCCTCATCCACGGGGCTTCACTGGCGGTTGAGGGCGGGCGCGCTCGCGGCTTGTCCCGTGTGGCGCGACGGGAGGTTGGGGACGACCTGGGGAGCGGGCCCCATTGGCAGTGGCGGTGGGAGAGAGCGAGCGAGGGGGAGGCGCGGGCGGTTGAGCGACGCGAAGGCCTTTGGGCGTTGGGGCTCCGCGTCGGGCCGAATTTGGCCATGGGCCGGTTGGGTGCTCCTAGGCCGAACAGTGTTTCGGTCCAGGCGGTGTTTTTTTACAGAACAAAAACTACAACAGAGCAAAAATAAAAACAAAATAAGACAAAAATTACATAGGCATATTATATACCAAAATGCTCAGAAAAATACCAAGAATAAGATGAACTATTTTCCAAGTTCAAATAAATTATATAGAAAATCATAAAAGTCAAACAGTGCTAGTTTTGCATTTAAAACCAATAAAAACATTTTTAAAATACCAAAATGATTTCAAATTTATTTTCTCCTAATTTTCTATTGAAGGGAATCATTTTACCCTTATTTCCATTTATTTATTTTTAGGAGAAAAATATTTTGAATAGAAACTCAAATAACTCCCAATTGGATTTGAATTTGGAATTTCAAACAACTTCAAATGGAAAATGAGTTTCAAATAACTTCAAAGTGACTTCCAATTTATTTCTTTGAAACCTCCAACTCTCTTTCTTCAAATATGAAGAAGTCATTTTATCTTCCCTCATGAACTCATTGAGCTGCTTAAAGTTTCTAGATTTAAAAATATTTCAAATGGCAATTCAAATCATTTTCGAACCCCTTTTCATTTCTTTAAATGGAAGAAGTCATATTATCTTCACTCTAGGGTTTTGTAATGAAATGAATTTTGAACTCAGGGAGATCAAAATGCAAGATGAAAAGTTTTGGGGAAGTCCTTTTATTCCCTCTCATTCAACTTTCAAAAAGTTTTCAATTTCCAATCATTTTCACACAATCAATCACACAACAATAAAACAAACAATCACAATAATTTATTTAATATAACATTCCAAATTTTAGAATTTTGGGATGTTACATAGGTCATTTTGACCTAGAAAAAATAAGGAGAGGACTTTCAGGACGGAGCGCCGCCGCCTCGAGGTTGGGCATGAGCACTTTTGGCCTCCGGCGGAGCGATTCCGCCGGGGGAACTTCCCTCCCGGAAGGGGAAATCATCGTCATCATCATCACCAACAACTCTCCCATCTTGGGGAGGGCAATCTCCATCAACACCTTCAACAACACCATCTCATCTCAAACCCTAGTTCATCTCTTGTGTTCAATCTTGTTACCGGAACTATAGATTGGTGCTTGTGGGTGACTGATGAGGACATCAATACCATTGTTACACCCACAGCCCCTACTGTTACATATACTGGACCAATTACTAGAGCTCGCGCACGCCAATTAAAATTACCAGGTACTTTCGTTTCTTGGTAATGATTCTAATGTTCATGAGATTATGATGCTGCCTAAATTGGATACATTTGTTTTGCTTTCAAATGAAGAGCCTAGCTTGGAGAAGGATGAACATTGGAGCAAGAACACGCATGAAGTTGATGGCATGCGCAAGGGGATCAAGAACGGAGTTACAAGTGATGATTTCAGGACTTTGAAGCCGCCATAAGGAGTGCATGAAGCCATGGACGAAATATACAAGATGCCACTTCATAATATTCGTCCATAGGCTATTCTAGGTGCTGCTTCACCTTATTAATGGGCCAGGCCCATGTAATTTCGAAATACTTAAGTATAGGCTATTTTTAGAGTCCGTATGTGTGGGGAAACAAGAGTTAGGGTTGGTTTCGGACCCCACCCTCAAGGGCCACGAAATTCCCCTCTCTTCCTCCATATATACAGCCCTTAGGGCGTCGTTTAGACTTGGGTTTTGTTTAGATTAAAAGTTCGCCATAGCTGCAACTTCGCGTACTTCGTTTGTGTCCAACGACCAGACCAAGACGTCACAGAACCCCACCTTGATCAATAAAGCTTTCATCTTATATTCGCAATATCCAGATTGCAATCTCAGTTTCTTGCTTGTTCTTCGTTTGCTCGCTGAAACAGGCCCTCGTGGTCAGGTTGATCGTGCTCCGGCGTGGTCAATAACCCCTCGGAAGTTGGTTTAGCGATTGCTAAGGCGCGACGTCTCGCACGTTCGTAGTCGGATCGTCAAGGTCGACTCCCACAGAAAACGATAGCCACCATCTCATCGAAACATCGGGACACCTTTGCCTCTATCAATAAACGCTCAACGACGGTACTGTGCTGGTCCTAGGCTAGACCGTGCTAGAGACGCGAGCCTAGAACACTAACAAAATCACGGCGCTGCACGTAAATAAGGGAAAAGCACACTCTGGAACTTTTTTTTGCTTTTTTTTTCTTTTTTGCGCTCCTCTTTTTTTTTGCGCTCCTCTTTTTTTTGCGAAAAATTACTATAATGGCGAGTGTCTCAAAACTCTTCCCTCGTCAAACTGATAGGATGGGCACGAAAAAAAAAATTTCACTTTTTTTTTCGGAAATCAGGGCAGCGACGACGAAAAAGTGCGACAAAAAATCACTATGATGGCACGTGGCTCAAAAGACTCAGAAAAACCTAAAAATAGGATAGGGAAAAAATATTTTTGCCCGTGAAAATTTTGGCCTAAAACTGCCCGGGGGTCTCCAGACTCTTTTTTTTTCCGAGACCTACGCAAGCAAGGAAACACGAATCGGAATTGAGATTGATCTCAAGAACAAACCTAATATGAGAAGAACTCGGATTGGTGGTGGATATATGGTTACAGATTGGTGGTGGTATATGGATACAGATTGGTGGTGGTATATGGATACGGATTGGTGGTGGTATATGGATACGGATTCAGAACGGTGGCGGATAAGCAATGGTGGTAGATGGGCGATGATGATGGTGCGGCGGCGGCGTGACAACTTATGACCAGAACTCGAAACTCTAAAAGACTAGACTCTAAGACCAGCAACTTGACACGACGATGCAACCGCAAATTCAACAAAGCAAAAACGCTAAAAAGATTATGCAAAGGCTCAGATTGGTTCGGATATGATGAACTAACCCTAATTTTTTTGTGGCTTTTTCCTGGACTGTAGGTATGAAGAACAGACTCGATCTAATCTACGAAAAACTGTAAAAATCTCACCGAGCAACCTGGAAATCTGATACCACTTGATAGAGGCAAAGGTGTCCCGATGTTTCGATGAGATGGTGGCTATCGTTTTCTGTGGGAGTCGACCTTGACGATCCGACTACGAACGTGCGAGACGTCGCGCCTTAGCAATCGCTAAACCAACTTCCGAGGGGTTATTGACCACGCCGGAGCACGATCAACCTGACCACGAGGGCCTGTTTCCTGCGAGCAAACGAAGAACAAGGAAGAAACTGAGATTGCAATCTGGATATTGCGAATATAAGATGAAAGCTTTATTGATCAAGGTGAGGTTCTGTGACGTCTTGGTCTGGTCGTTGGACACAAACGAAGTACGCGAAGTTGCAGCTATGGCGAACTTTTAATCTAAACAAAACCCGAAGTCTAAACGACGCCCTAAGGGCTGTATATATGGAGGAAGAGAGGGGAATTTCGTGGCCCTTGAGGGTGGGGTCCGAAACCAACCCTAACTCTTGTTTCCCCACACATACGGACTCTAAAAATAGCCTATACTTAAGTATTTCGAAATTACATGGTCCTGGCCCATTAATAAGGTGACGCAGCACCTAGAATAGCCTATGGACGAATATTATGAAGTGGCATCTTGTACATTTCGTCCATGGCTTCATGCACTCCTTATGGCGGCTTCAAAGTCCTGAAATCATCACTTGTAACTCCGTTCTTGATCCCCTTGCGCATGCCATCAACTCCATGCGTGTTCTTGCTCCAATGTTCATCCTTCTCCAAGCTAGGCCCTTCATTTGAAAGCAAAACAAATGTATCCAATTTAGGCAGCATCATAATCTCATGAACATTAGAATCATTACCAAGAAACGAAAGTACCTGATAATTTAATTGGCGTGCGCGAGCTCTAGTAATTGGTCCAGTATATGTAACAGTAGGGGCTGTGGGTGTAACAATGGTATTGATGTCCTCATCATGCATTTTTAAAATCAATTCAGAACGTTCTTTAGCATCAAAATTAACCTTCTCTGAAGATGGAAGACGCAACAAATCAATAGGTGCACGAGGTAGGAAACCATACACAATTTCAAAAGGGCACATCTTAGTAGTAGAATGCAATGAGCGATTATAAGCAAATTCAATATGAGGTAAGCATTCTTCCCACATTTTCTTGTTATTCTTCAAAACAGCCCTAAGCATAGTAGACAATGTTCTATTGACTACTTCAGTTTGTCCATCAGTTTGGGGGTGACAAGTAGTACTAAAAAGCAGCTTAGTCCCCAACTTAGCCCATAAACATCTCCAAAAGTGGCTAAGAAATTTAGTGTCATGATCTGAAACAATAGTATTTGGCACACCATGTTAGCGAATAATTTCACGAAAGAACAAATCAGCAACATTAACAGCATCATCGCTTTTATGACATGGTATAAAGTGCCATTTTCGAGAACCTATCCACGACAACAAATATGCTATCCCTCCCCTTCTTTGTTCGAGGTAAACCTAAAACAAAGTCCATAGATATATCCTCCCAAGGAACACTAGGTACTGGCAAAGGCATATATAAACCATGAGGATTGAGTCGTGACTTAGCTCTTTGACATGTAGTGCAGCGAGCAACAAAACGCTCAACATCCCGTCTCATCTTTGGCCAAAAGAAATGTGTAGCAAGTATATCCTCCGTCTTCTTGACGCCAAAGTGTCCCATTAATCCTCCTCCATGCGCCTCCTGCAACAACAAAAGACGAACGGAGCAAGCTGGAATGCATAGCTTGTTAGCACGAAACACAAATCCATCGTTAAGAACGAACTTGTTCCAAGTTCTCCCTTCCTTACAATTCTGCAATACATCTTTAAATTCAGCATCATGAACATATTGATCTTTGATGGTCTCCAAACCAAATATTTTAAAGTCAAGTTGTGAAAGCATAGTATAACGACGAGACAAGGCATCAGCAATAACATTTTCTTTACCCTTCTTGTGTTGAATGACATAAGGGAAAGTCTCAATGAATTCAACCCATTTAGCATGTCTACGGTTCAGTTTTGCTTGACTTTTAATGTGTTTCAAAGATTCATGATCAGAATGTATAACAAATTCCTTGGGCCATAAATAATGTTGCCATGTTTCTAAGGTCCGAACAAGAGCATATAATTCTTTATCATAAGTAGAATAGTTCAGACTAGGTCCACTCAATTTTTCAGAAAAGTATGCAACAGGTTTTCCATCTTGTAATAACACACCTCCTAATCCAATTCCACTAGCATCACATTCAAGCTCAAAAGTCTTATTGAAATTAGGAAGTTGGAGTAAAGGAGCATGCGTCAACTTATCTTTCAATACCGTGAAGGCTTCTTCCTGTGCGGTACCCCAAACAAAAGGTACATCCTTCTTTGTAAGCTCGTTGAGAGGTGCAGCAATGGTGCTGAAATCTCTCACAAAACGCCTATAGAAACCAGCGAGGCCAAGGAAACTCCTCACTTGTGTGACCGTTTTGGGCTGCGGCCAACTCTCAATAGCTTCAATCTTGGCTTTATCAACTTCAATTCCCTGTGGAGTAACAACATAGCCAAGAAAAGATACTCGGTCGGTGCAAAAGGTGCACTTTCCAAGGTTTCCAAACAAACGTGCATCACGTAGAGCAATAAAAACAGCACGTAAATGTTCCAAATGTTCCTCCAAAGATTTGCTATAAATCAATATGTCATCAAAGTAAACTACCACAAATCGTCCAATGAAAGCACGTAAAACTTCGTTCATTAACCTCATGAAAGTACTAGGTGCATTAGTTAACCCAAAAGGCATGACTAACCACTCATATAATCCAAACTTAGTTTTAAATGCTGTTTTCCATTCATCACCCAATTTCATACGAATTTGATGGTATCCACTACGCAAATCAACTTTGGAGAATATTGTAGAGCCACTCAATTCATCAAGCATATCATCTAGCCTAGGAATAGGATGACGATAACGAATAGTAATATTATTAATGCCTCTACAATCAACGCACATACGCGACGTACCATCCTTTTTCGGCACTAAAATGATAGGAACAGCACAAGGACTAAGGGATTCGCGTATATAACCTTTGTCGAGCAGTTCTTGTACTTGACGCATAATCTCCTTCGTCTCCTCTGGATTGGTACGGTATGGTGCACGGTTGGGTAGCGAAGCACCGGGAATTAAGTCAATTTGATGCTCAATCCCTCGAATAGGTGGTAATCCCGGTGGCACGTCTTGTGGAAAGACGTTAGCGAACTCCTGCAAAATGTTAGTGACAACAGGGGGCAAAGAGGAAGGCACGTCCTCAAATGAAAATAATGCCTCTTTGCACACAAAAGCATAGCAAACAGATTTGCTGAAATCTAGCTCACCAATATCAGATTTGGTGGCAAGTAAACATGCACTTTTCAATTTAATTTCAAAAACAACAGTAGATGGTTTATTATTAGGCTTCATTTGGTGCTCAAATTCTTTTGCCACAATCTAATTTTCACTCTTATTTGTCTCCTGTTTTGCTTTATTAGCTCTATTAATATCATCTTTCAAAATGGAATCAGGAGTCATAGGAAGCAAAGTAATATTTTTATCGTTATGAACAAGAGTATACTGATTGTTTCTACCATGGTGTACAGAACTTTTATCAAATTGCCATGGTGGTAGAGGCGAGGGTGTCCCGATCTTTCGATGAGATGATAACTATCGATTTGGTGGAGACGACTTTGACGATCCGACTACAAACGTGCACGACGTTGCGCCTTAGCAATCGCTAAACCAATCTCCTGAGGTTACTGACGATGCCGGAAGCACGGTCAGCCTGACCACGAAGGTCTATTCCTGCATACAATCGAAGAACGAGCAAGAATATGATAAAGCAATCTGAATATTGCAAATATATATGAGGTATTGATAATGGTGGGGATCCGTAAGCGGTCTTGGTCTGGTCGTTGGACACAAACGAAGTACACGAAGTTGCAATGGCTAACTTTTAACTAAACAAATCCCAAGGAAAAAGCTACTAGATGGATCTACTTATATAGGAGCAACGGGTGGCGGCCAAGGAGGTGGGAGGACGTCCCAGGGCAGCCTAAAACTAACCCTAGGTCGTACAAGGCTCATGGGCCCAAGTGGAGGTGATGCAACACCTTTGGGCTTGTAGTTTGACTAGGATTCTGCCGCAACGTCAGATTGTTTCGTCCGTAACTCAACGCTCCGGACGAATTTGAAGGTCAATCCAATTGGGTTGGAAAGAGCACGAAATCTAGTTTCCAACAAAAAAAGAATCACCCAATTCGGAGTCCGTATGAAAAAGTTGTTGGCGTTTTGAGTCAGGTATGTCTGTGCAGTCCGAATCTGAATCCAGAACGTGAAAGACTTGGACTCTATCTTCTCTTGCCCCAAAAGTGATGTGAGAGAACTTTTTGAACACAACATAAACTTCTCCTATTCCCTTATCTTCATATGTGGATTGTACAAATGTCCCATACACCTGCAATTAGACAAAACACAAAAGTGTGTGAAGTATTTTTGTTCTGGATAACATAAATAGATTATTGAATAGTTTGCATTAGAAATCACCTGACAAATATGCATGTATGCAATATTTTTGGTCGTATCCAAGGTAGTCATGTCCTCATCATCCTCCCCTTTTTGAAAATAAAGCCGTCCTCGGCATTGCTTAATCTGAAATGTGGCTAACAAAAGAGACAAGGTGTACATGTTGTATATGAATATGTCATCCATTTTAACTTCCCTTGATTTTTGCACATATGTCACATGTATACATGAGTAACTTTCATTGTTCATAAAATCTAAAGCCAAAAAATTATCACAGGAAGTAGAAGGCATGAAAATATTGGAACTCAGTTTGCACATATAAGTGAAGCTCTTATTCTCTTCAAAAGATTGGCAATGTTCATCATTAAACCATCCTAACTTCGATGAATAAACCTTACTTGCATCAAATTTACATGCTACAACATGCTTAAATAAGCAAACATGCAATAAGTCATTGGTAACAGAATCATCATCAAGATTAGAGGTCATATCAAAATGATTAAACATGGTTCTTTTGCATCAACAGTTAATTCAATGGGTGCACTCAAAATTGTTGATATTTCAGTTGTTTGATCACATGACGCATTCATGACAGTAACAAGAGTCTCTAAAAGAGGTGGTGTGCTCAAATCAACAGGTAACTCAACACATGATGCATTCAAGTTAACTAGGCATGCTTCATTCTCATGTGAAGTTATATCATCAATACCATTACTGTTACCTCGCAGAGATGTAGCTGATGTAGGTACGGACGTTGACAATGTACCATACTCTTGAGATGATATTGCGCTCACAATCCGAGGTGGGGCTGCTCTAGTAGGTGCAATAGTGGAGTAACCAACCGGCGATGGTGAGCATGAACTGGAATAGTAGTTGTTGTAGTCACCCAATGCATCCTCCTGTATCTGTCTCTCAAAGGTACAAGCACGGACATACATACCAGTAATGCAACGAGGAATATACCGAAATCTTGCCTGAATATCATGGTTCAAACCACCAAAAAATCTATTCATTGTATCATCCTCAGATTCTTCTATGTCACAATGATGCATATAAGATTTGAACTCTTGGTAGTAAGCATGAACAGTGTTACTGCCTTGTTTTAATTGCTCCATTTTGCAACGCAATTCACGACGGTAGTAAGGAGGAAAAAATTGTTGTCTCATTACAGCTTTCAAAACTTTCCAAGTTGTGGGTTGGTTATCAATGTTTTTCTTACAATGTACACTCCACCAAACAGAAGCAAAACCAGTAAATGCTCTAATGGTAGCTCGTACTCTCTCAAGTTCAGAAAAATCATGGTGACTAAAAACTTGTTCTACTTCAAGCTCCCAAGCTAGATAAATAGCAGGATTAAATCTACCCTCAAATGATGGTAAAGAGATAACCTGACCATATGCTTGTGTGTGTTGTCCCAACTCTTGTGATGGTGAAGATGTGTCCGTCGTCCAAGAACTTCTATCTCTGGAACCTGTCATGATTAGTAGAAACAAGAACCAAAATTCGAGAATAATGTTCCTATGAACTACTAGTGATAGAGGCAAAGGTGTCCCGATGTTTCGATGAGATGGTGGCTATCGTTTTCTGTGGGAGTCGACCTTGACGATCCGACTACGAACGTGCGAGACGTCGCGCCTTAGCAATCGCTAAACCAACTTCCGAGGGGTTATTGACCATGCCGGAGCACGATCAACCTGACCACGAGGGCCTGTTTCCTGCGAGCAAACGAAGAACAAGCAAGAAACTGAGATTGCAATCTGGATATTGCGAATATAAGATGAAAGCTTTATTGATCAAGGTGGGGTTCTGTGACGTCTTGGTCTGGTCGTTGGACACAAACGAAGTACGCGAAGTTGCAGCTATGGCGAACTTTTAATCTAAACAAAACCCAAGTCTAAACGACGCCCTAAGGGCTGTATATATGGAGGAAGAGAGGGGAATTTCGTGGCCCTTGAGGGTGGGGTCCGAAACCAACCCTAACTCTTGTTTCCCCACACATACGGACTCTAAAAATAGCCTATACTTAAGTATTTCGAAATTACATGGGCCTGGCCCATTAATAAGGTGACGCAGCACCTAGAATAGCCTATGGACGAATATTATGAAGTGGCATCTTGTATATTTCGTCCAAGGCTTCATGCACTCCTTATGGCGGCTTCAAAGTCCTGAAATCATCACTTGTAACTCCGTTCCTGATCCCCTTGCGCATGCCATCAACTCCATTCGTGTTCTTGCTCCAATGTTCATCCTTCTCCAAGCTAGGACCTTCATTTGTAAGCAAAACAAATGTATCCAATTTAGGCAGCATCATAATCTCATGAACATTAGAATCATTACCAAGAAACGAAAGTACCTGGTAATTTAATTGGCGTGCGCGAGCTCTAGTAATTGGTCCAGTATATGTAACAGTAGGGGCTGTGGGTGTAACAATGGTATTGATGTCCTCATCATCCTCCCCTTCTTGAAATGAAGTCGTCCTCGACGGAAGCTCATCTTCCTCACCCAAATAAGGCTTCAAATCTGCAATGTTAAAAGTGGGACTAACCCCAAAATCTGCAGGTAGCTCAAGTTTATATGCATTATCATTTATTTTCTCTAAAACCTTAAAAGGACCATCAGCACGTGGCATTAGCTTTGATTTGCGCAGATTAGGAAATCTATCTTTACGCAAATGTAACCAAACAAGATCTCCAGGTGCAAACACAACATGTTTTCTACCCTTATCTCCAGCAAGTTTATATTTAGCATTCATACGCTCAATGTTTTCCTTAGTTAACTCATGCATTTTTAAAATCAATTCAGAACGTTCTTTAGCATCAAAATTAACCTTCTCCGAAGATGGAAGAGGCAACAAATCAATAGGTGCACGAGGTAGGAAACCATACACAATTTCAAAAGGGCACATCTTAGTAGTAGAATGCAATGAACGATTATAAGCAAATTCAATATGAGGCAAGCATTCTTCCCACATTTTCTTGTTATTCTTCAAAACAGCCCTAAGCATAGTAGACAATGTTCTATTGACTACTTCAGTTTGTCCATCAGTTTGGGGGTGACAAGTAGTACTAAAAAGCAGCTTAGTCCCCAACTTAGCCCATAAACATCTCCAAAAGTGGCTAAGAAATTTAGTATCACGATCTGAAACAATAGTATTTGGCACACCATGTAAGCGAATAATTTCACGAAAGAACAAATCAGCAACACTAACAGCATCATCGCTTTTATGACATGGTATAAAGTGTGCCATTTTCGAGAACCTATCCACGACAACAAATATGCTATCCCTCCCCTTCTTTGTTCGAGGTAAACCTAAAACAAAGTCCATAGATATATCCTCCCAAGGAACACTAGGTACAGGCAAAGGCATATATAAACCATGAGGATTGAGTCGTGACTTAGCTCTTTGACATGTAGTGCAGCGAGCAACAAAACGCTCAACATCCCGTCTCATCTTTGGCCAAAAGAAATGTGTAGCAAGTATATCCTCCGTCTTCTTGACGCCAAAGTGTCCCATTAATCCTCCTCCATGCGCCTCCTGCAATAACAAAAGACGAACGGAGCTAGCTGGAATGCATAGCTTGTTAGCACGAAACACAAATCCATCGTTAAGAACGAACTTGTTCCAAGTTCTCCCTTCCTTACAATTCTGCAATACATCTTTAAATTCAGCATCATTAACATATTGATCCTTGATGGTCTCCAAACCAAATATTTTAAAGTCAAGTTGTGAAAGCATAGTATAACGACGAGACAAGGCATCAGCAATAACATTTTCTTTACCCTTCTTGTGTTTAATGACATAAGGGAAAGTCTCAATGAATTCAACCCATTTAGCATGTCTACGGTTCAGTTTTGCTTGACTTTTAATGTGTTTCAAAGATTCATGATCAGAATGTATAACAAATTCCTTGGGCCATAAATAATGTTGCCATGTTTCTAAGGTCCGAACAAGAGCATATAATTCTTTATCATAAGTAGAATAGTTCAGACTAGGCCCACTCAATTTTTCAGAAAAGTATGCAACAGGTTTTCCATCTTGTAATAACACACCTCCTAATCCAATTCCACTAGCATCACATTCAAGCTCAAAAGTCTTATTGAAATTAGGAAGTTGGAGTAAAGGAGCATGTGTTAACTTATCTTTCAATACCGTGAAGGCTTCTTCCTGTGCGGTACCCCAAACAAAAGGTACATCCTTCTTTGTAAGCTCGTTGAGAGGTGCAGCAATGGTGCTGAAATCTCTCACAAAACGCCTATAGAAACCAGCGAGGCCAAGGAAACTCCTCACTTGTGTGACCGTTTTGGGCTGCGGCCAACTCTCAATAGCTTCAATCTTGGCTTTATCAACCTCAATTCCCTGTGGAGTAACAACATAGCCAAGAAAAGATACTCGGTCGGTGCAAAAGGTGCACTTTCCAAGGTTACCAAACAAACGTGCATCACGTAGAGCAATAAAAACAGCACGTAAATGTTCCAAATGGTCCTCCAAAGATTTGCTATAAATCAATATGTCATCAAAGTAAACTACCACAAATCGTCCAATGAAGGCACGTAAAACTTCGTTCATTAACCTCATGAAAGTACTAGGTGCATTAGTTAACCCAAAAGGCATGACTAACCACTCATATAATCCAAACTTAGTTTTAAATGCTGTTTTCCATTCATCTCCCAATTTCATACGAATTTGATGGTAACCACTACGCAAATCAACTTTGGAGAATATTGTAGAGCCACTCAATTCATCAAGCATATCATCTAGCCTAGGAATAGGATGACGATAACGAATAGTAATATTATTAATGCCTCTACAATCAACGCACATACGTGACGTACCATCCTTTTTCGGCACTAAAATGATAGGAACAGCACAAGGACTAAGGGATTCGCGTATATAACCTTTGTCGAGCAGTTCTTGTACTTGACGCATAATCTCCTTCGTCTCCTCTGGATTGGTACGGTATGGTGCACGGTTGGGTAATGATGCACCGGGAATTAAGTCAATTTGATGCTCAATCCCGCGAATAGGTGGTAATCCCGGTGGCACGTCTTGTGGAAAGACGTCGGCGAACTCCTGCAAAATGTTAGTGACAGCAGGAGGCAAAGAGGAAGGCGCGTCCTCGAATGAAAATAATGCCTCTTTGCACACAAAAGCATAGCAAACAGATTTGCTAAAATCTAGATTATCAATATCAGATTTGGTGGCAAGTAAACATGCACTTTTCAATTTAATTTCAGAAGCAACACTAGATTGTTTATTATTATGAGGCTGCATTTGTTGCTCAAATTCTTTTGCCACAATCTGATTTTCACTCTTAGTTTTCTCCTGTTTTGCTTTATTAGCTCTATTAATATCATCTTTCAAAATGGAATCAGGAGTCATAGGAAGCAAAGTAATATTTTTATCCTTATGAACAAGAGTATACTGATTGTTTCTACCATGGTGAATAGAATTTTTATCAAATTGCCATGGTCTACCAAGTAATAAGGAACATGCTTGCATAGGTACCACATCACAATCAACATAATCAGCATATGTAGAGATACTAAAATGCACACGAACAGTACGTGTTACCTTAACCTTGCCGCTGTTGTTGAACCATTGGATGTAGTAAGGATGTGGATGTGGTCTTGTGGTGAGAGATAGCTTCTCCACCATCTCGATGCTAGCCAAGTTGTTGCAACTCCCTCCATCTATGATCACGCGAACAGAACGTTCCTTCACAACTCCCTTTGTATGGAACAAATTATGCCTCTGATTTTGCTCAGCTTGTGTAACCTGCACACTCAAAACACGTTGAGCAACTAAACATTCATACCTGTCAGCATCTTCAGGAGCCATGTATTGCGTCTCATGATCAGAATCGTCTCCACCGTGTTCGTCACGTGTAATAAGAGCCAAAGTCTCCTCATCATAGTCACTAGCGGACTCATACCCACCATCCTCAGTAACAATCATCACACGCTTAGATGGGCATTCTCTCGCATAATGACCTCCACCCTTGCAACGTCGACAAATAATATCATGTGTCTGCCCTGTTGATGCCATGGATGAAGAAGAGCTCTTTGCAGGCCCAGAAGGTGTGCTCTTGGCAGATAGTGGTGATTGTGCCTGCTTTATTGTATCACGGTTGGAGGTGGCAGCCGACGGAGGCGCCGGTGAAGCAGAACGTGTGGAAGTAGATGATGCACGTGGTGTCCATGAAGAAGGTCGACCTGCAGAAAAGTTAGTCCGCGCCAATGCCTGTCGATCCTGCACTTCACGTTCAGCTTTACAAGCAAGATGGAATAAACGAGTGATATTAGTATACTCCTTATACTCTAGAATCGTCTGAATCTCTCTATTTAATCCACCCATAAAACGTGCAAGCATAGCTTCATTCTCCTCAACAATACCACATCTAATCATGCCAGTTTGTAATTCCTGATAATATTCTTCTACAGAATTTTTTCCCTGTCTTAAGCGCTGCAATTTTTGAAGTAATTCACGTTGATAATATGGTGGAACCCAACGAGTACGCATAGCAGTTTTCAAAGCAGCCCAAGTAGCAGGAATGGGATATAATCTACAATGCTCAGACCACCAAACACATGCAAAACTAGTGAATGCACAAACAGCAGCAGGAACACGTCTCTCCTCGGGATATTGTAAACATGTAAATCGTTGTTCAGTTTCTAACTCCCAAGTAAGATATATATCAGGAACATATCTACCCTCAAATGGTGGAATATTCAATTTTAGTTTAGGGAGATGGTCATGATCTCGTACCTGAGGGTGAGCCCTACCATTGCCATTATTTGCATGTGGACGACCTGATGGTTGTTGTGCTGGTGGTGGCACGTAGTTCTGATTTTGATCAACCTCATCCTCGTAATCGCCAGCAAAATCATCCTCCTCCGCATCAGCAGCAGGAGCCACAGAAGTAGCAACAGCAGCACCAACAGTTTGGCCAGGTGCAAGAGGGAGACGGCTCGCTCGGCGGAGGGCTGTTTCACGATGTGTAGGTAGTCGTCGTTGTTGTTGTTGTAGAGGTGCGTTAGGTGCAGCCGGTGGTGGTGGTGGTGGAAGACGCGCGAGCAATTCATTAAACCTGTCATCGAGCTTTGTTTCGAACGTCTTCTCCATGTCATCTATCTTCTCCATGGCCTCTTCAAATCTGTTTAGCACATCCTGCACCTGTCCATTCATCATTTGCTGAAATTTATCATGCAACTCCTGATTCGTCATGTTCTCCCAGTCAGTCTCGTCGGCTTGTGATCCTGCCATGGTTAGCAACAATAGAAAACACACAAGAATATGATCCTACAGAATACTAACAAGAGGTGGTGGTGGCGGGTGTCACAAATCCGTCAAGCAAATCTCAAATTCTTACCAGTTCTTACCCAGCAGCAGGCGGTGATCGGCAACCGTTGTAGTCAAAACTCTCAAAAGCTTGGATAGAGCGATTGCCAGGGAGAGTCAAACGCACGACGTAGAGGTATGTGGAGCTGGGAAGGCTTATAGTATGGTAGCAAAAAGGGTCAGCAATAATCAATTCAGAGATGCAAAGTTGAATAAACGCTCAACGACGGTACTGTGCTGGTCCTAGGCTAGACCGTGCTAGAGACGCGAGCCTAGAACACTAACAAAATCACGGCGCTGCACGTAAATAAGGGAAAAGCACACTCTGGAACTTTTTTTTTTTCGCTTTTTTTTTTTTGCGCTCCTCTTTTTTTTTTTTTTTTTTTTTTGCGCTCCTCTTTTTTTTTTTTTTTTTGCGAAAAATTACTATAATGGCGAGTGTCTCAAAACTCTTCCCTCGTCAAACTGATAATATGGACACGAAATTTTTTTTTCCACTTTTTTTTTTTCGGAAATCAGGGCAGCGACGACGAAAAAGTGCGACAAAAAATCACTATGATGGCACGTGGCTCAAAAGACTCAGAAAAGCCTAAAAATAGGATAGGGAAAAAAAAATTTTGCCCGAGAAAATTTTGGCCTAAAAACTGCCCGGGGGTCTCCAGACTCTTTTTTTTTTTTTTTCCGAGACCTACGCAGGCAATGAAACACGAATCGGAATTGAGATTGATCTCAAGAACAAACCTAATATGAGAAGAACTCGGATTGGTGGTGGATATATGGTTGTGGTATATGGCAGCGGTGGTGGTATATGAATACAGATTGGTGGTGGTATATGGATACGGATTGGTGGTGGTATATGGATATGGATTCAAAGCGGTGGCGGATAAGCAAAAGTGGTAGATGGGCGATGATGATGGTGCGGCGGCGGCGTGACAACTTATGACCAGAACTCGAAACTCTAAAAGACTAGACTCTAAGACCAGCAACTTGACACGACGATGCAACCGCAAATTCAACAAAGCAAAAACCCTAAAAAGATTATGCAAAGGCTCAGATTGGTTCGGATATGATGAACTAACCCTAATTTTTTTTTGGCTTTTTCGTGGACTGTAGGTATGAAGAACAGACTCAATCTAATCTACGAAAAACTGTAAAATCTCACCGAGCAACCTGGAAATCTGATACCACTTGATAGAGGCAAAGGTGTCCCGATGTTTCGATGAGATGGTGGCTATCGTTTTCTGTGGGAGTCGACCTTGACGATCCGACTACGAACGTGCGAGACGTCGCGCCTTAGCAATCGCTAAACCAACTTCCGAGGGGTTATTGACCATGCCGGAGCACGATCAACCTGACCACGAGGGCCTGTTTCCTGCGAGCAAACGAAGAACAAGCAAGAAACTGAGATTGCAATCTGGATATTGCGAATATAAGATGAAAGCTTTATTGATCAAGGTGGGGTTCTGTGACGTCTTGGTCTGGTCGTTGGACACAAACGAAGTACGCGAAGTTGCAGCTATGGCGAACTTTTAATCTAAACAAAACCCAAGTCTAAACGACGCCCTAAGGGCTGTATATATGGAGGAAGAGAGGGGAATTTCGTGGCCCTTGAGGGTGGGGTCCGAAACCAACCCTAACTCTTGTTTCCCCACACATACGGACTCTAAAAATAGCCTATACTTAAGTATTTCGAAATTACATGGGCCTGGCCCATTAATAAGGTGACGCAGCATCTAGAATAGCCTATGGACGAATATTATGAAGTGGCATCTGGTATATTTCGTCCAAGGCTTCATGCACTCCTTATGGCGGCTTCAAAGTCCTGAAATCATCACTTGTAACTCCGTTCCTGATCCCCTTGCGCATGCCATCAACTCCATTCGTGTTCTTGCTCCAATGTTCATCCTTCTCCAAGCTAGGACCTTCATTTGTAAGCAAAACAAATGTATCCAATTTAGGCAGCATCATAATCTCATGAACATTAGAATCATTACCAAGAAACGAAAGTACCTGGTAATTTAATTGGCGTGCGCGAGCTCTAGTAATTGGTCCAGTATATGTAACAGTAGGGGCTGTGGGTGTAACAATGGTATTGATGTCCTCATCAACTAGGATGTGGTTGTAAAGTGCTCACAGTAAAGCAAATATCAATATCCTACAAGTTCTTACCATGCGGCAGGTGGTGACAGGCAACCAGCAGTGTCAAATAACTCCAAAGATTGTGTAAAGCGATTGCCAGGGGAACGTGCGTATACACGGTGTAGAAATATGTGGAGCTGGGTTGGCTATATATGGTAGCAAAAGATTAGCAATAATCAATTCAGAGATGCAATGTTGAATAAACGCTCAACGACGGTACTGTGCTGGTCCTAGGCTAGACCGAACTAGAGACGCGAGCCTAGAACACTAATGAGGTCACGTCGTAGCACAACCAGCATCAATGAAGGATACTAAGTAGCTCTGGACAGCAAGATATAAGTGAAGGTCACAACGGTAGTAAAGATAATGATGTGAAACAACAGCCAAGCAGGATATATCAACAACTTTGTCTCCAACTTTCCTCTGAAAAAGTTTGTGCCGATTTTTTTGTTTTTTTTTCTCTCTTGTTTTTCCTCACACTTTTTTTCTTTCTCTCCTTTTTTTGACTTTTTTTTTCTCTCTTTTTTTCTCCCTCTTTCCAAAACAAACTAGATAAGATGCAGATTGGATCAAGTGAAGATGTGAACGATCTCAACTATTATTATGACAATGAATGGTGGGTAGCACGTGGTGGAAATTGATGGATGGGTGGTGGACAGCGGAAGAGATAATGATGCAGCGGTGGCGTGACTAATGTGAACAGAACTCGAAACTCTAAACGAACTAGACACTAAGACCAGCAACTCGACACGACGATGCAACCGATAATTCAACTATGCAAGCAATGAAAAGAAAATTGCAAAGGCTCAGACTGGCTTGGACCAAGGATGAATAGATCTAACTCTTTTTTGAGGCTTTTTCTTGGACAATAGGTAAGAAAATAAATCTAATCTAGGAAAACTGGAAATTCTCACCGAGCAACCTGAAAACTGATACCACTTGGTAGAGGCGAGGGTGTCCCAATCTTTCGATGAGATGATAACTATCGATTTGGTGGAGACGACTTTGACGATCCGACTACAAACGTGCACAACGTTGCGCCTTAGCAATCGCTAAACCAATCTCCTGAGGTTACTGACGATGCCGGAAGCACGGTCAGCCTGACCACGAAGGTCTATTCCTGCATGCAATCGAAGAACGAGCAAGAATATTATAAAGCAATCTGAATATTGCAAATATATATGAGGTATTGATAATGGTGGGGATCCGTAAGCGGTCTTAGTCTGGTCGTTGGACACAAACGAAGTACACGAAGTTGCAATGGCTAACTTTTAACTAAACAAATCCCAAGGAAAAAGCTACTAGATGGATCTACTTATATAGGAGCAAGGGGTGGCGGCCAAGGAGGTGGGAGGACGTCCCAAGGCAGCCTAAAACTAACCCTAGGTCGTACAAGGCTCATGGGCCCAAGTGGAGGTGATGCAACACCTTTGGGCTTGTAGTTTGACTAGGATTCTGCTGCAATGTCAGATTGTTTCATCCGTAACTCAACGCTCTGGATGAATTTGAAGGTGAATCCAATTGGGTTGGAAAGAGCACGAAATCTAGTTTCCAACAAAAAAAGAATCACCCAATTTGGAGTCCGTATGAAAAAGTTGTTGGCGTTTTGAGTCAGGTATGTCTGTGCAGTCCGAATCTGAATCCAGAACGTGAGAGACTTGGACTCTATCTTCTCTTGGCCCAAAAGTGATGTGAGACGACTTTTTGAACACAACCTAAACTTCTCCTTTTCCCTTGTCTTCATATGTGGATTGTACAAATGTCCCATACACCTGCAATTAGACAAAACACAAAAGTGTGTGAAGTATTTTTGTTCTGGATAATATAAATAGATTATTGAATAGTTTGCATTAGAAATCACCTGACAAATATGCATGTATGCAATATTTTTGGTCGTATCCAAGGTAGTCATGTCCTCATCACATGGTCTACCAAGTAATAAGGAACATGGTTGCATAGGTACCACATCACAATCAACATAATCAGCATATGTAGAGATACTAAAATGCACACGAACAGTACGTGTTACCTTAACCTTGCCGCTGTTGTTGAACCATTGGATGTAGTAAGGATGTGGATGTGGTCTTGTGGTGAGAGATAGATTCTCCACCATCTCCATGCTAGCCAAGTTATTGCAGCTCCCTCCATCTATGATCACGCGAACAGAACGTTCCTTCACAACTCCCTTTGTATGGAACAAATTATGCCTCTGATTTTGCTCAGCTTGTGTAACCTGCACACTCAAAACACGTTGAGCAACTAAACATTCATACCTGTCAGCATCTTCAGGAGCCATGTATTGCGTCTCATGATCAGAATCGTCTCCACCATGTTCGTCACGTGTAATAAGATCCAAAGTCTCCTCATCATAGTCACTAGCGGACTCATACCCACCATCCTCAGTAACAATCATCACACGCTTAGATGGGCATTCTCTCGCATAATGACCTCCACCCTTGCAACATCGACAAATAATATCATGTGTTTGCCCTGTTGATGCCATGGATGAAGAAGAGCTCTTTGCAGGCCCAGAAGGTGTGCTCTTGGCAGATAGTGGTGATTGTGCCTGCTTTATTGTATCATGGTTGGAGGTGGCAGCCGATGGAGGCGCCGGTGTAGCAGAACGTGTGGAAGTAGATGATGCACGTGGTGTCCATGATGAAGGTCGACCTGCAGAAAAGTTAGTCCGTGCCAATGCCTGTCGATCCTGCACTTCACGTTCAGCTTTACAAGCAAGATGGAATAAACGAGTGATATTAGTATACTCCTTATACTCTAGAATCGTCTGAATCTCTCTATTTAATCCACCCATAAAACGTGCAAGCATAGCTTCATTCTCCTCAACAATACCACATCTAATCATGCCAGTTTGTAATTCCTGATAATATTCTTCTACAGAATTTTTTCCCTGTCTTAAGCGATGCAATTTTTGAAGTAATTCACGTTGATAATATGGTGGAACCCAACGAGTACGCATAGCAGTTTTCAAAGCAGCCCAAGTAGCCGGAATAGGATATAATCTACAATGCTCAGACCACCAAACACATGCAAAACTAGTGAAAGCACAAACAGCAGCAGGAACACGTCTCTCCTCGGGATATTGTAAACATGTAAATCGTTGTTCAGTTTCTAACTCCCAAGTAAGATATATATCAGGAACATATCTACCCTCAAATGGTGGAATATTCAATTTTAGTTTAGGGAGATGGTCATGATCTCGTACCTGAGGGTGAGCCCTACCATTGCCATTATTTGCATGTGGACGACCTGGTGGTTGCTGTGCTGTTGGTGGCACGTAGTTCTGATTTTGATCAACCTCATCCTCATAATCTCCCACATAAGCATCCTCCTCCACATCAGCAGTAGGAGCCACAGAAGTATCAACAGCAGCACCAGCAGTTTGGCCCGACTGAAGAGGGACACGGCTCGCTCGGCGGAGGGCTGTTTCCCGACGTGGAGGTAGTCGGTGTTGTTGCTGTTGTTGCAGAGGTGCGGCAGGAGCAGCCGGTGGTGGTGGTGGAAAACGCGACAGCAATTCAGCAAACTTGTTATCGAGCTTTGTTTCAAACGTCTTCTCCATGCCATCTATCTTCTCCATGGCCTCTTCAAATCTGTTTATCACATCTTGCCCCTGTCCATTCATCATTTGCTGAAACGTATCATGAAGCTCCTTGTTCGTCAAGTTCTCCCAGTCAGTCTCGTCGGCTTGTGATCCTGGCATGGTTAGCAGCAATAGAAACACACAAGAATATGATCCTACAGACTATGATGAGGACATCAATACCATTGTTACACCCACAGCCCCTACTGTTACATATACTGGACCAATTACTAGAGCTCGCGCACGCCAATTAAATTACCAGGTACTTTCGTTTCTTGGTAATGATTCTAATGTTCATGAGATTATGATGCTGCCTAAATTGGATACATTTGTTTTGCTTACAAATGAAGGGCCTAGCTTGGAGAAGGATGAACATTGGAGCAAGAACACGCATGGAGTTGATGGCATGCGCAAGGGGATCAAGAACGGAGTTACAAGTGATGATTTCAGGACTTTGAAGCCGCCATAAGGAGTGCATGAAGCCTTGGACGAAATATACAAGATGCCACTTCATAATATTCGTCCATAGGCTATTCTAGGTGCTGCGTCACCTTATTAATGGGCCAGGCCCATGTAAAGTCGAAATACTTAAGTATAGGCTATTTTTAGAGTCCGTATGTGTGGGGAAACAAGAGTTAGGGTTGGTTTCGGACCCCACCCTCAAGGGCCACGAAATTCCCCCTCTTCCTCCATATATACAGCCCTTAGGGCGTCGTTTAGACTTTGGGTTTTGTTTAGATTAAAAGTTCGCCATAGCTGCAACTTTGCGTACTTCGTTTGTGTCCAACGACCAGACCAAGACGTCACAGAACCCCACCTTGATCAATAAAGCTTTCATCTTATATTCGCAATATCCAGATTGCAATCTCAGTTTCTTGCTTGTTCTTCGTTTGCTCGCAGGAAACAGACCCTCGTGGTCAGGTTGATCATGCTCCGGCGTGGTCAATAACCCTCGGAAGTTGGTTTAGCGATTTCTAAGGCACGACATCTCGCACGTTCGTAGTCGGATCGTCAAGGCCAACTCCCACAGAAAACGATAGCCACCATCTCATCGAAACATCGGGACACCTTAGCGTCTATCAGACTACTAACAAGTGGTGGTGGTGGCGGGTGTCACAAATCCGTCAAGCAAATCTCAAATTCTTACCAGTTCTTACCCAGCAGCAGGCGGTGATCGGCAACCGTTGTGGTCAAAAACTCTCAAAAGCTTGGATAGAGCGATTACCAGGGAGAGTCAAACGCACGACGTAGATGTATGTGGAGCTGGGAAGGCTTATAGTATGGTAAGAAAAAGGGTCAGCAATAATCAATTCAGAGATGCAAAGTTGAATAAACGCTCAACGACGGTACTGTGTTGGTCCTAGGCTAGACCGTGCTAGAGACGCGAGCCTAGAACACTAACAAAATCACGGCGCTGCACGTAAATAAGGGAAAAGCACACTCTGGAACTCTCTCTTTTTTTTCGCTCTCTCTTTTTTTTTGCGCTCCTTTTTTTTGCGCTCCTCTTTTTTTTGCGAAAAATCACTATAATGGCGAGTGTCTCAAAACTCTTCCCTCGTCAAACTGATAGGATGGGCACGAAAATTTTTTTTTACTTTTTTTTTCGGAAATCAGGGCAGCGACGACGAAAAAGTGCGACAAAAAATCACTATGATGGCACATGGCTCAAAAGACTCAGAAAAGTCTAAAAATAGGATAGGGAAAAAAATTTGCCCGTGAAAATTTTGGCCTAAAAACTGCCCGGGGGTCTCTACTCAGCCTAATCCTCATAAAGCCATGGGATCATCGAACAATCAAGCGAGCCTAGAGGAGCAAGAAGAGCTCCCATCGAAGAGGCCCTTACACAGGTTACATCGTAATAATTTTTGCAATTTGATTCACAATTATGGGTTCGAGAACACTCCTCGTAGGCACATACCGTCCAACTGGGAAATATCCCGGCCAAGAGAAAACAGTGCAAGAACAAAACCGTGGGGCCCAGAGAATAAACACATAATGGCTGAGGTGAAGAAGAACAGTGAATTAATTCATCAAGCCCTTCGGGAGATTCAAGGTTTGAAGGATCTACTCATGGTTATATTGGAGAATACTACTTCTTCACCAACATCACCTTCTTCACCACCAAAAGAGAACTGAGTATCGGGTATGGGCACTCCCCTTGGCTTCCGCCAAGCTTGGGGGAGGTGCCCCGATATCGTATCATCCCACTATCTTTTTGCTTTTACTTATTTTAGTTTGATCTTTTGCTTTAGATGAATAAAAGTTTAGTTCGATCCTTTCTTCTTTGAGAGTTTGCTTAGTGATCTATCCTTATAATTGTGTGCAAGTTATATAATAAAGTTTAGTGTGAGTTTTTGCTTTCTTTACTCTCATGTTGCGAATAAAGAAAAGAAATAAGAAAGGAAGAAAAGAAAGGAAATAAATCAATAAGATCATATACTAATCCTATGGTAGGTGATGGCACCACATAAGGAAAAGTATAAGTAGAAAATTTTATTAGAGATTGACAAGCATAACATTAGTCAATGACGCAACTCATGAAAGAATTAATAAGGGAAGAGAAGATTCACATATAAATATACTACCCTAGAAATCTTTTGTGATTGTGAGCCCTCATCAAAATATTATATGCCAAAATTGTTGACATTGGACAAGGAAGACAACATAATGATTTATGCCTGTTCATATTCACATAGAAGTCATATTGTCATGGATCCTTTAACATGTGGTGCTTTCCCCCTATCTTTGCTAGCCAAAAATTCCGCACTAAGTAGAGATACTACTTGTGCATCCAAAACCCCTTAAACCCAAATCTCATTTTCAAGACTCCACCATACCTACCTAGGGATTGAGCAAGATCCCTCAAGTAAGTTGTCATCGGTGCAAAAAGGCAATAAAAATTGCTTCTAAAAGTGTGAGATCATTTAGTGTAAGAGAAAATTAAGCGTTGCACGAACTTGTGATGGTGAAGAATAAAAGCGGCAGACTGCATAATAAAGGTCGCTATCACAAGGGGCAATGTAACTTGACATTCTTTTGCACTAAGGGATTCAACATACAAACAAATAAGCGCATGACAACCTTTGCTTCCCTCTGCGAAGGGCTTATCTTTTACTTTTATGCAAGAGTCAAAGTTTTTCTCTCTATTCCTTTTATTTTTCTCCTTTGGCAAGCATCATGTGGTGAGGAAGGATCTAGGCACATATGTCCAGTTGAATATGGGTGGCATGAGTTATTATTGTTGACATCACCCTTGAGGAGAGTACGTTGGGAGGCGAAACCATAAGCCCATATCTTTCTATGTGTTCGGTTGAAACGTTTAGCTCATGTGTACGCGGTGAGTATTAGCAATCATAGAAGACTATATGATGGTTGAGTATGTGGACTTGCCTCAAGTCTCCAACATGTGACCCTTCCTGAAAAGATGATGAATTGTAGTTGCAAAGTTGAATGAGAACATAGTTTGTTGGTTTCTAATAGAGTTCTTGCTTTATACTTCGATTGTGTGATGAACTATTACTTATTCATGAGAAGTATATGATAAAAGTACTATGTTTAATTTTGTTGCTGTTATAATAACCAACATGATGCTTCTATGTCCGTATTTTGTTTTTATCGACACCTCCCTCTCAAAGCATGTCGACATGTTTTTCGATTTCGGTTTTTGCTTGAGGACAAGCGAGGTCTAAGCTTAGGGGAGTTGATACGTCCATTTTGCATCATGTTTTCTTACTGTTATTTATGATGTTTTTATCCATAATAATGTTTTTTGGAGTAATTCTAATGCCTTTTCTCTCATAATTTGCAAGGTACACACCAAGAGGGAGAATTCCGTCAGCTGGAAATCTGGACCTGGAAAAGCTACGTCAGGCTACCTATTCTGCACAACTCCAAACAAGCTGAAACTTCACGGAGATTTTTATGGAATATTTAAGAATTATTGGAGCAAATAACTACCAGAGGGGGCCCACCAGGTGGGCACAACCCACCTGGGCGTGTCAGGGAGCCCGTGCGCGCCCTGGTGGGTTGTGCTCACCCAGGCACACCTCCGGTGCCCATCTTCTGGTATATGTCATTTTGACCTAGAAAAAAAATAAGGATAGGACTTTCGGGATGGAGCGCCGCCGCCTCGAGGCGGAACTTGGGCACGAGCACTTTTGCCCTCCGGCGGAGCGATTCCGCTAGGGGAACTTCCCTCCCAGAGGGGGAAATCATCGTCATCATCATCACCAACAACTCTCTCATCTTGGTGAGGGCAATCTCCATCAACATCTTCAACATCACCATCTAATCTCAAACCCTAGTCAGTCTTGTTACCGGAACTATCGATTGGTGCTTGTGGGTGACTAGTAGTGTTGATTACATCTTGTAGTTGATTACTATATGGTTTATTTGGTGGAAGATTATATGTTCAGATCCAACATGCTATTTAATACCCCTCTGTTCTTGAGCATGATTATCTTTTATGAGTAATTACTTTTGTTCTTGAGCTCACGCGAGAAATCATGTTGCAAGTAATCATGTGAACTTGATATGTGTTCGATATTTCGATAGTATGTATGTTGTGATTCCCTTAGTGGTGTCATGTGAACATCGACTACATGACACTTCACCATATTTGGGCCTAAGAGAATGCATTGTGGAGTAGTGATAGAGGCGAGGGTGTCCCGATCTTTCGATGAGATGATAACTATCGATTTGGTGGAGACGACTTTGACGATCCGACTACAAACGTGCACGACGTTGCGCCTTAGCAATCGCTAAACCAATCTCCTGAGGTTACTGACGATGCCGGAAGCACGGTCAGCCTGACCACGAAGGTCAATTCCTGCAAGCAATCGAAGAACGAGCAAGAATATGATAAAGCAATCTGAATATTGCAAATATATATGAGGTATTGATAATGGTGGGGATCCGCAAGTGGTCTTGGTCTGGTCGTTGGACACAAACGAAGTACACGAAGTTGCAATGGCTAACTTTTAACTAAACAAATTCCAAGGAAAAAGCTACTAGATGGATCTACTTATATAGGAGCAAGGGGTGGCGGCCAAGGAGGTGGGAGGACGTCCCAAGGCAGCCTAAAACTAACCCTAGGTCGTACAAGGCTCATGGGCCCAAGTGGAGGTGATGCAACACCTTTGGGCTTGTAGTTTGACTCGGATTCTGCTGCAACGTCAGATTGTTTCGTCTGTAACTCAACGCTCCGGACGAATTCGAAGGTGAATCCAATTGGGTTGGAAAGAGCACGAAATCTAGTTTCCAACAAAAAAAGAATCACCCAATTCGGAGTTCGTATGAAAAAGTTGTTGGTGTATTGAGTCAGGTATGTCTGTGCAGTCCGAATCTGAATCCAGAACGTGAGAGACTTGGACTCTATCTTCACTTGGCCCAAAAGTGACGTGAGAGGACTTTTTGAACACAACCTAAACTTCTCCTTTTCCCTTGTCTTCATATGTGGATTGTACAAATGTCCCATACACCTGCAATTAGACAAAACACAAAAGTGTGTGAAGTATTTTTGTTCTGGATAACATAAATAGATTATTGAATAGTTTGCATTAGAAATCACCTGACAAATATGCATGTATGCAATATTTTTGGTCGTATCCAAGGTAGTCATGTCCTCATCATCCTCCCCTTTTTGAAAATAAAGCCGTCCTGGGCATTGCTTAATCTGAAATGTGGCTAACAAAAGAGACAAGGTGTACATGTTGTATATGTATATGTCATCCATTTTAACTTCCCTTGATTTTTGCACATATGTCACATGTATACATGAGTAACTTTCATTGTTCATAAAATCTAAAGCCAAAAAATTATCACAGAAAGTAGAAGGCATGAAAATATTGGAACTCAGTTTGCACATATAAGTGAAGCTCTTATTCTCTTCAAAAGATTGCCAATGTTCATCATTAAACCATCCTAACTTCGATGAATAAACCTTACTTGCATCAAATTTACATGCTACAACATGCTTAAATAAGCAAACATGCAATAAGTCATTGGACACAGAATGATTAGAGGTCATATCAAAATGATTAAACATTGGTTCTTTTGCATCAACAGTTAATTCAATGGATGCACTCAAAATTGTTGATATTTCAGTTGTTTGATCACATGACGCATTCATGACAGTAACAAGAGTCTCTAAAATAGGTGGTGTGCTCAAATCAACAGGTAACTCAACACATGATGCATTCAAGTTAACTAGGCATGCTTCATTCTCATGTGAAGTTATATCATCAATACCTTTACTATTACCTCGCAGAGATGTAGCTGATGTAGGTACGGACGTTGACAATGTACCATACTCTTGAGATGATATTGCGCTTACAATCCGAGGTGGGGCTGCTCTAGTAGGTGCAATAGTGGAGTAACCAACCGGCGATGGTGAGCATGAACTGGAATAGTAGTTGTTGTAGTCACCCAATGCATCCTCCTGTATCTGTCTCTCAAAGGTACAAGCACGGACATACATAGCAGTAATGCAACGAGAAATATACTGAAATCTTGCCTGAATATCATGGTTCAAACCACCAAAAAATCTATTCGTTGTATCATCCTCAGATTCTTCTATGTCACAATGATCCATATAAGATTTGAACTCTTGGTAGTAAGCATGAACAGTGTTACTGCCTTGTTTTAATTGCTCCAATTTGCGACGCAATTCATGACGATAGTAAGGAGGAAAAAATTGTTGTCTCATTACAGTTTTCAAAACTTTCCAAGTTGTGGGTTGGTTATCAATGTTTTTCTTACAATGTACACTCCACCAAACAGAAGCAAAACCAGTAAATGCTCTAATGGTAGCTCGTACTCTCTCAAGTTCAGAAAAATCATGGTGACTAAAAACTTGTTCTATTTCAAGCTCCCAAGCTAGATAAATAGCAGGATTAAATCTACCCTCAAATGATGGTAAAGAGATAACCTGACCATATGCTTGTGTGTGTTGTCCCAACTCTCGTGATGGTGAAGATGTGTCCGTCGTCCAAGAACTTCTATCTCTGTTACCTGTCATGATTAGTAGAAACAAGAACCAAAATTCGAGAATAATGTTCCTATGAACTACTAGGATGTGGTTGTAAAGTGCTCACAGTAAAGCAAATATCAATATCTTACAAGTTCTTACCATGCAGCAGGTGGTGAGAGGCAACTAGCGGTGTCAAATAATTCCGAAGATTGTGTAAAGCGATTGCCAGGGGAACATGCGTATACACGATGTAGAAATATGTGGAGCTGGGTTGGCTATATATGGTAGCAAAAGATTAGCAATAATCAATCTAGAGATGCAATGTTGAATAAACGCTCAACAACGGTACTGTGCTGGTCCTAGGCTAGACCGAACTAGAGACGCGAGCCTAGAACACTAATGAGGTCACGTCATAGCACAACTAGCATCAATGAAGGATACTAAGTAGCTCTGGACAGCAAGATATAAGTGAAGATCACAACGGCAGTAAAGATAATGATGTGAAACAACAGCTAAGCAGGATATATCAACAACTTTGTCTCCAACTTTCCTCTGAAAAAGTTTGTGCCGATTTTTTTTGTTTTTTTCAAGAATGGTATTGACTCAATCTTTCAAACACAAAAGGAATCACTCAATTCCGAGTTGATATGAGGAGTCAAAAAATTCGAAAACTGTCCTGAAAAACTGGAATAAGCTGTGTTCATGAACTTCGGAGGGCAAAAATACCTATTTAGAAGCCGATTTTGAGGTGCCAAATATTGAACTAGCTTCTTCAACTATTTAGATGCGGCTCGTCGCTAGCTTTCGTTTGAGTACTCGCGGAGGCAAAACGGACTTTGTATGAGGAAGTTATGCCTGTTTTACTGAACAGTGCACAAAACAGATTCCAATCCGAATTCAACTACGAGATTGAGTCTAAAAAGATCCGAATTTTGTTTTTTTCTTCTCTCTTTTTTTCCTCACACTTTTTTTCTTTCTCTCCTTTTTTTCTGACTTTTTTTCTCTTTTTTTTTCTCTCGGTTTTTTCTCTCTCTTTTTCTTCCTCTTTTCAGAACAAACTAGATAAGATGCAGATTGGATCAAGCGAAGATGTGAACGATCTCAACTATTATTATGACAATGAATGGTGGGTAGCACATGGTGGAAATTGATGGATGGGTGGTGGACAGCGGAAGAGATAATGATGCAGCGGTGGCGTGACTAATGTGAATAGAACTCGAAACTCTAAACAAACTAGACACTAAGACCAGCAACTCGACACGACGATGCAACCGATAATTCAACTATGCAAGCAATGAAAAGAAAATTGCAAAGGCTCAGACTGGCTTGGACCAAGGATGAATAGATCTAACTCTTTTTTGTGGCTTTTTCTTGGACAATAGGTAAGAAAATAAATCTAATCTAGGAAAACTGGAAATTCTCACCAAGCAACCTGAAAACTGATACCACTTGATAGAGGCGAGGTTGTCACGATCTTTCGATGAGATGATAACTATCGATTTGGTGGAGACGACTTTGACGATCCGACTACAAACGTGCACGACGTTGCGCCTTAGCAATCGCTAAACCAATCTCCTGAGGTTACTGACGATGCCGGAAGCACGGTCAGCCTGACCACGAAGGTCTATTCTTGCAAGCAATCGAAGAACGAGCAAGAATATGATAAAGCAATCTGAATATTGCAAATATATATGAGGTATTGATAATGGTGGGGATCCGTAAGCGGTCTTGGTCTGGTCGTTGGACACAAACGAAGTACACGAAGTTGCAATGGCTAACTTTTAACTAAACAAATTCCAAGGAAAAAGCTACTAGATGGATCTACTTATATAGGAGCAAGGGGTGGCGGCCAAGGAGGTGGGAGGACGTCCCAAGGTAGCCTAAAACTAACCCTAGGTCGTACAAGGCTCATGGGCCCAAGTGGAGGTGATGCAACACCTTTGGGCTTGTAGTTTGACTCGGATTCTGCTGCAACGTCAGATTGTTTCGTCTGTAACTCCACGCTCCGGTCGAATTTGAAGGTGAATCCAATTGGGTTGGAAAGAGCACGAAATCTAGTTTCCAACAAAAAAAGAATCACCCAATTCGGAGTTCGTATGAAAAAGTTGTTGGTGTATTGAGTCAGGTATGTCTGTGCAGTCCGAATCTGAATCCAGAACGTGAGAGACTTGGACTCTATCTTCTCTTGGCCCAAAAGTGACGTGAGAGGACTTTTTGAACACAACCTAAACTTCTCCTTTTCCCTTGTCTTCATATGTGGATTGTACAAATGTCCCATACACCTGCAATTAGACAAAACACAAAAGTGTGTGAAGTATTTTTGTTCTGGATAACATAAATAGATTATTGAATAGTTTGCATTAGAAATCACCTGACAAATATGCATGTATGCAATATTTTTGGTCGTATCCAAGGTAGTCATGTCCTCATCAAGTAGAAATTAGATGATGGGTTGCACGAGTGAAAGAAGCTTAAACCCTGGTTTGTGCGCTATTCCGTAAGGGATCGATTGGATCCAAAAGTTTAATACTATGGCTAGAATTTATTCTTAATACCTTTCTCATAGTTGCGGATGCTTGTGGGAGGGTTAATCATAAGTAGGAGGTTTGTTCAAGTAAGAACAGCACCTAAGCACCGGTCCACCCACGTATCAAATTATCAAAGTAGCGAACACAAATCAAACCAACATGACGAAAGTGACTAGATGAAATTCTCGTGTACCCTCAAGAACACTTTGCTTATTATAAGAGACCGTTTTGGCCTGTCCTTTGCCTCAAAAGGATTGTGCTACCTTGATGCACTTTTGTTACTACTATCATTACTTGCCCGTTACAAATTATCTTGCTATCAAACTACTGTGCTACTTACAATTTCAGCACTTGCAGACATTACCTTGCTGAAAACGACTTGTCATTTCCTTCTGCTCCTCGTTGGGTTCGACACTCTTACTTATAGAAAAGAGCTACAATTGATCCCCTATACTTGTGGGTCATCATGGAGCAGTATACCTTTCGATCAAACTCTTTACCATTGTCGTCGGGGCCCAATTGGCCTTTGGTTGGCATTGGAGTCATGTATCCTTTGCAATCTTGCATTCCAAACTTCTTCAGGCAATCTTTGAGGTATTTTTCTTGTGAAATAAAGATGCCATTTCTCTGTTGACGGATTTGAAGACCAAGAAAGAATTTCAGCTCTCCCATCATGGACATCTGATATTGCTCTTGCATCATATGCCCAAACTCATCATTGTATCTCTTATTTGTGCAGCCGAAGATAATGTCATCCACATATATTTGGCATACAAACATCTCTCCATCATATGTCTCCGTGGAGAGAGTGGGATCTAGCAAACCAGGTTTGAAGCCTTTGCTCAGAAAATCTTTGAGTGTGTCATACCAAGCACGAGGAGCTTGTTTGAGGCCATACAGTGCCTTGTTGAGTTTCTAGACCATATCAGGACACTTTGGATCTTCAAAACCAGGAGGTTGAGCTACATATACTTCTTCAATTTTGCCGATGAGAAGGCACTCTTCACATCCATTTGGTACAGAAGAATGTTGTTGTGGTTAGCATAGGCTAGCAGTATATGAATGGCTTCAAGCCTAGCCACAGGAGCAAAGGTTTCATCGAAGTCAATTCCTTCCACTTGTGTGTAACCTTGGGCAACGAGACGAGTTTTGTTTCTAACAACTTGACCATGCTCATCTTGCTTGTTGCGATAGATCCATTTGGTTCCAATAATATTGTGCTTGCGAGGATCAGGACATTTCACTAGCTCCGAAACATTATTCAGCTCAAATTGTTGAAGCTCTTCTTGCATAGCTTGAATCCATTCAGGTTACATGAAGGCTTCATCAACTTTCTTGGGTTCAGATATAGAAACAAATGCAAAGTGCCCACATCAGTTTGCTAGCTGTGTTGCTCTTGAACGAGTGAGTGGACCAGGTGTATTGATACTGTCGATGATCTTTTCAATCTGTACTTCATTTGCTATGCGAGGATGAGCTGGACGAAGACTTTGCTTTTGTTGATTGTCATCTTCAGCTTCAGCATTGTCTTCAGACTGATTAGGTGCTGAAATGATGATTTCTTCTTCAGCCTGTTTATAGTGAAAGAGGTTGAAGACTCTATAGGTGTGCGAATCCTTTCCGTAACCAAGCATAAAACCTTCATGTGCTTTCGGTGCAAATTTTGAAGTGTGATGTGGATCCTTGATCCAGCACCTGGCACCAAAGACCTTGAAATAGCTAACGTTTGGCTTCTTACCAGTCAGGAGTTCATAGAATGTATTCTTGAAGAACTTATGGAGATAAACTCGGTTGATGATGTGGCAAGCAGTATCAATGGCTTTAGGCCAGAACTTTCTTGGAGTCTTGTATTCATCAAACATCGTGCGTGCCATCTCAATGAGGGTTTTGTTCTTGCACTCCATGATGCCATTCTGCTGAGGTGTGTATGGAGCAGAGAACTCATGTGTGATGCCCAATGTATCAAGATAAGTGTCGAGGCCAATGTTCTTGAATTCTGTGCCATTGTCACTCCTGATGTGCTTGATCTTGATGCCATAATTGGTCATGGCACGATTGGCAAAGCGTCTGAAGACATCCTGCACTTCAGTCTTATAGAGAATTACGTGCACCCAGGTGTATCTTGAATAATCATCAACAATAACAAAGCACTACTGCAGGATGCTGCTAACGCGACACTACGATCAGAGACCCTTCGACGAAACTGTGTGTGATGCAATAATCGCAAAAGATGGTATAAAATAACCGTCAAAAAAGGTGCAAACCGTTTGCGATGGAGGATGCATCAAACACGGTTCAGATTTTAGTTGCGTGTGCGATGTAGGGCATATGGTTGATCCATACGAACTGTTTGCGATTAGACAAAACAACAGAAATGGGCAGCAATATCAATGTGTGTGTGATATACGGCATACAGTTTGCTCCAATGAACTATTTGCGATGATCGAGGTGAACACAAACGATCGGCGTAACAAGATGTGTGTGATACCCGACAAACAGGTCGGTAATCAGAATTGTGTGCGATCATTATAGACAACCCATACAGACTTTTTTTTGTGAATTGTGTGCTCGTCAGGGGACACAGTTCAACAAACCAACTTGTGGGTGATAATGTAGAAGATCTCTGTCGTCTGTCGAATACTTATTACTAACCGTCTGCGATGAGATTGACAGGATAAAAAGAGATAACAAATTAATATGAGCGAACGGAAACAAAGATATGTACAGTGTGCTTAATTTAGTCCTTCTTCTTCTTGTTGTTGTTGTTGTTGTTGTTGTTGTTGGATGGCCCCTCGACATCGTCTTGGCGAGGACGCTTCTTACCGCTGACGGTTGGCTTTTCATCGCCGCCGTCGCCGTCATCGTCGTTGCTGTCATCGTCGTCCTCTTCCTTGTTCGACCATTCCTCCTCATCATCATCGTCGTCCTCTTCTCGTCCTCCGATGGCTCCTCGCCCGTCTGGTTGTCGTCTAACGACTCCGGAGGCAGCATCCACCATAACAGGTCGCCGTTAAGCTATCAAGGCCGGTTTTGGATCCGATAACCCGTTAATAGCCCAGATCAATGGGGATTTTCCATGTGTAAAATTCTCATTGGCCAGAGGAAACACGTGTTGGGTCATCGTTGGGACAGATGTCATCCACTCATTGGACGGGAGGCGCCTATGATACGTCGACACGTGGCACGGCCTAACAGAGACCCATTCCGGTGAAAAGGCCGGCCCGTTTGACTTGGTCAAAAGGTAACGGGCCGGCCTAGGGAAAGCCTATTAATGGCCTGTTCGTATATCGCCCATTTATGGCCCGCTAACTCCTGACCCGTTATGGCCTATCGGAATTAAGCCCAATAGCTTCATCTGGGCCGTCCAATATGATTCCAGCCCGTTGTTACTTCCGGCCCATGTATGGCCCATGATGTCTTTTGGCCCATATGAGGCCCTTTGTAACTCTGGGCCCAATAAAGGCCCGAGATGAAACTGGCCCATAATGAATAGTGTATCACCTTATACCCATTAACGACCCATTATTCCGTCGGCCGTTTCCAGCCCGTGTTAACTTTCGGCCTTCTAAGGGCCAATTTATTCTTGGGCTCATTTCTAGAATTCGGTTAGTTACGACCCGTTACTGGCCTTTTCCGTTTGTGGGCCAAATTCAGCCCGTGTTTACATTGGGCCTGTTTGTGGCCCGTTAACACATTGGGCTATTTTCATAGCGTTATCAAATACGACCTATTAACGACCCGTTATGGTCCATGAATAGTATGGCCCATGTTTGGCGAAATGATTATACGCCCCGTAGAAGGTCCATGGATCCTACGAACCATAGAAGACCAATGGACCCTACGGCCCGTAGAAGGCCCATGGATCATAAGGTCCGTATAAAGTCCATGGATCCTACGGCCCGCAGGAGGCCCATTGTTACAATAGTCTATGTGTTGCCATGATTATTGTGGCCTAGTTACCAAAAATAGGTTATTGTGGCCACTAGAAAAACGTAGAAAAAGAACTGCAGTGACTACAAGAAAACAACTGAACAAGACAATAAGGAAATAAATAAGCAAGCAACTAACGCTAGCCTATTACAGCTATTACACATATTACGTCCACTAGGCATCAAAGTTCGCCACCAGTGCAAATATAGGGAACAAAGCAACATATTACATACACTGGCCGTCAAAATTGGCCACCAATGCAAATAAACGCGGCAGCAAAACAAGAGCATAACCGAAACAACTTCAGAAGAGCTCAAGAAACGTTATCCTAGGTATCCACCATGCTGGCAATAAGTTTAGCAAGCTTATTAGCTTTGTCCTATTTGGCGCTAAAATCCTCCAATGCTTGCTGTTGCACCAGAAAGTATGCATCTGAGTGCTCTAGGGACTTCCGCAGTCCTTCCACTTCTTGTCGCAGCACAGCTGGTCGATGTCTTTCAGCTTGTAGTTGAGACTCAAGAAACCAAACTGATTCAGACAGTGAGTTTGAATAGCTTGTGCAAGCGGTAGTGGCCAGTAACTCGAACACTAAACCAAGAAAGGACTTTGGGGTTGTCTCAATGTCTTCAAGATAGTCTTCCTTAGCTGTTTTATCAGCTTTGTTGGAGACCAACAAGGATATCTCACTATCCTAAACCTTATCTGCATTACTTCCTTTACCATTGCTTAATAAGGCACTCTTCCCCATTATTCTGTCAGCATTCTAAAAGAAGAAACAAGCAGACACATAACAGGTTTAGCATGTACTAGTATATGAAACTCATTTCGGTGAACCAATTCATTAGTAAGGTGGACAAGATTAAACTACTAAGTCTTCTATTGCCAAGAACTAGTACATAATAAAAGCATCAAACAAACATATATCTATGTCCTATGGTCACTGCATTGTCTTGCCAAATCAAAATAGAGACACGGTTCAAATCATATCAGCTCAAAACAAAGCAGCAATGAAAGAATACAAAGCGTGGGAAACTACACGGCACAACAAGATTTCAGATGGGTATGGCGGGTCTACATGTACAATTAGCTCTATTGTGATGCTAGTAATGTGCATGATATGAGAAGTCAACTGTATACATAATTGAAATTGAAATCAACAAAGCTATTGATAAGAGCAAACCTGTTAAAGAAACATGCGTGAACATACTGCTGTGCCATTGGATTTTCGATAGGATCCTTCAATTTAAAAATAAGTCTGTATGAGTAAATACAGTGATAAGAGCAAAGCAGTATGCACGATAGCAATGAAATCTTAAATTAGAACAGTTGTTCTTCAGGTTTAAGCACTTGTTCTACATGAACAAAGTACAGTAAGACACAAGAATAGAATACTTAAAAAATGAGCTCATAGACCTTACCACATTCTTGGTTCGGGACCAGTACAGAACAAGGCGTTCCCAGTCATCGTCCAGTAAATGTGTCTCAGGAGAACGTAAGGGAATTTGATGAGTTTCTTTGCCAGTGAAGTATGTTTTCTTCAGGTAATTCCGATACTGCCACAAAGCATTCTTGAAGATAGCAGAGGTATTAGCGCAGTGATGAGGACATCAATACCATTGTTACACCCACAGCCCCTACTGTTACATATACTGGACCAATTACTAGAGCTCGCGCACGCCAATTAAATTACCAGGTACTTTCGTTTCTTGGTAATGATTCTAATGTTCATGAGATTATGATGCTGCCTAAATTGGATACATTTGTTTTGCTTTCAAATGAAGAGCCTAGCTTGGAGAAGGATGAACATTGGAGCAAGAACACGCATGAAGTTGATGGCATGCGCAAGGGGATCAAGAACGGAGTTACAAGTGATGATTTCAGGACTTTGAAGCCGCCATAAGGAGTGCATGAAGCCATGGACGAAATATACAAGATGCCACTTCATAATATTCGTCCATAGGCTATTCTAGGTGCTGCGTCACCTTATTAATGGGCCAGGCCCATGTAATTTCGAAATACTTAAGTATAGGCTATTTTTAGAGTCCGTATGTGTGGGGAAACAAGAGTTAGGGTTGGTTTCGGACCCCACCCTCAAGGGCCACGAAATTCCCCTCTCTTCCTCCATATATACAGCCCTTAGGGCGTCGTTTAGACTTTGGGGTTTTGTTTAGATTAAAAGTTCGCCATAGCTGCAACTTCGCGTACTTCGTTTGTGTCCAACGACCAGACCAAGACGTCACAGAACCCCACCTTGATCAATAAAGCTTTCATCTTATATTCGCAATATCCAGATTGCAATCTCAGTTTCTTGCTTGTTCTTCGTTTGCTCGCAGGAAACAGGCCCTCGTGGTCAGGTTGATCGTGCTCCGGCGTGGTCAATAACCCCTCGGAAGTTGGTTTAGCGATTGCTAAGGCGCGACGTCTCGCACATTCGTAGTCGGATCGTCAAGGTCGACTCCCACAGAAAACGATAGCCACCATCTCATCGAAACATCGGGACACCTTTGCCTCTATCAAGTGGTATCAGATTTCCAGGTTGCTCGGTGAGATTTTACAGTTTTTCGTAGATTAGATCGAGTCTGTTCTTCATACCTACAGTCCACGAAAAAGCCACACAAAAAAATTAGGGTTAGTTCATCATATCCGAACCAATCTGAGCCTTTGCATAATCTTTTTAGGGTTTTTGCTTTGTTGAATTTGCGGTTGCATCGTCATGTCAAGTTGCTGGTCTTAGAGTCTAGTCTTTTAGAGTTTCGAGTTCTGGTCATAAGTTGACACGCCGCCGCCGCACCATCATCATCGCCCATCTACCACTTTTGCTTATCCGCCACCGCTCTGAATCCATATCCATATACCACTACCAATCCGTATCCATATACCACCACCAATCTCTATCCATATACCACCACCGCTACCATATACCACCACCGCTGCCATATACCACAACCATATATCCACCACCAATCCGAGTTCTTCTCATATTAGGTTTGTTCTTGAGATCAATCTAAATTCCGAGTCGTGTTTCCTTGCCTGCGTAGGTCTCGAAAAAAAAAAGAGTCTGGAGACCCCCGGGCAGTTTTTAGGCCAAAATTTTCACGGGCAAAAATATTTTTCCCTATCCTATTTTTAGGCTTTTCTGAGTCTTTTGAGCCACGTGCCATCATAGTGATTTTTTGTCGCACTTTTTCGTCGTCGCTGCCCTGATTTCCGAAAAAAAAAGTGAAAAAAAAATTCCGTGCCCATCCTATCAGTTTGACGAGGGAAGAGTTTTGAGACACTCGCCATTATAGTAGTTTTTCGCAAAAAAAAAGAGGAGCGCAAAAAAAAAGCGAAAAAAAAGTTCCAGAGTGTGCTTTTCCCTTATTTACGTGCAGCGCTGTGATTTTGTTAGTGTTCTAGGCTCGCGTCTCTAGCACGGTCTAGCCTAGGACCAGCACAGTACCGTCGTTGAGCGTTTATTCAACTTTGCATCTCTGAATTGATTATTGCTGACCCTTTTTGCTACCATACTATAAGCCTTCCCAGCTCCACATACCTCTACGTCGTGCGTTTGACTCTCCTTGGCAATCGCTCTATCCAAGCTTTTGAGAGTTTTGACTACAACGGTTGCCGATCACCGCCTGCTGCTGGGTAAGAACTGGTAAGAATTTGAGATTTGCTTGACGGATTTGTGACACCCGCCACCACCACCTCTTGTTAGTATTCTGTAGGATCATATTCTTGTGTGTTTTCTATTGTTGCTAACCATGGCAGGATCACAAGCCGACGAGACTGACTGGGAGAACATGACGGATCAGGAGTTGCATGATAAATTTCAGCAAATGATGAATGGACAGGTGCAGGATGTGCTAAACAGATTTGAAGAGGCCATGGAGAAGATAGATGACATGGAGAAGACGTTCGAAACAAAGCTCGATAACAGGTTTAATGAATTGCTCGCGCGTCTTCCACCACCACCACCGGCTGCACCTAACGCACCTCTACAACAACAACAACGACGACTACCTACACATCGTGAAACAGCCCTCCGCCGAGCGAGCCGTCTCCCTCTTGCACCTGGCCAAACTGTTGGTGCTGCTGTTGCTACTTCTGTGGATCCTACTGCTGATGCGGAGGAGGATGATTTTGCTAGCGATTACGAGGATGAGGTTGATCAAAATCAGAACTACGTGCCACCACCAGCACAGCAACCATCAGGTCGTCCACATGCAAATAATGGCAATGGTAGGGCTCACCCTCAGGTACGAGATCATGACCATCTCCCTAAACTAAAATTGAATATTCCACCATTTGAGGGTAGATATGTTCCTGATATATATCTTACTTGGGAGTTAGAAACTGAACAACGATTTACATGTTTACAATATCCCGAGGAGAGACGTGTTCCTGCTGCTGTTTGTGCATTCACTAGTTTTGCATGTGTTTGGTGGTCTGAGCGTTGTAGATTATATCCCATTCCTGCTACTTGGGCTGCTTTGAAAACTGCTATGCGTACTCGTTGGGTTCCACCATATTATCAACGTGAATTACTTCAAAAATTGCAGCGCTTAAGACAGGGAAAAAATTCTGTAGAAGAATATTATCAGGAATTACAAACTGGCATGATTAGATGTGGTATTGTTGAGGAGAATGAAGCTATGCTTGCACGTTTTATGGGTGGATTAAATAGAGAGATTCAGACGATTCTAGAGTATAAGGAGTATACTAATATCACTCGTTTATTCCATCTTGCTTGTAAAGCTGAACGTGAAGTGCAGGATCGACAGGCATTGGCGCGGACTAACTTTTCTGCAGGTCGACCTTCTTCATGGACACCACGTGCATCATCTACTTCCACACGTTCTGCTACACCGGCGCCTCCGTCGGCTGCCACCTCCAACCGTGATACAATAAAGCAGGCACAATCACCACTATCTGCCAAGAGCACACCTTCTGGGCCTGCAAAGAGCTCTTCTTCATCCATGGCATCAACAGGGCAATCCCATGATATTATTTGTCGACGTTGCAAGGGTGGAGGTCATTATGCGAGAGAATGCCCATCTAAGCGTGTGATGATTGTTATTGAGGATGGTGGGTATGAGTCCGCTAGTGACTATGATGAGGAGACTTTGGCTCTTATTACACGTGACAAACACGGTGGAGACGATTCTGATCATGAGACGCAATACATGGCTCCTGAAGATGCTGACAGGTATGAATGTTTAGTTGCTCAACGTGTTTTGAGTGTGCAGGTTACACAAGCTGAGCAAAATCAGAGGCATAATTTGTTCCATACAAAGGGAGTTGTGAAGGAACGTTCTGTTCGCGTGATCATAGATGGAGGGAGTTGCAACAACTTGGCTAGCATCGAGATGGTGGCGAAGCTATCTCTCACCACCAGACCACATCCACATCCTTACTACATCCAATGGTTCAACAACAGCGGCAAGGTTAAGGTAACACGTACTGTTCGTGTGCATTTTAGTATCTCTACATATGCTGATTATGTTGATTGTGATGTGGTACCGATGCAAGCATGTTCCTTATTACTTGGTAGACCATGGCAATTTGATAAAAATTCTATTCACCATGGTAGAAACAATCAGTATACTCTTGTTCATAAGGATAAAAATATTACTTTGCTTCCTATGACTCCTGATTCCATTTTGAAAGATGATATTAATAGAGCTAATAAAGCAAAACAGGAGAAAACTAAGCGTGAAAATCAGATTGTGGCAAAAGAATTTGAGCAACAAATGCAGCCTAATAATAATAAACAATCTAGTGTTGTTTCTGAAATTAAATTGAAAAGTGCATGTTTACTTGCCACCAAATCTGATATTGATGATCTAGATTTTAGCAAATCTGTTTGCTATGCTTTTGTGTGCAAAGAGGCATTATTTTCATTCGAGGACGTGCCTTCCTCTTTGCCTCCTGCTGTCACTAACATTTTGCAGGAGTTCGCCGACGTCTTTCCACAAGACGTGCCACCGGGATTACCACCTATTCGCGGGATTGAGCATCAAATTGACTTAATTCCCGGTGCATCATTACCCAACCGGGCACCATACCGTACCAATCCAGAGGAGACGAAGGAGATTATGCGTCAAGTACAAGAACTACTCGACAAAGGTTATATACGCGAATCCCTTAGTCCTTGTGTTGTTCCTATCATCTTAGTACCGAAAAAGGATGGTACGTCGCGTATGTGCGTTGATTGTAGAGGCATTAATAATATTACTATTCGTTATCGTCATCCTATTCCTAGGCTAGATGATATGCTTGATGAATTGAGTGGCTCTACAATATTCTCCAAAGTTGATTTGCGTAGTGGTTACCATCAAATTCGTATGAAATTGGGAGATGAATGGAAAACAGCATTTAAAACTAAGTTTGGATTATATGAGTGGTTAGTCATGCCTTTTGGGTTAACTAATGCACCTAGTACTTTCATGAGGTTAATGAACGAAGTTTTACGTGCTTTCATTGGACGATTTGTGGTAGTTTACTTTGATGACATATTGATTTATAGCAAATCTTTGGAGGAACATTTGGAACATTTACGTGCTGTTTTTATTGCTCTACGTGATGCACGTTTGTTTGGTAACCTTGGAAAGTGCACCTTTTGCACCGACCGAGTATCTTTTCTTGGCTATGTTGTTACTCCACAGGGAATTGAAGTTGATAAAGCCAAGATTGAGGCTATTGAGAGTTGGCCGCAGCCCAAAACGGTCACACAAGTGAGGAGTTTCCTTGGCCTCGCTGGTTTCTATAGGCGTTTTGTGAGAGATTTCAGCACCATTGCTGCACCTCTCAACGAGCTTACAAAGAAGGATGTACCTTTTGTTTGGGGTACCGCACAGGAAGAAGCCTTCACGGTATTGAAAGATAAGTTGACACATGCTCCTTTACTCTAACTTCCTAATTTCAATAAGACTTTTGAGCTTGAATGTAATGCTAGTGGAATTGGATTAGGAGGTGTGTTATTACAAGATGGAAAACCTGTTGCATACTTTTCTGAAAAATTGAGTGGGCCTAGTCTGAACTATTCTACTTATGATAAAGAATTATATGCTCTTGTTCGGACCTTAGAAACATGGCAACATTATTTATGGCCCAAGGAATTTGTTATACATTCTGATCATGAATCTTTGAAACACATTAAAAGTCAAGCAAAACTGAACCGTCGACATGCTAAATGGGTTGAATTCATTGAGACTTTCCCTTATGTGATTAAACACAAGAAGGGTAAAGAAAATGTTATTGCTGATGCCTTGTCTCGTCGTTATACTATGCTTTCACAACTTGACTTTAAAATATTTGGTTTGGAGACCATCAAGGATCAATATGTTAATGATGCTGAATTTAAAGATGTATTGCAGAATTGTAAGGAAGGGAGAACTTGGAACAAGTTCGTTCTTAACGATGGATTTGTGTTTCGTGCTAACAAGCTATGCATTCCAGCTAGCTCCGTTCGTCTTTTGTTGTTGCAGGAGGCACATGGAGGAGGATTAATGGGACACTTTGGCGTCAAGAAGACGGAGGATATACTTGCTACACATTTCTTTTGGCCAAAGATGAGACGGGATGTTGAGCGTTTTGTTGCTCGCTGCACTACATGTCAAAGAGCTAAGTCACGACTCAATCCTCATGGTTTATATATGCCTTTGCCTGTACCTAGTGTTCCTTGGGAGGATATATCTATGGACTTTGTTTTAGGTTTACCTAGAACAAAGAAGGGGAGGGATAGCATATTTGTTGTCGTGGATAGGTTCTCGAAAATGGCACACTTTATACCATGTCATAAAAGCGATGATGCTGTTAATGTTGCTGATTTGTTCTTTCGTGAAATTATTCGCTTACATGGTGTGCCAAATACTATTGTTTCAGATCGTGATACTAAATTTCTTAGCCACTTTTGGAGATGTTTATGGGCTAAGTTGGGGAATAAGCTGCTTTTTAGTACTACTTGTCACCCCCAAACTGATGGACAAACTGAAGTAGTCAATAGAACATTGTCTACTATGCTTAGGGCTGTTTTGAAGAATAACAAGAAAATGTGGGAAGAATGCTTGCCTCATATTGAATTTGCTTATAATCGTTCATTGCATTCTACTACTAAGATGTGCCCTTTTGAAATTGTGTATGGTTTCCTACCTCGTGCACCTATTGATTTGTTGCCTCTTCCATCTTCGGAGAAGGTTAATTTTGATGCTAAAGAACGTTCTGAATTGATTTTAAAAATGCATGAGTTAACTAAGGAAAACATTGAGCGTATGAATGCTAAATATAAACTTGCTGGAGATAAGGGTAGAAAACATGTTGTGTTTGCACCTGGAGATCTTGTTTGGTTACATTTGCGTAAAGATAGATTTCCTAATCTGCGCAAATCAAAGCTAATGCCACGTGCTGATGGTCCTTTTAAGGTTTTAGAGAAAATAAATGATAATGCATATAAACTTGAGCTACCTGCAGATTTTGGGGTTAGTCCCACTTTTAATATTGCAGATTTGAAGCCTTATTTGGGTGAGGAAGATGAGCTTCCGTCGAGGACGACTTCATTTCAAGAAGGGGAGGATGATGAGGACATCAATACCATTGTTACACCCACAGCCCCTACTGTTACATATACTGGACCAATTACTAGAGCTCGCGCATGCCAATTAAATTACCAGGTACTTTCGTTTCTTGGTAATGATTCTAATGTTCATGAGATTATGATGCTGCCTAAATTGGATACATTTGTTTTGCTTTCAAACGAAGGGCCTAGCTTGGAGAAGGATGAACATTGGAGCAAGAACACGCGTGAAGTTGATGGCATGCGCAAGGGGATCAAGAACGGAGTTACAAGTGATGATTTCAGGACTTTGAAGCCGCCATAAGGAGTGCATGAAGCCATGGACGAAATATACAAGATGCCACTTCATAATATTCGTCCATAGGCTATTCTAGGTGCTGCGTCACCTTATTAATGGGCCAGGCCCATGTAATTTCGAAATACTTAAGTATAGGCTATTTTTAGAGTCCGTATGTGTGGGGAAACAAGAGTTAGGGTTGGTTTCGGACCCCACCCTCAAGGGCCACGAAATTCCCCTCTTTTCCTCCATATATACAGCCCTTAGGGCGTCGTTTACACTTTGGGGTTTTGTTTAGATTAAAAGTTCGCCATAGCTGCAACTTCGCGTACTTCGTTTGTGTCCAACGACCAGACCAAGACGTCACAGAACCCCACCTTGATCAATAAAGCTTTCATCTTATATTCGCAATATCCAGATTGCAATCTCAGTTTCTTGCTTGTTCTTCGTTTGCTCGCAGGAAACAGGCCCTCGTGGTCAGGTTGATCGTGCTCCGGCGTGGTCAATAACCCCTCGGAAGTTGGTTTAGCGATTGCTAAGGCGCGACGTCTCGCACGTTCGTAGTCGGATCATCAAGGTCGACTCCCACAGAAAACGATAGCCACCATCTCATCGAAACATCGGGACACCTTTGCCTCTATCAGTGTGCGGTTGGTAACTTCCGTTTGGAAGTCGGTTTGTGGATGATATGCCGTAGAGAAGAGGAGCTTGATTCCGAGCTTGGCACATAGGGTCTTCCAAAAGTAGCTAAGGAACTTGACGTCGCGGTCCGAGACGATAGTCTTTGGCACTCCATGTAGACGCAATATTTCCCTACAAAAGAGATTAGCAACATGTGAAGCATTGTCTAGCTTGTTGCAAGGAATAAAATGTGCCATTTTTGAGAAACGGTCCAGAACGACAAATACCGAATCCTTCCCATTTCTAGCCCTAGGCGAACCAAGTACAAAGTCCATGCTAATCTCTTCCCATGGTTGATAAGGAATTGGTAGGGGCATATAAAGGCCATGAGATTGAGCTTTGGACTTAGCTTTGCGACATGTAGAGCAACGGTTGGTGAAGCGATTGACGTCGCGAAACATCTTTGGCCAAAAGTAGTTCTTCGAGAGCGTGGCGAACGTCTTGTCTCGTCCAAAGTGTCCCATTAAGCCTCCTCCATGAGATTCCTGCAAAAGCAACAAACGAAGAGAAGACTCGGGGATGAAAAGTTTGTTAGCTCTCATAAGATACCCATCTTTGATGTAATAGCGTTCCCAAAAGTTGTGCGACAAACACTTGGCATAAGGAGTAGCAAAATTAGGATCATGCTCACATAAGTCTTTGATATGCTCAAAACCAATGACATCCAATTCAAGTTGAGTGACAAGCATGCATATGCGAGAAAGGGCATCCGCTACAATGTTTTCCTTACCCTTAATGTACTTGATGACATAAGGAAAAGACTCAATAAATTCACTCCATTTAGCATGACGCTTGTTCAACTTGGTTTGGCACTTAAGATACTTGAGCGTTTCATGATCGGTATGAATGATAAACTCATGAAGGCGAAGATAGTGTTCCCATTCATGCAAAACACAGACTAAAGCATATAGCTCTTTGTCATAGATGGGGTAATTGGGTTGCACGCCGGGGAGTTTCTCACTAAAGTAAGCTATGGGGCGCTTTTCTTGCGTTAACACACCTCCTATGCCATTACACTAGCATCACAATGAATCTCAAAGGGTTTGTCAAAGTTGGGTAAAGCAAGCACGGGAGCATGAGTAAGCAAGTTCTTAAGCTCATTGAAAGTGGTATCTTGGGATGGTCCCCAAACAAAAGGCGCATTCTTCTTGCTCAAAGCATGTAGAGGCGAACAATGGTGCTAAACTCCTTCACAAAGCGACGATAGAAACCCACAAGGCCAAGAAAGCTACGCACTTGTTGCAAATTGGTTGGTTGTGGCCAAGTCTTAATAGCATTGATCTTGGACTCATCAACATGAACACCCTTAGAGGAAACAACAAAACCCAAGAAAACGAGCTTGTCAACGCCAAAAAGGCATTTCCTCCATATTAGCATAGAGATGCTCTTTTCGAAGAGTTTGCAAAACGGTTCTAACATGGGTGACATGCTCTTTGAGAGACTTGCTAAAAACAAGGATGTCATCGAAGTATACCACAACAAATATACCAATGTAAGGGCGAAAGACATGATTCATAAGACGCATAAAAGTACCCGGTGCTTCCGAGAGACCCATAGGCATGACTAACCTTTCATACAAGCCAAACTTGGTTTTGAAAGCAGTTTTCCATTCATCGCCCTCTTGTATGCGGATTTGATAGTAACCACTCTTAAGATCAATTCTGGAAAAGACAGTGGCACCACTAAGTTCATCAATCATATCGTCAAGGCGTGGAATGGGAATGGGATACCTATAGCGAACGGTGATAGCATTTATAGGTCTACAATCGGAGGACATGCGAAAGCTACCGTCACGTTTTGCCACAAGAATGACCAGGACGACACAAGGGCTCAAACTTTCACGCACATGTCCATGGTCTATGAGATGCTTTACTTGCATTTGTATTTCTTTGGTTTCTTCGGGGTTGACGCGGTACGGAGCTTTGTTCGGAAGCGGTGCTCCAGGGATGAGGTCGATGCGGTGCTCAATGCCTCATAGTGGGGGTAGTCCCGGAGGTAGCTCGTCGGGGAAAACATCGTGAAATTCCTGCAAAAGAGAAGACAACCTAGAGGAAGAGTGAGAGAAGTGTTAGTTCGTGGGGTATTGTCCTTGCACACAATGACGTACTGTAGGACACTAGATGGGTTCTCACACACTCCTCTTATCTGACTTTTGGTGGCAAATAGGACTAAGTTCTTCTTTTCGCTCATCGTGGAGGTGTTCGATTTGGGCTTGTGGTGCTCACTCTCTTTTTGGTGGCTCGCTCTCTCACTATGATCTCCACGATGGGTGGCTTGCTTGTCGGTGATCACTTGACTTGGCGACATTGGACGGAGGACGTACTCCTTGCCCTTCATCTTGAAGATGTAGTGGTTCGTTCGGCCGTTGTGGATGACTCCTCTATCAAATTTCCATGGGCGTCCAAGGAGAAGATGGCAAACGGTCATTGGAACGACGTTGCACTCCAAGGTGTCTTCGTAGGCGCCAATTTTGAAGGAGACTTGTACTCGATGCTCGACATGGATAGTGCCGGAGTCGCTAAGCCATTACACTTTGTATGGATGTGGGTGCTTCGTCTTGGGCAATTGGAGCTTGGAGCAAAGTTCTTCACTTGCGAGGTTATGACAGCTCCCTCCATTGATGATGACCTTGACGGATCTTCCATTTATGCCGGCCTTGGTGTGGAATATGTGGCATCTTTGGTCTTCTTCTTGGTGATGTTGGAGAGTCAAGACCTTGGAGACAACAAGGGCGGGACTTGAATCTTCATCGCAAAAGACTTGTTCCTCTTCATCGTTCACTTGCTCGTGCATGGCGACTTGCTCGATGGCATCCATTTCTTCTTCACTCATTGAGTCGTAAGTGCCGTCGTCGTTGAGAATCATGGTCCGCTTGTTGGTGCACTCATAGGACTTGTGGCCTCGGCCTCCGCATGTGAAGCATTTGAAAGTACTTGTCTTGACGGTCTCATCGGTTGGAGTGGATGATGATGAAGCTCTCGGCTTGAAGTTGCTCGTGGTAGGAGGATGACTTGGAGTTGATGAAGCTTTCTTGGAACTCGACTTGTCGATGTTGCTAGTAGAAGACTTTGTAGTCGATGTTGGAGCCGTTGAAGCTTGGTTGTTGGAGAAGCCATAGGACTTGGATGAGAACTTGGCATACTTGAAATCATCTAGCACTTGGCGTTCCGCTTTGGTAGCTTGATGCACTAGCTCGATGAGGTTCGAGTATGGTTGGAAGTCGGCGATCTTCTTGATGGGATGGTTGAGTCCATTAAAGAAACATGCCATAGTTTGTTCATCATCTTCCGTGACATTGGCTCGTATCATTGCAATCTCCATCTCCTTGTAGTACTCTTCAACGCTCTTGGTTCCTTGCTTGAGTAGTTGGAGTTTCTTGAAGAGGTCATGGTTGTAGTAGGTAGGCACAAAGCGTGCTCTCATGACATCCTTCATTTGCGCCCAAGGAGTGATGGGTGGTTCACCTCTTGCCTCTCGGCGCTCGATAACTTGTTCCCACCAAATGAGGACATAGTCTTGGAACTCAAGGGATGCCATCGCGATCTTCTTCTCTTCGTCGTAGTTGTGCAAACGGAAGATTTTGTCGACCTTCAATGCCCATGAAAGGTACTCTTCGGGATTGTTGCTTCCATTGAACTTGGGCATGGTGAACTTGAGCTTTCCGTAGTGTTGCTCTTCATTGTGTCGGGGTTGGGGATGATGACACCCATGTTGTTGATGATTGTCAAACTCGTGTCGCTCTTGGTGAGGAGGGTTGTCAACCTCGTGTTGCTCTTGTCATGGAGGATTTCCATTGTCGTTATGCTCTTGATCAACTTGATGTTCTTGGCGAGCTTGTGGAGGAGCTTGAGGAACTTGACGATGCACACGAGCTTGAAATATATGTTCTTTAATTTCTTCGCAAAATGCTTCTTCTTGTTCTCAAGCTTGTCGGCCTCGGTTGGCTACGGCTCAACTTGAATCTCGGAGGGCTTGTTGCGCCGCAAGTGCTTGAGCTTCACGGAGTTGTTCTTCTTGGCGTTGTGCCTCGGCATCTTGTGCAACTTGGTGTAGACGCGCTCGCTCTTCCTCTTCATGTTGGCGTTGGCGTTGTCGTTCTCGTGCTAGCGCAAAAGCCTCTTGAGTTTGACGTTGTCGGCGCTCTTGAGAGTCGGTGTCACATGGGGGATTGAGGCTTGCTTGACGATCGTTGCGCGCGGCATGACGTACAGTGTTGGATGTCGGTGTACTTGAGCCGGATAGGGTGAAGTCGGAGTGTCGGCTTGAGCGAGTCCTTCTTGATGAAGACGAAGTGGAAGAAGAGCGGTTGAGCAACAAAGCGCGAATTTCATCCATTCTTACGTCATTCTCTTGCTTGTGATCGTCGAGCTTGTGGTCGAAGTAGTCCCTTGTACGTTGCTCGGAAAGTTGCAAGTCGGCGGCGAGGTTGTCGATGCGTTCACTCATAGCTTGTTGATCTTGATGCAAAGCACATTGTGCACCAAAGAGGTGGCTCTTGGTGACGTAGGAGTTCATGTCGTCGTCGTGCTCAATGAAGAGTAGGTTGGTAAAAGTACTTGGCCTATCCATCATTCCAAGAAAAATGTGAGTGGTAGAAAGATAAGAACGAATACCAAATGTACCTTGACCGAAGTTGAAAGTGGATCGATAATCACTCCAATGTAGGACAAGGAAATAGCACAATTGGTAGTAACTCTTGTCGGTTTCTCACACCTACACAAGTAAAAGCTTATGGTGGAGCTTGGTTAGGATGGTGGCACAAAATTTGATGCAATTGTAAGTGAGCTTCAATAATGTTGGAAAAGATTCGCAAGATGCAATGTAACAAGTAGACCAAGCATATAAGGTACACTGAAGCACACACATAAAAAGATAAGTGGGGTTGGGAACCATGGATGAGCCAAAATGTGGAATCCACAAAAATTCTCTTGTTGCACAACACTAGAGAGACGCTAGCAAGATTGCACAATAGGCGGATACAAGAACTTGTGCACAACCTACTTAGCAAAAATGCAACGACTTCTATCCCAAGTATGTTCTATGCAAGGTGTTTCTATGATATGATCCAAGATGATCGAGTATGACAATCTTAATGTTGTATGATGTGATGGTTCTTGCTTAAAAGCTCTTTGCTTATCTTTCCTGCTTTGCTTAAAAGCTTGTTTTGCTCTCTGATGTTTGAGCTCTTTTCTCATGCAATGCTTGACGAACCAAGATAGCAATTGTGTATGCGATGACAAATTTGTGACACAAGCGATGATACCAATATATGCAACAATGATGCATGCATGCTATGGGAAGTATGATCACTAAAGTGCAATACTCAATGGCTAGTCTTGTTGCCGGCAATACTCAATGGCTAATCTCGATGGGTAAGCAACGCGAAGGATTAAGGCTATGATGTCTATCAATGTAATGGCAAGAGTGATATGTCCAATACCAAGACAAGGTGATGAGGACATCAATACCATTGTTACACCCACAACCCCTACTGTTACATATACTGGACCAATTACTAGAGCTCGCGCACGCCAATTAAATTACCAGGTACTTTCGTTTCTTGGTAATGATTCTAATGTTCATGAGATTATGATGCTGCCTAAATTGGATACATTTGTTTTGATTACAAATGAAGGGCCTAGCTTGGAGAAGGATGAACATTGGAGCAAGAACACGCATGGAGTTGATGGCATGCGCAAGGGGATCAAGAACGGAGTTACAAGTGATGATTTCAGGACTTTGAAACCGCCATAAGGAGTGCATGAAGCCTTGGACGAAATATACAAGATGCCACTTCATAATATTCGTCCATAGGCTATTCTAGGTGCTGCGTCACCTTATTAATGGGCCAGGCCCATGTAATTTCGAAATACTTAAGTATAGGCTATTTTTAGAGTCCGTATGTGTGGGGAAACAAGAGTTAGGGTTGGTTTCGGACCCCACCCTCAAGGGCCACGAAATTCCCCCCTCTTCCTCCATATATACAGCCCTTAGGGCGTCGTTTAGACTTTGGGTTTTGTTTAGATTAAAAGTTTGCCATAGTTGCAACTTCGCGTACTTCGTTTGTGTCCAACGACCAGACCAAGACGACACAGAACCCCACCTTGATCAATAAAGCTTTCATCTTATATTCGCAATATCCAGATTGCAATCTCAGTTTCTTGCTTGTTCTTCGTTTGCTCACAGGAAACAGACCCTCGTGGTCAGGTTGATCGTGCTCCGGCGTGGTCAATAACCCTCGGAAGTTGGTTTAGCGATTGCTAAGGCGCGACGTCTCGCACGTTCGTAGTCGGATCGTCAAGGTCAACTCCCACAGAAAACGATAGCCACCATCTCATCGAAACATCGGGACACCTTAGCCTCTATCAAGTGGTATCAGATTTCCAGGTTGCTCGGTGAGATTTTACAGTTTTTCGTAGATTAGATCGTGTCTGTTCTTCATACCTACAGTCCACGAAAAAGCCACACAAAAAAATTAGGGTTAGTTCATCATATCCGAACCAATCTGAGCCTTTGCATAATCTTTTTTGGGTTTTTGCTTTGTTGAATTTGCGGTTGCATCGTCGTGTCAAGTTGCTGGTCTTAGAGTCTAGTCTTTTAGAGTTTCGAGTTCTGGTCATAAGTTGTCACGCCGCCGCCGCACCATCATCATCGCCCATCTACCACTTTTGCTTATCCGCCACCGCTCTGAATCCATATCCATATACCACTACGAATCCGTATCCATATACCACCATCAATCTCTATCCATATACCACCACCGCTACCATATACCACCACCGCTGCCATATACCACAACCATATATCAACCACCAATCCGAGTTCTTCTCATATTAGGTTTGTTCTTGAGATCAATCTAAATTCCGATTCATGTTTCCTTGCCTGCGTAGGTCTCAAAAAAAAAGAGTCTGGAGACCCCCGGGCAGTTTTTAGGCCAAAATTTTCACGGGCAATTTTTTTTCCCTATCCTATTTTTAGACTTTTCTGAGTCTTTTGAGCCACGTGCCATCATAGTGATTTTTTGTCGCACTTTTTCGTCATCGCTCCCCTGATTTCCGAAAAAAAGTGAAAAAAAAATTTGTTCCCATCCTATCAGTTTGACGAGGGAAGAGTTTTGAGACACTCGCCATTATAGTGATTGTTCGCAAAAAAAAAGAGGAGCGCAAAAAAAAAGAGGAGCGCAAAAAAAAGGAGCGCAAAAAAAAGAGAGCGAAAAAAAAGAGAGAGTTCCAGAGTGTGCTTTTCCCTTATTTACGTGCAGCGCCGTGATTTTGTTAGTGTTCTAGGCTCGCGTCTCTAGCACGGTCTAGCCTAGGACCAGCACAGTACCGTCGTTGAGCGTTTATTCAACTTTGCATCTCTGAATTGATTATTGCTGACCCTTTTTGCTACCATACTATAAGCCTTCCCAGCTCCACATACATCTACGTCGTGCGTTTGACTCTCCCTGGCAATCGCTCTATCCAAGCTTTTGAGAGTTTTTGACTACAACGGTTGCCGATCACCGCCTGCTGCTGGGTAAGAACTGGTAAGAATTTGAGATTTGCTTGACGGATTTGTGACACCCGCCACCACCACCACTTGTTAGTAGTCTGTAGGATCATATTCTTGTGTGTTTCTATTGCTGCTAACCATGCCAGGATCACAAGCCGACGAGACTGACTGGGAGAACTTGACGAACAAGGAGCTTCATGATACGTTTCAGCAAATGATGAATGGACAGGTGCAAGATGTGATAAACAGATTTGAAGAGCCCATGGAGAAGATAGATGGCATGGAGAAGACGTTTGAAACAAAGCTCGATAACAAGTTTGCTGAATTGCTTTCGCGTTTTCCACCACCACCACCGGCTGCTCCTGCCGCACCTCTGCAACAACAGCAACAACACCGACTACCTCCACATCGGGAAACAACCCTCCGCCGAGCGAGCCGTGTCCCTCTTCAGTCGGGCCAAACTGCTGGTGCTGCTGTTGATACTTCTGTGGCTCCTACTGCTGATGTGGAGGAGGATGCTTATGTGGGAGATTATGAGGATGAGGTTGATCAAAATCAGAACTACGTGCCACCGACAACACAGCAACCACCAGGTCGTCCACATGCAAATAATGGCAATGGTAGGGCTCACCCTCAGGTACGAGATCATGACCATCTCCCTAAACTAAAATTGAATATTCCACCATTTGAGGGTAGATATGTTCCTGATATATATCTTACTTGGGAGTTAGAAACTGAACAACAATTTACATGTTTACAATATCCCGAGGAGAGACGTGTTCCTGCTGCTGTTTGTGCTTTCACTAGTTTTGCATGTGTTTGGTGGTCTGAGCATTGTAGATTATATCCTATTCTGGCTACTTGGGCTGCTTTGAAAACTGCTATGCGTACTCGTTGGGTTCCACCATATTATCAACGTGAATTACTTCAAAAATTGCAGCGCTTAAGACAGGGAAAATTTTTTGTAGAAGAATATTATCAGGAATTACAAACTGGCATGATTAGATGTGGTATTGTTGAGGAGAATGAAGTTATGCTTGCACGTTTTATGGGTGGATTAAATAGAGAGATTCAGACGATTCTAGAGTATAAGGAGTATACTAATATCACTCGTTTATTCCATCTTGCTTGTCAAGCTGAACGTGAAGTGCAGGATCGACAGGCATTGGCGCGGACTAACTTTTCTGCAGGTCGACCTTCTTCATGGACACCACGTGCATCATCTACTTCCACACGTTCTGCTACACCGGCGCCTCCGTCGGCTGCCACCTCCAACCGTGAAACAATAAAGCAGGCACAATCACCACTATCTGCCAAGAGCACACCTTCTGGGCCTGCAAAGAGCTCTGCTTCATCCATGGCATCAACAGGGCAAACACATGATATTATTTGTCGATGTTGCAAGGGTGGAGGTCATTATGCGCGAGAATACCCATCTAAGCGTGTGATGATTGTTACTGAGGATGGTGGGTATGAGTCCGCTAGTGACTATGATGAGGAGACTTTGGCTCTTATTACACGTGACGAACACGATTCTGATCATGAGACGCAATACATGGCTCCTGAAGATGCTGACAGGTATGAATGTTTAGTTGCTCAACGTGTTTTGAGTGTGCAGGTTACACAAGCTGAGCAAAATCAGAGGCATAATTTGTTCCATACAAAGGGAGTTGTGAAGGAACGTTCTGTTCGCGTGATCATAGATGGAGGGAGTTGCAACAACTTGGCTAGCATCGAGATGGTGGAGAAGCTATCTCTCACCACAAGACCACATCCACATCCTTACTACATCCAATGGTTCAACAACAGCGGCAAGGTTAAGGTAACACGTACTGTTCGTGTGCATTTTAGTATCTCTACATATGCTGATTATGTTGATTGTGATGTCGTACCTATGCAAGCATGTTCCTTATTACTTGGTAGACCATGGCAATTTGATAAAAATTCTATTCACCATGGTAGAAACAATCAGTATACTCTTGTTCATAAGGATAAAAATATTACTTTGCTTCCTATGACTCCTGATTCCATTTTGAAAGATGATATTAATAGAGCTAATAAAGCAAAACAGGAGAAAACTAAGAGTGAAAATCAGATTGTGGCAAAAGAATTTGAGCAACAAATGCAGCCTAATAATAATAAACAATCTAGTGTTGCTTCTGAAATTAAATTGAAAAGTGCATGTTTACTTGCCACCAAATCTGATATTGATGATCTAGATTTTAGCAAATCTGTTTGCTATGCTTTTGTGTGCAAAGAGGCATTATTTTCATTCGAGGACGTGCCTTCCTCTTTGCCTCCTGCTGTCACTAACATTTTGCAGGAGTTCGCCGACGTCTTTCCACAAGACGTGCCACCGGGATTACCACCTATTCGCGGGATTGAGCATCAAATTGACTTAATTCCCGGTGCTTCGCTACCCAACCGTGCACCATACCGTACCAATCCAGAGGAGACGAAGGAGATTATGCGTCAAGTACAAGAACTGCTCGACAAAGGTTATATACGCGAATCCCTTAGTCCTTGTGTTGTTCCTATCATTTTAGTGCCAAAAAAGGATGGTACGTCGCGTATGTGCGTTGATTGTAGAGGCATTAATAATATTACTATTCATTATCGTCATCCTATTCCTAGGCTAGATGATATGCTTGATGAATTGAGTGGCTCTACAATATTCTCCAAAGTTGATTTGCATAGTGGATACCATCAAATTCGTATGAAATTGGGTGATGAATGGAAAACAGCATTTAAAACTAAGTTTGGATTATATGAGTGGTTAGTCATGCCTTTTGGGTTAACTAATGCACCTAGTACTTTCATGAGGTTAATGAACGAAGTTTTACGTGCTTTCATTGGACGATTTGTGGTAGTTTACTTTGATGACATATTGATTTATAGCAAATCTTTGGAGGAACATTTGGAACATTTAAGTGCTGTTTTTATTGCTCTACGTGATGCACGTTTGTTTGGAAACCTTGGAAAGTGCACCTTTTGCACCGACCGAGTATCTTTTCTTGGCTATGTTGTTACTCCACGGGGAATTGAAGTTGATAAAGCCAAGATTGAACCTATTGAGAGTTGGCCGCAGCCCAAAACGGTCACACGAGTGAGGAGTTTCCTTGGCCTCGCTGGTTTCTATAGGCGTTTTGTGAGAGATTTCAGCACCATTGCTGCACCTCTCAACGAGCTTACAAAGAAGGATGTGCCTTTTGTTTGGGGTACCGCACAGGAAGAAGCCTTCACGGTATTGAAAGATAAGTTGACACATGCTCCTTTACTCCAACTTCCTAATTTCAATACGACTTTTGAGCTTGAATGTGATGCTAGTGGAATTGGATTAGGAGGTGTGTTATTACAAGATGGAAAACCTGTTGCATACTTTTCTGAAAAATTGAGTGGGCCTAGTCTGAACTATTCTACTTATGATAAAGAATTATATGCTCTTGTTCGGACCTTAGAAACATGGCAACATTATTTATGGCCCAAGGAATTTGTTATACATTCTGATCATGAATCTTTGAAACGCATTAAAAGTCAAGCAAAACTGAACCGTAGACATGCTAAATGGGTTGAATTCATTGAGACTTTCCCTTATGTCATTAAACACAAGAAGGGTAAAGAAAATGTTATTGCTGATGCCTTGTCTCGTCGTTATACTATGCTTTCACAACTTGACTTTAAAATATTTGGTTTGGAGACCATCAAAGATCAATATGTTCATGATGCTGAATTTAAAGATGTATTGCAGAATTGTAAGGAAGGGAGAACTTGGAACAAGTTCGTTCTTAACGATGGATTTATGTTTCGTGCTAACAAGCTATGCATTCCAGCTAGCTCCGTTCGTCTTTTGTTGTTGCAGGAGGCGCATGGAGGAGGATTAATGGGACACTTTGGCGTCAAGAAGACGGAGGATATACTTGCTACACATTTCTTTTGGCCAAAGATGAGACGGGATGTTGAGCGTTTTGTTGCTCGCTACACTACATGTCAAAGAGCTAAGTCACGACTCAATCCTCATGGTTTATATATGCCTTTGCCAGTACCTAGTTTTCCTTGGGAGGATATATCTATGGACTTTGTTTTAGGTTTACCTCGAACAAAGAAGGGGAGGGATAGCATATTTGTTGTCGTGGATAGGTTCTCGAAAATGGCACACTTTATACCATGTCATAAAAGCGATGATGCTGTTAATGTTGCTGATTTGTTCTTTCGTGAAATTATTCGCTTACATGGTGTGCCAAATACTATTGTTTCAGATCGTGATACTAAATTTCTTAGCCACTTTTGGAGATGTTTATGGGCTAAGTTGGGGACTAAGCTGCTTTTTAGTACTACTTGTCACCCCCAAACTGATGGACAAACTGAAGTAGTCAATAGAACATTGTCTACTATGCTTAGGGTTGTTTTGAAGAATAACAAGAAAATGTGGGAAGAGTGCTTGCCTCATATTGAATTTGCTTATAATCGTTCATTGCATTCTACTACTAAGATGTGCCCTTTTGAAATTGTGTATGGTTTCCTACCTCGTGCACCTATTGATTCGTTGCCTCTTCCATCTTCGGAGAAGGTTAATTTTGATGCTAAAGAATGTTCTGAATTGATTTTAAAAATGCATGAGTTAACTAAGGAAAACATTGAGCGTATGAATGCTAAATATAAACTTGCTGGAGATAAGGGTAGAAAACATGTTGTGTTTGCGCCTGGAGATCTTGTTTGGTTACATTTGCGTAAAGATAGATTTCCTAATCTGCGCAAATCAAAGCTAATGCCACGTGCTGATGGTCCTTTTAAGGTTTTAGAGAAAATAAATGATAATGCATATAAACTTGAGCTACCTGCAGATTTTGGGGTTAGTCCCACTTTTAACATTGCAGATTTGAAGCCTTATTTGGGTGAGGAAGATGAGCTTCCGTCAAGGACGACTTCATTTCAAGAAGGGGAGGATGATGAGGACATCAATACCATTGTTACACCCACAGCCCCTACTGTTACATATACTGGACCAATTACTAGAGCTCGCGCACGCCAATTAAATTACCAGGTACTTTCGTGTCTTGGTAATGATTCTAATGTTCATGAGATTATGATGCTGCCTAAATTGGATACATTTGTTTTGCTTTCAAATGAAGGGCCTAGCTTGGAGAAGGATGAACATTGGAGCAAGAACACGCATGGAGTTGATGGCATGCGCAAGGGGATCAAGAACGGAGTTACAAGTGATGATTTCAGGACTTTGAAGCCGCCATAAGGAGTGCATGAAGCCATGGACGAAATATACAAGATGCCATTTCATAATATTCGTCCATAGGCTATTCTAGGTGCTGCGTCACCTTATTAATGGGCCAGGCCCATGTAATTTCGAAATACTTAAGTATAGGCTATTTTTAGAGTCCGTATGTGTGGGGAAACAAGAGTTAGGGTTGGTTTCGGACCCCACCCTCAAGGGCCACGAAATTCCCCTCTCTTCCTCCATATATACAGCCCTTAGGGCGTCGTTTAGACTTTGGGTTTTGTTTAGATTAAAAGTTCGCCATAGCTGCAACTTCGCGTACTTCGTTTGTGTCCAACGACCAGACCAAGACGTCACAGAACCCCACCTTGATCAATAAAGCTTTCATCTTATATTCGCAATATCCAGATTGCAATCTCAGTTTCTTGCTTGTTCTTCGTTTGCTCGCAGGAAACAGGCCCTCGTGGTCAGGTTGATCGTGCTCCGGCGTGGTCAATAACCCCTAGGAAGTTGGTTTAGTGATTGCTAAAGCGCGACGTCTCGCACGTTCGTAGTCGGATCGTCAAGGTCGACTCCCACAGAAAACGATAGCCACCATCTCATCGAAACATCGGGACACCTTTGCCTCTATCAAGTGGTATCAGATTTCCAGGTTGCTCGGTGAGATTTTACAGTTTTTCGTAGATTAGATCGAGTCTGTTCTTCATACCTACAGTCCACGAAAAAGCCACACAAAAAAAAAATTAGGGTTAGTTCATCATATCCGAACCAATCTGAGCCTTTGCATAATCTTTTTAGGGTTTTTGCTTTGTTGAATTTGCGGTTGCATCGTCGTGTCAAGTTGCTGGTCTTAGAGTCTAGTCTTTTAGAGTTTCGAGTTCTGGTCATAAGTTGTCACGCCGCCGCCGCACCATCATCATCGCCCATCTACCACTTTTGCTTATCCGCCACCGCTCTGAATCCTTATCCATATACCACTACCAATCCGTATCCATATACCACCATCAATCTCTATCCATATACCACCACCGCTACCATATACCACCACCGCTGCCATATACCACAACCATATATCCACCACCAATCCGAGTTCTTCTCATATTAGGTTTGTTCTTGAGATCAATCTCAATTCCGATTCGTGTTTCCTTGCCTGCGTAGGTCTCGGAAAAAAAAAAGAGTCTGGAGACCCCCGGGCAGTTTTTAGGCCAAAATTTTCACGGGAAAAAATATTTTTCCCTATCCTATTTTTAGGCTTTTCTGAGTCTTTTGAGCCACGTGCCATCATAGTGATTTTTTGTCGCACTTTTTCGTCGTCGCTGCCCTGATTTCCGAAAAAAAAGTGAAAAAAAAAATTTCGTGCCCATCCTATCAGTTTGACGAGGGAAGAGTTTTGAGACACTCGCCATTATAGTAATTTTTCGCAAAAAAAAAGAGGAGCGCAGAAAAAAAGCGAAAAAAAAGTTCCAAAGTGTGCTTTTCCCTTATTTACGTGCAGCGCCGTGATTTTGTTAGTGTTCTAGGCTCGCGTCTCTAGCACGGTCTAGCCTAGGACCAGCACAGTACCGTCGTTGAGCGTTTATTCAACTTTGCATCTCTGAATTGATTATTGCTGACCCTTTTTGCTACCATACTATAAGCCGTCCCAGCTCCACATACCTCTACGTCGTGCGTTTGACTCTCCCTGGCAATCGCTCTATCCAAGCTTTTGAGAGTTTTGACTACAACGGTTGCCGATCACCGCCTGCTGCTGGGTAAGAACTGGTAAGAATTTGAGATTTGCTTGACGGATTTGTGACACCCGCCACCACCACCTCTTGTTAGTATTCTGTAGGATCATATTCTTGTGTGTTTTCTATTGTTGCTAACCATGGCAGGATCACAAGCCGACAAGACTGACTGGGAGAACATGACGAATCAGGAGTTACATGATAAATTTCAGCAAATGATGAATGGACAGGTGCAGGATGTGCTAAACAGATTTGAAGAGGCCATGGAGAAGATAGATGACATGGAGAAGACGTTCGAAACAAAGCTCGATAACAGGTTTAATTAATTGCTCACGCGTCTTCCACCACCACCACCGGCTGCACCTAACGCACCTCTACAACAACAACAACGACGACTACCTACACATCGTGAAACAGCCCTCCGCCGAGCGAGCCGTCTCCCTCTTGCACCTGGCCAAACTGTTGGTGCTGCTGTTGCTACTTCTGTGGCTCCTGCTGCTGATGCGGAGGAGGATGATTTTGCTGGCGATTACGAGGATGAGGTTGATCAAAATCAGAACTACGTGCCACCACCAGCACAGCAACCATCAGGTCGTCCACATGCAAATAATGGCAATGGTAGGGCTCACCCTCAGGTACGAGATCATGACCATCTCCCTAAACTAAAATTGAATATTCCACCATTTGAGGGTAGATATGTTCCTGATATATATCTTACTTGGGAGTTAGAAACTGAACAACGATTTACATGTTTACAATATCCCGAGGAGAGACGTGTTCCTGCTGCTGTTTGTGCATTCACTAGTTTTGCATGTGTTTGGTGGTCTGAGCATTGTAGATTATATCCCATTCCTGCTACTTGGGCTGCTTTGAAAACTGCTATGCGTACTCGTTGGGTTCCACCATATTATCAACGTGAATTACTTCAAAAATTGCAGCGCTTAAGACAGGGAAAAAATTCTGTAGAAGAATACTATCAGGAATTACAAACTGGCATGATTAGATGTGGTATTGTTGAGGAGAATGAAGCTATGCTTGCACGTTTTATGGGTGGATTAAATAGAGAGATTCAGATGATTCTAGAGTATAAGGAGTATACTAATATCACTCGTTTATTCCATCTTGCTTGTAAAGCTGAACGTGAAGTGCAGGATCGACAGGCATTGGCGCGGACTAACTTTTCTGCAGGTCGACCTTCTTCATGGACACCACGTGCATCATCTACTTCCACACGTTCTGCTTCACCGGCGCCTCCGTCGGCTGCCACCTCCAACCGTGATACAATAAAGCAGGCACAATCACCACTATCTGCCAAGAGCACACCTTCTGGGCCTGCAAAGAGCTCTTCTTCATCCATGGCATCAACAGGGCAATCCCATGATATTATTTGTCGACGTTGCAAGGGTGGAGGTCATTATGCGAGAGAATGCCCATCTAAGCGTGTGATGATTGTTACTGAGGATGGTGGGTATGAGTCCGCTAGTGACTATGATGAGGAGACTTTGGCTCTTATTACACGTGACGAACACGGTGGAGACGATTCTGATCATGAGACGCAATAAATGGCTCCTGAAGATGCTGACAGGTATGAATGTTTAGTTGCTCAACGTGTTTTGAGTGTGCAGGTTACACAAGCTGAGCAAAATCAAAGGCATAATTTGTTCCATACAAAGGGAGTTGTGAAGGAACGTTCTGTTCGCGTGATCATAGATGGAGGGAGTTGCAACAACTTGGCTAGCATCGAGATGGTGGAGAAGCTATCTCTCACCACAAGACCACATCCACATCCTTACTACATCCAATGGTTCAACAACAGCGGCAAGGTTAAGGTAACACGTACTGTTCGTGTGCATTTTAGTATCTCTACATATGCTGATTATGTTGATTGTGATGTGGTACCGATGCAAGCATGTTCCTTATTACTTGGTAGACCATGGCAATTTGATAAAAATTCTATTCACCATGGTAGAAACAATCAGTATACTCTTGTTCATAAGGATAAAAATATTACTTTGCTTCCTATGACTCCTGATTCCATTTTGAAAGATGATATTAATAGAGCTAATAAAGCAAAACAGGAGAAAACTAAGAGTGAAAATCAGATTGTGGCAAAAGAATTTGAGCAACAAATGCAGCCTAATAATAATAAACAATCTAGTGTTGCTTCTGAAATTAAATTGAAAAGTGCATGTTTACTTGCCACCAAATCTGATATTGATGATCTAGATTTTAGCAAATCTGTTTGCTATGCTTTTGTGTGCAAAGAGGCATTATTTTCATTCGAGGACGTGCCTTCCTCGTTGCCTCCTGCTGTCACTAACATTTTGCAGGAGTTCGCCGACGTCTTTCCACAAGACGTGCCACCGGGATTACCACCTATTCGCGGGATTGAGCATCAAATTGACTTAATTCCCGGTGCATCATTACCCAACCGGGCACCATACCGTACCAATCTAGAGGAGACGAAGGAGATTATGCGTCAAGTACAAGAACTGCTCGACAAAGGTTATATACGCGAATCCCTTAGTCCTTGTGCTGTTCCTATCATTTTAGTGCCGAAAAAGGATGGTACGTCGCGTATGTGCGTTGATTGTAGAGGCATTAATAATATTACTATTCGTTATCGTCATCCTATTCCTAGGCTCGATGATATGCTTGATGAATTGAGTGGCTCTACAATATTCTCCAAAGTTGATTTGCGTAGTGGTTACCATCAAATTCGTATGAAATTGGGAGATGAATGGAAAACAGCATTTAAAACTAAGTTTGGATTATATGAGTGGTTAGTCATGCCTTTTGGGTTAACTAATGCACCTAGTACTTTCATGAGGTTAATGAACGAAGTTTTACGTGCTTTCATTGGACGATTTGTGGTAGTTTACTTTGATGACATATTGATTTATAGCAAATCTTTGGAGGAACATTTGGAACATTTACGTGCTGTTTTTATTGCTCTACGTGATGCACGTTTGTTTGGTAACCTTGGAAAGTGCACCTTTTGCACCGACCGAGTATCTTTTCTTGGCTATGTTGTTACTCCACAGGGAATTGAAGTTGATAAAGCCAAGATTGAAGCTATTGAGAGTTGGCCGCAGCCCAAAACGGTCACACAAGTGAGGAGTTTCCTTGGCCTCGCTGGTTTCTATAGGCGTTTTGTGAGAGATTTCAGCACCATTGCTGCACCTCTCAACGAGCTTACAAAGAAGGATGTACCTTTTGTTTGGGGTACCGCACAGGAAGAAGCCTTCACGGTATTGAAAGATAAGTTGACACATGCTCCTTTACTCCAACTTCCTAATTTCAATAAGACTTTTGAGCTTGAATGTGATGCTAGTGGAATTGGATTAGGAGGTGTGTTATTACAAGATGGAAAACCTGTTGCATACTTTTCTGAAAAATTGAGTGGGCCTAGTCTGAACTATTCTACTTATGATAAAGAATTATATGCTCTTGTTCGGACCTTAAAAACATGGCAACATTATTTATGGCCCAAGGAATTTGTTATACATTCTGATCATGAATTTTTGAAACACATTAAAAGTCAAGCAAAACTGAACCGTCGACATGCTAAATGGGTTGAATTCATTGAGACTTTCCCTTATGTGATTAAACACAAGAAGGGTAAAGAAAATGTTATTGCTGATGCCTTGTCTCGTCGTTATACTATGCTTTCACAACTTGACTTTAAAATATTTGGTTTGGAGACCATCAAGGATCAATATGTTAATGATGCTGAATTTAAAGATGTATTGCAGAATTGTAAGGAAGGGAGAACTTGGAACAAGTTCGTTCTTAACGATGGATTTGTGTTTCGTGCTAACAAGCTATGCATTCCAGCTAGCTCCGTTCGTCTTTTGTTGTTGCAGGAGGCGCATGGAGGAGGATTAATGGGACACTTTGGCGTCAAGAAGACGGAGGATATACTTGCTACACATTTCTTTTGGCCAAAGATGAGACGGGATGTTGAGCGTTTTGTTGCTCGCTGCACTACATGTCAAAGAGCTAAGTCACGACTCAATCCTCATGGTTTATATATGCCTTTGCCTGTACCTAGTGTTCCTTGGGAGGATATATCTATGGACTTTGTTTTAGGTTTACCTAGAACAAAGAAGGGGAGGGATAGCATATTTGTTGTCGTGGATAGGTTCTCGAAAATGGCACACTTTATACCATGTCATAAAAGCGATGATGCTGTTAATGTTGCTGATTTGTTCTTTCGTGAAATTATTCGCTTACATGGTGTGCCAAATACTATTGTTTCAGATCGTGATACTAAATTTCTTAGCCACTTTTGGAGATGTTTATGGGCTAAGTTGGGGACTAAGCTGCTTTTTAGTACTACTTGTCACCCCCAAACTGATGGACAAACTGAAGTAGTCAATAGAACATTGTCTACTATGCTTAGGGCTGTTTTGAAGAATAACAAGAAAATGTGGGAAGAGTGCTTGCCTCATATTGAATTTGCTTATAATCGTTCATTGCATTCTACTACTAAGATGTGCCCTTTTGAAATTGTGTATGGTTTCCTACCTCGTGCACCTATTGATTTGTTGCCTCTTCCATCTTCGGAGAAGGTTAATTTTGATGCTAAAGAATGTTCTGAATTGATTTTAAAAATGCATGAGTTAACTAAGGAAAACATTGAGCGTATGAATGCTAAATATAAACTTGCTGGAGATAAGGGTAGAAAACATGTTGTGTTTGCGCCTGGAGATCTTGTTTGGTTACATTTGCGTAAAGATAGATTTCCTAATCTGCGCAAATCAAAGCTAATGCCACGTGCTGATGGTCCTTTTAAGGTTTTAGAGAAAATAAATGATAATGCATATAAACTTGAGCTACCTGCAGATTTTGGGGTTAGTCCCACTTTTAACATTGCAGATTTGAAGCCTTATTTTGGTGAGGAAGATGAGCTTCCGTCGAGGACGACTTCATTTCAAGAAGGGGAGGATGATGAGGACATCAATACCATTGTTACACCCACAGCCCCTACTGTTACATATACTGGACCAATTACTAGAGCTCGCGCACGCCAATTAAATTACCAGGTACTTTCGTTTCTTGGTAATGATTCTAATGTTCATGAGATTATGATGCTGCCTAAATTGGATACATTTGTTTTGCTTTCAAATGAAGGGCCTAGCTTGGAGAAGGATGAACATTGGAGCAAGAACACGCATGGAGTTGATGGCATGCGCAAGGGGATCAAGTACGGAGTTACAAGTGATGATTTCAGGACTTTGAAGCCGCCATAAGGAGTGCATGAAGCCATGGACGAAATATACAAGATGCCATTTCATAATATTCGTCCATAGGCTATTCTAGGTGCTGCGTCACCTTATTAATGGGCCAGGCCCATGTAATTTCGAAATACTTAAGTATAGGCTATTTTTAGAGTCCGTATGTGTGGGGAAACAAGAGTTAGGGTTGGTTTCGGACCCCACCCTCAAGGGCCACGAAATTCCCCTCTCTTCCTCCATATATACAGCCCTTAGGGCGTCGTTTAGACTTTGGGTTTTGTTTAGATTAAAAGTTCGCCATAGCTGCAACTTCGCGTACTTCGTTTGTGTCCAACGACCAGACCAAGACGTCACAGAACCCCACCTTGATCAATAAAGCTTTCATCTTATATTCGCAATATCCAGATTGCAATCTCAATTTCTTGCTTGTTCTTCGTTTGCTCGCAGGAAACAGGCCCTCGTGGTCAGGTTGATCGTGCTCCGGCGTGGTTAATAACCCCTCGGAAGTTGGTTTAGCGATTGCTAAGGCGCGACGTCTCGCACGTTCGTAGTCGGATCGTCAAGGTCGACTCCCACAGAAAACGATAGCCACCATCTCATCGAAACATCGGGACACCTTTGCCTCTATCACTCTTTTTTCGTAGTCACAAACAAATGGATCAGTTTGATCCATAAAGTCAACATCCTGTGCAAAAAAAATTATTGGAGGATGACAACAATTTGTTGTAAATAGAAGCCGAGCACGTTTAGAAGCCCATTTGTCCACCTGAAACTTCTTTTTTTGCTGTTCAACGTGTCCGTCCGTGAGAAATCTCTTGTTGTAAAACTTAGGCCTCATGGACAATAGTAACCTCGCATTCAACAGGAAGAATGTGACAAAGCTTCTGTTTGCCTGGTTGGATGCATATCCTTCCATCGTTATTGTCCTCAAACGAATGTCATGAGAACTGAGAAAATCCTGGTGCTTATTACACCACCGATTGGTTATACGTTTTTCTCCATGTGGTAGCAGTGCCTAAGTAGACATGAAGATTGAAAACAGTTAAGGTCTGAAAAAAGAGTATGTCGAAAGAGTGACAGCTGAACGGTTAATTCTAGTACAATATATACGGGCTTCCAATGTGGATGAAATCATCACTTTATATATAAATTCTCCAGAGATCGAAAGCATCGCAACAAGCCAATAATTATGTTCAAATCAAAACTAAACATTCCGATATATAAGATCTTGACAGAATCCAGCATCATTGATGATGAGAACATCAATACCATTGTTACACCCACAGCCCCTACTGTTACATATACTGGACCAATTACTAGAGCTCACGCACGCCAATTAAATTACCAGGTACTTTCGTTTCTTGGTAATGATTCTAATGTTCATGAGATTATGATGCTGCCTAAATTGGATACATTTGTTTTGCTTACAAATGAAGGGCCTAGCTTGGAGAAGGATGAACATTGGAGCAAGAACACACATGGAGTTGATGGCATGCGCAAGGGGATCAAGAACGGAGTTACAAGTGATGATTTCAGGACTTTGAAGCCGCCATAAGGAGTGCATGAAGCCATGGACGAAATATACAAGATGCCACTTCATAATATTCGTCCATAGGCTATTCTAGGTGCTGCGTCACCTTATTAATGGGCCAGGCCCATGTAATTTCGAAATACTTAAGTATAGGCTATTTTTAGAGTCCGTATGTGTGGGGAAACAAGAGTTAGGGTTGGTTTCGGACCCCACCCTCAAGGGCCACGAAATTCCCCTCTCTTCCTCCATATATACAGCCCTTAGGGCGTCGTTTAGACTTTGGGTTTTGTTTAGATTAAAAGTTCGCCATAGCTGCAACTTCGCGTACTTCGTTTGTGTCCAACGACCAGACCAAGACGTCACAGAACCCCACCTTGATCAATAAAGCTTTCATCTTATATTCGCAATATCCAGATTGCAATCTCAGTTTCTTGCTTGTTCTTCGATTGCTCGCAGGAAACAGGCCCTCGTGGTCAGGTTGATTGTGCTCCGGCGTGGTCAATAACCCCTCGGAAGTTGGTTTAGCGATTGCTAAGGCGCGACGTCTCGCACGTTCGTAGTCGGATCGTCAAGGTCGACTCCCACAGAAAACGATAGCCACCCTCTCATCGAAACATCGGGACACCTTTGCCTCTATCAATTGATAGGCTATCCATGGACGAACTCTTCATTGAGCATATAACATAATATTAGTACCCAAAGTGTACTCCAAGATGATATAAAACTTATGCGCACAAATGAAAAATGCAGCTTATGATTACAAATGTGTAGATGATACTATACGATACCTGAAAAAGTGAGGAGCCAAACACCAACTTCCTGTGATCATTAAACAGATCACGAATTACACCCAAGGTCTCCAGTTTGGGCGCAGAGACAACAATTATTTGCGAAGGTTTATAACAATCATCAAAGAGCAACCTTTGAAGTGAAGGGGCATCTTCGATGATGAGTTGTTGTCCTTCAAAACAAATTCCAATGCTTTTAAGGCGAGGCGACTTTATTTGGAGACAACTGATAGGGATTTCGATTCCCAAAAGAATCAGCAAGCACTCCCGGGCAGGGCAACTGGAGTGGATGATGCTGTGCCGTGAGGCCTCCAACAGATAAACCACCACAAGTGAAAGTTTTTTTTAGCAGTGGGAGTCGAAGCATTTGTACCAGATCCTCTGGTAGATGGCACCGGGTAAAGGTGGCGGTGTGGAGAGAGGAGGAAACCCACGAGATTGACAACGGCGGTGTGGGCACAAATTCTTGGTGTTCGGTTCGTGGTATGGAACTTTTGTGGTAATGGTAGAACTCAAACTGCTGGAGTTTTTTGAATTCAAGGGATGTTAGCCAAGCGTCCACCGTGCCAGGTATGGACAGCAGGTAGCGTGTCGTGATGCAGAGGTGTTGAATGGGGCCCTGCTGGTGAGAGGAGATGATGGCTCTAAGGAGATCAAATTCAGGAAGGACATATATCTAACAACAATCGAGATTGAGGGGCGTGGTGCGCCATAGAGGGTGCCACCGAGTTGAGAGGACTTGTGTGCGGCAGCAATCCTTGGTGGGGAGAAGCGAGATGATCTCCCCAAGGATGTCGTCTGGGAGATCGCTGATGCGGTCCACCCGAGATTCTACGAGTTCCTCAGTTCCGGGTGGGGGGAGGGGGGCTCGCGCTTCTCCCCGCGTTGCCGGGTGTGGGATCAACAACCGGCGTCACTGCTAGCAGGAGCCTCATCTTCTTGGCGATGGGCCCAGCCAACTCCATTTTCCTTGCGGGCGTTGCACCGAACTCACGGGTTGGAGCAGATTAGCCAGAGACGAGCCTAGTTGCAGTGCGAGTGGGGAAGGAGGGTTGGGGTTTTCTGTAGGAGTGGAAGAAGAGGAGCTGGCGTTTTCTATACGAGTGAGGAAGAAGGTGAGCAGGGATTTTCTATACAAGTGAGGAAGATGGGGGGAGGGGGAATTGGGGGGCGACGGAAGCGGGAGAGTCCAGCGAGCTGCAGTATAAGTGGAACCGAGGAGGAAGGAGGGTTTTTCTGGGATCGCCCCCTCTTCAAGAAATATGGGCTTCTCCTCACAAAAAGCAAAAACAAATGGGCTTTAAGATGGATAGCCTTTTGTATCGGCCCAGTCGGCTGCCCGTGTTTCGTACTGGATGGCCTTAACACTAGAGGCAGCCCATTAGAGACACTCTCCAGCTTATTGCCGATTCGAAAGAAAATAAGAGACGCCTCCAGCTTAATTATGGCTCCTCATCGGTAAAAAAATTCAACTTGAAAAAATTTATAGCTCCTTTTTGGGCCGGCTTGGCATCTACCAAATTACAGAATGGTGTATTGCATGCAAACACTCACACTGGTCGTAGCGCGGCAAAATGAGGGGTCAAATAACATGCCCACAATATACATAGATTAACAGGGATTGTGGGGAATTAAATCATGTACAAGCCAAATTGCCCTCCATTCCTCTCCAAACCCCTTGGGAGGAGGTTGAACCGAACAAGGCCTATGACTAACCACAGTGGGAGTAACTTAATTCCATACGGTATCATAATATGATACTCAACCCTCTCTTTCTTCATTTAATTCTACGCCACCTCACCAAATTTGCCTACTAGTTCGCATGCATGATACTACTAATGATACTCCCATTACAACCAGCCTGGTAGAATTAATATACCTAATCTAAATGGTCGCCGCCCGATCTCTTTGTCCTCCTCCAGCATCCGGAAGAAGAAGAATCACGCAAGACACCGGCTGTATTCGTCGGTGTCACCTCGGCGGTGGCCTTCATGGGATACAATCGGTGGAGGCCTCTCATGTTCTACTTCTCCTCGATGATGGTGGTGGGCGGGGACGTGCTGGCCGTCACCTTGTCGACATCTATGTAGCCACGTAGCTGCGTCACCTCGTCGACATCCGCAGTGGCTTATTTCTTTGCCTGCATGTCGCGGCTATGCGCGCGTCGATGGTGGGTGGCGCAGTCGCATACACTGGAGGCGCTGTACGACGCGGCGGCGTCGAGGGAAACGATGATGCACGTGCTGCCGTGCTCCCCGACAAGCCGGCGTGGAGCAAGTCGGCACTCTTCCTTGAGCTGTATTGGAGCGGCCAGCTGCGGAACCATGCGCTGGCTTAGTGCGGCAACTGCCTCCGACGGGCTAGGCGAGGTAGGTGGAGTAGCGAGCTGCCTCGCTCGTAATTGCCGGGCTCGATGGGCCACCCAGACGGCTTTTATGCCGGAGAACTGCTCTTCCTGCTCGTCGGATGCCGCTGAAAGAGTGGACAAAATGGTGGAAGGAGGAGCTTGGTCGGCGTCCTGCTCCTTAACGGATGTGTGTGGCCGGAGTGGGTTTCTCGCATTCCACATGGGTTTAAATGTAGGTTTTTGAATGCGGCGAGGAGGCGGTGTCGCTGCAACAGACCATGGGTCCATTACCCAGACTGTGCATAGGCACAAGGACAAATTGAAGCCTTAGCCGGAGTCAGAGGGATCAAGGTCAAGCCAGAGGAGCAATATATCGGCAAGAGAGGGGCCTCCCTTGCCAGGTAGGCAAGCCCGGCAAGGGCCAAGGCCACCACCAGAGCCAAGCAACGAAGGTGCCCCGGCAGGGCCTGCCGGGGCTTGCGGGAGCAAAACCACCCCATCAACCACTCAAGCGCGACCCATGTCGCAATCAGTGCGGTGTCAAGCCGCAAGGTGATTAAGTGGCAGCCATTCGACACATGGCGGCCGTTTCCTACAGAAGGAACGTATAGATGACACCCATCCTATGACGTGTCAATAGAACGAGCGCGGAGCTGGCGAGATAGCCCGACAAGCCTTGCCGGGCAACCATTGATGTGACACTAAGAGGTGCATTTAATGCACCCTATCAGCCCGCAGAGTTAGGTATGATAGCACTATTTGCTATCATATCAGTGGATAATGACCACTTTGCCATTGTGGTGACCCCTTAATCTATAAAAGGAGGCCCATGGCACTTGTAGGAGGGGTTAGAAAAAGCTGAGGAACCCGCACCCCATACGCGCGTAGTCGCCGCTGCCATACGGCGACCCCTGCCAGGCAAGTGTACTGTGTTGCATTATCCACATTCCATCATCAATCAACCAAAGCAGGAGTAGGGTTTTACGCCTCACGGCGGCCCGAACCTGGGTAAATTGCTTGTGTGCTCTCTGCCGTGCTGCTGCACGCTGGTCTGCTCTTTGTGTAACGCGACGTCCCCCTGCCGAACCAACAAGGGGCCTCCTGGTCCCATACGTGGCCGTGGATATCCCGCTACAGGCGGGTATAGTTGGGAGTGCAGCGGGCGGCGCCCTGGGCCGACGCGCCGCTTCAAATGGCGGATGTAATGAGAGGTTGCGTCCGCCCTGACCCCCTTGATCATGGACCTTGACGGTGTACGTCACCTTGTGTCCAGATCTGAGATGCCACGTGTACCATATGAATGACTCCAAGTTCGACCACTGTGATGCTAGGTGTGAGTCGAGGAACACTGTTGGAGACACCCCCTCATAATTTTCATATTCCTGCATTTTAAGTTCCTACGAAGAGAGTAGTACTTGCTCTAATGATGTGTCGCTGCAAGAGCCGCCTACATTAATTAACCATGCTCTAAAAAGGTGGACCAGCTTTTGCTATAGTATACTGTACTAGGTTAGTAGGTGAGCTTACGCTTGGCTCTTCGCCTCTTCCGAAATTCGAACAATAATCATGGTACTACACTTACTTCTGGCAATCTGACACCAAAAGAACAGCTGCACGTCCACCTCTTGTAAGCAAAAGTTTCTCCTCGTGCCGCGAGCCACCACACACGCGTTGGCGAGGGAGAAGGTGTAGTAAGCAAGCTTCTCGTCATTCTGCGAGTTGACAGGACACATCAAAGTTATTTAGTACTCTCTCGAAAAAGGGCCGACCATGTCCATGGCTACCATCCCGTGCTCCGTCATTGAGTGCATGCACTATTCATGTGCCATCAAGGAGCCATCGTAGTGCATGACTCACTTACGCACTGCTTATCTCCATTTTCTTGCATGACACGTGCACCTTGATGCTAGATGTCCCGCGTGTTGGCAAAAGGATGAACAAAGCTCACGTAAAAATGGAGTGGAAGAACATAGATTCCCGACGACCAAGAAGGAGCAAGGAACCTTGCGGTGGAGCGTCTGAACTCATAATATTTTATATTATTCAGCGATATAAAATCAACCAATAATCTCCACAATAGACCGTTTGGTAGAGGCAAAGGTGTCCCGATGTTTCGATGAGATGGTGGCTATCGTTTCTGTGGGAGTCGACCTTGACAATCCGACTACGATCGTGCGAGACGTCGCGCCTTAGCAATCGCTAAACCAACTTCCGAGGGGTTATTGACCACGCCGGAGCACGATCAACCTGACCACGAGGGTCTGTTTCCTGCGAGCAAACGAAGAACAAGCAAGAAACTGAAATTGCAATCTGGATATTGCGAATATAAGATGAAAACTTTATTGATCAAGGTGGGGTTCTGTGATGTCTTGGTCTGGTCGTTGGACACAAACGAAGTATGTGAAGTTGCAGCTATGGCAAACTTTTAATCTAAACAAAACCCGAACTCTAAACAATGCCCTAAGGGCTGTATATATGGAGGAGAGAGGGAGAATTTCGTGGTCCTGGGTGGAGGGGTCCGAAACCAACCCTAACTCTTGTTTCCCCACACATACGGACTCTAAAAATAGCCTATACTTAAGTACTTCGAAAATACATGGGCCTGGCCCAATAATAAGGTGAGGCAGCACCTAGAATAGACTCTGGACGAAATTTATGAAGTGGCATCTTGTATATTTCGTCCCATGCTTCATGCACTCATTATGGTGGCTTTAGAGTCCTGGAATCATCACTTGTAACTCCGTTCTTGTTCCCCTTGCGCATGCCATCATCTCCATGCTTGAACTTGCTCCAAGGTTCATCTTTCTTGTCCAAGCTAGGCCCTTCATTTGTAAGCAAAAAAATGTATCCAATTTAGGCAGCATCATATTCTCATGAACATTAGAATTGTTACCAAGAAACGAAAGTACCTCATAATTCAATTGGCGTGCGCGAGCTCTAGTAATTGGTCCAGTATGTATAGCAGCAGGGGCTGTGGGTGTAACAATGGTATTGATGTCCTCATCATCCTCCCCTTCTTGAAATGAAGTCGTCCTCGACGAAAGTTCATCATCCTCACCCAAATAAGGCTTCAAATCTGCAATGTTAAAAGTGGGACTAACCCCAAAATCTGCAGGCAGCTCAAGTTTATATGCATTATCATTTATTTTCTCTAACACCTTAAAAGGACCATCTGCACGTGGCATTAGCTTTGATTTGCGCAAATTAGGAAATCTATCCTTACGCAAATGTAACCAAACAAGATCTCCAGGTGCAAACACAACATGTTTTCTACCCTTATCTCCAGCAAGTTTATATTTAGCATTCATACGCTCGATGTTTTCCTTAGTTAACTCATGCATTTTTAAAATCAATTCAGCACGTTCTTCAGCATCAAAATTAACCTTCTCCGAAGATGGAAGAGGCAACAAATCAATAGGTGCACGAGGTAGGAAACCATACACAATTTCAAAAGGGCACATCTTAGTAGTAGAATGCAATGAACAATTATCAGCAATGTAGTGCAGCGAGCAACAAAACGCTCAACATCCCGTCTTATCTTTGGCCAAAAGAAATGTGTAGCAAGTACATCCTCCGTATTCTTGACGCCAAAGTGTCCCATTAATCCTCCTCCATGCGCCTCCTGCAACAACAGAAGACGAACGGAGCTAGCTGGAATGCATAGCTTGGTAGCACGAAACACAAATCCATCGTTAAGAACGAACTTGTTCCAAGTTCTCCCTTCCTTACAATTCTGCAATACATCTTTAAATACAGCATCATGAACATATTGATCTTTGATGGTCTCCAAACCAAATATTTTAAAGTCAAGTTGTGAAAGCATAGTATAACGGCGAGACAATGCATAAGCAATAATATTTTCTTTACCTTCTTGTGTTTAATGACATAAGGGAAAGGCTCAATGAATTCAATCCATTTAGCATGTCTACGGTTCAGTTTTTCTTGACTTTTAATGTGTTTCAAAGATTCATGATCAGAATGTATAAAAAATTCCTTGGGCCATACATAATGTTGCCATGTTTCTAAGGTCCGAACAAGAGCATATAATTCTTTATCATAAGTAGAATAGTTCAGACTAGGCCCACTCAATTTTTCAGAAAAGTATGCAACAGGTTTGCCATATTGTAATAACACACCTCCTAATCCAATTCCGCTAGCATCACATTCAAGCTCAAAAGTCTTATTGAAATTAGGAAGTTGGAGTAAAGGAGCATGTGTCAACTTATCTTTCAATACCGTGAAGGCTTCTTCCTGTGTGGTACCCCAAACAAAAGGCACATCCTTCTTTGTAAGCTAGTTGAGAGGTGTAGCAATGGTGCTGAAATCTCTCCCAAAACGCCTATAGAAATAAGCGAGTACAAGGAAACTCCTCAATTGTGTGACCGTTTTGGGCTGCAGCCAACTCTCAATAGCTTCAATCTTGGCTTTATCAACTTCAATTCCCTGTGGAGTAACAACATAGCCAAGAAAAGATACTCGGTCGGTGCAAAAGGTGCACTTTCCAAGGTTACCAAACAAACATGCATCACGTAGAGCAATAAAAACAACACGTAAATGTTCCAAATGTTCCTCCAAAGATTTGCTATAAATCAATATGTCATCAAAGTAAACTACCACAAATTGATAGAGGCAAAGGTGTCCCGATGTTTCGATGAGATGGTGGCTATCGTTTTCTGTGGGAGTCGACCTTGACGATCCGACTACGAACGTGCGAGACGTCGCGCCTTAGCAATCGCTAAACCAACTTCCGAGGGGTTATTGACCACGCCGGAGCACGATCAACCTGACCACGAGGGCCTGTTTCCTGCGAGCAAACGAAGAACAAGCAAGAAACTGAGATTGCAATCTGGATATTGCGAATATATGATGAAAGCTTTATTGATCAAGGTGGGGTTCTGTGACGTCTTGGTCTGGTCGTTGGACACAAACGAAGTACGCGAAGTTGCAGCTATGGCGAACTTTTAATCTAAACAAAACCCAAAGTCTAAACGACGCCCTAAGGGCTGTATATATGGAGGAAGAGAGGGGAATTTCGTGGCCCTTGAGGGTGGGGTCCGAAACCAACCCTAACTCTTGTTTCCCCACACATACGGACTCTAAAAATAGCCTATACTTAAGTATTTCGAAATTACATGGGCCTGGCCCATTAATAAGGTGACGCAACACCTAGAATAGCCTATGGACGAATATTATGAAGTGGCATCTTTTATATTTCGTCCATGGCTTCATGCACTCCTTATGGCGGCTTCAAAGTCCTGAAATCATCACTTGTAACTCCGTTCTTGATCCCCTTGCGCATGCCATCAACTTCATGCGTGTTCTTGCTCCAATGTTCATCCTTCTCCAAGCTAGGCCCTTCATTTGAAAGCAAAACAAATGTATCCAATTTAGGCAGCATCATAATCTCATGAACATTAGAATCATTACCAAGAAACGAAAGTACCTGGTAATTTAATTGGCGTGCGCGAGCTCTAGTAATTGGTCCAGTATATGTAACAGTAGGGGCTGTGGGTGTAACAATGGTATTGATGTCCTCATCATCCTCCCCTTCTTGAAATGAAGTCGTCCTCGACGGAAGCTCATCTTCCTCACCCAAATAAGGCTTCAAATCTGCAATATTAAAAGTGGGACTAACCCCAAAATCTGCAGGTAGCTCAAGTTTATATGCATTATCATTTATTTTCTCTAAAACCTTAAAAGGACCATCAGCACGTGGCATTAGCTTTGATTTGCGCAGATTAGGAAATCTATCTTTACGCAAATGTAACCAAACAAGATCTCCAGGTGCAAACACAACATGTTTTCTACCCTTATCTCCAGCAAGTTTATATTTAGCATTCATACGCTCAATGTTTTCCTTAGTTAACTCATGCATTTTTAAAATCAATTCAGAACGTTCTTTAGCATCAAAATTAACCTTCTCCGAAGATGGAAGAGGCAACAAATCAATAGGTGCATGAGGTAGGAAACCATACACAATTTCAAAAGGGCACATCTTAGTAGTAGAATGCAATGAACGATTATAAGCAAATTCAATATGAGGCAAGCATTCTTCCCACATTTTCTTGTTATTCTTCAAAACAGCCCTAAGCATAGTAGACAATGTTCTATTGACTACTTCAGTTTGTCCATCAGTTTGGGGGTGACAAGTAGTACTAAAAAGCAGCTTAGTCCCCAACATAGCCCATAAACATCTCCAAAAGTGGCTAAGAAATTTAGTATCACGATCTGAAACAATAGTATTTGGCACACCATGTAAGCGAATAATTTCACGAAAGAACAAATCAGCAACATTAACAGCATCATCGCTTTTATGACATGGTATAAAGTGTGCCATTTTCGAGAACCTATCCACGACAACAAATATGCCATCCCTCCCCTTCTTTGTTCTAGGTAAACCTAAAACAAAGTCCATAGATATATCCTCCCAAGGAACACTAGGTACAGGCAAAGGCATATATAAACCATGAGGATTGAGTCGTGACTTAGCTCTTTGACATGTAGTGCAGCGAGCAACAAAACGCTCAACATCCCGTCTCATCTTTGGCCAAAAGAAATGTGTAGCAAGTATATCCTCCGTCTTCTTGACGCCAAAGTGTCCCATTAATCCTCCTCCATGCGCCTCCTGCAACAACAAAAGACGAACGGAGCTAGCTGGAATGCATAGCTTGTTAGCACGAAACACAAATCCATCGTTAAGAACGAACTTGTTCCAACTTCTCCCTTCCTTACAATTCTGCAATACATCTTTAAATTCAGCATCATTAACATATTGATCCTTGATGGTCTCCAAATGATGAGGACATCAATACCATTGTTACACCCACAGCCCCTACTGTTACATATACTGGACCAATTACTAGAGCTCGCGCACGCCAATTAAATTACCAGGTACTTTCGTTTCTTGGTAATGATTCTAATGTTCATGAGATTATGATGCTGCCTAAATTGGATACATTTGTTTTGCTTTCAAATGAAGGGCCTAGCTTGGAGAAGGATGAACATTGGAGCAAGAACACGCATGAAGTTGATGGCATGCGCAAGGGGATCAAGAACGGAGTTAGAAGTGATGATTTCAGGACTTTGAAGCCGCCATAAGGAGTGCATGAAGCCATGGACGAAATATACAAGATGCCACTTCATAATATTCGTCCATAGGCTATTCTAGGTGCCGCGTCACCTTATTAATGGGTCAGGCCCATGTAATTTCGAAATACTTAAGTATAGGCTATTTTTAGAGTCCGTATGTGTGGGGAAACAAGAGTTAGGGTTGGTTTCGGACCCCACCCTCAAGGGCCACGAAATTCCCCTCTCTTCCTCCATATATACAGCCCTTAGGGCGTCGTTTAGACTTTGGGTTTTGTTTAGATTAAAAGTTCGCCATAGCTGCAACTTCGCGTACTTCGTTTGTGTCCAACGACCAGACCAAGACGTCACAGAACCCCACCTTGATCAATAAAGCTTTCATCTTATATTCGCAATATCCAGATTGCAATCTCAGTTTCTTGCTTGTTCTTCGTTTGCTCGCAGGAAACAGGCCCTCGTGGTCAGGTTGATCGTGCTCCAGCGTGGTCAATAACCCCTCGGAAGTTGGTTTAGCGATTGCTAAGGCGCGACGTCTCGCACGTTCGTAGTCGGATCGTCAAGGTCGACTCCCACAGAAAACGATAGCCACCATCTCATCGAAACATCGGGACACCTTTGCCTCTATCAAGTGGTATCAGATTTCCAGGTTGCTCGGTGAGATTTTTACAGTTTTTCGTAGATTAGATCGAGTCTGTTCTTCATACCTACAGTCCACGAAAAAGCCACAAAAAAATTAGGGTTAGTTCATCATATCCGAACCAATCTGAGCCTTTGCAAAATCTTTTTAGGGTTTTTGCTTTGTTGAATTTGCGGTTGCATCGTCGTGTCAAGTTGCTGGTCTTAGAGTCTAGTCTTTTAGACTGACATGGGCGATGATGATGGTGCGGCGGCGGCGTGACAACTTATGACCAGAACTCGAAACTCTAAAAGACTAGACTCTAAGACCAGCAACTTGACACGACGATGCAACCGCAAATTCAACAAAGCAAAAACCCTAAAAAGATTATGCAAAGGCTCAGATTGGTTCGGATATGATGAACTAACCCTAATTTTTTTTGTGGCTTTTTCGTGGATTGTAGGTATGAAGAACAGACTCGATCTAATCTACGAAAAACTGTAAAAATCTCACCGAGCAACCTGGAAATCTGATACCACTTGATAGAGGCAAAGGTGTCCCGATGTTTCGATGAGATGGTGGCTATCGTTTTCTGTGGGAGTCGACCTTGACGATCCGACTACGAACGTGCGAGACGTCGCGCCTTAGCAATCGCTAAACCAACTTCCGAGGGTTATTGACCACGCCGGAGCACGATCAACCTGACCACGAGGGTCTGTTTCCTGCGAGCAAACGAAGAACAAGCAAGAAACTGAGATTGCAATCTGGATATTGCGAATATAAGATGAAAGCTTTATTGATCAAGGTGGGGTTCTGTGACGTCTTGGTCTGGTCGTTGGACACTAACGAAGTACGCGAAGTTGCAGCTATGGCGAACTTTTAATCTAAACAAAACCCAAAGTCTAAATGACGCCCTAAGGGCTGTATATATGGAGGAAGAGGGGGAAATTTCGTGGCCCTTGAGGGTGGGGTCCGAAACCAACCCTAACTCTTGTTTCCCCACACATACGGACTCTAAAAATAGCCTATACTTAAGTATTTCGAAATTACATGGGCCTGGCCCATTAATAAGGTGACGCAGCACCTAGAATAGCCTATGGACGAATATTATGAAGTGGCATCTTGTATATTTCGTCCAAGGCTTCATGCACTCCTTATGGCGGCTTCAAAGTCCTGAAATCATCACTTGTAACTCCGTTCTTGATCCCCTTGCGCATGCCATCAACTCCATGCGTGTTCTTGCTCCAATGTTCATCCTTCTCCAAGCTAGGCCCTTCATTTGTAAGCAAAACAAATGTATCCAATTTAGGCAGCATCATAATCTCATGAACATTAGAATCATTACCAAGAAACGAAAGTACCTGGTAATTCAATTGGCGTGCGCGAGCTCTAGTAATTGGTCCAGTATATGTAACAGTAGGGGCTGTGGGTGTAACAATGGTATTGATGTCCTCATCAATATCTCTTGTTGGACTAATACTTCTACCTAGTATATTTCAGATGAGTTCAATAGGGGAGTGGCTTGGACAAGAGGATGTGGAACCCCTTCAATAAACTAAGGACAAGGATTGGCAAAAGCTCAAGACTCTTCATCGCCTACTTCGTGAAGATCTACCCAAGTGAGGCAAGTCCTTCGTGGGCAATGGCCATGGTGGGATAGACAAGGTTGCTTCTTCGTGGACCCTTTGTGGGTGGAGCCCTCCATGGACTTGCGCAACTGTTACCCTTTGTGGGTTGAAGTCTCCATCAACATGGATGTACGATAGCACCACCTATCGGAACCATGCCAAAAATCTCCGTGTCTCCAATTGCGTTTGCACACTCCAATCCCATCCCTTTACTTTCTTGCAAGTTGCATGATTTACTTTCCGCTGCTCATATACTCTTGCCATGCTTGCTTGAAATGTATTGCGAATGTTTAAACTTGTGCTAAAACTCCACCTTAACTTAAAGAAACTAAAAACTGCTACTTTTCCTTGTTGAGGGTCTAATCACCCCCCCTCTAGACACCTCTTCTCGATCCTACAATTGTTATCAGAGCATTGATCTCCATTGCTTTGGTTTAATCACCATTGGAGGAAGATGGATGAGTCTATGTTAGGGAGTCTTAGATGTAGAGTGCCTACACTTGATAGAGAGTTCTTTCATGAGTGAAAAATTGAGATGCTTGAGATTTTTAATGAATATCACTTGAACAAGTACATTACTAGCCCTTGTGCACCCCTTGTTGACCCTTTGCATCCTACCCTTGATGAGTCTATTGACATGATTCGCAACCTTAGAACTGTCAATCTTATTACTAGAGGTTTGCCTAGAAATTTGTTTAGTTACTTGCTTGCTCTTGATTGTGCCTACACCATATGGAGATTTCTGGAAGAAAGATTTCCAAACTATTCCTTGCAAAACTTAGATGAGATTCTTCATAAGTCTATTGCCTTGAGTAAGATGAATTCCAATGATCCTAAGTTTGGTGATTGTTTATTTGAGCTTTGTGACCTTATGCGTGCCAAAGGAGATGTTGAAATCATTAGCAATATCATCTCCAAAGGTATTAGAATTCATAAAGATGAACATTGTGATGATCATTTATCTAATGAAACACTCTCTATAGGAAATGATTAATCACAAGACGATGTTGAACATGGATACTAGGATGAGGATGATGATAGTGACTTTGATCTCGATGAGTCTATGAGACACTTTGGTCTTATGGCTAATCTTCACGACTGCATGGCTGGAGTAAAGGAATGGGTTCTTGATAGTGGATGTACCGATCACATGACCGGAGACAAGGATATGTTTCGTGAGCTTGCTGAAAACAACAACCCTCGAAAGTATGTCACTTTTGGTGACAACTCAAAGGGTAAGGTGGTTGGCCTTGGTAAGGTGGCCATTTCACATGATAGGTCCATACAAAATGTTATGCTCATTGAATCCCTTGGCTATAATTTACTTTCTGTATCTAGACTAGCTGGCTTTGGCTTCAATGTCCTATTACTGAAGTAGATTGCCAAGTGTTTCAAAGATATAATCATAATATGGTCTTTACCGGTATACGTAGAGGTGATCTATACATTGTTGATTTTACTAAAAAGGCTCAACCTAGAACTTGCTTAATTATTTAATCTTCTAAAGGTTGGTTGTGGCATAGAAGGTTAGGTCATGTGGGCATGCGAAATCTTGATAAGCTTATTAAAGGTGATCATATCCTTGGAGTAAAAGATGTTATATTTGACAAGGATAGATTGTGCAGTGCTTGTCAAGCAGGAAAACAAGTTGGAGGAAGTCACCCCGTGAAGAACATCATGACCACGAGAAGACCGCTCGAGCTACTTCATATGGATCTCTTTGGTCCCAATGCCTATACAAGTCTCGGTGGAAACTCATTTGGTCTAGTCATAGTCGATGACTTTTCAAGATTTATGTGGGTGTTCTTTCTTGATGATAAATCGCAGGTCCAAAATATCATCAAGAACTTCACTAGGAAGGCCCAAAATCAATTTGAAGTGAAGATCAAGAAGGTTCGCAGCGACAACAGAACGGTGTTCAAGAACGCAAATGTGGATACCTTTCTTGACGAAGAAGGGATTTCACACGAGTTCTCGGCTACCTACACACCTCAACAAAATGGAGTTGTTGAGAGGAAGAACTGGACTCTTATTGAGATGGAGAGAATGATGCTTGATGAGTATAAGACGCCAAAACACTTTTGGGCGAAAGTGGTTGAGACAGCTTTTCATGCAACAAATCGCTTATATCTTCACAAGCTACCCGGCAAGATAGCGAGCTTCTCACCGATAACAAACCCCAAGTTGGATACTTTCGAGTATTTGGCTCAAAGTGTTACATTCTTGATAAGCATCATCATTCTAAATTTGCTCCTAAATCTCATGAGGGTTTCCTACTCGGTTATGGCTCAAACTCTCACACCTACCATGTCTACAACAATTTCACCCGAAAGGTTGAAGAGACGGTAGATGCGAAGTTTGATGAATCTAACGGCTCACAAGTAGAGCAGTTGCCAGTTGATGTAGGAGACAAAGACCCTTCGGAAGCAAACCAAGACTTGTCTATTGGCAAGATTTGTCCAATGGAGGTGAAGGAGAGTACCTCGTCCATCCAAGTGGAAGCTTCTACCTCACGACAAGGTGAACTAAGAGTTGACACGGAGGCATCCACAAGTGGAACACGCCAAGATGAAGGAAACGAGGAAACCAAGATGAACCTCATCAACCTCCTTCTCCACCTCGACAAGAGAATGACAACGTCAATAACGAAGGAGGCCAAGAGGAAGAACAAGATGATGAAGAAGATGTTCCACCCCGACCAAAACAAAAGCTCTCACGAGTTTGAGCAAGAGTTTCACGAGACCATCCCGTCGAACAAATCTTCAATGATATCCAAACCCGGAGAATCACTCGCTCTAAAACTCGTTTGGCTAATTTTTGTGAACATTATTCATTCATCTCTAGCATTGAACCTATGAAGGTTGAAGAAGCATTGGGAGATCCGGATTGGATAAATATCATGCGCAAAGAGTTACACAACTTTGAGAGGAACCAAGTGTCGACATTGGTCGAGAAGCCCGACAACAACCACAACATCATCGGTACCAAATGGGTGTTTTGCAACAAGCGAGACGAAGATGGACAAGTCATTCGCAACAAAGAACATCTTGTCGCCCAAGGCTACACTCAAGTTGAAGGTATGGACTATGGTGAGACATATGCCCCCGTTGCTAGAGTTGAGTCTATCCGCATCTTACTTGCCTATGCTAATCACCATGATATTACCTTATACCAAATGGACATTAAAAGTGCTTTTCTAAATGGTGAAATTGAGGAGGAATTTTATGTTAAACAACTTCCCGGCTTTGTTAATCCTAAGAAACCTGATCATGTTTACAAACTTCACAAAGCTCTTTATGTCTTAAACAAGCTCCTAGAGCATGGTATAAATGCTTGACCAAGTGCCTTATTGAAAAAGGCTTTGAGATTGGAAAAATTGATTCTACTCTTTTTACTAAAAGGGTTAATGGTGAATTATTTGTGTGCCAAATTTATGTTGATGATATCATATTTGGATCAACTAACCCTCATTTTAGTGAAAAGTTTGGAAAGCTAATGCCAGAGAGGTTTCAGATGTCTATGATGAGTGAACTCAAGTTCTTTCTTGGGATGCAAATCAAGCAAACTAAGGAGGGTACCTGATAGAGGCAAAGGTGTCCCGATGTTTCGATGAGATGGTGGCTATCGTTTTCTGTGGGAGTCGACCTTGACGATCCGACTACGAACGTGCGAGACGTCGCGCCTTAGCAATCGCTAAACCAACTTCTGAGGGGTTATTGACCACGCCGGAGCATGATCAACCTGACCACGAGGGCCTGTTTCCTGCGAGCAAACGAAGAACAAGCAAGAAGCTGAGATTGCAATCTGGATATTGCGAATATAAGATGAAAGCTTTATTGATCAAGGTGGGGTTCTGTGACGTCTTGGTCTGGTCGTTGGACACAAATGAAGTACGCGAAGTTGCAGCTATGGCGAACTTTTAATCTAAACAAAACCCAAGTCTAAACGACGCCCTAAGGGCTATATATATGGAGGAAGAGAGGGGAATTTCGTGGCCCTTGAGGGTGGGGTCCGAAACCAACCCTAACTCTTGTTTCCCCACACATACGGACTCTAAAAATAGCCTATACTTAAGTATTTCGAAATTACATGGGCCTGGCCCATTAATAAGGTGACGCAGCACCTAGAATAGCCTATGGACGAATATTATGAAGTGGCATCTTGTATATTTCGTCCAAGGCTTCATGCACTCCTTATGGCGGCTTCAAAGTCCTGAAATCATCCCTTGTAACTCCGTTCTTGATCCCCTTGCGCATGCCATCAACTCCATTCGTGTTCTTGCTCCAATGTTCATCCTTCTCCAAGCTAGGACCTTCATTTGTAAGCAAAACAAATGTATCCAATTTAGGCAGCATCATAATCTCATGAACATTAGAATCATTACCAAGAAACGAAAGTACCTGGTAATTTAATTGGCGTGCGCGAGCTCTAGTAATTGGTCCAGTATATGTAACAGTAGGGGCTGTGGGTGTAACAATGGTATTGATGTCCTCATCATCCTCCCCTTCTTGAAATGAAGTCGTCCTCGACGGAAGCTCATCTTCCTCACCCAAATAAGGCTTCAAATCTGCAATGTTAAAAGTGGGACTAACCCCAAAATCTGCAGGTAGCTCAAGTTTATATGCATTATCATTTATTTTCTCTAAAACCTTAAAAGGACCATCAGCACGTGGCATTAGCTTTGATTTGCGCAGATTAGGAAATCTATCTTTACGCAAATGTAACCAAACAAGATCTCCAGGTGCAAACACAACATGTTTTCTACCCTTATCTCCAGCAAGTTTATATTTAGCATTCATACGCTCAATGTTTTCCTTAGTTAACTCATGCATTTTTAAAATCAATTCAGAACGTTCTTTAGCATCAAAATTAACCTTCTCCGAAGATGGAAGAGGCAACAAATCAATAGGTGCACGAGGTAGGAAACCATACACAATTTCAAAAGGGCACATCTTAGTAGTAGAATGCAATGAACGATTATAAGCAAATTCAATATGAGGCAAGCATTCTTCCCACATTTTCTTGTTATTCTTCAAAACAGCCCTAAGCATAGTAGACAATGTTCTATTGACTACTTCAGTTTGTCCATCAGTTTGGGGGTGACAAGTAGTACTAAAAAGCAGCTTAGTCCCCAACTTAGCCCATAAACATCTCCAAAAGTGGCTAAGAAATTTAGTATCACGATCTGAAACAATAGTATTTGGCACACCATGTAAGCGAATAATTTCACGAAAGAACAAATCAGCAACATTAACAGCATCATCGCTTTTATGACATGGTATAAAGTGTGCCATTTTCGAGAACCTATCCACGACAACAAATATGCTATCCCTCCCCTTCTTTGTTCGAGGTAAACCTAAAACAAAGTCCATAGATATATCCTCCCAAGGAACACTAGGTACAGGCAAAGGCATATATAAACCATGAGGATTGAGTCGTGACTTAGCTCTTTGACATGTAGTGCAGCGAGCATCAAAACGCTCAACATCCCGTCTCATCTTTGGCCAAAAGAAATGTGTAGCAAGTATATCCTCCGTCTTCTTGACGCCAAAGTGTCCCATTAATCCTCCTCCATGCGCCTCCTGCAATAACAAAAGACGAACGGAGCTAGCTGGAATGCATAGCTTGTTAGCACGAAACACAAATCCATCGTTAAGAACGAACTTGTTCCAAGTTCTCCCTTCCTTACAATTCTGCAATACATCTTTAAATTCAGCATCATGAACATATTGATCTTTGATGGTCTCCAAACCAAATATTTTAAAGTCAAGTTGTGAAAGCATAGTATAACGACGAGACAAGGCATCAGCAATAACATTTTCTTTACCCTTCTTGTGTTTAATGACATAAGGGAAAGTCTCAATGAATTTAACCCATTTAGCATGTCTACGGTTCAGTTTTGCTTGACTTTTAATGTGTTTCAAAGATTCATGATCAGAATGTATAACAAATTCCTTGGGCCATAAATAATGTTGCCATGTTTCTAAGGTCCGAACAAGAGCATATAATTCTTTATCATAAGTAGAATAGTTCAGACTAGGCCCACTCAACTTTTCAGAAAAGTATGCAACAGGTTTTCCATCTTGTAATAACACACCTCCTAATCCAATTCCACTAGCATCACATTCAAGCTCAAAAGTCTTATTGAAATTAGGAAGTTGGAGTAAAGGTGCATGTGTTAACTTATCTTTCAATACCGTGAAGGCTTCTTCCTGTGCGGTATCCCAAACAAAAGGTACATCCTTCTTTGTAAGCTCGTTGAGAGGTGCAGCAATGGTGCTGAAATCTCTCACAAAACGCCTATAGAAACCAGCGAGGCCAAGGAAACTCCTCACTTGTGTGACCGTTTTGGGCTGCGGCCAACTCTCAATAGCTTCAATCTTGGCTTTATCAACTTCAATTCCCTGTGGAGTAACAACATAGCCAAGAAAAGATACTCGGTCGGTGCAAAAGGTGCACTTTCCAAGGTTTCCAAACAAACGTGCATCACGTAGAGCAATAAAAACAGCACGTAAATGTTCCAAATGGTCCTCCAAAGATTTGCTATAAATCAATATGTCATCAAAGTAAACTACCACAAATCGTCCAATGAAGGCACGTAAAACTTCGTTCATTAACCTCATGAAAGTACTAGGTGCATTAGTTAACCCAAAAGGCATGACTAACCACTCATATAATCCAAACTTAGTTTTAAATGCTGTTTTCCATTCATCTCCCAATTTCATACGAATTTGATGGTAACCACTACGCAAATCAACTTTGGAGAATATTGTAGAGCCACTCAATTCATCAAGCATATCATCTAGCCTAGGAATAGGATGACGATAACGAATAGTAATATTATTAATGCCTCTACAATCAACGCACATACGCGATGTACCATCCTTTTTCGGCACTAAAATGATAGGAACAGCACAAGGACTAAGGGATTCGCGTATATAACCTTTGTCGAGCAGTTCTTGTACTTGACGCATAATCTCCTTCGTCTCCTCTGGATTGGTGCGGTATGGTGCACGGTTGGGTAATGATGCACCGGGAATTAAGTCAATTTGATGCTCAATCCCGCGAATAGGTGGTAATCCCGGTGGCACGTCTTGTGGAAAGACGTCGGCGAACTCCTGCAAAATGTTAGTGACAGCAGGAGGCAAAGAGGAAGGCGCGTCCTCGAATGAAAATAATGCCTCTTTGCACACAAAAGCATAGCAAACAGATTTGCTAAAATCTAGATCATCAATATCAGATTTGGTGGCAAGTAAACATGCACTTTTCAATTTAATTTCAGAAGCAACACTAGATTGTTTATTATTATTAGGCTGCATTTGTTGCTCAAATTCTTTTGCCACAATCTGATTTTCACTCTTAGTTTTCTCCTGTTTTGCTTTATTAGCTCTATTAATATCATCTTTCAAAATGGAATCAGGAGTCATAGGAAGCAAAGTAATATTTTTATCCTTATGAACAAGAGTATACTGATTGTTTCTACCATGGTGAATAGAATTTTTATCAAATTGCCATGGTCTACCAAGTAATAAGGAACATGCTTGCATAGGTACCACATCACAATCAACATAATCAGCATATGTAGAGATACTAAAATGCACACGAACAGTACGTGTTACCTTAACCTTGCCGCTGTTGTTGAACCATTGGATGTAGTAAGGATGCGGATGTGGTCTTGTGGTGAGAGATAGCTTCTCCACCATCTCGATGCTAGCCAAGTTGTTGCAACTCCCTCCATCTATGATCACGCGAACAGAACGTTCCTTCACAACTCCCTTTGTATGGAACAAATTATGCCTCTGATTTTGCTCAGCTTGTGTAACCTGCACACTCAAAACACGTTGAGCAACTAAACATTCATACCTGTCAGCATCTTCAGGAGCCATGTATTGCGTCTCATGATCAGAATCGTCTCCACCGTGTTCGTCACGTGTAATAAGAGCCAAAGTCTCCTCATCATAGTCACTAGCGGACTCATACCCACCATCCTCAGTAACAATCATCACACGCTTAGATGGGCATTCTCTCGCATAATGACCTCCACCCTTGCAACGTCGACAAATAATATCATGTGTCTGCCCTGTTGATGCCATGGATGAAGAAGAGCTCTTTGCAGGCCCAGAAGGTGTGCTCTTGGCAGATAGTGGTGATTGTGCCTGCTTTATTGTATCACGGTTGGAGGTGGCAGCCGACGGAGGCGCCGGTGAAGCAGAACGTGTGGAAGTAGATGATGCACGTGGTGTCCATGAAGAAGGTCGACCTGCAGAAAAGTTAGTCCGCGCCAATGCCTGTCGATCCTGCACTTCACGTTCAGCTTTACAAGCAAGATGGAATAAACGAGTGATATTAGTATACTCCTTATACTCTAGAATCGTCTGAATCTCTCTATTTAATCCACCCATAAAACGTGCAAGCATAGCTTCATTCTCCTCAACAATACCACATCTAATCATGCCAGTTTGTAATTCCTGATAATATTCTTCTACAGAATTTTTTCCCTGTCTTAAGCACTGCAATTTTTGAAGTAATTCACGTTGATAATATGGTGGAACCCAACGAGTACGCATAGCAGTTTTCAAAGCAGCCCAAGTAGCAGGAATGGGATATAATCTACAATGCTCAGACCACCAAACACATGCAAAACTAGTGAATGCACAAACAGCAGCAGGAACACGTCTCTCCTCGGGATATTGTAAACATGTAAATCGTTGTTCAGTTTCTAACTCCCAAGTAAGATATATATCAGGAACATATCTATCCTCAAATGGTGGAATATTCAATTTTAGTTTAGGGAGATGGTCATGATCTCGTACCTGAGGGTGAGCCCTACCATTGCCATTATTTGCATGTGGACGACCTGATGGTTGCTGTGCTGGTGGTGGCACGTAGTTCTGATTTTGATCAACCTCATCCTCGTAATCGCCAGCAAAATCATCCTCCTCCGCATCAACAGCAGGAGCCACAGAAGTAGCAACAGCAGCACCAACAGTTTGGCCAGGTGCAAGAGGGAGACGGCTCGCTCGGCGGAGGGCTGTTTCACGATGTGTAGGTAGTCGTCGTTGTTGTTGTTGTAGAGGTGCGTTAGGTGCAGCCGGTGGTGGTGGTGGAAGACGCGCGAGCAATTCATTAAACCTGTCATCGAGCTTTGTTTCGAACGTCTTCTCCATGTCATCTATCTTCTGCATGGCCTCTTCAAATCTGTTTAGCACATCCTGCACCTGTCCATTCATCATTTGCTGAAATTTATCATGCAACTCCTGATTCGTCATGTTCTCCCAGTCAGTCTCGTCGGCTTGTGATCCTGCCATGGTTAGCAACAATAGAAAACACACAAGAATATGATCCTACAGAATACTAACAAGAGGTGGTGGTGGCGGGTGTCACAAATCCGTCAAGCAAATCTCAAATTCTTACCAGTTCTTACCCAGCAGCAGGCGGTGATCGGCAACCGTTGTAGTCAAAACTCTCAAAAGCTTGGATAGAGCGATTGCCAGGGAGAGTCAAACGCACGACGTAGAGGTATGTGGAGCTGGGAAGGCTTATAGTATGGTAGCAAAAAAGGGTCAGCAATAATCAATTCAGAGATGCAAAGTTGAATAAACGCTCAACGACGGTACTGTGCTGGTCCTAGGCTAGACCGTGCTAGAGACGCGAGCCTAGAACACTAACAAAATCACGGCGCTACACGTAAATAAGGGAAAAGCACACTCTGGAACTTTTTTTTTCGCTTGTTTTTTTTTGCGCTCCTCTTTTTTTATTTTTTTTGCGCTCCTCTTTTTTTTTTGCGCTATCTCTTTTTTTTTTTGCGAAAAAATTACTATAATGGCGAGTGTCTCAAAACTCTTCCCTCGTCAAACTGATAGTGTGGGCACGAAAAAAAAATTTCCACTTTTTTTTCGGAAATCAGGGCAGCGACGACGAAAAAGTGCGACAAAAAATCACTATGATGGCACGTGGCTCAAAAGACTCAGAAAAGCCTAAAAATAGGATAGGGAAAAAAAATTTGCCCGTGAAAATTTTGGCCTAAAAACTGCCCGGGGGTCTCCAGACTCTTTTTTTTTCCCGAGACCTACGCAGGCAAGGAAACACGAATCGGAATTTAGATTGATCTCAAGAACAAACCTAATATGAGAAGAACTCGGATTGGTGGTGGATATATGGTTGTGGTATATGGCAGCGGTGGTGGTATATGGTAGCGGTGGTGGTATATGGATAGAGATTGATGGTGGTATATGGATACGGATTGGTAGTGGTATATGGATATGGATTCAGAGCGGTGGCGGATAAGCAAAACTGGTAGATGGGCGATGATGATGGTGCGGCGGCGGCGTGACAACTTATGACCAGAACTCGAAACTCTAAAAGACTAGACTCTAAGACCAGCAACTTGACACGACGATGCAACCGCAAATTCAACAAAGCAAAAACCCTAAAAAGATTATGCAAAGGCTCAGATTGGTTCGGATATGATGAACTAACCCTAATTTTTTTTGTGTGGCTTTTTCGTGGACTGTAGGTATGAAGAACAGACTCGATCTAATCTACGAAAAACTGTAAAATCTCACCGAGCAACCTGGAAATCTGATACCACTTGATAGAGGCTAAGGTGTCCCGATGTTTCGATGAGATGGTGGCTATCGTTTTCTGTGGGAGTCGACCTTGACGATCCGACTACGAACGTGCGAGACGTCGCGCCTTAGCAATCGCTAAACCAACTTCCGAGGGGTTATTGACCACGCCGGAGCACGATCAACCTGACCACGAGGGCCTGTTTCCTGCGAGCAAACGAAGAACAAGCAAGAAACTGAGATTGCAATCTGGATATTGCGAATATAAGATGAAAGCTTTATTGATCAAGGTGGGGTTCTGTGACGTCTTGGTCTGGTCGTTGGACACAAACGAAGTACGCGAAGTTGCAGCTATGGCGAACTTTTAATCTAAACAAAACCCAAGTCTAAACGACGCCCTAAGGGCTGTATATATGGAGGAAGAGAGGGGAATTTCGTGGCCCTTGAGGGTGGGGTCCGAAACCAACCTTAACTCTTGTTTCCCCACACATACGGACTCTAAAAATAGCCTATACTTAAGTATTTCGAAATTACATGGGCCTGGCCCATTAATAAGGTGACGCAGCACCTAGAATAGCCTATGGACGAATATTATGAAGTGGCATCTTGTATATTTCGTCCAAGGCTTCATGCACTCCTTATGGCGGCTTCAAAGTCCTGAAATCATCACTCGTAACTCCGTTCTTGATCCCCTTGCGCATGCCATCAACTCCATTCGTGTTCTTGCTCCAATGTTCATCCTTCTCCAAGCTAGGACCTTCATTTGTAAGCAAAACAAATGTATCCAATTTAGGCAGCATCATAATCTCATGAACATTAGAATCATTACCAAGAAACGAAAGTACCTGGTAATTTAATTGGCGTGCGCGAGCTCTAGTAATTGGTCCAGTATATGTAACAGTAGGGGCTATGGGTGTAACAATGGTATTGATGTCCTCATCAGTACCTTTGTTTCCCAAACAAAGTATACCAAGGACTTATTCAAGAAGTTAAACATGCAAGAATGCAAAGGTGTGAATAAACCCATGCCTACTAGTGGACATCTTGACTTGACTAAGGATGGCAAACCGGTTAACCAAAAGGTTTATTTCTCTATGATTAGTTCATTGTTATATCTATGTGCCTCCCGTCCCGTTATTATGCTAAGTGTGTGCATGTGTGCACGATATCAAGTAGCCCCCAAAGAATGTCATCTTAAGGCTGTGAAAAGGATAGTGAGATACTTAATCCATACACCAAATTTTGGCATTTGGTATCCTAAGAGGTCTTCTTTTGATCTTCTTGGCTACTCCGATTCAGACTATGCCGGTGACAAGGTTGATAGAAAGTCCACTTCGGGTACTTGTCAATTTCTTGGTAGATCTCTTGTGTGGTCCTCCAAGAAACAAAACTCGGTATCCTTATCTACCGCCAAAGCGGAATACACTGCCGCCGGGTCATGTTGTGCTCAATTACTTTGGATGACCCAAACTCTTAAAGATTATGGGACATATGTTGAAACATGTTCCATTACCTTTTTGACAATGAAAGTGCCATTAAGATTACACATAATCCCATGCAACATTCTCTAACTAAGCATATTGAAGTTCGTCATCATTTCATTCGAGATCATGTTGCTAAAGGAGATATTGATCTTAAGCATGTTCGTATCGATAAGCAATTAGCGGATATTTTCACCAAACCACTTGATGAGAAAGTATTTTGCCATTTGAGAGGTGAATTGAACATCATTGATGCCTCAAACTTGGAGTAGAAACTCCATTTGGATACATGCAAGGCATGAGCCTTTGACAAATCCTTGATATTTCTCTTATGATGATGATCATATGTCTAGGATATACTTGCACCCTTGCATGCTATCTAACCCTTTTAGGCACTTGGATGAATATAAATCCATGAGATTGCAAAACACTCACATCTTGAGCAGTCTCTACATCACCAAGTCTCTACAATATGGTGGTTGAAGACAAGGAAGCATGAAACCTTTCAACATATCCTTCGACAAATCCTATATATCAAATTTCATTTGGTATCAGTTTCATGATTGTCATTTTGGATACACAAGTGCTCTTCCTTGCAAGACTAACAAATGTAGGTAGATGAACTCAAAACTACAAGTGGTGCTCCCAACTCTTGATGTGCTACATCAACCTTGAGCATCCTACACAAGTTCAACTACATGATCAAGACCAACACCACCACCCAAGGTATGTTATTCCATCTTAGAAAAGCTTTACCCCAAGTCATGGGTCAAAGCAGCTCAACAAGATGTGAATACATCAAAATGCTTAAATGAAAAATGGCAACCCCATTTTGAGCTTAAATGATGAGTATGACCTACGATCAAGTGTTCTCACTTGACTCCTCAGTCGATATACTCTAACATAGGTGACTTTGTCGCCGACCAATTCTAGATGAAGTTCTCTAGTGTTTCCGTGTGTCCTTGCATTTGTCTGTTGCATGGTTGTCAGATCCGGGGCTCCACGGACCCTTGAGAGGTTCGAACACTGGGGTGCGTACGAAGGACTCCCTCTTCCCAACCTATCGGCCCAACGATTCCACAGCCTAGCTCGACGAACCCGAGGGACAAGAGACACAACAGTTTATCCTGGTTCGGGCCACCTTGCGGTGTAATAACCTACTCCAGCTTTATGGTGGATTGCCTCGAGGGGTTGAGGATGAACTAGTATAGTGGATGAATAGCCTCAAGAGGTGAGGTGTTCTTGAGCTCGATGAGCTAGTGGGTGTGAGGATGGTCTGAATGATCCGTCCCCTTCTCTCTGGTGGCTAAGTCCTATTTATAGTGGCCTTGGTCCTCTTCCCAAATGTAGGCGGGAAGGGAACCCACAACGGCCAAATTCAAAGGGAGACAGCTAGTACAAGTTATCCTGGCAAAATTAGTCTTCGCCTGCAAAGGCTCTAGTGGTGACGCTGTAGTGGGCTCCGCGATAACCTCTGTCCTGTCGTCTTGGCAGTCTTGGTCTGGTTGCACCAATATGGAAACCTTTGCTTGATTCCTCGGGACTCCATGCTGGCACTTGCCTCCTCGACACCAAAGGGGAAACTGGTAACTACGCCCGCTGGCGCTTGCCTGGCCTTGGTCGTCATGGCTCACGTCATGTGAACCTCGCGAGGTGCACCTTGCATTGATATCTCCGCTCCTCGGGAGCCAGCCTGGTGAGGCCGTCCCCTAGGGAGGTCTTAGTGTCACCCGCCTCGCGAGGGTTGGCCCCTCGTGAGGGTCTTGAGTCGTTGTTGCTGAAACTGGGCCATACCGGGCCGCCGATGGAGCCACACCATGGGCCGCGGGCAGGCAAGTCTGGGTACCCCCGTTCCTAGGACACCCGACAGTAGTCCCCGGGCCCAAGGCGCGCTAGAACTTGGCTTCGAGGCGAAGCCAAAGGGCAAGTGCGGAGCGCCGCGGGCCCCAACCGCTTGCGGCCTTGGTCGACGTGTGGCGATTGATAGGACATTTGCGCCTCCGCTTCTCCACACTGCCTCGGTAACCGTTCAACTTGATGAGACCCTGCTGCATGCAGAGGAAAATCATCATTACGTGCGATCGTGGAGGCCGGCGGTTGGCCTCCTCTTGGCTATAAATGAGGGGAGGGGCGGAGCCCCCCTTGCTCATCTCTGCCTTCTTGCAGTCCGATTCCTCTTCTTCTTTTTTGTCTCGCCATCTTGCTACAGCTCCCATGGCGCCGACGAGGAAGTTCTCCGCTGCCGAGAAGGGGAAGGTCCCCAAGGAGGGACCTGACTCGCCACCTCCCAAGAGAGGGCGAGGCTACCTGCGCAAGCATGTCGCAACCCCTGTGGTGGCTCCTCAAGGGCGCGAACGCGCTTGGCCGGCCGTGGCAGAGCTTTTTCTCATGGCGGGTGCCGCCGGGGGTGAGGCGGCCCTTGCAAGGAGGGGAGGCGTGCCATGGTCGCGCGACCTCCTCGGCCGTGCTTCCACTCAGCCGACGTGCTCCTTGAGTTCGTTGTGTGGTTGGAGAAGCCGGACGGCACCTGGCTCCACCTTCCATGCTCCTTTGTCGGTGAGTTGCCGGCCATAGGTCTTGATGGCCCCTGGCTGCAGGCCGATGGCTGCTATAGTAAGGCCTTGTGGGTTGCGGTCAAGGTCTCCGCCATGGGCAGCATGGCCCTGACCCGCGGCTGGCAGACGTTCCCATGTGCGCGCTGCCTGAGTGGGAGGTGCACCCTCCACTTCAAGTATGACGGCGTAGCAACCCTCTTCATGAGGGTCTTTGGGGAAGACGGTCGCCGCGCAGGGTGCTGCCCCGAAGACAGCAGCGGCGACGACGAGCTCGGTCTTGACGACGGCCATGACGATGCCGAGGGCGAGCTCGCCCTTGGCGACGGTCGCGGTTCATCCAGCGACGGCGGCTCCTTCTCCAGTGAGAGCACCAACAGTGGTGGCTACGACCAGCCGCCGCGCTGCCGGGCTTGCTTCGAGGACGGTGGCGGGTCGTCTCGTTGCCATGCTTCGGTGAAGCGTGAGGAAGGCTCAGGCTGAGCTGAGTCAGGGAGGCCCTTGGGACCAGGCCTCGTGAGCTGCTGCGGTCGCTCGAGCCGCTTTTGTTTAATCTTTCCTTTCTTCCTGCATTTGAAAAAGAAAGTAGAGGGCCCTATGAAGGAAATAGGTTTATGCGTAGATGTTATATGCATGAGTAGAACAGAAAGGAGTTGTGGGCGTGGGTATATACATATTGCTTGTCGTCACTAGTTGATTCTTGATTCAGCGGCATTGTTGGATGAAGCGGCCCAGACCGACATTACGTGTACGCTTACGTGAGACTGGTTCTACCGACGTGCTTCGCACATAGGTGGCTAATGGGTGTCTGTTTTTCCAACTTTAGTTGAATCGGATTCAATGAACAAGGTTCTTTCTGAAGATCAAAAAGCAATCACTATACCGCGTTGTGGTTTTTGACGCATAGGTAAGAACGGTTCTTGCTCAACCCGTAGCAGCCACGTAAAACTTGCAACAACAAAGTAGAGGACGTCTAACTTGTTTTTGCAGGGCATGTTGTGATGTGATATGGTCAAGACATGATGCTAAATTTTATTGTATGAGATGATCATGTTTTGCAACACGGTTATCGGCAACTGGCAGGAGCCATATGGTTGTCGCTTTATTGTATGAAATGCAATCGCCATGTAATTGCTTTACTTTATCACTAAGCGGTAGCGATAGTCGTAGAGGCAATAGTTGGCGAGACGACAACGATGCTTCGATGGAGATCAAGGTGTCAAGCCAGTGACGATGGTGATTATGACGGTGCTATGGAGATGGAGATCAAAGGCACAAGATGATGATGGCCATATCATATCACTTATATTGATTGCATGTGATGTTTATCCTTTATGCATCTTATTTTGCTTAGTTCGGCGGTAGCATTATAAGATGATCTCTCACTAAATTTCAAGGTATAAGTGTTCTCCCTGAGTATGCACCATTGCTACAGTTCGTCGTGCCGAGACACCACGTGATGATCGGGTGTGATAAGCTCTACGTTCACATACAACGGGAGCAAGCCAGTTTTGCACACGCAGAATACTCGGGTTAAACTTGACGAGCCTAGCATATGCAGATATGGCCTCAGAACACTGGAGACCAAAAGGTCGAGCGTGAATCATATAGTAGATATGATCAACATTGTGATGTTCACCATTGAAAACTACTCCATCTCACGTGATGATCGGACATGGTTTAGTTGATATGGATCACGTGATCACTTAGATGATTAGAGAGATGTCTATCTAAGTGGGAGTTCTTAAGTAATTTGATTAATTGAACTTTAATTTATCATGAACTTACTACCTGATAGTATTTTGCATGTCTATGTTGTTGTAGATAGATGGCCCGTGCTATTGTTCCGCTATTGGTTATTGACCGGAGACGAGTCTCAGTCATGTCTACATAGTTCTTGAACCCATAGGGTCCGCACGCTTAACGTTCGGTGACAATCGGTAATAAGAGTTTATGTGTTTTTATGTACCGAAGGTAGTTCGGAGTCCCGGATATGATCACAGACATGATGAGGAGTCTCAAAATGGTCGAGATGTAAAGATCGATATATTGGATGACTATGTTTGAACTTTGGAAAGGTTCCAGGCAAGTTCGGACAAATACCGGAGTACCGGGGGGTTACCGGAACCCCCCGGGGAGTGTAATGGGCCTATTGGGCCTTAGTGGAGAAGAGGAGGGTCTACGAGGGTACGTAGATGATACTCTCCCCTCTCGTTGATATGCATCACCATGATCTTGCATGTGCGTAGGAAAATTTTGAAAATTACCGCGTTCCCCAACAAGTCCCCCAACACCCTGCAGGGGCGTGTAATAAACCATGGCATTTATGCTGCTATGCTATGTTTATTATTCTGACATTATGTTGTGGTGCTCATGTTCCAAATAGGTATGGTAAGATAAATTAGCTTGATACGCTCGTGGTAGCTCCCTCTGAGGGAGTCCTGGACTAAGGGTCCTCAGGCGTCCGACCTATTAGACATGGGCCAGACTGATGGCCTGTGAAGATACAAAGACCAAAGACTCTACCTGTGTCCGCATGGGATTCTCCTTGGTGTGGAAGGCAAGCTTGGCGACCAAATATGAAGATTCCTTTCTCTGTAACCGACCTTATGTAACCCTAGGTCCCTCCGTTGTCTATATAAACCAGAGGGCTAGGTCCGTAGAGGGATCCTCATAATCATAGTCAGACAGGCTAGAATTTAGGGTTTAGCCATTATGATCTCGTGGTAGATCAACTCTTGTAATACTCATATTCATCAAGATCAAACAAGCAGGAAGTAGGGTATTACCTCCATAGAGAGGTCCTGAACCTGGGTAAACATTGTGTCCCCTGTCTCCTGTTACCATCGACCTTAGATGCATAGTTTGGGACCCCCTACCCGAAACCCGCCGGTTTTGACACCGACATTGGTGCTTTCATTGAGAGTTCCGCTGTGACGTCGAAAGATAGGATCGATGGCTCGCCTTGTTCTCAATTACAATGTCACCTCCGGAGGAGCACTGGCCCCAGGCCAAACACTCCGGCTGGGCGACTTCACCATGGCCGCCCGTTCGGCCGTTAAGCCAATGATGACTTCTCGGGTCATCGAAAATCCCCTCCATGTTGACTCCAAATACTCCAAGCAGATGGATCCGGCGGAGGTGTCATCTTTAAACGAACTCCTAGATTGATAGAGGCTAAGGTGTCCCGATCTTTCGATGAGATGGTCGCTATCGTTTTCTGTGGGAGTCGACCTTGACGATCCGACTACGAACGTGCGAGACGTCGCGCCTTAGCAATCGCTAAACCAACTTCCGAGGGTTATTGACCACGCCGGAGCACGATCAACCTGACCACGAGGGTCTGTTTCCTGCGAGCAAACGAAGAACAAGCAAGAAACTGAGATTGCAATCTGGATATTGCGAATATAAGATGAAAGCTTTATTGATCAAGGTGGGGTTCTGTGACATCTTGGTCTGGTCGTTGGACACAAACGAAGTACGCGAAGTTGCAGCTATGGCGAACTTTTAATCTAAACAAAACCCCAAAGTCTAAAGGACGCCCTAAGGGCTGTATATATGGAGGAAGAGGGGGGAATTTGTGGCCCTTGAGGGTGGGGTCCGAAACCAACCCTAACTCTTGTTTCCCCACACATACTGACTCTAAAAATAACCTATACTTAAGTATTTCGAAATTACATGGGCCTGGCCCATTAATAAGGTGACGCAGCACCTAGAATAGCCTATGGACAAATATTATGAAGTGGCATCTTGTATATTTCGTCCAAGGCTTCATGCACTCCTTATGGCGGCTTTACAGTCCTGAAATCATCACTTGTAACTCCGTTCTTGATCCCCTTGCGCATGCCATCAACTCCATGTGTGTTCTTGCTCCAATGTTCATCCTTCTCCAAGCTAGGCCCTTCATTTGTAAGCAAAACAAATGTATCCAATTTAGGCAGCATCATAATCTCATGAACATTAGAATCATTACCAAGAAATGAAAGTACCTGGTAATTTAATTGGCGTGCGCGAGCTCTAGTAATTGGTCCAATATATGTAACAGTAGGGGCTGTGGGAGTAACAATGGTATTGATGTCCTCATCATCCTCCCCTTCTTGAAATAAAGTCGTCCTCGACGGAAGCGCATCTTCCGCACCCAAATAAGGCTTCAAATCTGCAATGTTAAAAGTGGGACTAACCCCAAAATCTACAGGTAGCTCAAGTTTATATGCATTATCATTTATTTTCTCTAACACCTTAAAAGGACCATCAGCACGTGGCATTAGCTTTGATTTGCGCAGATTAGGAAATCTATCTTTACGCAAATGTAACCAAACAAGATCCCCAGGCGCAAACACAACATGTTTTCTACCCTTATCTCCAGCAAGTTTATATTTAGCATTCATACGCTCAATGTTTTCCTTAGTTAACTCATGCATTTTTAAAATCAATTCAGAACGTTCTTTAGCATCAAAATTAACCTTCTCCGAAGATGGAAGAGGCAACAAATCAATAGGTGCACGAGGTAGGAAACCATACACAATTTCAAAAGGGCACATCTTAGTAGTAGAATGCAATGAACGATTATAAGCAAATTCAATATGAGGCAAGCATTCTTCCCACATTTTCTTGTTATTCTTCAAAACAGCCCTAAGCATAGTAGACAATGTTCTACTGACTACTTCAGTTTGTCCATCAGTTTGGGGGTGACAAGTAGTACTAAAAAGCAGCTTAGTCCCCAACTTAGCCCATAAACATCTCCAAAAGTGGCTAAGAAATTTAGTATCACGATCTGAAACAATAGTATTTGGCACACCATGTAAGCGAATAATTTCACGAAAGAACAAATCAGCAACATTAACAGCATCATCGCTTTTATGACATGGTATAAAGTGTGCCATTTTCGAGAACCTATCCACGACAACAAATATGCTATCCCTCCCCTTCTTTGTTCGAGGTAAACCTAAAACAAAGTCCATAGATATATCCTCCCAAGGAACACTAGGTACAGGCAAAGGCATATATAAACCATGAGGATTGAGTCGTGACTTAGCTCTTTGACATGTAGTGCAGCGAGCAACAAAACGCTCAACATCCCGTCTCATCTTTGGCCAAAAGAAATGTGTAGCAAGTATATCCTCCGTCTTCTTGACGCCAAAGTGTCCCATTAATCCTCCTCCATGCGCCTCCTGCAACAACAAAAGACGAACGGAGCTAGCTGGAATGCATAGCTTGTTAGCACGAAACACAAATCCATCGTTAAGAACGAACTTGTTCCAAGTTCTCCCTTCCTTACAATTCTGCAATACATCTTTAAATTCAGCATCATGAACATATTGATCTTTGATGGTCTCCAAACCAAATATTTTAAAGTCAAGTTGTGAAAGCATAGTATAACGACGAGACAAGGCATCAGCAATAACATTTTCTTTACCCTTCTTGTGTTTAATGACATAAGGGAAAGTCTCAATGAATTCAACCCATTTAGCATGTCTACGGTTCAGTTTTGCTTGACTTTTAATGTGTTTCAAAGATTCATGATCAGAATGTATAACAAATTCCTTGGGCCATAAATAATGTTGCCATGTTTCTAAGGTCCGAACAAGAGCATATAATTCTTTATCATAAGTAGAATAGTTCAGACTAGGCCCACTCAATTTTTCAGAAAAGTATGCAACAGGTTTTCCATCTTGTAATAACACACCTCCTAATCCAATTCCACTAGCATCACATTCAAGCTCAAAAGTCTTATTGGAATTAGGAAGTTGGAGTAAAGGAGCATGTGTCAACTTATCTTTCAATACAGTGAAGGCTTCTTCCTGTGCGATACCCCAAACAAAAGGCACATCCTTCTTTGTAAGCTCGTTGAGAGGTGCAGCAATGGTGCTGAAATCTCTCACAAAACGCCTATAGAAACCAGCGAGGCCAAGGAAACTCCTCACTTGTGTGACCGTTTTGGGCTGCGGCCAACTCTCAATAGCTTCAATCTTGGCTTTATCAACTTCAATTCCCTGTGGAGTAACAACATAGCCAAGAAAAGATACTCGGTCGGTGCAAAAGGTGCACTTTCCAAGGTTTCCAAACAAACGTGCATCACGTAGAGCAATAAAAACAGCACGTAAATGTTCCAAATGTTCCTCCAAAGATTTGCTATAAATCAATATGTCATCAAAGTAAACTACCACAAATCGTCCAATGAAAGCACGTAAAACTTCGTTCATTAACCTCATGAAAGTACTAGGTGCATTAGTTAACCCAAAAGGCATGACTAACCACTCATATAATCCAAACTTAGTTTTAAATGCTGTTTTCCATTCATCTCCCAATTTCATACGAATTTGATGGTATCCACTACGCAAATCAACTTTGGAGAATATTGTAGAGCCACTCAATTCATCAAGCATATCATCTAGCCTAGGAATAGGATGACGATAACGAATAGTAATATTATTTATGCCTCTACAATCAACGCACATACGCGACGTACCATCCTTTTTCGGCAGTAAAATGATAGGAACAGCACAAGGACTAAGGGATTCGCGTATATAACCTTTGTCGAGCAGTTCTTGTACTTGACGCATAATCTCCTTCGTCTCCTCTGGATTGGTACGGTATGGTGCACGGTTGGGTAGCGAAGCACCGGGAATTAAGTCAATTTGATGCTCAATCCCTCGAATAGGTGGTAATCCCGGTGGCACGTCTTGTGGAAAGACGTCAGCGAACTCCTGCAAAATGTTAGTGAAAGCAGGGGGCAAAGAGGAAGGCACGTCCTCGAATGAAAATAATGCCTCTTTGCACACAAAAGCATAGCAAACAGATTTGCTGAAATCTAGCTCATCAATATCAGATTTGGTGGCAAGTAAACATGCACTTTTCAATTTAATTTCAGAAACAACAGTAGATGGTTTATTATTAGGCTTCATTTGGTGCTCAAATTCTGTTGCCACAATCGGATTTTCACTCTTATTTGTCTCCTGTTTTGCTTTATTAGCTCTATTAATGATGAGGACATGACTACCTTGGATACGACCAAAAATATTTCATACATGCATATTTGTCAGGTGATTTCTAATGCAAACTATTCAATAATCTATTTATGTTATCCAGAACAAAAATACTTCACACACTTTTGTGTTTTGTCTAATTGCAGGTGTATGGGACATTTGTACAATCCACATATGAAGACAAGGGAAAAGGAGAAGTTTAGGTTGTGTTCAAAAAGTCCTCTCACGTCACTTTTGGGCCAAGAGAAGATAGAGTCCAAGTCTCTCACGTTCTGGATTCAGATTCGGACTGCACAGACATACCTGACTCAAAACGCCAACAACTTTTTCATACGGACTCCGAATTGGGTGATTCTTTTTTTGTTGGAAACTAGATTTCGTGCTCTTTCCAACCCAATTGGATTCACCTTCAAATTCATCCGGAGCGTTGAGTGAAGGACGAAACAATCTGACGTTGCAGCAGAATCCGAGTCAAACTACAAGCCCAAAGGTGTTGCATCACCTCCACTTGGGCCCATGAGCCTTGTACGACCTAGGGTTAGTTTTAGGCTGCCTTGGGACGTCCTCCCACCTCCTTGGCCGCCACCCCTTGCTCCTATATAAGTAGATCCATCTAGTACCTTTTTCCTGGGGATTTGTTTAGTTAAAAGTTAGCCATTGCAACTTCGTGTACTTCGTTTGTGTCCAACGACCAGACAAAGACCGCTTACGGATCCCCACCATTATCAATACCTCATATATATTTGCAATATTCAGATTGCTTTATCATATTCTTGCTCGTTCTTCGATTGATTGCAGGAATAGACCTTCGTGGTCAGGCTGACCGTGCTTCCGGCATCGTCAGTAACCTCAGGAGATTGGTTTAGCGATTGCTAAGGCGCAACGTCGTGCACGTTTGTAGTCGGATCGTCAAAGTCATCTGCACCAAATCGATGGTTATCATCTCATCGAAAGATCGGGACACCCTCGCCTCTATCAAGTGGTATCAGTTTTTAGGTTGCTCGGTGAGAATTTCCAGTTTTCCTAGATTAGATTTATTTTCTTACCTATTGTCCAAGAAAAAGCCACAAAAAAGAGTTAGATCTATTCATCCTTGGTCCAAGCCAGTCTGAGCCTTTGCAATTTTCTTTTCATTGCTTGCATAGTTGAATTATCGGTTGCATCGTCGTGTCGAGTTGCTGGTCTTAGTGTCTAGTTCGTTTAGAGTTTCGAGTTCTGTTCACATTAGTCACGCCACCGCTGCATCATTATCTCTTCCGCTGTCCACCACCCATCCATCAATTTCCACCACGTGCTACCCACCATTCATTGTCATAATAATAGTTGAGATCGTTCACATCTTCACTTGATCCAATCTGCATCTTATCTAGTTTGTTTTGGAAAGAGGGAGAAAAAAAGAGAGAATAAAAACGAGAGAAAAAAAAGAGAAAAAAAAAGTCAGAGAAAAAAAGGAGAGAAAGAAAAAAAAGTGTGAGGAAAAAAAGAGAAAAAAAAACAAAATTCGGATCTTTTTAGACTCAATCTCGTAGTTGAATTCGGATTGGAATCTGTTTTGTGCACTGTTCAGTAAAACAGCTTGGCTGTTGTTTCACATCATTATCTTTACTGCCGTTGTGATCTTCACTTATATCTTGCTGTCCAGAGCTACTTAGTATCCTTCATTGATGCTGGTTGTGCTACGACGTGACCTCATTAGTGTTCTAGGCTCGCGTCTCTAGTTCGGTCTAGCCTAGGACCAGCACAGTACCGTCGTTGAGCGTTTATTCAACATTGCATCTCTGAATTGATTATTGCTAATCTTTTGCTACCATATATAGCCAACCCAGCTCCACATATTTCTACACCGTGTATACGCACGTTCCCCTGGCAATCGCTTTACACAATCTTCGGAGTTATTTGACACCGCTGGTTGCCTGTCACCACCTGCCGCATGGTAAGAACTTGTAAGATATTGATATTTGCTTTACTGTGAGCACTTTACAACCACATCCTAGTAGTTCATAGGAACATTATTCTCAAATTTTGGTTCTTGTTTCTACTAATCATGACAGGTTCCAGAGATAGAAGTTCTTGGACGACGGACACATCTTCACCATCACGAGAGTTGGGACAACACACACAAGCATATGGTCAGGTTATCTCTTTACCATCATTTGAGGGTAGATTTAATCCTACTATTTATCTAGCTTGGGAGCTTGAAGTAGAACAAGGTTTTAGTCACCATGATTTTTCTGAACTTGAGAGAGTACGAGCTACCATTAGAGCATTTACTGGTTTTGCTTCTGTTTGGTGGAGTGTACATTGTAAGAAAAACATTGATAACCAACCCACAACTTGAAAAGTTTTGAAAGCTGTAATGAGACAACAATTTTTTCCTCCTTACTATCGTCGTGAATTGCGTTGCAAATTGGAGCAATTAAAACAAGGCAGTAACAATGTTCATGCTTACTACCAAGAGTTCAAATCTTATATGCATCATTGTGACATAGAAGAATCTCAGGATGATACAATGAATAGATTTTTTGGTGGTTTGAACCATGATATTCAGGCAAGATTTCGGTATATTCCTCGTTGCATTACTGGTATGTATGTCCGTGCTTGTACCTTTGAGAGACAGATACAGGAGGATGCATTGGGTGACTACAACAACTACTATTCCAGTTCATGCTCACCATCGCCGGTTGGTTACTCCACTATTGCACCTACTAGAGCAGCCCCACCTCGGATTGTGAGCGCAATATCATCTCAATAGTATGGTACATTGTCAACGTCCGTACCTACATCAGCTACATCTTTGCGAGGTAACAGTAAAGGTATTGATGATATAACTTCACATGAGAATGAAGCATGCCTAGTTAACTTGAATGCATCATGTGTTGAGTTACCTGTTGATTTGAGCACACCATCTATTTTAGAGACTCTTGTTACTGTCATGAATGCGTCATGTGATCAAACAACTGAAATATCAACAATTTTGAGTGCACCCATTGAATTAACTGTTGATGCAAAACAACCAATGTTTAATCATTTTGATATGACCTCTAATCTTGATGATGATTCTGTGTCCAATGACTTATTGCATGTTTGCTTATTTAAGCATGTTGTAGCATGTAAATTTGATGCAAGTAAGGTTTATTCATCAAAGTTAGGATGGTTTAATGATGAACATTGCCAATCTTTTGAAGAGAATAAGAGCTTCACTTATATGTGCAAACTGAGTTCCAATATTTTCATGCCTTCTACTTCCTGTGATAATTTTTTGGCTTTAGATTTTATGAACAATGAAAGTTACTCATGTATACATGTGACATATGTGCAAAAATCAAGGGAAGTTAAAATGGATGACATATACATATACAACATGTACACCTTGTCTCTTTTGTTAGCCATATTTCAGATTAAGCAATGCCGAGGACGGCTTTATTTTCAAAAAAGGGGAGGATGATGAGGACATGACTACCTTGGATACGACCAAAAATATTTCATACATGCATATTTGTCAGGTGATTTCTAATGCAAACTATTCAATAATCTATTTATGTTATCCAGAACAAAAATACTTCACACACTTTTGTGTTTTGTCTAATTGCAGGTGTATGGGACATTTATACAATCCACATATGAAGACAAGGGAAAAGGAGAAGTTTAGGTTGTGTTCAAAAAGTCCTCTCACGTCACTTTTGGGCCAAGAGAAGATAGAGTCCAAGTCTCTCACGTTCTGGATTCAGATTCGGACTGCACAGACATACCTGACTCAAAACGCCAACAACTTTTTCATACGGACTCCGAATTGGGTGATTCTTTTTTTGTTGGAAACTAGATTTCGTGCTCTTTCCAACCCAATTGGATTCACCTTCAAATTCATCCGGAGCGTTGAGTTACGGACGAAACAATCTGACGTTGCAGCAGAATCCGAGTCAAACTACAAGCCCAAAGGTGTTGCATCACCTCCACTTGGGCCCATGAGCCTTGTACGACCTAGGGTTAGTTTTAGGCTGCCTTGGGACGTCCTCCCACCTCCTTGGCCGCCACCCCTTGCTCCTATATAAGTAGATCCATCTAGTACCTTTTTCCTGGGGATTTGTTTAGTTAAAAGTTAGCCATTGCAACTTCGTGTATTTCGTTTGTGTCCAACGACCAGACAAAGACCGCTTACGATTCCCCACCATTATCAATACCTCATATATATTTGCAATATTCAGATTGCTTTATCATATTCTTGCTCGTTGATGAGGACATCAATACCATTGTTACACCCACAGCCCCTACTGTTACATATACTGGACCAATTACTAGAGCTCGCGCACGCCAATTAAATTACCAGGTACTTTCGTTTCTTGGTAATGATTCTAATGTTCATGAGATTATGATGCTGCCTAAATTGGATACATTTGTTTTGCTTACAAATGAAGGTCCTAGCTTGGAGAAGGATGAACATTGGAGCAAGAACACGAATGGAGTTGATGGCATGCGCAAGGGGATCAGGAACGGAGTTACAAGTGATGATTTCAGGACTTTGAAGCCGCCATAAGGAGTGCATGAAGCCTTGGACGAAATATACAAGATGCCACTTCATAATATTCGTCCATAGGCTATTCTAGGTGCTGCGTCACCTTATTAATGGGCCAGGCCCATGTAATTTCGAAATACTTAAGTATAGGCTATTTTTAGAGTCCGTATGTGTGGGGAAACAAGAGTTAGGGTTGGTTTCGGACCCCACCCTCAAGGGCCACGAAATTCCCCTCTCTTCCTCCATATATACAGCCCTTAGGGCGTCGTTTAGACTTGGGTTTTGTTTAGATTAAAAGTTCGCCATAGCTGCAACTTCGCGTACTTCGTTTGTGTCCAACGACCAGACCAAGACGTCACAGAACCCCACCTTGATCAATAAAGCTTTCATCTTATATTCGCAATATCCAGATTGCAATCTCAGTTTCTTGCTTGTTCTTCGTTTGCTCGCAGGAAACAGGCCCTCGTGGTCAGGTTGATCGTGCTCCGGCATGGTCAATAACCCCTCGGAAGTTGGTTTAGCGATTGCTAAGGCGCGACGTCTCGCACGTTCGTAGTCGGATCGTCAAGGTCGACTCCCACAGAAAACGATAGCCACCATCTCATCGAAACATCGGGACACCTTTGCCTCTATCACTCGTTCTTCGATTGCTTGCAGGAATAGACCTTCGTGGTCAGGCTGACCGTGCTTCCGGCATCGTCAGTAACCTCAGGAGATTGGTTTAGCGATTGCTAAGGCGCAACGTCGTGCACGTTTGTAGTCGGATCGTCAAAGTCATCTCCACCAAATCGATGGTTATCATCTCATCGAAAGATCGGGACACCCTCGCCTCTATCAAGTGGTATCAGTTTTTAGGTTGCTCGGTGAGAATTTCCAGTTTTCCTAGATTAGATTTATTTTCTTACCTATTGTCCAAGAAAAAGCCACAAAAAAGAGTTAGATCTATTCATCCTTGGTCCAAGCCAGTCTGAGCCTTTGCAATTTTCTTTTCATTGCTTGCATAGTTGAATTATCGGTTGCATCGTCGTGTCGAGTTGCTGGTCTTAGTGTCTAGTTCGTTTAGAGTTTCGAGTTCTGTTCACATTAGTCACGCCACCGCTGCATCATTATCTCTTCCGCTGTCCACCACCCATCCATCAATTTCCACCACGTGCTACCCACCATTCATTGTCATAATAATTGTTGAGATCGTTCACATCTTCACTTGATCCAATCTGCATCTTATCTAGTTTGTTTTGGAAAGAGGGAGAAAAAAAGAGAGAATAAAAACGAGAGAAAAAAAAGAGAAAAAAAAAGTCAGAGAAAAAAAGGAGAGAAAGAAAAAAAAGTGTGAGGAAAAAAAGAGAAAAAAAAACAAAATTCGGATCTTTTTAGACTCAATCTCGTAGTTGAATTCGGATTGGAATCTGTTTTGTGCACTGTTCAGTAAAACAGCTTGGCTGTTGTTTCACATCATTATCTTTACTGCCGTTGTGATCTTCACTTATATCTTGCTGTCCAGAGCTACTTAGTATCCTTCATTGATGCTGGTTGTGCTACGACGTGACCTCATTAGTGTTCTAGGCTCGCGTCTCTAGTTCGGTCTAGCCTAGGACCAGCACAGTACCGTCGTTGAGCGTTTATTCAACATTGCATCTCTGAATTGATTATTGCTAATCTTTTGCTACCATATATAGCCAACCCAGCTCCACATATTTCTACACCGTGTATACGCACGTTCCCCTGGCAATCGCTTTACACAATCTTCGGAGTTATTTGACACCGCTAGTTGCGTGTCACCACCTGCCGCATGGTAAGAACTTGTAAGATATTGATATTTGCTTTACTGTGAGCACTTTACAACCACATCCTAGTAGTTCATAGGAACATTATTCTCGAATTTTGGTTCTTGTTTCTACTAATCATGACAGGTTCCAGAGATAGAAGTTCTTGGACGACGGACACATCTTCACCATCACGAGAGTTGGGACAACACACACAAGCATATGGTCAGGTTATCTCTTTACCATCATTTGAGGGTAGATTTAATCCTACTATTTATCTAGCTTGGGAGCTTGAAGTAGAACAAGTTTTTAGTCACCATGATTTTTCTGAACTTGAGAGAGTACGAGCTACCATTAGAGCATTTACTGGTTTTGCTTCTGTTTGGTGGAGTGTACATTGTAAGAAAAACATTGATAACCAACCCACAACTTGGAAAGTTTTGAAAGCTGTAATGAGACAACAATCTTTTCCTCCTTACTATCGTCGTGAATTGCGTTGCAAATTGGAGCAATTAAAACAAGGCAGTAACAATGTTCATGCTTACTACCAAGAGTTCAAATCTTATATGCATCATTGTGACATAGAAGAATCTCAGGATGATACAATGAATAGATTTTTTGGTGGTTTGAACCATGATATTCAGGCAAGATTTCGGTATATTCCTCGTTGCATTACTGGTATGTATGTCCGTGCTTGTACCTTTGAGAGACAGATACAGGAGGATGCATTGGGTGACTACAACAACTACTATTCCAGTTCATGCTCACCATCGCCGGTTGGTTACTCCACTATTGCACCTACTAGAGCAGCCCCACCTCGGATTGTGAGCGCAATATCATCTCAATAGTATGGTACATTGTCAACGTCCGTACCTACATCAGCTACATCTTTGCGAGGTAACAGTAAAGGTATTGATGATATAACTTCACATGAGAATGAAGCATGCCTAGTTAACTTGAATGCATCATGTGTTGAGTTACCTGTTGATTTGAGCACACCACCTATTTTAGAGACTCTTGTTACTGTCATGAATGCGTCATGTGATCAAACAACTGAAATATCAACAATTTTGAGTGCACCCATTGAATTAACTGTTGATGCAAAACAACCAATGTTTAATCATTTTGATATGACCTCTAATCTTGATGATGATTCTGTGTCCAATGACTTATTGCATGTTTGCTTATTTAAGCATGTTGTAGCATGTAAATTTGATGCAAGTAAGGTTTATTCATCAAAGTTAGGATGGTTTAATGATGAACATTGCCAATCTTTTGAAGAGAATAAGAGCTTCACTTATATGTGCAAACTGAGTTCCAATATTTTCATGCCTTCTACTTCCTGTGATAATTTTTTGGCTTTAGATTTTATGAACAATGAAAGTTACTCATGTATACATGTGACATATGTGCAAAAATCAAGGGAAGTTAAAATGGATGACATATACATATACAACATGTACACCTTGTCTCTTTTGTTAGCCATATTTCAGATTAAGCAATGCCGAGGACGGCTTTATTTTCAAAAAAGAGGAGGATGATGAGGACATGACTACCTTGGATACGACCAAAAATATTTCATACATGCATATTTGTCAGGTGATTTCTAATGCAAACTATTCAATAATCTATTTATGTTATCCAGAACAAAAATACTTCACACACTTTTGTGTTTTGTCTAATTGCAGGTGTATGGGACATTTGTACAATCCACATATGAAGACAAGGGAAAAGGAGAAGTTTAGGTTGTGTTTAAAAAGTCCTCTCACGTCACTTTTGGGCCAAGAGAAGATAGAGTCCAAGTCTCTCACGTTCTGGATTCAGATTCGGACTGCACAGACATACCTGACTCAAAACGCCAACAACTTTTTCATACGGACTCCGAATTGGGTGATTCTTTTTTTGTTGGAAACTAGATTTCGTGCTCTTTCCAACCCAATTGGATTCACCTTCAAATTCATCCGGAGCGTTGAGTTACGGACGAAACAATCTGACGTTGCAGCAGAATCCGAGTCAAACTACAAGCCCAAAGGTGTTGCATCACCTCCACTTGGGCCCATGAGCCTTGTACGACCTAGGGTTAGTTTTAGGCTGCCTTGGGACGTCCTCCCACCTCCTTGGCCGCCACCCCTTGCTCCTATATAAGTAGATCCATCTAGTAGCTTTTTCCTGGGGATTTGTTTAATTAAAAGTTAGCCATTGCAACTTCGTGTATTTCGTTTGTGTCCAACGACCAGACAAAGACCGCTTACGGATCCCCACCATTATCAATACCTCATATATATTTTCAATATTCAGATTGCTTTATCATATTCTTGCTCGTTCTTCGATTGCTTGCAGGAATAGACCTTCGTGGTCAGGCTGACCGTGCTTCCGGCATCGTCAGTAACCTCAGGAGATTGGTTTAGCGATTGCTAAGGCGCAACGTCGTGCACGTTTGTAGTCGGATCGTCAAAGTCATCTCCACCAAATCGATAGTTATCATCTCATCGAAAGATCGGGACACCGTCGCCTCTATCAAGTGGTATCAGTTTTTAGGTTGCTCGGTGAGAATTTCCAGTTTTCCTAGATTAGATTTATTTTCTTACCTATTGTCCAAGAAAAAGCCACAAAAAAGAGTTAGATCTATTCATCCTTGGTCCAAGCCAGTCTGAGCCTTTGCAATTTTCTTTTCATTGCTTGCATAGTTGAATTATCGGTTGCATCGTCGTGTCGAGTTGCTGGTCTTAGTGTCTAGTTCGTTTAGAGTTTCGAGTTCTGTTCACATTAGTCACGCCACCGCTGCATCATTATCTCTTCCGCTGTCCACCACCCATCCATCAATTTCCACCACGTGCTACCCACCATTCATTGTCATAATAATAGTTGAGATCGTTCACATCTTCACTTGATCCAATCTGCATCTTATCTAGTTTGTTTTGGAAAGAGGGAGAAAAAAAGAGAGAAAAAAAACGAGAGAAAAAAAAGAGAAAAAAAAGTCAGAGAAAAAAAGGAAAGAAAGAAAAAAAAGTGTGAGGAAAAAAAAGAGAAAAAAAAACAAAATTCGGATCTTTTTAGACTCAATCTCGTAGTTGAATTCGGATTGGAATCTGTTTTGTGCACTGTTCAGTAAAACAGCTTGGTTGTTGTTTCACATCATTATCTTTACTGCCGTTGTGATCTTCACTTATATCTTGCTGTCCAGAGCTACTTAGTATCCTTCATTGATGCTGGTTGTGCTACGACGTGACCTCATTAGTGTTCTAGGCTCGCGTCTCTAGTTCGGTCTAGCCTAGGACCAGCACAGTACCGTCGTTGAGCGTTTATTCAACATTGCATCTCTGAATTGATTATTGCTAATCTTTTGCTACCATATATAGCCAACCCAGCTCCACATATTTCTACACCGTGTATACGCACGTTCCCCTGGCAATCGCTTTACACAATCTTCGGAGTTATTTGACACCGCTGGTTGCCTGTCACCACCTGCCGCATGGTAAGAACTTGTAAGATATTGATATTTGCTTTACTGTGAGCACTTTACAACCACATCCTAGTAGTTCATAGGAACATTATTCTCGAATTTTGGTTCTTGTTTCTACTAATCATGACAGGTTCCAGAGATAGAAGTTCTTGGACGACGGACACATCTTCACCATCACGAGAGTTGGGACAACACACACAAGCATATGGTCAGGTTATCTCTTTACCATCATTTGAGGGTAGATTTAATCCTACTATTTATCTAGCTTGGGAGCTTGAAGTAGAACAAGTTTTTAGTCACCATGATTTTTCTGAACTTGAGAGAGTACGAGCTACCATTAGAGCATTTACTGGTTTTGCTTCTGTTTGGTGGAGTGTACATTGTAAGAAAAATATTGATAACCAACCCACAACTTGGAAAGTTTTGAAAGCTGTAATGAGACAACAATTTTTTCCTCCTTACTATCGTCGTGAATTGCGTTGCAAATTGGAGCAATTAAAACAAGGCAGTAACAATGTTCATGCTTACTACCAAGAGTTCAAATCTTATATGCATCATTGTGACATAGAAGAATCTCAGGATGATACAATGAATAGATTTTTTGGTGGTTTGAACCATGATATTCAGGCAAGATTTCGGTATATTCCTCGTTGCATTACTGGTATGTATGTCCGTGCTTGTACCTTTGAGAGACAGATACAGGAGGATGCATTGGGTGACTACAACAACTACTATTCCAGTTCATGCTCACCATCGCCGGTTGGTTACTCCACTATTGCACCTACTAGAGCAGCCCCACCTCGGATTGTGAGCGCAATATCATCTCAATAGTATGGTACATTGTCAACGTCCGTACCTACATCAGCTACATCTTTGCGAGGTAACAGTAAAGGTATTGATGATATAACTTCACATGAGAATGAAGCATGCCTAGTTAACTTGAATGCATCATGTGTTGAGTTACCTGTTGATTTGAGCACACCATCTATTTTAGAGACTCTTGTTACTGTCATGAATGCGTCATGTGATCAAACAACTGAAATATCAACAATTTTGAGTGCACCCATTGAATTAACTGTTGATGCAAAACAACCAATGTTTAATCATTTTGATATGACCTCTAATCTTGATGATGATTCTGTGTCCAATGACTTATTGCATGTTTGCTTATTTAAGCATGTTGTAGCATGTAAATTTGATGCAAGTAAGGTTTATTCATCAAAGTTAGGATGGTTTAATGATGAACATTGCCAATCTTTTGAAGAGAATAAGAGCTTCACTTATATGTGCAAACTGAGTTCCAATATTTTCATGCCTTCTACTTCCTGTGATAATTTTTTGGCTTTAGATTTTATGAACAATGAAAGTTACTCATGTATACATGTGACATATGTGCAAAAATCAAGGGAAGTTAAAATGGATGACATATACATATACAACATGTACACCTTGTCTCTTTTGTTAGCCATATTTCAGATTAAGCAATGCCGAGGACGGCTTTATTTTCAAAAAAGAGGAGGATGATGAGGACATGACTACCTTGGATACGACCAAAAATATTTCATACATGCATATTTGTCAGGTGATTTCTAATGCAAACTATTCAATAATCTATTTATGTTATCCAGAACAAAAATACTTCACACACTTTTGTGTTTTGTCTAATTGCAGGTGTATGGGACATTTGTACAATCCACATATGAAGACAAGGGAAAAGGAGAAGTTTAGGTTGTGTTCAAAAAGTCCTCTCACGTCACTTTTGGGCCAAGAGAAGATAGAGTCCAAGTCTCTCACGTTCTGGATTCAGATTCGGACTGCACAGACATACCTGACTCAAAACGCCAACAACTTTTTCATACGGACTCCGAATTGGGTGATTCTTTTTTTGTTGGAAACTAGATTTCGTGCTCTTTCCAACCCAATTGGATTCACCTTCAAATTCATCCGGAGCGTTGAGTTACGGACGAAACAATCTGACGTTGCAGCAGAATCCGAGTCAAACTACAAGCCCAAAGGTGTTGCATCACCTCCACTTGGGCCCATGAGCCTTGTACGACCTAGGGTTAGTTTTAGGCTGCCTTGGGACGTCCTCCCACCTCCTTGGCCGCCACCCCTTGCTCCTATATAAGTAGATCCATCTAGTAGCTTTTTCCTGGGGATTTGTTTAGTTAAAAGTTAGCCATTGCAACTTCGTGTATTTCGTTTGTGTCCAACGACCAGACAAAGACCGCTTACGGATCCCCACCATTATCAATACCTCATATATATTTGCAATATTCAGATTGCTTTATCATATTCTTGCTCGTTCTTCGATTGCTTGCAGGAATAGACCTTCGTGGTCAGGCTGACCGTGCTTCCGGCATCGTCAGTAACCTCAGGAGATTGGTTTAGCGATTGCTAAGGCGCAACGTCGTGCACGTTTGTAGTCGGATCGTCAAAGTCATCTCCACCAAATCGATAGTTATCATCTCATCGAAAGATTGGGACACCCTCGCCTCTATCAAGTGGTATCAGTTTTTAGGTTGCTCGGTGAGAATTTCCAGTTTTCCTAGATTAGATTTATTTTCTTACCTATTGTCCAAGAAAAAGCCACAAAAAAGAGTTAGATCTATTCATCCTTGGTCCAAGCCAGTCTGAGCCTTTGCAATTTTCTTTTCATTGCTTGCATAGTTGAATTATCGGTTGCATCGTCGTGTCGAGTTGCTGGTCTTAGTGTCTAGTTCGTTTAGAGTTTCGAGTTCTGTTCACATTAGTCACGCCACCGCTGCATCATTATCTCTTCCGCTGTCCACCACCCATCCATCAATTTCCACCACGTGCTACCCACCATTCATTGTCATAATAATAGTTGAGATCGTTCACATCTTCACTTGATCCAATCTGCATCTTATCTAGTTTGTTTTGGAAAGAGGGAGAAAAAAAGAGAGAATAAAAACGAGAGAAAAAAAAAGTCAGAGAAAAAAAGGAGAGAAAGAAAAAAAAGTGTGAGGAAAAAAAGAGAAAAAAAAACAAAATTCGGATCTTTTTAGACTCAATCTCGTAGTTGAATTCGGATTGGAATCTGTTTTGTGCACTGTTCAGTAAAACAGCTTGGCTGTTGTTTCACATCATTATCTTTACTGCCGTTGTGATCTTCACTTATATCTTGCTGTCCAGAGCTACTTAGTATCCTTCATTGATGCTGGTTGTGCTACGACGTGACCTCATTAGTGTTCTAGGCTCGCGTCTCTAGTTCGGTCTAGCCTAGGACCAGCACAGTACCGTCGTTGAGCGTTTATTCAACATTGCATCTCTGAATTGATTATTGCTAATCTTTTGCTACCATATATAGCCAACCCAGCTCCACATATTTCTACACCGTGTATACGCACGTTCCCCTGGCAATCGCTTTACACAATCTTCGGAGTTATTTGACACCGCTGGTTGCCTGTCACCACCTGCCGCATGGTAAGAACTTGTAAGATATTGATATTTGCTTTACTGTGAGCACTTTACAACCACATCCTAGTAGTTCATAGGAACATTATTCTTGAATTTTGGTTCTTGTTTCTACTAATCATGACAGGTTCCAGAGATAGAAGTTCTTGGACGACGGACACATCTTCACCATCACGAGAGTTGGGACAACACACACAAGCATATGGTCAGGTTATCTCTTTACCATCATTTGAGGGTAGATTTAATCCTACTATTTATCTAGCTTGGGAGCTTGAAGTAGAACAAGTTTTTAGTCACCATGATTTTTCTGAACTTGAGAGAGTACGAGCTACCATTAGAGCATTTACTGGTTTTGCTTCTGTTTGGTGGAGTGTACATTGTAAGAAAAACATTGATAACCAACCCACAACTTGGAAAGTTTTGAAAGCTGTAATGAGACAACAATTTTTTCCTCCTTACTATCGTCGTGAATTGCGTTGCAAATTGGAGCAATTAAAACAAGGCAGTAACAATGTTCATGCTTACTACCAAGAGTTCAAATCTTATATGCATCATTGTGACATAGAAGAATCTCAGGATGATACAATGAATAGATTTTTTGGTGGTTTGAACCATGATATTCAGGCAAGATTTCGGTATATTCCTCGTTGCATTATTGGTATGTATGTCCGTGCTTGTACCTTTGAGAGACAGATACAGGAGGATGCATTGGGTGACTACAACAACTACTATTCCAGTTCATGCTCACCATCGCCGGTTGGTTACTCCACTATTGCACCTACTAGAGCAGCCCCACCTCGGATTGTGAGCGCAATATCATCTCAATAGTATGGTACATTGTCAACGTCCGTACCTACATCAGCTACATCTTTGCGAGGTAACAGTAAAGGTATTGATGATATAACTTCACATGAGAATGAAGCATGCCTAGTTAACTTGAATGCATCATGTGTTGAGTTACCTGTTGATTTGAGCACACCACCTATTTTAGAGACTCTTGTTACTGTCATGAATGCGTCATGTGATCAAACAACTGAAATATCAACAATTTTGAGTGCACCCATTGAATTAACTGTTGATGCAAAACAACCAATGTTTAATCATTTTGATATGACCTCTAATCTTGATGATGATTCTGTGTCCAATGACTTATTGCATGTTTGCTTATTTAAGCATGTTGTAGCATGTAAATTTGATGCAAGTAAGGTTTATTCATCAAAGTTAGGATGGTTTAATGATGAACATTGCCAATCTTTTGAAGAGAATAAGAGCTTCACTTATATGTGCAAACTGAGTTCCAATATTTTCATGCCTTCTACTTCCTGTGATAATTTTTTGGCTTTAGATTTTATGAACAATGAAAGTTACTCATGTATACATGTGACATATGTGCAAAAATCAAGGGAAGTTAAAATGGATGACATATACATATACAACATGTACACCTTGTCTCTTTTGTTAGCCATATTTCAGATTAAGCAATGCCGAGGACGGTTTTATTTTCAAAAAAGGGGAGGATGATGAGGACATGACTACCTTGGATACGACCAAAAATATTTCATACATGCATATTTGTCAGGTGATTTCTAATGCAAACTATTCAATAATCTATTTATGTTATCCAGAACAAAAATACTTCACACACTTTTGTGTTTTGTCTAATTGCAGGTGTATGGGACATTTGTACAATCCACATATGAAGACAAGGGAAAAGGAGAAGTTTAGGTTGTGTTCAAAAAGTCCTCTCACGTCACTTTTGGGCCAAGAGAAGATAGAGTCCAAGTCTCTCACGTTCTGGATTCAGATTCGGACTGCACAGACATACCTGACTCAAAACGCCAACAACTTTTTCATACGGACTCCGAATTGGGTGATTCTTTTTTTGTTGGAAACTAGATTTCGTGCTCTTTCCAACCCAATTGGATTCACCTTCAAATTCATCCGGAGCGTTGAGTTACGGACGAAACAATCTGACGTTGCAGCAGAATCCGAGTCAAACTACAAGCCCAAAGGTGTTGCATCACCTCCACTTGGGCCCATGAGCCTTGTACGACCTAGGGTTAGTTTTAGGCTGCCTTGGGACGTCCTCCCACCTCCTTGGCCGCCACCCCTTGCTCCTATATAAGTAGATCCATCTAGTAGCTTTTTCCTGGGGATTTGTTTAGTTAAAAGTTAGCCATTGCAACTTCGTGTATTTCGTTTGTGTCCAACGACCAGACAAAGACCGCTTACGGATCCCCACCATTATCAATACCTCATATATATTTGCAATATTCAGATTGCTTTATCATATTCTTGCTCGTTCTTCGATTGCTTGCAGGAATAGACCTTCGTGGTCAGGCTGACCGTGCTTCCGGCATCGTCAGTAACCTCAGGAGATTGGTTTAGCGATTGCTAAGGCGCAACGTCGTGCACGTTTGTAGTCGGATCGTCAAAGTCATCTCCACCAAATCGATAGTTATCATCTCATCGAAAGATCGGGACACCCTCGCCTCTATCAAGTGGTATCAGTTTTTAGGTTGCTCGGTGAGAATTTCCAGTTTTCCTAGATTAGATTTATTTTCTTACCTATTGTCCAAGAAAAAGCCACAAAAAAGAGTTAGATCTATTCATCCTTGGTCCAAGCCAGTCTGAGCCTTTTCAATTTTCTTTTCATTGCTTGCATAGTTGAATTATCGGTTGCATCGTCGTGTCGAGTTGCTGGTCTTAGTGTCTAGTTCGTTTAGAGTTTCGAGTTCTGTTCACATTAGTCACGCCACCGCTGCATCATTATCTCTTCCGCTGTCCACCACCCATCCATCAATTTCCACCACGTGCTACCCACCATTCATTGTCATAATAATAGTTGAGATCGTTCACATCTTCACCAATCTGCATCTTATCTAGTTTGTTTTGGAAAGAGGGAGAAAAAAAGAGAGAAAAAAAACGAGAGAAAAAAAAGAGAAAAAAAAGTCAGAGAAAAAAAGTAAAGAAAGAAAAAAAAGTGTGAGGAAAAAAAAGAGAAAAAAAAACAAAATTCGGATCTTTTTAGACTCAATCTCGTAGTTGAATTCGGATTGGAATCTGTTTTGTGCACTGTTCAGTAAAACAGCTTGGTTGTTGTTTCACATCATTATCTTTACTGCCGTTGTGATCTTCACTTATATCTTGCTGTCCAGAGCTACTTAGTATCCTTCATTGATGCTGGTTGTGCTACGACGTGACCTCATTAGTGTTCTAGGCTCGCGTCTCTAGTTCGGTCTAGCCTAGGACCAGCACAGTACCGTCGTTGAGCGTTTATTCAACATTGCATCTCTGAATTGATTATTGCTAATCTTTTGCTACCATATATAGCCAACCCAGCTCCACATATTTCTACACCGTGTATACGCACGTTCCCCTGGCAATCGCTTTACACAATCTTCGGAGTTATTTGACACCGCTGGTTGCCTGTCACCACCTGCCGCATGGTAAGAACAACAGACTCGTTTTTTTTCCGAGACCTACGCAGGCAAGGAAACACGAATCGGAATTGAGATTGATCTCAAGAACAAACCTAATATGAGAAGAACTCGGATTGGTGGTGGATATATGGTTACAGATTGGTGGTGGTATATGGATACAGATTGGTGGTGGTATATGGATACGGATTTGTGGTGGTATATGGATACGGATTCAGAACGGTGGCGGATAAGCAATGGTGGTAGATGGGCGATGATGATGGTGCGGTGGCGGCGTGACAACTTATGACCAGAACTCGAAACTCTAAAAGACTAGACTCTAAGACCAGCAACTTCACACGACGATGCAACCGCAAATTCAACAAAGCAAAAACCCTAAAAAGATTATGCAAAGGCTCAGATTGGTTCGGATATGATGAACTAACCCTAATTTTTTTTGTGGCTTTTTCGTGGACTGTAGGTATGAAGAACATACTCGATCTAATCTACGAAAAACTGTAAAAATCTCACCGAGCAACCTGGAAATCTGATACCACTTGATAGAGGCAAAGGTGTCCCGATGTTTCGATGAGATGGTGGCTATCGTTTTCTGTGGGAGTCGACCTTGACGATCCGACTATGAACGTGCGAGACGTCGCGCCTTAGCAATCGCTAAACCAACTTCCGAGGGGTTATTGACCACGCCGGAGCAAGATCAACCTGACCACGAGGGCCTGTTTTCTGCGAGCAAACGAAGAACAAGCAAGAAACTGAGATTGCAATCTGGATATTGCGAATATAAGATGAAAGCTTTATTGATCAAGGTGGGGTTCGGTGACGTCTTGGTCTGGTCGTTGGACACAAACGAAGTACGCGAAGTTGCAGCTATGGTGAACTTTTAATCTAAACAAAACCCAAAGTCTAAACGACGCCCTAAGGGCTGTATATATGGAGGAAGAGAGGGGAATTTCGTGGCCCTTGAGGGTGGGGTCCGAAACCAACCCTAACTCTTGTTTCCCCACACATACGGACTCTAAAAATAGCCCATACTTAAGTATTTCGAAATTACATGGGCCTGGCCCATTAATAAGGTGACGCAGCACCTAGAATAGCCTATGGACGAATATTATGAAGTGGCATCTTGTATATTTCGTCCAAGGCTTCATGCACTCCTTATGGCGGCTTTACAGTCCTGAAATCATCACTTGTAACTCCGTTCTTGATCCCCTTGCGCATGCCATCAACTCCATGTGTGTTCTTGCTCCAATGTTCATCCTTCTCCAAGCTAGGCCCTTCATTTGTAAGCAAAACAAATGTATCCAATTTAGGCAGCATCATAATCTCATGAACATTAGAATCATTACCTGGTAATTGATGTCCTCATCATCCTCCCCTTCTTGAAATGAAAGTACCTGGTAATTTAATTGGCGTGCGCGAGCTCTAGTAATTGGTCCAATATATGTAACAGTAGGGGCTGTGGGAGTAACAATGGTATTGATGTCCTCATCATCCTCCCCTTCTTGAAATAAAGTCGTCCTCGACGGAAGCGCATCTTCCTCACCCAAATAAGGCTTCAAATCTGCAATGTTAAAAGTGGGACTAACCCCAAAATCTACAGGTAGCTCAAGTTTATATGCATTATCATTTATTTTCTCTAACACCTTAAAAGGACCATCAGCACGTGGCATTAGCTTTGATTTGCGCAGATTAGGAAATCTATCGTTACGCAAATGTAACCAAACAAGATCCCCAGGCGCAAACACAACATGTTTTCTACCCTTATCTCCAGCAAGTTTATATTTAGCATTCATACGCTCAATGTTTTCCTTAGTTAACTCATGCATTTTTAAAATCAATTCAGAACGTTCTTTAGCATCAAAATTAACCTTCTCCGAAGATGGAAGAGGCAACAAATCAATAGGTGCACGAGGTAGGAAACCATACACAATTTCAAAAGGGCACATCTTAGTAGTAGAATGCAATGAACGATTATAAGCAAATTCAATATGAGGCAAGCATTCTTCCCACATTTTCTTGTTATTCTTCAAAACAGCCCTAAGCATAGTAGACAATGTTCTACTGACTACTTCAGTTTGTCCATCAGTTTGGGGGTGACAAGTAGTACTAAAAAGCAGCTTAGTCCCCAACTTAGCCCATAAACATCTCCAAAAGTGGCTAAGAAATTTAGTATCACGATCTGAAACAATAGTATTTGGCACACCATGTAAGCGAATAATTTCACGAAAGAACAAATCAGCAACATTAACAGCATCATCGCTTTTATGACATGGTATAAAGTGTGCCATTTTCGAGAACCTATCCACGACAACAAATATGCTATCCCTCCCCTTCTTTGTTCGAGGTAAACCTAAAACAAAGTCCATAGATATATCCTCCCAAGGAACACTAGGTACAGGCAAAGGCATATATAAACCATGAGGATTGAGTCGTGACTTAGCTCTTTGACATGTAGTGCAGCGAGCAACAAAACGCTCAACATCCCGTCTCATCTTTGGCCAAAAGAAATGTGTAGCAAGTATATCCTCCGTCTTCTTGACGCCAAAGTGTCCCATTAATCCTCCTCCATGCGCCTCCTGCAACAACAAAAGACGAACGGAGCTAGCTGGAATGCATAGCTTGTTAGCACGAAACACAAATCCATCGTTAAGAACGAACTTGTTCCAAGTTCTCCCTTCCTTACAATTCTGCAATACATCTTTAAATTCAGCATCATGAACATATTGATCTTTGATGGTCTCCAAACCAAATATTTTAAAGTCAAGTTGTGAAAGCATAGTATAACGACGAGACAAGGCATCAGCAATAACATTTTCTTTACCCTTCTTGTGTTTAATGACATAAGGGAAAGTCTCAATGAATTCAACCCATTTAGCATGTCTACGGTTCAGTTTTGCTTGACTTTTAATGTGTTTCAAAGATTCATGATCAGAATGTATAACAAATTCCTTGGGCCATAAATAATGTTGCCATGTTTCTAAGGTCCGAACAAGAGCATATAATTCTTTATCATAAGTAGAATAGTTCAGACTAGGCCCACTCAATTTTTCAGAAAAGTATGCAACAGGTTTTCCATCTTGTAATAACACACCTCCTAATCCAATTCCACTAGCATCACATTCAAGCTCAAAAGTCTTATTGAAATTAGGAAGTTGGAGTAAAGGAGCATGTGTCAACTTATCTTTCAATACAGTGAAGGCTTCTTCCTGTGCGGTACCCCAAACAAAAGGCACATCCTTCTTTGTAAGCTCGTTGAGAGGTGCAGCAATGGTGCTGAAATCTCTCACAAAACGCCTATAGAAACCAGCGAGGCCAAGGAAACTCCTCACTTGTGTGACCGTTTTGGGCTGCGGCCAACTCTCAATAGCTTCAATCTTGGCTTTATCAACTTCAATTCCCTGTGGAGTAACAACATAGCCAAGAAAAGATACTCGGTCGGTGCAAAAGGTGCACTTTCCAAGGTTACCAAACAAACGTGCATCACGTAGAGCAATAAAAACAGCACGTAAATGTTCCAAATGTTCCTCCAAAGATTTGCTATAAATCAATATGTCATCAAAGTAAACTACCACAAATCGTCCAATGAAAGCACGTAAAACTTCGTTCATTAACCTCATGAAAGTACTAGGTGCATTAGTTAACCCAAAAGGCATGACTAACCACTCATATAATCCAAACTTAGTTTTAAATGCTGTTTTCCATTCATCTCCCAATTTCATACGAATTTGATGGTAACCACTACGCAAATCAACTTTGGAGAATATTGTAGAGCCACTCAATTCATCAAGCATATCATCTAGCCTAGGAATAGGATGACGATAACGAATAGTAATATTATTAATGCCTCTACAATCAACGCACATACGCTACGTACCATCCTTTTTCGGCACTAAAATGATAGGAACAGCACAAGGACTAAGGGATTCGCGTATATAACCTTTGTCGAGCAGTTCTTGTACTTGACGCATAATCTCCTTCGTCTCCTCTGGATTGGTACGGTATGGTGCCCGGTTGGGTAATGATGCACCAGGAATTAAGTCAATTTGATGCTCAATCCCGCGAATAGGTGGTAATCCCGGTGGCACGTCTTGTGGAAAGACGTCGGCGAACTCCTGCAAAATGTTAGTGACAGCAGGAGGCAAAGAGGAAGGCACGTCCTCGAATGAAAATAATGCCTCTTTGCACACAAAAGCATAGCAAACAGATTCGCTAAAATCTAGATCATCAATATCAGATTTGGTGGCAAGTAAACATGCACTTTTCAATTTAATTTCAGAAGCAACACTAGATTGTTTATTATTATTAGGCTGCATTTGTTGCTCAAATTCTTTTGCCACAGTCTGATTTTCACTCTTAGTTTTCTCCTGTTTTGCTTTATTAGCTCTATTAATATCATCTTTCAAAATGGAATCAGGAGTCATAGGAAGCAAAGTAATATTTTTATCCTTATGAACAAGAGTATACTGATTGTTTCTACCATGGTGAATAGAATTTTTATCAAATTGTCATGGTCTACCAAGTAATAAGGAACATGCTTGCATCGGTACCACATCACAATCAACATAATCAGCATATGTAGAGATACTAAAATGCACACGAACAGTACGTGTTACCTTAACCTTGCCGATGTTGTTGAACCATTGGATGTAGTAAGGATATGGATGTGGTCTGGTGGTGAGAGATAGCTTCTCCACCATCTCGATGCTAGCCAAGTTGTTGCAACTCCCTCCATCTATGATCACGCGAACAGAACGTTCCTTCACAACTCCCTTTGTATGGAACAAATTATGCCTCTGATTTTGCTCAGCTTGTGTAACCTGCACACTCAAAACACGTTGAGCAACTAAACATTCATACCTGTCAGCATCTTCAGGAGCCATGTATTGCGTCTCATGATCAGAATCGTCTCCACCGTGTTCGTCACGTGTAATAAGAGCCAAAGTCTCCTCATCATAGTCACTAGCGGACTCATACCCACCATCCTCAGTAACAATCATCACACGCTTAGATGGGCATTCTCTCGCATAATGACCTCCACCCTTGCAACGTCGACAAATAATATCATGTGTTTGCCCTGTTGATGCCATGGATGAAGAAGAGCTCTTTGCAGGCCCAGAAGGTGTGCTCTTGGCAGATAGTGGTGATTGTGCCTGCTTTATTGTATCACGGTTGGAGGTGGCAGCCGACGGAGGCGCCGGTGTAGCAGAACATGTGGAAGTAGATGATGCACGTGGTGTCCATGAAGAAGGTCGACCTGCAGAAAAGTTAGTCCGCGCCAATGCCTGTCGATCCTGCACTTCACGTTCAGCTTTACAAGCAAGATGGAATAAACGAGTGATATTAGTATACTCCTTATACTCTAGAATCGTCTGAATCTCTCTATTTAATCCACCCATAAAACGTGCAAGCATAGCTTCATTCTCCTCAACAATACCACATCTAATCATGCCAGTTTGTAATTCCTGATAATATTCTTCTACAGAATTTTTTCCCTGTCTTAAGCGCTGCAATTTTTGAAGTAATTCACGTTGATAATATGGTGGAACCCAACGAGTACGCATAGCAGTTTTCAAAGCAGCCCAAGTAGCTGGAATGGGATATAATCTACAATGCTCAGACCACCAAACACATGCAAAACTAGTGAATGCACAAACAGCAGCAGGAACACGTCTCTCCTCGGGATATTGTAAACATGTAAATCGTTGTTCAGTTTCTAACTCCCAAGTAAGATATATATCAGGAACATATCTACCCTCAAATGGTGGAATATTCAATTTTAGTTTAGGGAGATGGTCATGATCTCGTACCTGAAGGTGAGCCCTGGTGGTTGCTGTGCTGTTGGTGGCACGTAGTTCTGATTTTGATCAACCTCATCCTCATAATCTCCCACATAAGCATCCTCCTCCACATCAGCAGTAGGAGCCACAGAAGTATCAACAGCAGCACCAGCAGTTTGGCCCGACTGAAGAGGGACACGGCTCGCTCGGCGGAGGGCTGTTTCCCGACGTGGAGGTAGTCGGTGTTGTTGCTGTTGTTGCAGAGGTGCGGCAGGAGCAGCCGGTGGTGGTGGTGGAAAACGCGACAGCAATTCAGCAAACTTGTTATCGAGCTTTGTTTCAAACGTCTTCTCCATGCCATCTATCTTCTCCATGGTCTCTTCAAATCTGTTTATCACATCTTGCACCTGTCCATTCATCATTTGCTGAAACGTATCATGAAGCTCCTTGTTTGTCAAGTTCTCCCAGTCAGTCTCGTCGGCTTGTGATCCTGGCATGGTTAGCAGCAATAGAAACACACAAGAATATGATCCTACAGACTACTAACAAGTGGTGGTGGTGGCGGGTGTCACAAATCCGTCAAGCAAGTCTCAAATTCTTACCAGTTCTTACCCCGCAGCAGGCGGTGATCGGCAACCGTTGTAGTCAAAAACTCTCAAAAGCTTGGATAGAGCGATTGCCAGGGAGAGTCAAACGCACGACGTAGATGTATGTGGAGCTGGGAAGGCTTATAGTATGGTAGCAAAAAGGGTCAGCAATAATCAATTCAGAGATGCAAAGTTGAATAAACGCTCAACGACGGTACTGTGCTGGTCCTAGGCTAGACCGTGCTAGAGACGCGAGCCTAGAACACTAACAAAATCACGGCGCTGCACGTAAATAAGGGAAAAGCACACTCTGGAACTCTCTCTTTTTTTTCGCTCTCTTTTTTTTGCGCTCCTTTTTTTTGCGCTTTTCTTTTTTTTTTGCGCTCCTCTTTTTTTTTGCGAAAAATCACTATAATGGCGAGTGTCTCAAAACTCTTCCCTCGTCAAACTGATAGGATGGGCACGAAAAAAAATTCACTTTTTTTTCGGAAATCAGGGGAGCGACGACGAAAAAGTGCGACAAAAAATCACTATGATGGCACGTGGCTCAAAAGACTCAGAAAAGTCTAAAAATAGGATAGGGAAAAAAAATTTTGCCCGTGAAAATTTTGGCCTAAAAACTGCCCGGGGGTCTCCAGACTCTTTTTTTTTCCGAGACCTACGCAGGCAAGGAAACACGAATCGGAATTTAGATTGATCTCAAGAACAAACCTAATATGAGAAGAACTCGGATTGGTGGTGGATATATGGTTGTGGTATATGGCAGCGGTGGTGGTATATGGTAGCGGTGGTGGTATATGGATACAGATTGGTGGTGGTATATGGATACGGATTGGTGGTGGTATATGGATATGGATTCAGAGCGGTGGCGGATAAGCAAAAGTGGTAGATGGGCGATGATGATGGTGCGGCGGCGGCGTGACAACTTGTGACCAGAACTCGAAACTCTAAAAGACTAGACTCTAAGACCAGCAACTTGACACGACGATGCAACCGCAAATTCAACAAAGAAAAAACCCTAAAAAGATTATGCAAAGGCTCAGATTGGTTCGGATATGATGAACTAACCCTAATTTTTTTTCTGGCTTTTTCGTGGACTGTAGGTATGAAGAACAGACTCGGTCTAATCTACGAAAAACTGTAAAATCTCACCGAGCAACCTGGAAATCTGATACCACTTGATAGAGGCTAAGGTGTCCCGATGTTTCGATGAGATGGTGGCTATCGTTTTCTGTGGGAGTTGACCTTGACGATCCGACTACGAACGTGCGAGACGTCGCGCCTTAGCAATCGCTAAACCAACTTCCGAGGGTTATTGACCACGCCGGAGCACGATCAACCTGACCACGAGGGTCTGTTTCCTGCGAGCAAACGAAGAACAAGCAAGAAACTGAGATTGCAATCTGGATATTGCGAATATAAGATGAAAGCTTTATTGATCAAGGTGGGGTTCTGTGACGTCTTGGTCTGGTCGTTGGACACAAACGAAGTACGCGAAGTTGCAGCTATGGCGAACTTTTAATCTAAACAAAACCCAAAGTCTAAACGACGCCCTAAGGGCTGTATATATGGAGGAAGAGGGGGGAATTTCGTGGCCCTTGAGGGTGGGGTCCGAAACCAACCCTAACTCTTGTTTCCCCACACATACGGACTCTAAAAATAGCCTATACTTATGTATTTCGAAATTACATGGGCCTGGCCCATTAATAAGGTGACGCAGCACCTAGAATAGCCTATGGACGAATATTATGAAGTGGCATCTTGTATATTTCGTCCAAGGCTTCATGCACTCCTTATGGCGGCTTCAAAGTCCTGAAATCATCACTTGTAACTCCGTTCTTGATCCCCTTGCGCATGCCATCAACTCCATTCGTGTTCTTGCTCCAATGTTCATCCTTCTCCAAGCTAGGACCTTCATTTATAAGCAAAACAAATGTATCCAATTTAGGCAGCATCATAATCTCATGAACATTAGAATCATTACCAAGAAACGAAAGTACCTGGTAATTTAATTGGCGTGCACGAGCTCTAGTAATTGGTCCAGTATATGTAACAGTAGGGGCTGTGGGTGTAACAATGGTATTGATGTCCTCATCATTTTGAGTGTGCAGGTTACACGAGCTGAGCAAAATCAGAGGCATAATTTGTTCCATACAAAGGGAGTTGTGAAGGAACGTTCTGTTCGCGTGATCATAGATGGAGGGAGTTGCAACAACTTGGCTAGCATCGAGATGGTGGAGAAGCTATCTCTCACCACAAGACCACATCCACATCCTTACTACATCCAATGGTTCAACAACAGCGGCAAGGTTAAGGTAACACGTACTGTTCGTGTGCATTTTAGTATCTCTACATATGCTGATTATGTTGATTGTGATGTGGTACCGATGCAAGCATGTTCCTTATTACTTGGTAGACCATGGCAATTTGATAAAAATTCTATTCACCATGGTAGAAACAATCAGTATACTCTTGTTCATAAGGATAAAAATATTACTTTGCTTCCTATGACTCCTGATTCCATTTTGAAAGATGATATTAATAGAGCTAATAAAGCAAAACAGGAGAAAACTAAGAGTGAAAATCAGATTGTGGCAAAAGAATTTGAGCAACAAATGCAGCCTAATAATAATAAACAATCTAGTGTTGCTTCTGAAATTAAATTGAAAAGTGCATGTTTACTTGCCACCAAATCTGATATTGATGATCTAGATTTTAGCAAATCTGTTTGCTATGCTTTTGTGTGCAAAGAGGCATTATTTTCATTCGAGGACGTGCCTTCCTCTTTGCCTCCTGCTGTCACTAACATTTTGCAGGAGTTCGCCGACGTCTTTCCACAAGACGTGCCACCGGGATTACCACCTATTCGCGGGATTGAGCATCAAATTGACTTAATTCCCGGTGCATCATTACCCAACCGGGCACCATACCGTACCAATCCAGAAGAGACGAAGGAGATTATGCGTCAAGTACAAGAACTGCTCGACAAAGGTTATATACGCGAATCCCTTAGTCCTTGTGCTGTTCCTATCATTTTAGTGCCGAAAAAGGATGGTACGTCGCGTATGTGCGTTGATTGTAGAGGCATTAATAATATTACTATTCGTTATCGTCATCCTATTCCTAGGCTAGATGATATGCTTGATGAATTGAGTGGCTCTACAATATTCTCCAAAGTTGATTTGCGTAGTGGTTACCATCAAATTCGTATGAAATTGGGAGATGAATGGAAAACAGCATTTAAAACTAAGTTTGGATTATATGAGTGGTTAGTCATGCCTTTTGGGTTAACTAATGCACCTAGTACTTTCATGAGGTTAATGAACGAAGTTTTACGTCCTTTCATTGGACGATTTGTGGTAGTTTACTTTGATGACATATTGATTTATAGCAAATCTTTGGAGGAACGTTTGGAACATTTACGTGCTGTTTTTATTGCTCTACGTGATGCACGTTTGTTTGGTAACCTTGGAAAGTGCACCTTTTGCACCGACCGAGTATCTTTTCTTGGCTATGTTGTTACCCCACAGGGAATTGAAGTTGATAAAGCCAAGATTGAAGCTATTGAGAGTTGGCCGCAGCCCAAAACGGTCACACAAGTGAGGAGTTTCCTTGGCCTCGCTGGTTTTTATAGGCGTTTTGTGAGAGATTTCAGCACCATTGCTGCACCTCTCAACGAGCTTACAAAGAAGGATGTACCTTTTGTTTGGGGTACCGCACAGGAAGACGCCTTCACGGTATTGAAAAATAAGTTGACACATGCTCCTTTACTCCAACTTCCTAATTTCAATAAGACTTTTGAGCTTGAATGTGATGCTAGTGGAATTGGATTAGGAGGTGTGTTATTACAAGATGGAAAACCCGTTGCATACTTTTCTGAAAAATTGAGTGGGCCTAGTCTGAACTATTCTACTTATGATAAAGAATTATATGCTCTTGTTCGGACCTTAGAAACATGGCAACATTATTTATGGCCCACGGAATTTGTTATACATTCTGATCATGAATCTTTGAAACACATTAAAAGTCAAGCAAAACTGAACCGTCGACATGCTAAATGGGTTGAATTCATTGAGACTTTCCCTTATGTGATTAAACACAAGAAGGGTAAAGAAAATGTTATTGCTGATGCCTTGTCTCGTCGTTATACTATGCTTTCACAACTTGACTTTAAAATATTTGGTTTGGAGAACATCAAGGATCAATATGTTAATGATGCTGAATTTAAAGATGTATTGCAGAACTGTAAGGAAGGGAGAACTTGGAACAAGTTCGTTCTTAACGATGGATTTGTGTTTTGTGCTAACAAGCTATGCATTCCAGCTAGCTCCGTTCGTCTTTTGTTGTTGCAGGAGGCGCATGGAGGAGGATTAATGGGACACTTCGGCGTCAAGAAGACGGAGGATATACTTGCTACACATTTCTTTTGGCCAAAGATGAGACGGGATGTTGAGCGTTTTGTTGCTCGCTGCACTACATGTCAAAGAGCTAAGTCACGACTCAATCCTCATGGTTTATATATGCCTTTGCCTGTACCTAGTGTTCCTTGGGAGGATATATCTATGGACTTTGTTTTAGGTTTACCTAGAACAAAGAAGGGGAGGGATAGCATATTTGTTGTCGTGGATAGGTTCTCGAAAATGGCACACTTTATACCATGTCATAAAAGCGATGATGCTGTTAATGTTGCTGATTTGTTCTTTCGTGAAATTATTCGCTTACATGGTGTGCCAAATACTATTGTTTCAGATCGTGATACTAAATTTCTTAGCCACTTTTGGAGATGTTTATGGGCTAAGTTGGGGACTAAGCTGCTTTTTAGTACTACTTGTCACCCCCAAACTGATGGACAAACTGAAGTAGTCAATAGAACATTGTCTACTATGCTTAGGGCTGTTTTGAAGAATAACAAGAAAATGTGGGAAGAATGCTTGCCTCATATTGAATTTGCTTATAATCGTTCATTGCATTCTACTACTAAGATGTGCCCTTTTGAAATTGTGTATGGTTTCCTACCTCGTGCACCTATTGATTTGTTGCCTCTTCCATCTTCGGAGAAGGTTAATTTTGATGCTAAAGAACGTTCTGAATTGATTTTAAAAATGCATGAGTTAACTAAGGAAAACATTGAGCGTATGAATGCTAAATATAAACTTGCTGGAGATAAGGGTAGAAAACATGTTGTGTTTGCACCTGGAGATCTTGTTTGGTTACATTTGCGTAAAGATAGATTTCCTAATCTGCGCAAATCAAAGCTAATGCCATGTGCTGATGGTCCTTTTAAGGTTTTAGAGAAAATAAATGATAATGCATATAAACTTGAGCTACCTGCAGATTTTGGGGTTAGTCCCACTTTTAATATTGCAGATTTGAAGCCTTATTTGGGTGAGGAAGATGAGCTTCCGTCGAGGACGACTTCATTTCAAGAAGGGGAGGATGATGAGGACATCAATACCATTGTTACATCCACAGCCCCTACTGTTACATATACTGGACCAATTACTAGAGCTCGCGCACGCCAATTAAATTACCAGGTACTTTCGTTTCTTGGTAATGATTCTAATGTTCATGAGATTATGATGCTGCCTAAATTGGATACATTTGTTTTGCTTTCAAATGAAGGGCCTAGCTTGGAGAAGGATGAACATTGGAGCAAGAACACGCATGAAGTTGATGGCATGCGCAAGGGGATCAAGAACGGAGTTACAAGTGATGATTTCAGGACTTTGAAGCCGCCATAAGGAGTGCATGAAGCCATGGACGAAATATACAAGGTGCCACTTCATAATATTCGTCCATAGGCTATTCTAGGTGCTGCGTCACCTTATTAATGGGCCAGGCCCATGTAATTTCGAAATACTTAAGTATAGGCTATTTTTAGAGTCCGTATGTGTGGGGAAACAAGAGTTAGGGTTGGTTTCGGACCCCACCCTCAAGGGCCACGAAATTCCCCTCTCTTCCTCCATATATACAGCCCTTAGGGCGTCGTTTAGACTTTGGGTCTTGTTTAGATTAAAAGTTCGCCATAGCTGCAACTTCGCGTACTTCGTTTGTGTCCAACGACCAAACCAAGACGTCACAGAACCCCACCTTGATCAATAAAGCTTTCATCTTATATTCGCAATATCCAGATTGCAATCTCAGTTTCTTGCTTGTTCTTCGTTTGCTCGCAGGAAACAGGCCCTCGTGGTCAGGTTGATCGTGCTCCGGCGTGGTCAATAACCCCTCAGAAGTTGGTTTAGCGATTGCTAAGGCGCGACGTCTCGCACGTTCGTAGTCGGATCGTCAAGGTCGACTCCCACAGAAAATGATAGCCACCATCTCATCGAAACATCGGGACACCTTTGCCTCTATCATTACTGTTCTTTGGTTCCTTGTCTGTACGCAAGAACGGATGACAGTGATCGAATGAGTGTGACGAATACCAAGATGTAGTCGAGGTGGTCGTTGTTGATGACGCGTCCGTGGCGAAGATGATGAGGACATCAATACCATTGTTACACCCACAGCCCCTACTGCTATACATACTGGACCGATTACTAGAGCTCGCGCACGCCAATTGAATTATCAGGTACTTTCGTTTCTTGGTAACGATTCTAATGTTCATGAGAATATGATGCTGCCTAAATTGGATACATTTGTTTTGCTTACAAATGAAGGGCCTAGCTTGGACAAGAAAGATGAACCTTGGAGCAAGTTCAAGCATGGAGATGATGGCATGCGCAAGGGGAACAAGAATGGAGTTACAAGTGATGATTCCAGGACTCTGAAGCCACCATAATGAGTGCATGAAGCATGGGACGAAATATACAAGATGCCACTTCATAAATTTCGTCCAGAGGTTATTTTAGGTGCTGCGTCACCTTATTATTGGGCCAGACCCATGTATTTTCGAAGTACTTAAGTATAGGCTGTTTTTAGAGTCCGTATGTGTGGGGAAACAAGAGTTAGGGTTGGTTTCGGACCCCTCCACCAAGGGCCACGAAATTCCCCCTCTCTCCTCCATATATACAGCCCTTAGGGCATCGTTTAGACTTTGGGTTTTGTTTAGATTAAAAGTTCGCCATAGCTGCAACTTCGCGTACTTCGTTTGTGTTCAACGACCAGACCAAGGCGTCATAGAACCCCACCTTGATCAATAAAGCTTTCATCTTATATTCGCAATATCCAGATTGCAATCTCAGTTTCTTGCTTGTTCTTCGTTTGCTTGCAGGAAACAGACCCTCATGGTCAGGTTGATCGTGCTCCGGCGTGGTCAATAACCTTCGGAAGTTGGTTTAGCGATTGCTAAGGCGCGACGTCTCGCACGTTCGTAGTCGGATCGTCAAGGTCGACCCCCACAGAAAATGATAGCCACCATCTCATCGAAACATCGGGACACCTTTGCCTCTATCAAGTGGTATCAGATTTTCAGGTTGCTCGGTGAGATTTTACAGTTTTTCGTAGTTTAGATCGAGTCTATTCTTCGTACCTATAGTCCACGAAAAAGCCAAAAAAAATTAGGGTTAGTTCATCCTATCCGAACCAATCTGAGCCTTTGCATAATCTTTTCTGTATTTGCTTTGTTGAATTTGCGGTTGCATCGTCGTGTCAAGTTGCTGGTCTTAGCGTCTAGTCCTTTAGAGTTTCGAGTTCTGTTCACAGGTTGTCACGTCGCCGCTGCCATATATCACCACCGCATCGTCATCATCGCTGCTGCCATATACCACCACCACACCAACTTCATCGTCGCTGCCATATTCACCACCAATCCGAGTCCATATACGCCACCACATATCCGCCGCCATCACGCCAATCCGAGTTCACCTGCAACATATATCCGCCACCATTCTGATTTCCACCAGATTCATCGCCGCCACCAGTCCGAGATTCCACCAGATTCATCTCCGCCACCAGTCCTAGTCCGAGTCCAGTAATTGTTGCATTGTTTTCGAGTTCCAGATCACACCATACTTCGAGTCATGACAGAGTAGGACTCCTGAGATTCCGTGCTACCCGCCGAAGAAAAATAGTTCCAAACTCAAAAAAAATTCTGGCTAGGCAGTTTTTAGCCCATTTGTAGACTTTTTCGAAAAAAACTTTGTTGCGGAGCAAAAAAAAGAGGAAAAAAGTGCAAAAAAAGTGAAAAACAGGAAAAAAATTCAGAGTGTTCTCCTCCATTGTTTACGTGCAGCGCCGTGATTTTGTTAGTGTTCTAGGCTCGCGTCTCTAGCACGATCTAGCCTAGGACCAGCACAGTACTGTCGTTGAGCGTTTATTCAACTTTGCATCTCTGAATTGATTATTGCTGACCTTTTTTGCTACCATATTATAAGCCTTCCCAACTCCACATACATCTACGTCGTGCGTTTGACTCTCCCTGGTAATCGCTCTATCCAAGCTTTGAGAGTTTTGACTACGACGGTTGCCGATCACCGCCTGCTGCTGGGTAAGAACTGGTAAGAATTTGAGATTTGCTTGACGGATTTGTGACACCACCACCACCTCTTGTTAGTAGTCTGTAGGATCATATTCTTGTGTGTTTCTATTGTTGCTAACCATGGCAGGATCACAATCCGACGAGACTGACTAGGAGAACATGACGAATAAGGAGTTGCATGATAAATTTCAGCAATTGATGAGTGGACAGGTGCAAGATGTGCTAAGCAGATTTGAAGAGGCCATGGAGAAGATAGATGGCACGGAGAAGACATTCGAAACAAAGCTCGATAACAGGTTTAATGAATTGCTCGCGCGTCTTCCACCACCACCACCGGCTGCACCTAACGCACCTCTACAACAACAACAACAACGACTACCTACACATCGTGAAACAGCCCTCCGCCGAGCGAGCCGTCTCCCTCTTGCACCTGGCCAAACTGTTGGTGCTGCTATTGATACGTCTGTGGCTCCTGCTGCTGATGCGGAGGAGGATGATTTTGCCGGAGATTACGAGGATGAGGTTGATCAAAATCAGAACTATGTGCCCCCATGATAGAGGCAAAGGTGTCCCGATGTTTCGATGAGATGGTGGCTATCGTTTTCTGTGGGAGTCGACCTTGACGATCCGACTACGAACGTGCGAGACGTCGCGCCTTAGCAATCGCTAAACCAACTTCCGAGGGGTTATTGACCACGCCGGAGCACGATCAACCTGACCACGAGGGCCTGTTTCCTGCGAGCAAACGAAGAACAAGCAAGAAACTGAGATTGCAATCTGGATATTGCGAATATAAGATGAAAGCTTTATTGATCAAGGTGGGGTTCTGTGACGTCTTGGTCTGGTCGTTGGACACAAACGAAGTACGCGAAGTTGCAGCTATGGCGAACTTTTAATCTAAACAAAACCCAAAGTCTAAACGACGCCCTAAGGGCTGTATATATGGAGGAAGAGAGGGGAATTTCGTGGCCCTTGAGGGTGGGGTCCGAAACCAACCCTAACTCTTGTTTCCCCCACACATACGGACTCTAAAAATAGCCTATACTTAAGTATTTCGAAATTACATGGGCCTGGCCCATTAATAAGGTGACGCAGCACCTAGAATAGCCTATGGACGAATATTATGAAGTGGCATCTTGTATATTTCGTCCAAGGCTTCATGCACTCCTTATGGCGGCTTCAAAGTCCTGAAATCATCACTTGTAACTCCGTTCTTGATCCCCTTGCGCATGCCATCAACTTCATGCGTGTTCTTGCTCCAATGTTCATCCTTCTCCAAGCTAGGCCCTTCATTTGAAAGCAAAACAAATGTATCCAATTTAGGCAGCATCATAATCTCATGAACATTAGAATCATTACCAAGAAACGAAAGTACCTGGTAATTTAATTGGCGTGCGCGAGCTCTAGTAATTGGTCCAGTATATGTAAGAGTAGGGGCTGTGGGTGTAACAATGGTATTGATGTCCTCATCATCCTCCCCTTCATGAAATGAAGTCGTCCTCGACGGAAGCTCATCTTCCTCACCCAAATAAGGCTTCAAATCTGCAATATTAAAAGTGGGACTAACCCCAAAATCTGCAGGTAGCTCAAGTTTATATGCATTATCATTTATTTTCTCTAAAACCTTAAAAGGACCATCAGCACGTGGCATTAGCTTTGATTTGCGCAGATTAGGAAATCTATCTTTACGCAAATGTAACCAAACAAGATCTCCAGGTGCAAACACAACATGTTTTCTACCCTTATCTCCAGCAAGTTTATATTTAGCATTCATACGCTCAATGTTTTCCTTAGTTAACTCATGCATTTTCAAAATCAATTCAGAACGTTCTTTAGCATCAAAATTAACCTTCTCCGAAGATGGAAGAGGCAACAAATCAATAGGTGCACGAGGTAGGAAACCATACACAATTTCAAAAGGGCACATCTTAGTAGTAGAATGCAATGAACGATTATAAGCAAATTCAATATGAGGCAAGCATTCTTCCCACATTTTCTTGTTATTCTTCAAAACAGCCCTAAGCATAGTAGACAATGTTCTATTGACTACTTCAGTTTGTCCATCAGTTTGGGGGTGACAAGTAGTACTAAAAAGCAGCTTAGTCCCCAACTTAGCCCATAAACATCTCCAAAAGTGGCTAAGAAATTTAGTATCACGATCTGAAACAATAGTATTTGGCACACCATGTAAGCGAATAATTTCACGAAAGAACAAATCAGCAACATTAACAGCATCATCGCTTTTATGACATGGTATAAAGTGTGCCATTTTCGAGAACCTATCCACGACAACAAATATGCTATCCCTCCCCTTCTTTGTTCTAGGTAAACCTAAAACAAAGTCCATAGATATATCCTCCCAAGGAACACTAGGTACAGGCAAAGGCATATATAAACCATGAGGATTGAGTCGTGACTTAGCTCTTTGACATGTAGTGCAGCGAGCAACAAAACGCTCAACATCCCATCTCATCTTTGGCCAAAAGAAATGTGTAGCAAGTATATCCTCCGTCTTCTTGACGCCAAAGTGTCCCATTAATCCTCCTCCATGCGCCTCCTGCAACAACAAAAGACGAACGGAGCTAGCTGGAATGCATAGCTTGTTAGCACGAAACACAAATCCATTGTTAAGAATGAACTTGTTCCAAGTTCTCCCTTCCTTACAATTCTGCAATACATCTGTAAATTCAGCATCATTAACATATTGATCCTTGATGGTCTCCAAACCAAATATTTTAAAGTCAAGTTGTGAAAGCATAGTATAACGACGAGACAAGGCATCAGCAATAACATTTTCTTTACCCTTCTTGTGTTTAATCACATAAGGGAAAGTCTCAATGAATTCAACCCATTTAGCATGTCGACGGTTCAGTTTTGCTTGGCTTTTAATGTGTTTCAAAGATTCATGATCAGAATGTATAACAAATTCCTTGGGCCATAAATAATGTTGCCATGTTTCTAAGGTCCGAACAAGAGCATATAATTCTTTATCATAAGTAGAATAGTTCAGACTAGGCCCACTCAATTTTTCAGAAAAGTATGCAACAGGTTTTCCATCTTGTAATAACACACCTCCTAATCCAATTCCACTAGCATCACATTCAAGCTCAAAAGTCTTATTGAAATTAGGAAGTTGGAGTAAAGGAGCATGTGTCAACTTATCTTTCAATACCGTGAAGGCTTCTTCCTGTGCGGTACCCCAAACAAAAGGTACATCCTTCTTTGTAAGCTCGTTGAGAGGTGCAGCAATGGTGCTGAAATCTCTCACAAAACGCCTATAGAAACCAGCGAGGCCAAGGAAACTCCTCACTTGTGTGACTGTTTTGGGCTGCGGCCAACTCTCAATAGCTTCAATCTTGGCTTTATCAACTTCAATTCCCTGTGGAGTAACAACATAGCCAAGAAAAGATACTCCGTCGGTGCAAAAGGTGCACTTTCCAAGGTTACCAAACAAACGTGCATCACGTAGAGCAATAAAAACAGCACGTAAATGTTCCAAATGTTCCTCCAAAGATTTGCTATAAATCAATATGTCATCAAAGTAAACTACCACAAATCGTCCAATGAAAGCACGTAAAACTTCGTTCATTAACCTCATGAAAGTACTAGGTGCATTAGTTAACCCAAAAGGCATGACTAACCACTCATATAATCCAAACTTAGTTTTAAATGCTGTTTTCCATTCATCTCCCAATTTCATACGAATTTGATGGTAACCACTACGCAAATCAACTTTGGAGAATATTGTAGAGCCACTCAATTCATCAAGCATATCATCTAGCCTAGGAATAGGATGACGATAACGAATAGTAATATTATTAATGCCTCTACAATCAACGCACATACGCGATGTACCATCCTTTTTCGGCACTAAAATGATAGGAACAGCACAAGGACTAAGGGATTCGCGTATATAACCTTTGTCGAGCAGTTCTTGTACTTGACGCATAATCTCCTTCGTCTCCTCTGGATTGGTACGGTATGGTGCCCGGTTGGGTAATGATGCACCGGGAATTAAGTCAATTTGATGCTCAATCCCGCGAATAGGTGGTAATCCCGGTGGCACGTCTTGTGGAAAGACGTCGGCGAACTCCTGCAAAATGTTAGTGACAGCAGGAGGCAAAGAGGAAGGCACGTCCTCGAATGAAAATAATGCCTCTTTGCACACAAAAGCATAGCAAACAGATTTGCTAAAATCTAGATCATCAATATCAGATTTGGTGGCAAGTAAACATGCACTTTTCAATTTAATTTCAGAAGCAACACTAGATTGTTTATTATTATTAGGCTGCATTTGTTGCTCAAATTCTTTTGCCACAATCTGATTTTCACTCTTAGTTTTCTCCTGTTTTGCTTTATTAGCTCTATTAATATCATCTTTCAAAATGGAATCAGGAGTCATAGGAAGCAAAGTAATATTTTTATCCTTATGAACAAGAGTATACTGATTGTTTCTACCATGGTGAATAGAATTTTTATCAAATTGCCATGGTCTACCAAGTAATAAGGAACATGCTTGCATCGGTACCACATCACAATCAACATAATCAGCATATGTAGAGATACTAAAATGCACACGAACAGTACGTGTTACCTTAACCTTGCCGCTGTTGTTGAACCATTGGATGTAGTAAGGATGTGGATGTGGTCTTGTGGTGAGAGATAGCTTCTCCACCATCTCGATGCTAGCCAAGTTGTTGCAACTCCCTCCATCTATGATCACGCGAACAGAACGTTCCTTCACAACTCCCTTTGTATGGAACAAATTATGCCTCTGATTTTGCTCAGCTTGTGTAACCTGCACACTCAAAACACGTTGAGCAACTAAACATTCATACCTGTCAGCATCTTCAGGAGCCATGTATTGCGTCTCATGATCAGAATCGTCTCCACCGTGTTCGTCACGTGTAATAAGAGCCAAAGCCTCCTCATCATAGTCACTAGCGGACTCATACCCACCATCCTCAGTAACAATCATCATACGCTTAGATGGGCATTCTCTCGCATAATGACCTCCACCCTTGCAACGTCGACAAATAATATCATGTGTTTGCCCTGTTGATGCCATGGATGAAGAAGAGCTCTTTGCAGGCCCAGAAGGTGTGCTCTTGGCAGATAGTGGTGATTGTGCCTGCTTTATTGTATCACGGTTGGAGGTGGCAGCCGACGGAGGCGCCGGTGAAGCAGAACGTGTGGAAGTAGATGATGCACGTGGTGTCCATGAAGAAGGTCGACCTGCAGAAAAGTTAGTCCGCGCCAATGCCTGTCGATCCTGCACTTCACGTTCAGCTTTACAAGCAAGATGGAATAAACGAGTGATATTAGTATACTCCTTATACTCTAGAATCGTCTGAATCTCTCTATTTAATCCACCCATAAAACGTGCAAGCATAGCTTCATTCTCCTCAACAATACCACATCTAATCATGCCAGTTTGTAATTCCTGATAATATTCTTCTACAGAATTTTTTCCCTGTCTTAAGCGCTGCAATTTTTGAAGTAATTCACGTTGATAATATGGTGGAACCCAACGAGTACGCATAGCAGTTTTCAAAGCAGCCCAAGTAGCAGGAATGGGATATAATCTACAATGCTCAGACCACCAAACACATGCAAAACTAGTGAATGCACAAACAGCAGCAGGAACACGTCTCTCCTCGGGATATTGTAAACATGTAAATCGTTGTTCAGTTTCTAACTCCCAAGTAAGATATATATCAGGAACATATCTACCCTCAAATGGTGGAATATTCAATTTTAGTTTAGGGAGATGGTCATGATCTCGTACCTGAGGGTGAGCCCTACCATTGCCATTATTTGCATGTGGACGACCTGATGGTTGCTGTGCTGGTGGTGGCACGTAGTTCTGATTTTGATCAACCTCATCCTCGTAATCGCCAGCAAAATCATCCTCCTCCGCATCAGCAGCAGGAGCCACAGAAGTAGCAACAGCAGCACCAACAGTTTGGCCAGGTGCAAGAGGGATACGGCTCGCTCGGCGGAGGGCTGTTTCACGATGTGTAGGTAGTCGTCGTTGTTGTTGTTGTAGAGGTGCGTTAGGTGCAGCCGGTGGTGGTGGTGGAAGACGCGCGAGCAATTCATTAAACCTGTCATCGAGCTTTGTTTCGAACGTCTTCTCCATGTCATCTATCTTCTCCATGGCCTCTTCAAATCTGTTTAGCACATCCTGCACCTGTCCATTCATCATTTGCTGAAATTTATCATGCAACTCCTGATTCGTCATGTTCTCCCAGTCAGTCTCGTCGGCTTGTGATCCTGCCATGGTTAGCAACAATAGAAAACACACAAGAATATGATCCTATAGAATACTAACAAGAGGTGGTGGTGGCGGGTGTCACAAATCCGTCAAGCAAATCTCAAATTCTTACCAGTTCTTACCCAACAGCAGGCGGTGATCGGCAACCGTTGTAGTCAAAACTCTCAAAAGCTTGGATAGAGCGATTGCCAGGGAGAGTCAAACGCACGACGTAGAGGTATGTGGAGCTGGGAAGGCTTATAGTATGGTAGCAAAAAAGGTCAGCAATAATCAATTCAGAGATGCAAAGGTGAATAAACGCTCAACGACGGTACTGTGCTGGTCCTAGGCTAGACCGTGCTAGAGACGCGAGCCTAGAACACTAACAAAATCACGGCGCTGCACGTAAATAAGGGAAAAGCACACACTGGAACTTTTTTCTTTCGCTTTTTTTTTTGCGCTCCTCTTTTTTTTTTTTTTTTGCGCTCCTCTTTTTTTTTTGCGCTCCTCTTTTTTTTTTTGCGAAAAATTACTATAGTGGCGAGTGTCTCAAAACTCTTCCCTCATCAAACTGATAGGATGGGCACGAAATTTTTTTTTCACTTTTTTTTTCGGGAATCAGGGCAGCGACGACGAAAAAGTGCGACAAAAAATCACTATGATGGCACGTGGCTCAAAAGACTCAGAAAAGCCTAAAAATAGGATAGGGAAAAAATATTTTTGCCCGTGAAAATTTTGGCCTAAAAACTGCCCGGGGGTCTCCAGACTCTTTTTTTTTTCTTTTTTTTCCGAGACCTACGCAGGCAAGGAAACACGAATCAGAATTGAGATTGATCTCAAGAACAAACCTAATATGAGAAGAACTCGGATTGGTGGTGGATATATGGTGGTGGTATATGGCAGCGGTGGTGGTATATGGTAGCGGTGGTGGTATATGGATAGAGATTGATGGTGGTATATGGATACGGATTGGTGGTGGTATATGGATATGGATTCAGAGCGGTGGCGGATAAGCAAAAGTGGTAGATGGGCGATGATGATGGTGCGGCGGCGGCGTGACAACTTGTGACCAGAACTCGAAACTCTAAAAGACTAGACTCTAAGACCAGCAACTTGACACGACGATGCAACCGCAAATTCAACAAAGCAAAAACCCTAAAAAGATTATGCAAAGGCTCAGATTGGTTCGGATATGATGAACTAACCCTAATTTTTTTTGTGTGGCTTTGTCGTGGACTGTAGGTATGAAGAACAGACTCGATCTAATCTACGAAAAACTGTAAAATCTCACCGAGCAACCTGGAAATCTGATACCACTTGATAGAGGCAAAGGTGTCCCGATGTTTCGATGAGATGGTGGCTATCGTTTTCTGTGGGAGTCGACCTTGACGATCCGACTACGAACGTGCGAGACGTCGCGCCTTAGCAATCGCTAAACCAACTTCCGAGGGGTTATTGACCACGCCGGAGCACGATCAACCTGACCACGAGGGCCTGTTTCCTGCGAGCAAACGAAGAACAAGCAAGAAACTGAGATTGCAATCTGGATATTGCGAATATAAGATGAAAGCTTTATTGATCAAGGTGGGGTTCTGTGACGTCTTGGTCTGGTCGTTGGACACAAACGAAGTACGCGAAGTTGCAGCTATGGCGAACTTTTAATCTAAACAAAACCCAAAGTCTAAACGACGCCCTAAGGGCTGTATATATGGAGGAAGAGAGGGGAATTTCGTGGCCCTTGAGGGTGGGGTCCGAAACCAACCCTAACTCTTGTTTCCCCCACACATACGGACTCTAAAAATAGCCTATACTTAAGTATTTCGAAATTACATGGGCCTGGCCCATTAATAAGGTGACGCAGCACCTAGAATAGCCTATGGACGAATATTATGAAGTGGCATCTTGTATATTTCGTCCAAGGCTTCATGCACTCCTTATGGCGGCTTCAAAGTCCTGAAATCATCACTTGTAACTCCGTTCTTGATCCCCTTGCGCATGCCATCAACTTCATGCGTGTTCTTGCTCCAATGTTCATCCTTCTCCAAGCTAGGCCCTTCATTTGAAAGCAAAACAAATGTATCCAATTTAGGCAGCATCATAATCTCATGAACATTAGAATCATTACCAAGAAACGAAAGTACCTGGTAATTTAATTGGCGTGCGCGAGCTCTAGTAATTGGTCCAGTATATGTAAGAGTAGGGGCTGTGGGTGTAACAATGGTATTGATGTCCTCATCACCCCACCAGCACAGCAACCACCAGGTCGTCCACATGCAAATAATGGCAATGGAAGGGCTCACCCTCAGGTACGAGATCATGACCATCTCCCTAAACTAAAATTGAATATTCCACCATTTGAGGGTAGATATGTTCCTGATATATATCTTACTTGGGAGTTAGAAACTGAACAACGATTTACATGTTTACAATATCCCGAGGAGAGACGTGTTCCTGCTGCTGTTTGTGCATTCACTAGTTTTGCATGTGTTTGGTGGTCTGAGCATTGTAGATTATATCCTATTCCGGCTACTTGGGCTGCTTTGAAAACTGCTATGCGTATTCGTTGGGTTCCACCATATTATCAACGTGAATTACTTCAAAAATTGCAGCCCTTAAGACAGGGAAAAAGTTCTGTAGAAGAATATTATCAGGAATTACAAACTGGCATGATTAGATGTGGTATTGTTGAGGAGAATGAAGCTATGCTTGCACGTTTTATGGGTGGATTAAATAGAGAGATTCAGACGATTCTAGAGTATAAGGAGTATAATAATATCACTTGTTTATTCCATCTTGCTTGTAAAGCTGAACGTGAAGTGTAGGATCGACAGGCATTGGCGCGAACTACCTTTTCTGCAGGTCGATCTTCAGCATGGACACCGCGTGCATCCTCTACTTCCACTCCACCAGCACCTCCATCAGGTGCCACCTCCAGCCGTGATACAAGAAAGCAAGCAGAAGCACCACTATCTGCCAAGACCACACCTGCTGGACCTGCGCAGAGCTCTTCTTCTTCGATGGCATCAACAGGGCACACAAGTGATATTATTTGTCATCGTTGTATGGGAAGAGGACATTTTGCGAGAGAATGCCAATCTCAGCGTGTGATGATTGCTACTGAGGATGGTGGGTATGAGTCCACTAGTGACTATGATGAGGAGACTTTGGCTCTTATTACACATGAAGAACACGGTGGAGATGATTCTGATCATGAGACGCAATACATGGCTGCTGAAGATGCTGACAGGTATGAATGTTTAGTTGCTCAACGTGTTTTGAGTGTGCAGGTTACACAAGATGAGCAAAATCAGAGGCATAATTTGTTCCATACAAAGGGATTTGTGAAGGAACGTTCTGTTCGCGTCATCATAGATGGAGGGAGCTGCATGTAACGCCCCGAGACCGATGTGCCAGGTGTCGTCCAGTTATTCGCTGTCGTTGCCATGCCATTTGCTTGCGTGTTGCATTTTGCCATGTCATCATGATAGAGGCTAAGGTGTCCCGATGTTTCAATGAGATGGTGGCTATCGTTTTCTGTGGGAGTCGACCTTGACGATCCGACTACGAACGTGCGAGACGTCGCGCCTTAGCAATCGCTAAACCAACTTCCGAGGGGTTATTGACCACGCCGGAGCACGATCAACCTGACCACGAGGGCCTGTTTCCTGCGAGCAAACGAAGAACAAGCAAGAAACTGAGATTGCAATCGGGATATTGCGAATATAAGATGAAAGCTTTATTGATCAAGGTGGGGTTCTGTGACGTCTTGGTCTGGTCGTTGGACACAAACGAAGTACGCGAAGTTGCAGCTATGGCGAACTTTTAATCTAAACAAAACCCAAAGTCTAAACGATGCCCTAAGGGCTGTATATATGGAGGAAGAGGGGGGAATTTCGTGGCCCTTGAGGGTGGGGTCCGAAACCAACCCTAACTCTTGTTTTCCCACACATACGGACTCTAAAAATACCCTATACTTAAGTATTTCGAAATTACATGGGCCTGGCCCATTAATAAGGTGACGCAGCACCTAGAATAGCCTATGGACGAATATTATGAAGTGGCATCTTGTATATTTCGTCCATGGCTTCATGCACTCCTTATGGCGGCTTCAAAGTCCTGAAATCATCACTTGTAACTCCGTTCTTGATCCCCTTGCGCATGCCATCAACTCCATGCGTGTTCTTGCTCCAATGTTCATCCTTCTCCAAGCTAGGCCCTTCATTTGTAAGCAAAACAAATGTATCCAATTTAGGCAGCATCATAATCTCATGAACATTAGAATCATTACCAAGAAACGAAAGTACCTGGTAATTTAATTGGCGTGCGCGAGCTCTAGTAATTGGTCCAGTATATGTAACAGTAGGGGCTGTGGGTGTAACAATGGTATTGATGTCCTCATCACATCATCTGCATTGCATCATCATGTTTTCAAAACTCGCATTCGTTCGCGTCTCCCAGTTCCGTCCGTTGTCCGTTCTGAGCCCAGCCACACTTGCACGCGCCCGCGACATGTCCGAGATAGTATTTTATAAGTGGCCGGAAAATGTTCTCGAATTGGGATGAGAGTTGGCGTGCGGTCTGGTTATGGTGTAGGTAGACCGCCTGCCAAGTTTCATCGCAATCGGAGTTCGTTTGATGCCCCAACGATTAACTATAGCGGCAATATAGCCGGTCTAACGTCGGACGTTTTCGGTCTCCGAAAACAGTCGCCGGGCCTCTCTCTTCTCTTCTCTCAGCCTGAGGACTTCCGCACAGCCCACTACCTACCGCCAGGTCCAACCTAACCTCTCTCGTAAGCCCGCGGCCCTCCTCGCGCGCGCGTCCGAAAATTGTCCCGGACCCGACCCGAGCAGTCGTCACCGTCGTGTCCGGATCATCCCCAAACATCTACAAAACGTCTCCGTTTTCTCATTTGGGCTCCCTAGCCTATTTTCCTGACCGTGCGATTACGATCGGAGGGACGGATTAGCCCCTAACCAAAAATCCATTTGCTATATATAGTTCCCCTTTATCTAACCCTAGATCCTAGGGGCTTGTCCCATCCACCAAATCCCCTTACCCGCCGCCGCCAGTCCTCTCTCACCTCGGGATCCCTCCCGATCCATCTCCACCCAATCAGACCGCAGCGGCCACCACTCCTCTCGTTCCCCGGCTCCTCCTCCCGCAGCTCACCCCGAGCGTGGCGCCCGTCCTTCTGCCCCCGAGCAAGCCGCAGCTCACCATAGCTAGCAGATGAGTACAACGCCGCCCTTTTCCCTTCCTTCTACCTCTGTCTTCCTCGTTCTCTCAACTCGCTCCCTCTGCCTGTCAACAGCATGCCCCGACATGGCCGCCTCATCCCGGAGCAAGCTCGTCGGCGTCCTTCGTCTTCCTGCGCCGAGCGCCGCCACGGATCCAGAGAACGCCCTCCGCCTCGCCAAACCTCCACACCGCCGTGCCCCGCGATCCTGCCTGCAAGCTGCCGCCGTCGCTGCTCCACTTCAAATTGAGCAGAAGAGGATGCTCGCACCTCTGCCCGAGCGCCTCCAGGACCTTGTCTGCCCCGCCGCGTCGCCAGGTCCGGCCGCCAGGAGCCTCCAGCGCCGCCCTCATTGTCGCGTCGCTCCTCTGCTTCCTCCGAAGCCCGCGCCAAGTACTCGCAAGCTGCCGCCCGAAGCAGGCCACCTCCGCTCCTCCTCACCTCGTCCGCGTCGCCGGAATCGCGTCAAGTTGACCGCCGTCGCCGTTTCCCTGCCCCGCCGCTGCAAGTCCCGCTCGACGCCTCCTCTGACCACTGCCGCTGCGTCAAGCGAGGCCAGTCAACCGCGCGCTGGTTGACCGCATCGTCAACCTACCCGAGCGGGTCGACCTCCAGCCGAGCTCGAAGCCCAGCTCCCAGCCGGCCTGCGGCTGGCAAGGAGGCCTGCCTTGGCCTCTCCCTCTCCGCAAACTGGGCCTGGCCCATGGGTGAGGCACACCCCAGCGCTCCTGTTAGTTTCCTCCTATTGGGCCCAGATCTTAGATGCGGCCCGAATCTTGTTTTTTTCCCGTGGAACGAATTTAGCTATTATTCATGAGACGGTTGTTTTGCAGTGAAGTCCCTAGAGTTCATGCATTTAATATCTAATTAACCGTGCATCGGATTAAAATAAGTTATATATGAAACATGGCTAGAATTTCATCTAGTTTCATATTATACCATTTTCATCCATGCTTAACATGTTTAAAATATTGTTTGATTAATTTTTGCTCTATGTCATGCTAAAATGATTTATTTCATAACTAAATAACCGTAACTTGGAATTTAATAAACTTTATATGTAAATGGGGTGGAAAAATGCCTAGTTTAACATGGTGGCATTGCTTTGCATGGTTAACAACTATAAAATATGGTTTAGGGCAGAACAGTACCGAACCTAATATATGCATATGGGGATTACCGGAATTGTTGTTCTTTGCTTCCGGCCTCATTTAAACTTGACTAGATAGGTAGTTTTACTTTGCTTCACCCTCTTGCCATGCTAACAACATTTAATCTTGTTGGGTACCTAAACGAGAGAGAACTAAATAAGTCATGTGGTGTTTTCTTCAATATGCAACTCCGTTGCATATTGTGCTCCACTTAATTTGTAGGATTGTTTGTGCATTTTTGCCATGCCATGCCCTCTTTAAACCGGACATGCATCATACTTGTTTGCGCATCATGCCGTGTCTATGTGGTGGTTGTTTACTATGTTGTTTGCTTCTTTCCGGTGTTGCTTCTTCGGGTTGGTTCCGATAACGTCGTGTTTGTGAGGAACCGTTCGACTACGTCCATTTGTCTTCTTCATGGACTCGTTCTTCTTCCTTGCGGGATCTCAGGCAAGATGATCATGCCCTCGAAATCACTACTATCTTTGCTTTGCTAGTTGCTCGCTCTTTGCTATGCCTATGCTGTGATACCTACCACTTGCTTACCATGCCTCCCACATTGTTGAACCAAGCCTCTAACCCACCTTGTCCTAGCAAACCGTTGTTTGGCTATGTTACCGCTTTGCTCAGCCCCTCTTATAGCGTTGTTAGTTGCAGGTGAAGATTGAAGTTTGTTCCTTGTTGGAACATGGAGATGTCGTTCCTTGTTGGAACATGTTTACTTGTTGGGATATCACAATATATCTTATTTAATTAATGCATCTATATACTTGGTAAAGGGTGGAAGGCTCGGCCTTATGCCTGGTGTTTTGTTCCACTCTTGCCGCCCTAGTTTCCGTCATATCGGTGTTATGTTCCCGGATTTTGCGTTCCTTACGCGGTTGGGTAATAATGGGAACCCCTTGGCAGTTCGCCTTAAGTAAAGCTCTTCCAGTAATGCCCAACATTGGTTTTACCATTTGCCACCTAGCCTTTTCTTTTCCCTTGGGAGTCGCGCTCCTGAGGGTCATCATTATTTTACCCCCCCCCCCCCCGGGGCCAGTGCTCCTCTGAGTGTTGGTCCAACTGAGCGATGTCCGGGGCTACCAGGGGCAACTCTGGGCTGGCCTACCCGACGTCTGGCTCATCTGAGTGTGCCCTGAGAAAGAGATATGTGCAACTCCTACCGGGATTTGTCGGCACATTCAGGCGGTGTTGCTGGTTTAGTTTTACCCTGTCGAAATGTCTTGTTGTACCGGGATACCGAGTCTGATCAGAATGTCTCGGGAGGAGGTCTATTCCTTCGTTGACCGTGAGAGCTTGTCATGGGCTAAGTTGGGACACCCCTGCAGGGATTTGAACTTTCGAAAGCCGTGCCCGCGGTTATGGGCAGATGGGAATTTGTTAATGTCCGGTTGTAGAAAACCTGAAGTTGACCTTAATTAAAATGCATCAACCGCGTGTGTAACCGTGATGGTCTCTTTCCGGCGGAGTCCGAGAAGTGAACACGGTGTTGGAGTTATGCTTGACGTAGGTTGTTCTAGGATCACTTCTTGATCATAGATTCTCGACCGTGCTTTGCCTTCTCTTCCCGCTCTCTTTGGCGTATGTTAGCCACCATATATGCTAGTCGCTTGCTGCAGCTCCACCTCATACCTTTTACCTTACCCATAAACTTAAATAGTCTTGATCGCGAGGGTGCGAGATTGCTGAGACCCCGTGGCTCACAGATACTTCCAAAACCAGCTTGCAGGTGCCGATGAGTCCGTGCAGATGACGCAACCAAGCTCAAGGAGGATCTCGTTGAAGATCTTGTCCTTTATGTTGTTTCGTTCTAGTTAATCAGTAGTGGAGCCCAGTTGGGGTCGATCGGGGACCTTTGTCGCTTTGGGGGTTCTTCTTTTATTTTGGTTCCGTAGTCGGGCCTTGATTGTATCTGGATGATGTAATGCTTTATTCATGTATTGTGTGAAGTGGCGATTGTAAGCCAACTATGTATCTTTTCCCCTATTGTATTACTTGGGTTGTGTGAAGATTACTCACTTGCGACATTGCTTTCAATGCAGTTATGCCTCTAAGTCGTGCTTCGACACGTGGGAGATATAGCCGCATCGAGGGCGTTACAAGTTGGTATCAGAGCCTTCCCCGACCTTAGGAGCCCCCATTGCTTGATCGTTTTTAGCGGTCCAGTTGAGTCTAAAAAATGTTTTGAGTCATTTAGGAATTATATATCGGAGAGTTTAGGAATTCTTTTTACTTCCCAGTCTCCTCATCGCTCTGGTAAGGCATCCTGACGTAGAGTTTTGACTCTTCTCTTCTCAAATTTCACTAAAAAAATTTAGGATCACGCGGGTATCTTGGAATCATTTCGATGGTTTTATGATGAGAACATTGTCTTGGTGCCTCCTGTCAGGGGTTTTGTGGAAGTGTCCCGGGGAGTTGAGCTCTGAGGTGTTGTCGTCATAATTTTATCGTTGCAGTTCTGGAATACCTGAGTTTAGTATGCCGACATCGAAAATCTCTTTTATGCAGTTCGTTGGTGAGATAACCTCGACGCCACCCAGTACTGGGGCGGGAGTTCGGGAGTATTACCATAACTTGTATAACGGATGCTTTTCGAAGGTTGAGATAGATGATTTCCGCAGCTTTCTTGGTTATGTGTTGAAGGATGGATACAGCTGGATGTAGGATTTGCTAGTTTGGGTGAGATATTATGCTTCCCCTGTATTCCCAACACCTGATTGCATAACCGGAAAGGTTCGGGAGTTTCATAGGTGGGAATTCAAGTAGCTCTTAGGATATCTTTCCGACAAACGTATGGTATGAAATTGGGGTTCGACGTCTAGTGGTCCACCTATTCACGGTCGGTTTTACAGTGGTCTCGTTGTGTCTTAAAGAGTCCTTGGCTATGCCGACTCGGGGACGCTTCGTATGTCATGTGCACTGCCTTGTACATGATGGTGCTGTACGATCGAGCCCGTGTAGGCCCCACCATGAAAACTTCGGACGAAATCTCTATCATATGTTTGTTCCGGCTTATTCTGCAAGCCAATCCTTGTTTTGTTTTGAGTTGTGGTATTCGAGTTGCTTCAATGTCAAGTGTTGATTCCATACCTTCCCCAAATGGTGTTCTCATACTCCTATGTGAATACAAATCCTTCATGATAATCGAGATTGTCATGTCAATCCTTGTCAACCGGTGTGTTTCTCTTCAAGTGGATCCGATCATTTTAACATCGCAAGATCACCTCTCGGTTTTTTTCTCAATGGTGTTTGTTCCATCCGTTCCAAGTTGTCTTTGTTTTTCCCGCCCACCCACCCCTTTTTCTTCAAGAACTCATATTTCTTAATCAACTATTCATTTTATTGATGAGAAGTCTCTCCATTTTTTCCGTTAATGTTCTTACCCGGTGATTATCAGGAAGATTCTAACGGAGCTTCAAATTCGTCACTCGTCACTCTTGTTCTTCTCCGGTGATTTCAAGTCAAGCTTTGTTGATCATATCCTTTCCTCGTTTTCAATGCTTTCTCATGCCGGTGCACCTCATCATCATTCCACCTCTCGCTATTCATTTGTTCCGGAGTGCTCAAGATATCCCGAAGATTCGTGCTTACACTCTGCATTCATTCAAGATCTTTCGAGATTGTAATCTCTTTCAAGCCATTTAATTAACCGGTGCTTTCTCTCTTTTAAATCTTTTCAACGGTGTTTCTTTTGAGTGGGCCCTAACCCACAGGTCTTTTCCCAGGATCTTACCTGACTCTTCCAATTTCTACTGGAGTTATTCTCAAATCCGTTTCGAAGTTTGACGTAAGAATGAAGTTTTTCATCAGCCAAATGTTTTCTCCAAGATCTGTCAAATTATTTTCATCATTGGTTCAACTTGCCTATTCTTCTTTATTCCGGAGTTTCTCAACAATTCACGGTGGTGTTTCTCGTCGTCATTCTCAACATTTGAAGACCGAAGAAGAGTTTTTCCTCCATATCTTATCCGTTCTCTCAGAGATTCGTGGTTCTAATTCGAGGCCATCCTCTCATAATTGTTTGAATGTGAGAATTCTTTTTAAATATCCGGAGCAATTCAGGAGCCTTTTTCAGTTTGTTCATCCGGAGCCCATCATCTCAGACTTATTCTTTCTTAGCTTTCAGCTATCATTCTCCAAATATTACCGGTGCATCGCTCAAATATCCTCTAATCAGCTCGTGATCTATTCGTTCTCTTGTATCTAAATTCCTTCAAGTACCTTCGTTCATTTCATAATTCTCCCCGGTGATTCGTTATCTTTTATTCGTTCATTTGCAATTCCTACGGTGGTTCGTTCAATAGTTCTCGTCATTCGTTATCATATGAATTTATTCGTTATTTCAATTCTACCGGTGGTTCGTCGAAGACCTTCTTAAGTTTACGTTATATCTCTCTTAATCCTTGATACGAGAATAAGTAGTGTGCCAAATCCGTTGCTTGTCATCAATTAAATTGGTGAAGGATACGCATATCATAATTCTTATTCTTGTTTCATCCTAATGATTAATTCTTATTCCGGATGCCCTTCAAACTCTCGGTTTCATTTGTTTCATCTTCTCTTTTTGCCTGGAGTTCCAAGCTCTAATTATCACGGAGATCCATCTAAATCATTACAAGGTTTCACCTTGTGTTTTCAACTTCCCTTTCTTTCGTCATCCTTTTGTTTACCGGAGTACTTCATCAAGGTGCTACATGATGGTTCATCAAGGATTTAATTTCTTCTCGAAGTGTTCATCAAGATTTTGTTCAGAGGAACTCAAGCTTTCTTCATATTGTAATCCGAAGTGCAATTCTTTCAACCGTATCGTTTGAGGTGGTATTATGTCATTCTTGATAATTTGAGTTCATTTTTCATGATTCACTTGTTGTTAAGAATGAGGTATTTTAAATCCATCGATCTCGTCATTGAAATTAACTTGGGTTATATTTCACCTAAAGCTTTCCCTAAGGATTAAGGCTATTAATGGTGATAATATATGATCCAAGTTCTTCATTTATCCTTTCCGGTGCGATATAGCTTTCTCGTATCCTTGTTCTTATCAATCCAATTCTTCTTCCCGTGAGTGGCAGGTTGTCACCTCATAATTTGAGATGTTTTCCACAAGACCATATTAAGCTTATTCTTTTCGTTGTTGGTTTTCCAACAATTCCGTTCTAGCACTTGTTGTAAGCGTGCTCCCTCAAGATCTTGTTTTCTCGTCGTTCATTCCATTCCATTCTTTCCTTTGTTCCGGAGGCATTGTGATGTTGCTCTCTTCAAACCTTCTTCTTGTCCTTATCATGCTTATCCTCTTTGCTCAAGCTCTTTCATTTTATCAAGTCTTTCATCTCTTTTCATTCGAAGTGCTGTCCAAATTTGTAATTCCTTATTCCGCTTCCCTACCGGAGTGCTTTCAACTTCATTTATCTCCGTTGTATTCTTTTCTCGTTATGGCTTAACCTCTCAAGGTTCTTTGGTTTCACTCGTTTGTCAAAGGAGCAACTTAGTTTTACCTCTTCTCCTTCTCTTCCATTTTCCCTCCGGTGCCATTCTAGATCTCGGGACGAGATCCGCTCGTAGTGGTGGAGTGTTGTAACGCCCCGAGACCGATGTTGATAGAGGCAAAGGTGTCCCGATGTTTCGATGAGATGGTGGCTATCGCTTTCTGTGGGAGTCGACCTTGACGATCCGACTACGAACGTGCGAGACGTCGCGCCTTAGCAATCGCTAAACCAACTTCCGAGGGGTTATTGACCACGCCGGAGCACGATCAACCTGACCACGAGGGCCTGTTTCCTGCGAGCAAACGAAGAACAAGCAAGAAACTGAGATTGCAATCTGGATATTGCGAATATAAGATGAAAGCTTTATTGATCAAGGTGGGGTTCTGTGACGTCTTGGTCTGGTCGTTGGACACAAACGAAGTACGCGAAGTTGCAGCTATGGCGAACTTTTAATCTAAACAAAACCCAAAGTCTAAACGACGCCCTAAGGGCTGTATATATGGAGGAAGAGAGGGGAATTTCGTGGCCCTTGAGGGTGGGGTCCGAAACCAACCCTAACTCTTGTTTCCCCACACATACGGACTCTAAAAATAGCCTATACTTAAGTATTTCGAAATTACATGGGCCTGGCCCATTAATAAGGTGACGCAGCACCTAGAATAGCCTATGGACGAATATTATGAAGTGGCATCTTGTATATTTCGTCCATGGCTTCATGCACTCCTTATGGCGGCTTCAAAGTCCTGAAATCATCACTTGTAACTCCGTTCTTGATCCCCTTGCGCATGCCATCAACTTCATGCGTGTTCTTGCTCCAATGTTCATCCTTCTCCAAGCTAGGCCCTTCATTTGAAAGCAAAACAAATGTATCCAATTTAGGCAGCATCATAATCTCATGAACATTAGAATCATTACCAAGAAACGAAAGTACCTGGTAATTTAATTGGCATGCGCGAGCTCTAGTAATTGGTCCAGTATATGTAACAGTAGGGGCTGTGGGTGTAACAATGGTATTGATGTCCTCATCATCCTCCCCTTCTTGAAATGAAGTCGTCCTCGACGGAAGCTCATCTTCCTCACCCAAATAAGGCTTCAAATCTGCAATATTAAAAGTGGGACTAACCCCAAAATCTGCAGGTAGCTCAAGTTTATATGCATTATCATTTATTTTCTCTAAAACCTGAAAAGGACCATCAGCACGTGGCATTAGCTTTGATTTGCGCAGATTAGGAAATCTATCTTTACGCAAATGTAACCAAACAAGATCTCCAGGTGCAAACACAACATGTTTTCTACCCTTATCTCCAGCAAGTTTATATTTAGCATTCATACGCTCAATGTTTTCCTTAGTTAACTCATGCATTTTTAAAATCAATTCAGAACGTTCTTTAGCATCAAAATTAACCTTCTCCGAAGATGGAAGAGGCAACAAATCAATAGGTGCACGAGGTAGGAAACCATACACAATTTCAAAAGGACACATCTTAGTAGTAGAATGCAATGAACGATTATAAGCAAATTCAATATGAGGCAAGCATTCTTCCCACATTTTCTTGTTATTCTTCAAAACAGCCCTAAGCATAGTAGACAATGTTCTATTGACTACTTCAGTTTGTCCATCAGTTTGGGGGTGACAAGTAGTACTAAAAAGCAGCTTAGTCCCCAACTTAGCCCATAAACATCTCCAAAAGTGGCTAAGAAATTTAGTATCACGATCTGAAACAATAGTATTGGGCACACCATGTAAGCGAATAATTTCACGAAAGAACAAATCAGCAACATTAACAGCATCATCGCTTTTATGACATGGTATAAAGTGTGCCATTTTCGAGAACCTATCCACGACAACAAATATGCTATCCCTCCCCTTCTTTGTTCTAGGTAAACCTAAAACAAAGTCCATAGATATATCCTCCCAAGGAACACTAGGTACAGGCAAAGGCATATATAAACCATGAGGATTGAGTCGTGACTTAGCTCTTTGACATGTAGTGCAGCGAGCAACAAAACGCTCAACATCCCGTCTCATCTTCGGCCAAAAGAAATGTGTAGCAAGTATATCCTCCGTCTTCTTGACGCCAAAGTGTCCCATTAATCCTCCTCCATGCGCCTCCTGCAACAACAAAAGACGAACGGAGCTAGCTGGAATGCATAGCTTGTTAGCACGAAACACAAATCCATCGTTAAGAACGAACTTGTTCCAAGTTCTCCCTTCCTTACAATTCTGCAATACATCTTTAAATTCAGCATCATTAACATATTGATCCTTGATGGTCTCCAAACCAAATATTTTAAAGTCAAGTTGTGAAAGCATAGTATAACGACGAGACAAGGCATCAGCAATAACATTTTCTTTACCCTTCTTGTGTTTAATCACATAAGGGAAAGTCTCAATGAATTCAACCCATTTAGCATGTCGACGGTTCAGTTTTGCTTGACTTTTAATGTGTTTCAAAGATTCATGATCAGAATGTATAACAAATTCCTTGGGCCATAAATAATGTTGCCATGTTTCTAAGGTCCGAACAAGAGCATATAATTCTTTATCATAAGTAGAATAGTTCAGACTAGGCCCACTCAATTTTTCAGAAAAGTATGCAACAGGTTTTCCATCTTGTAATAACACCCCTCCTAATCCAATTCCACTAGCATCACATTCGAGCTCAAAAGTCTTATTGAAATTAGGAAGTTGGAGTAAAGGAGCATGTGTCAACTTATCTTTCAATACCGTGAAGGCTTCTTCCTGTGCGGTACCCCAAACAAAAGGTACATCCTTCTTTGTAAGCTCGTTGAGAGGTGCAGCAATGGTGCTGAAATCTCTCACAAAACGCCTATAAAAACCAGCGAGGCCAAGGAAACTCCTCACTTGTGTGACCGTTTTGGGCTGCGGCCAACTCTCAATAGCTTCAATCTTGGCTTTATCAACTTCAATTCCCTGTGGAGTAACAACATAGCCAAGAAAAGATACTCGGTCGGTGCAAAAGGTGCACTTTCCAAGGTTACCAAACAAATGTGCATCACGTAGAGCAATAAAAACAGCACGTAAATGTTCCAAATGTTCCTCCAAAGATTTGCTATAAATCAATATGTCATCAAAGTAAACTACCACAAATCGTCCAATGAAAGCACGTAAAACTTCGTTCATTAACCTCATGAAAGTACTAGGTGCATTAGTTAACCCAAAAGGCATGACTAACCACTCATATAATCCAAACTTAGTTTTAAATGCTGTTTTCCATTCATCTCCCAATTTCATACGAATTTGATGGTAACCACTACGCAAATCAACTTTGGAGAATATTGTAGAGCCACTCAATTCATCAAGCATATCATCTAGCCTAGGAATAGGATGACGATAACGAATAGTAATATTATTAATGCCTCTACAATCAACGCACATACGCGACGTACCATCCTTTTTCGGCACTAAAATGATAGGAACAGCACAAGGACTAAGGGATTCGCGTATATAACCTTTGTCGAGCAGTTCTTGTACTTGACGCATAATCTCCTTCGTCTCCACTGGATTGGTACGGTATGGTGCGCGGTTGGGTAATGATGCACCGGGAATTAAGTCAATTTGATGCTCAATCCCGCGAATAGGTGGTAATCCCGGTGGCACGTCTTGTGGAAAGACGTCGGCGAACTCCTGCAAAATGTTAGTGACAGCAGGAGGCAAAGAGGAAGGCACGTCCTCGTATGAAAATAATGCCTCTTTGCACACAAAAGCATAGCAAACAGATTTGCTAAAATCTAGATCATCAATATCACATTTGGTGGCAAGTAAACATGCACTTTTCAATTTAATTTCAGAAGCAACACTAGATTGTTTATTATTATAAGGCTGCATTTGTTGCTCAAATTCTTTTGCCACAATCTGATTTTCACTCTTAGTTTTCTCCTGTTTTGCTTTATTATCTCTATTAATATCATCTTTCAAAATGGAATCAGGAGTCATAGGAAGCAAAGTAATATTTTTATCCTTATAAACAAGAGTATACTGATTGTTTCTACCATGGTGAATAGAATTTTTATCAAATTGCCATGGTCTACCAAGTAATAAGGAGCATGCTTGCATCGGTACCACATCACAATCAACATAATCAGCATATGTAGAGATACTAAAATGCACACGAACAGTACGTGTTACCTTAACCTTGCCGCTGTTGTTGAACCATTGGATGTAGTAAGGATGTGGATGTGGTCTTGTGGTGAGAGATAGCTTCTCCACCATCTCGATGCTAGCCAAGTTGTTGCAACTCCCTCCATCTATGATCACGTGAACAGAACGTTCCTTCACAACTCCCTTTGTATGGAACAAATTATGCCTCTGATTTTGCTCAGCTTGTGTAACCTGCACACTCAAAACACGTTGAGCAACTAAACATGCATACCTGTCAGCATCTTCAGGAGCCATGTATTGCCTCTCATGATCAGAATCATCTCCACCGTGTTCGTCACGTGTAATAAGAGCCAAAGTCTCCTCATCATAGTCACTAGCGGACTCATACCCACCATCCTCAGTAACAATCATCACACGCTTAGATGGGCATTCTCTCGCATAATGACCTCCACCCTTGCAACGTCGACAAATAATATCATGTGTTTGCCCTGTTGATGCCATGGATGAGGAAGAGCTCCTTGCAGGCCCAGAAGGTGTGCTCTTGGCAGATAGTGGTGATTGTGCCTGCTTTATTGTATCACGGTTGGAGGTGGCAGCCGACGGAGGCGCCGGTGAAGCAGAACGTGTGGAAGTAGATGATGCACGTGGTGTCCATGAAGAAGGTCGACCTGTAGAAAAGTTAGTCCGCGCCAATGCCTGTCGATCCTGCACTTCACGTTCAGCTTTACAAGCAAGATGGAATAAACGAGTGATATTAGTATACTCCTTATACTCTAGAATCGTCTGAATATCTCTATTTAATCCACCCATAAAACGTGCAAGCATAGCTTCATTCTCCTCAACAATACCACATCTAATCATGCCAGTTTGTAATTCCTGATAATATTCTTCTACAGAATTTTTTCCCTGTCTTAAGCGCTGCAATTTATGAAGTAATTCACGTTGATAATATGGTGGAACCCAACGAGTACGCATAGCAGTTTTCAAAGCAGCCCAAGTAGCAGGAATGGGATATAATCTACAATGCTCAGACCACCAAACACATGCAAAACTAGTGAATGCACAAACAGCAGCAGGAACACGTCTCTCCTCGGGATATTGTAAACATGTAAATCGTTGTTCAGTTTCTAACTCCCAAGTAAGATATATATCAGGAACATATCTACCCTCAAATGGTGGAATATTCAATTTTAGTTTAGGGAGATGGTCATGATCTCGTACCTGAGGGTGAGCCCTACCATTGCCATTATTTGCATGTGGACGACTTGATGGTTGCTGTGCTGGTGGTGGCACGTAGTTCTGATTTTGATCAACCTCATCCTCGTAATCGCCAGCAAAATCATCCTCCTCCGCATCAGCAGCAGGAGCCACAGAAGTAGCAACAGCAGCACCAACAGTTTGGCCAGGTGCAAGAGGGAGACGGCTCGCTCGGCGAAGGGCTGTTTCACGATGTGTAGGTAGTCGTCGTTGATGTTGTTGTAGAGGTGCGTTAGGTGCAGCCGGTGGTGGTGGTGGAAGACGCGCGAGCAATTCATTAAACCTGTCATCGAGCTTTGTTTCGAACGTCTTCTCCATGTCATCTATCTTCTCCATGGCCTCTTCAAATCTGTTTAGCACATCCTGCACCTGTCCATTCATCATTTGCTGAAATTTATCATGCAACTCCTGATTCGTCATGTTCTCCCAGTCAGTCTCGTCGGCTTGTGATCCTGCCATGGTTAGCAACAATAGAAAACACACAAGAATATGATCCTACAGAATACTAACAAGAGGTGGTGGTGGCGGGTGTCACAAATCCGTCAAGCAAATCTCAAATTCTTACCAGTTCTTACCCAGCAGCAGGCGGTGATCGGCAACCGTTGTAGTCAAAACTCTCAAAAGCTTGGATAGAGCGATTGCCAGGGAGAGTCAAACGCACGACGTAGAGGTATGTGGAGCTGGGCAGGCTTATAGTATGGTAGCAAAAAGGGTCAGCAATAATCAATTCAGAGATGCAAAGTTGAATAAACGCTCAACGACGGTACTGTGCTGGTCCTAGGCTAGACCGTGCTAGAGACGCGAGCCTAGAACACTAACAAAATCACGGCGCTGCACGTAAAGAAGGGAAAAGCACACTCTGGAACTTTTTTTTTTCGTTTTTTTTGCGCTCCTCTTTTTTTTTGTGAAAAATTACTATAATGGCGAGTGTCTCAAAACTCTTCCCTCGTCAAACTGATAGGATGGGCACGAAATTTTTTTTTCACTTTTTTTTCGGAAATCAGGGCAGCGACGACGAAAAAGTGCGACAAAAAATCACTATGATGGCACGTGGCTCAAAAGACTCAAAAAAGCCTAAAAATAGGATAGGGAAAAAATATTTTTGCCCGTGAATATTTTTTTTTTCCGAGACCTACGCAGGCAAGGAAACACGAATCGGAATTGAGATTGATCTCAAGAACAAACCTAATATGAGAAGAACTCAGATTGGTGGTGGATATATGGTTGTGGTATATGGCAGCGGTGGTGGTATATGGATAGAGATTGATGGTGGTATATGGATACGGATTGGTAGTGGTATATGGATAAGGATTCAGAGCGGTGGCGGATAAGCAAAAGTGGTAGATCGGCGATGATGATGGTGCGGCGGCGGCGTGACAACTTATGACCAGAACTCGAAACTCTAAAAGACTAGACTCTAAGACCAGCAACTTGACACGACGATGCAACCGCAAATTCAACAAAGCAAAAACCCTAAAAAGATTATGCAAAGGCTCAGATTGGTTCGGATATGATGAACTAACCCTAATTTTTTTTTGTGTGGCTTTCTCATGGACTGTAGGTATGAAGAACAGACTCGATCTAATCTACGAAAAACTGTAAAATCACACCGAGCAACCTGGAAATCCGATACCACTTGATAGAGGCAAAGGTGTCCCGATGTTTCGATGAGATGGTGGCTATCACTTTCTGTGGGAGTCGACCTTGACGATCCGACTACGAGCGTGCGAGACGTCGCGCCTTAGCAATCGCTAAACCAACTTCCGAGGGGTTATTGACCACGCCGGAGCACGATCAACCTGACCACGAGGGCCTGTTTCCTGCGAGCAAACGAAGAACAAGCAAGAAACTGAGATTGCAATCTGGATATTGCGAATATAAGATGAAAGCTTTATTGATCAAGGTGGGGTTCTGTGACGTCTTGGTCTGGTCGTTGGACACAAACGAAGTACGCGAAGTTGCAGCTATGGCGAACTTTTAATCTAAACAAAACCCAAAGTCTAAACGACGCCCTAAGGGCTGTATATATGGAGGAAGAGAGGGGAATTTCGTGGCCCTTGAGGGTGGGGTCCGAAACCAACCCTAACTCTTGTTTCCCCACACATACGGACTCTAAAAATAGCCTATACTTAAGTATTTCGAAATTACATGGGCCTGGCCCATTAATAAGGTGACGCAGCACCTAGAATAGCCTATGGACGAATATTATGAAGTGGCATCTTGTATATTTCGTCCATGGCTTCATGCACTCCTTATGGTGATAGAGGCAAAGGTGTCCCGATGTTTCGATGAGATGGTGGCTATCGTTTTCTGTGGGAGTCGACCTTGACGATCCGACTACGAACGTGCGAGACGTCGCGCCTTAGCAATCGCTAAACCAACTTCCGAGGGGTTATTGACCACGCCGGAGCACGATCAACCTGACCACGAGGGCCTGTTTCCTGCGGGCAAACGAAGAACAAGCAAGAAACTGAGATTGCAATCTGGATATTGCGAATATAAGATGAAAGCTTTATTGATCAAGGTGGGGTTCTGTGACGTCTTGGTCTGGTCGTTGGACACAAACGAAGTACACGAAGTTGCAGCTATGGCGAACTTTTAATCTAAACAAAACCCAAAGTCTAAACGACGCCCTAAGGGCTGTTTATATGGAGGAAGAGAGGGGAATTTCGTGGCCCTTGAGGGTGGGGTCCGAAACCAACCCTAACTCTTGTTTCCCCACACATACGGACTCTAAAAATAGCCTATACTTCAGTATTTCGAAATTACATGGGCCTGGCCCATTAATAAGATGACGCAGCACCTAGAATAGCCTATGGACGAATATTATGAAGTGGCATCTTGTATATTTCGTCCATGGCTTCATGCACTCCTTATGGTGGCTTCAAAGTCCTGAAATCATCACTTGTAACTCCGTTCTTGATCCCCTTGCGCATGCCATCAACTTCATGCGTGTTCTTGCTCCAATGTTCATCCTTCTCCAAGCTAGGCCCTTCATTTGAAAGCAAAACAAATGTATCCAATTTAGGCAGCATCATAATCTCATGAACATTAGAATCATTACCAAGAAACGAAAGTACCTGGTAATTTAATTGGCGTGCGCGAGCTCTAGTAATTGGTCCAGTATATGTAACAGTAGGGGCTGTGGGTGTAACAATGGTATTGATGTCCTCATCATCCTCCCCTTCTTGAAATGAAGTCGTCCCCGACGGAAGCTCATCTTCCTCACCCAAATAAGGCTTCAAATCTGCAATATTAAAAGTGGGACTAACCCCAAAATCTGCAGGTAGCTCAAGTTTATATGCATTATCATTTATTTTCTCTAAAACCTTAAAAGGACCATCAGCACGTGGCATTAGCTTTGATTTGCGCAGATTAGGAAATCTATCTTTACGCAAATGTAACCAAACAAGATCTCCAGGTGCAAACACAACATGTTTTCTACCCTTATCTCCAGCAAGTTTATATTTAGCATTCATACGCTCAATGTTTTCCGTAGTTAACTCATGCATTTTTAAAATCAATTCAGAACGTTCTTTAGCATCAAAATTAACCTTCTCCGAAGATGGAAGAGGCAACAAATCAATAGGTGCACGAGGTAGGAAACCATACACAATTTCAAAAGGGCACATCTTAGTAGTAGAATGCAATGAACGATTATAAGGAAATTCAATATGAGGCAAGCATTCTTCCCACATTTTCTTGTTATTCTTCAAAACAGCCCTAAGCATAGTAGACAATGTTCTATTGACTACTTCAGTTTGTCCAACAGTTTGGGGGTGACAAGTAGTACTAAAAAGCAGCTTAGTCCCCAACTTAGCCCATAAACATCTCCAAAAGTGGCTAAGAAATTTAGTATCACGATCTGAAACAATAGTATTTGGCACACCATGTAAGCGAATAATTTCACGAAAGAACAAATCAGCAACATTAACAGCATCATCGCTTTTATGACATGGTATAAAGTGTGCCATTTTTGAGAACCTATCCACGACAACAAATATGCTATCCCTCCCCTTCTTTGTTCTAGGTAAACCTAAAACAAAGTCCATAGATATATCCTCCCATGGAACACTAGGTACAGGCAAAGGCATATCTAAACCATGAGGATTGAGTCGTGACTTAGCTCTTTGACATGTAGTGCAGCTAGCAACAAAACGCTCAACATCCCGTCTCATCTTTGGCCAAAAGAAATGTGTAGCAAGTATATCCTCCGTCTTCTTGACGCCAAAGTGTCCCATTAATCCTCCTCCATGCGCCTCCTGCAACAACAAAAGACGAACGGAGCTAGCTGGAATGCATAGCTTGTTAGCACGAAACACAAATCCATCGTTAAGAACGAACTTGTTCCAAGTTCTCCCTTCCTTACAATTCTGCAATACATCTTTAAATTCAGCATCATTAACATATTGATCCTTGATGGTCTCCAAACCAAATATTTTAAAGTCAAGTTGTGAAAGCATAGTATAACGACGAGACAAGGCATCAGCAATAACATTTTCTTTACCCTTCTTGTGTTTAATCACATAAGGGAAAGTCTCAATGAATTCAACCCATTTAGCATGTCGACGGTTCAGTTTTGCTTGACTTTTAATGTGTTTCAAAGATTCATGATCAGAATGTATAACAAATTCCTTGGGCCATAAATAATGTTGCCATGTTTCTAAGGTCCGAACAAGAGCATATAATTCTTTATCATAAGTAGAATAGTTCAGACTAGGCCCACTCAATTTTTCAGAAAAGTATGCAACAGGTTTTCCATCTTGTAATAACACACCTCCTAATCCAATTCCACTAGCATCACATTCAAGCTCAAAAGTCTTATTGAAATTAGGAAGTTGGAGTAAAGGAGCATGTGTCAACTTATCTTTCAATACCGTGAAGGCTTCTTCCTGTGCGGTACCCCAAACAAAAGGTACATCCTTCTTTGTAAGCTCGTTGAGAGGTGCAGCAATGGTGCTGAAATCTCTCACAAAACGCCTATAAAAACCAGCGAGGCTAAGGAAACTCCTCACTTGTGTGACCGTTTTGGGCTGCGGCCAACACTCAATAGCTTTAATCTTGGCTTTATCAACTTCAATTCCCTGTGGAGTAACAACATAGCCAAGAAAAGATACTCGGTCGGTGCAAAAGGTGCACTTTCCAAGGTTACCAAACAAACGTGCATCACGTAGAGCAATAAAAACAGCACGTAAATGTTCCAAATGTTCCTCCAAAGATTTGCTATAAATCAATATGTCATCAAAGTAAACTACCACAAATCGTCCAATGAAAGCACGTAAAACTTCGTTCATTAACCTCATGAAAGTACTAGGTGCATTAGTTAACCCAAAAGGCATGACTAACCACTCATATAATCCAAACTTAGTTTTAAATGCTGTTTTCCATTCATCTCCCAATTTCATACGAATTTGATGGTAACCACTACGCAAATCAACTTTGGAGAATATTGTAGAGCCACTCAATTCATCAAGCATATCATCTAGCCTAGGAATAGGATGACGATAACGAATAGTAATATTATTAATGCCTCTACAATCAACGCACATACGCGACGTACCATCCTTTTTCGGCACTAAAATGATAGGAACAGCACAAGGACTAAGGGATTCGCGTATATAACCTTTGTCGAGCAGTTCTTGTACTTGACGCATAATCTCCTTCGTCTCCTCTGGATTGGTACGGCATGGTGCCCAGTTGGGTAATGATGCACCGGGAATTAAGTCAATTTGATGCTCAATCCCGCGAATAGGTGGTAATCCTGGTGGCACGTCTTGTGGAAAGACGTCGGCGAACTCCTGCAAAATGTTAGTGACAGCAGGAGGCAAAGAGGAAGGCACGTCCTCGAATGAAAATAATGCCTCTTTGCACACAAAAGCATAGCAAACAGATTGGCTAAAATCTAGATCATCAATATCAGATTTGGTGGCAAGTAAACATGCACTTTTCAATTTAATTTCAGAAGCAACACTAGATTGTTTATTATTATTTGGCTGCATTTGTTGCTCAAATTCTTTTGCCACAATCTGATTTTCACTCTTAGTTTTCTCCTGTTTTGCTTTATTAGCTCTATTAATATCATCTTTCAAAATGGAATCAGGAGTCATAGGAAGCAAAGTAATATTTTTATCCTTATGAACAAGAGTATACTGATTGTTTCTACCATGGTGAATAGAATTTTTATCAAATTGCCATGGTCTACCAAGTAATAAGGAACATGCTTGCATCGGTACCACATCACAATCAACATAATCAGTATATGTAGAGATACTAAAATGCACACGAACAGTACGTGTTACCTTAACCTTGCCGCTGTTGTTGAACCATTGGATGTAGTAAGGATGTGGATGTGGTCTTGTGGTGAGAGATAGCTTCTCCACCATCTCGATGCTAGCCAAGTTGTTGCAACTCCCTCCATCTATGATCACGCGAACAGAACGTTCCTTCACAACTCCCTTTGTATGGAACAAATTATGCCTCTGATTTTGCTCAGCTTGTGTAACCTGCACACTCAAAACACGTTGAGCTACTAAACATTCATACCTGTCAGCATCTTCAGGAGCCATGTATTGCGTCTCATGATCAGAATCGTCTCCACCGTGTTCGTCACGTGTAATAAGAGCCAAAGTCTCCTCATCATAGTCACTAGCGGACTCAGACCCACCATCCTCAGTAACAATCATCACACGCTTAGATGGGCATTCTCTCGCATAATGACCTCCACCCTTGCAACGTCGACAAATAATATCATGTGTTTGCCCTGTTGATGCCATGGATGAAGAAGAGCTCTTTGCAGGCCCAGAAGGTGTGCTCTTGGCAGATAGTGGTGATTGTGCCTGCTTTATTGTATCACGGTTGGAGGTGGCAGCTGACAGAGGCGCCGGTGAAGCAGAACGTGTGGAAGTAGATGATGCACGTGGTGTCCATGAAGAAGGTCGACCTGCAGAAAAGTTAGTCCGCGCCAATGCCTGTCGATCCTGCACTTCACGTTCAGCTTTACAAGCAAGATGGAATAAACGAGTGATATTAGTATACTCCTTATACTCTAGAATCGTCTGAATCTCTCTATTTAATCCACCCATAAAACGTGCAGGCATAGCTTCATTCTCCTCAACAATACCACATCTAATCATGCCAGTTTGTAATTCCTGATAATATTCTTCTACAGAATTTTTTCCCTGTCTTAAGCGCTGCAATTTTTGAAGTAATTCACGTTGATAATATGGTGGAACCCAACGAGTACGCATAGCAGTTTTCAAAGCAGCCCAAGTAGCAGGAATGGGATATAATCTACAATGCTCAGACCACCAAACACATGCAAAACTAGTGAATGCACAAACAGCAGCAGGAACACGTCTCTCCTCGGGATATTGTAAACATGTAAATCGTTGTTCAGTTTCTAACTCCCAAGTAAGATATATATCAGGAACATATCTACCCTCAAATGGTGGAATATTCAATTTTAGTTTAGGGAGATGGTCATGATCTCGTACCTGAGGGTGAGCCCTACCATTGCCATTATTTGCATGTGGACGACCTGATGGTTGCTGTGCTGGTGGTGGCACGTAGTTCTGATTTTGATCAACCTCATCCTCGTAATCGCCAGCAAAATCATCCTCCTCCGCATCAGCAGCAGGAGCCACAGAAGTAGCAACAGCAGCACCAACAGTTTGGCCAGGTGCAAGAGGGAGACGGCTCGCTCGGCGGAGGGCTGTTTCACGATGTGTAGGTAGTCGTCGTTGTTGTTGTTGTAGAGGTGCGTTAGGTGCAGCCGGTGGTGGTGGTGGAAGACGCGCGAGCAATTCATTAAACCTGTCATCGAGCTTTGTTTCGAACGTCTTCTCCATGTCATCTATCTTCTCCATGGCCTCTTCAAATCTGTTTAGCACATCCTGCACCTGTCCATTCATCATTTGCTGAAATTTATCATGCAACTCCTGATTCGTCATGTTCTCCCAGTCAGTCTCGTCGGCTTGTGATCCTGCCATGGTTAGCAACAATAGAAAACACACAAGAATATGATCCTACAGAATACTAACAAGAGGTGGTGGTGGCGGGTGTCACAAATCCGTCAAGCAAATCTCAAATTCTTACCAGTTCTTACCCAGCAGCAGGCGGTGATCGGCAACCGTTGTAGTCAAAACTGTCAAAAGCTTGGATAGAGCGATTGCCAGGGAGAGTCAAAGGCACGACGTAGAGGTATGTGGAGCTGGGAAGGCTTATAGTATGGTAGCAAAAAGGGTCAGCAATAATCAATTCAGAGATGCAAAGTTGAATAAACGCTCAACGACGGTACTGTGCTGGTCCTAGGCTAGACCGTGCTAGAGACGCGAGCCTAGAACACTAACAAAAACACGGCGCTGCACGTAAATAAGGGAAAAGCACACTCTGGATCTTTTTTTTTCGCTTTTTTTTTGTGCTCCTCTTTTTTTTTGCGCTCCTCTTTTTTTTTGCGCTCCTCTTTTTTTTTGCGCTCCTCTTTTTTTTTTGCGAAAAATTACTATAATGGCGAGTGTCTCAAAACTCTTCCCTCGTCAAAATGATAGGATGGGCAAAAAAAAAAAAAATTTCACTTTTTTTTTCGGAAATCAGGGCAGCGACGACGAAAAAGTGCGACAAAAAATCACTATGATGGCACGTGGCTCAAAAGACTCAGAAAAGCCTAAAAATAGGATAGGGAAAAAATATTTTTGCCCGTGAAAATTTTGGCCTAAAAACTGCCCGGGGGTCTCCAGACTCTCTTTTTTTTTCCGAGACCTACGCAGGCACGGAAACACAAATCGGAATTGAGATTGATCTCAAGAACAAACCTAATATGAGAAGAACTCGGATTGGTGGTGGATATATGGTGGTGGTATATGGCAGCGGTGGTGGTATATGGTAGCGGTGGTGGTATATGGATAGAGATTGATGGTGGTATATGGATACGGATTGGTGGTGGTATATGGATATGGATTCAGAGCGGTGGCGGATAAGCAAAAGTGGTAGATGGGCGATGATCATGGTGCGGCGGCGGCGTGACAACTTGTGACCAGAACTCGAAACTCTAAAAGACTAGACTCTAAGACCAGCAACTTGACACGACGATGCAACCGCAAATTCAACAAAGCAAAAACCCTAAAAAGATTATGCAAAGGCTCAGATTGGTTCGGATATGATGAACTAACCCTAATTTTTTTTGTGTGGCTTTTTCGTGGACTGTAGGTATGAAGAACAGACTCGATCTAATCTATGAAAAACTGTAAAATCTCACCTAGCAACCTGGAAATCTGATACCACTTGATAGAGGCAAAGGTGTCCCGATGTTTCGATGAGATGGTGGCTATCGTTTTCTGTGGGAGTCGACCTTGACGATCCGACTACGAACGTGCGAGACGTCGCGCCTTAGCAATCGCTAAACCAACTTCCGAGGGGTCATTGACCACGCCGGAGCACGATCAACCTGACCACGAGGGCCTGTTTCCTGCGGGCAAACGAAGAACAAGCAAGAAACTGAGATTGCAATCTGGATATTGCGAATATAAGATGAAAGCTTTATTGATCAAGGTGGGGTTCTGTGACGTCTTGGTCTGGTCGTTGGACACAAACGAAGTACACGAAGTTGCAGCTATGGCGAACTTTTAATCTAAACAAAACCCAAAGTCTAAACGACGCCCTAAAGGCTGTATATATGGAGGAAGAGAGGGGAATTTCGTGGCCCTTGAGGGTGGGGTCCGAAACCAACCCTAACTCTTGTTTCCCCACACATACGGACTCTAAAAATAGCCTATACTTCAGTATTTCGAAATTACATGGGCCTGGCCCATTAATAAGATGACGCAGCACCTAGAATAGCCTATGGACGAATATTATGAAGTGGCATCTTGTATATTTCGTCCATGGCTTCATGCACTCCTTATGGTGGCTTCAAAGTCCTGAAATCATCACTTGTAACTCCGTTCTTGATCCCCTTGCGCATGCCATCAACTTCATGCGTGTTCTTGCTCCAATGTTCATCCTTCTCCAAGCTAGGCCCTTCATTTGAAAGCAAAACAAATGTATCCAATTTAGGCAGCATCATAATCTCATGAACATTAGAATCATTACCAAGAAACGAAAGTACCTGGTAATTTAATTGGCGTGCGCGAGCTCTAGTAATTGGTCCAGTATATGTAACAGTAGGGGCTGTGGGTGTAACAATGGTATTGATGTCCTCATCATATGGCGGCTTCAAAGTCCTGAAATCATCACTTGTAACTCCGTTCTTGATCCCCTTGCGCATGCCATCAACTTCATGCGTGTTCTTGCTCCAATGTTCATCCTTCTCCAAGCTAGGCCCTTCATTTGAAAGCAAAACAAATGTATCCAATTTAGGCAGCATCATAATCTCATGAACATTAGAATCATTACCAAGAAACGAAAGTACCTGGTAATTTAATTGGCGTGCGCGAGCTCTAGTAATTGGTCCAGTATATGTAACAGTAGGGGCTGTGGGTGTAACAATGGTATTGATGTCCTCATCAATTGCAGCGCTTAAGACAGGGAAAAAATTCTGTAGAAGAATATTATCAGGAATTACAAACTGGCATGATTAGATGTGGTATTGTTGAGGAGAATGAAGCTATGCTTGCACGTTTTATGGGTGGATTAATTAGAGAGATTCAGACGATTCTAGAGTACAAGGAGTATACTAATATCACTCGTTTATTCCATCTTGCTTGTAAAGCTGAACGTGAAGTGCAGGATCGACAGGCATTGGCGCGGACTAACTTTTCTGCAGGTCGACCTTCATCATGGACACCACGTGCATCATCTACTTTCCACACGTTCTGCTACACCGGTGCCTCCGTCGGCAGCCACCTCCAACCGTGATACAATAAAGCAGGCACAATCACCACTATCTGCCAAGAGCACACCTTCTGGGCCTGCAAAGAGCTCTTCTTCATCCATGGCATCAACAGGGCAAACACATGATATTATTTGTCGACGTTGCAAGGGTGGAGGTCATTATGCGAGAGAATGCCCATCTAAGCGTGTGATGATTGTTACTGAGGATGGTGGGTATGAGTCCGCTAGTGACTATGATGAGGAGACTTTGGCTCTTATTACACGTGAAGAACACGGTGGAGACGATTCTGATCATGAGACGCAATACATGGCTCCTGAAGATGCTGACAGGTATGAATGTTTAGTTGCTCAACGTGTTTTGAGTGTGCAGGTTACACAAGCTGAGCAAAATCAGAGGCATAATTTGTTCCATACAAAGGGAGTCGTGAAGGAACGTTCTGTTCGCGTGATCATAGATGGAGGGAGCTGCAATAACTTGGCTAGCATGGAGGTGGTGGAGAAGCTATCTCTGACCACAAGACCACATCCACATCCTTACTACATCCAATGGTTCAACAACAGCGGCAAGGTTAAGGTAACACGTACTGTTCGTGTGCATTTTAGTATCTCTACATATGCTGATTATGTTGATTGTGATGTGGTACCTATGCAAGCATGTTCCTTATTACTTGGTAGACCATGGTAATTTGATAAAAATTCTATACACCATGGTAGAAACAATCAGTATACTCTTGTTCATAACGATAAAAATATTACTTTGCTTCCTATGACTCCTGATTCCATTTTGAAGGATGATATTAATAGAGCTAATAAAGCAAAACAGGAGACAAATAAGAGTGAAAATCAGATTGTGGCAAAAGAATTTGAGCACCAAATGAAGCCTAATAATAAACCATCTACTGTTGTTTCTGAAATTAAATTGAAAAGTGCATGTTTACTTGCCACCAAATCTGATATTGATGAGCTAGATTTTAGCAAATCTGTTTGCTATGCCTTTGTGTGCAAAGAGGCATTATTTTCATTCGAGGACGTGCCTTCCTCTTTGCCCCCTGCTGTCACTAACATTTTGCAGGAGTTCACTGACGTCTTTCCACAAGACGTGCCACCGGGATTACCACCTATTCGAGGGATTGAGCATCAAATTGACTTAATTCCCGGTGCTTCGCTACCCAACCGTGCACCATACCGTACCAATCCAGAGGAGACGAAGGAGATTATGCGTCAAGTACAAGAACTGCTCGACAAAGGTTATATACGCGAATCCCTTAGTCCTTGTGCTGTTCCTATCATTTTAGTGCCGAAAAAGGATGGTACGTCGCGTATGTGCGTTGATTGTAGAGGCATTAATAATATTACTATTCGTTATCGTCATCCTATTCCTAGGTTAGATGATATGCTTGATGAATTGAGTGGCTCTACAATATTCTCCAAAGTTGATTTGCGTAGTGGATACCATCAAATTCGTATGAAATTGGGAGATGAATGGAAAACAGCATTTAAAACTAAGTTTGGATTATATGAGTGGTTAGTCATGCCTTTTGGGTTAACTAATGCACCTAGTACTTTCATGAGGTTAATGAACGAAGTTTTACGTGCTTTCATTGGACGATTTGTGGTAGTTTACTTTGATGACATATTGATTTATAGCAAATCTTTGGAGGAACATTTGGAACATTTACGTGCTGTTTTTTATTGCTCTACGTGATGCACGTTTGTTTGGAAACCTTGGAAAGTGCACCTTTTGCACCAACCGTGATAGAGGCGAGGGTCCCGATCTTTCGATGAGATGATAACTATCGATTTGGTGGAGACGACTTTGACGATCCGACTACAAACGTGCACGACGTTGCGCCTTAGCAATCGCTAAACCAATCTCCTGAGGTTACTGACGATGCTCGAAGCACGGTCAGCCTGACCACGAAGGTCTATTCCTGCAAGCAATCGAAGAACGAGCAAGAATATGATAAAGCAATCTGAATATTGCAAATATATATGAAGTATTGATAATGGTGGGGATTCGGAAGCGGTCTTGGTCTGGTCGTTAGACACAAACGAAGTACACGAAGTTGCAATGGCTAACTTTTAACTAAACAAATCCCAAGGAAAAAGCTACTAGATGGATCTACTTATATAGGAGCAAGGGGTGGCGGCCAAGGAGGTGGGAGGACGTCCCAAGGCAGCCTAAAACTAACCCTAGGTCGTACAAGGCTCATGGGCCCAAGTGGAGGTGATGCAACACCTTTGGGCTTGTAGTTTGACTCGGATTCTGCTGCAACATCAGATTGTTTCGTCCGTAACTCAACGCTCCGGACGAATTTGAAGGTGAATCCAATTGGGTTGGAAAGAGCACGAAATCTAGTTTCCAACAAAAAAAGAATCACCCAATTCGGAGTCCGTATGAAAAAGTTGTTGGCGTTTTGAGTCAGGTATGTCTGTGCAGTCCGAATCTGAATCCAGAACGTGAGAGACTTGGACTCTATCTTCTCTTGGCCCAAAAGTGACGTGAGAGGACTTTTTGAACACAACCTAAACTTCTCCTTTTCCCTTATCTTCATATGTGGATTGCACAAATGTCCCATACACCTGCAATTAGACAAAACACAAAAGTGTGTGAAGTATTTTTGTTCTGGATAACATAAATAGATTATTGAATAGTTTGCATTAGAAATCACCTGACAAATATGCATGTATGCAATATTTTTGGTCGTATCCAAGGTATTCATGTCCTCATCATCCTCCCCTTTTTGAAAACAAAGCCGTCCTCGGCGTTGCTTAATCTGAAATGTGGCTAACAAAAGAGACAAGGTGTACATGTTGTATATGTATATGTCATCCAGTTTAACTTCCCTTGATTTTTGCACGTATGACACATGTATACATGAGTAACTTTCATAGTTCATAAAAACTAAAGCCAAAAAATTATCACAAGAAGTAGAAGGCATGAAAATATTAGAACTCAGTTTGCACATATAAGTGAAGCTCTTATTCATTTCAAAAGATTCGCAATGTTCATCCTTAAACCATCCCAACTTTGGTGAATAAACCTTACTTGCATCAAATTTACATGCTACAACATGCTTAAATAAGCAAACATGCAATAAGTCATTGGACACAGAATCATCACCAAGATTGGAGGCCATATCAAAATGATTAAACATTAGTTCTTTTGCATCAACAGTTAATTCAATGGGTGCACTCAAAATTGTTGATATTTCAGTTGTTTGATCACTCTCTAAAATAGGTGGTGTGCTCAAATCAACAGGTAACTCAATACATGACGCATTCAAGTTAACTAGGCATGCATCTTTCTCATGTGAAGTTATATCATCAATATCTTTACTGTTACCTTGTGGCAAAGATGTAGCTGATGTAGGTACGGACGTTGACAATGTACCATACCCTTGAGATGATGTCGCGCTCATAATCCGAGGTGCAATGATGGAGGAACCCACCGGCGGTGGTGAGCATGAACTGGAATAGTAGTTGTTGTAGTCACCTAATGCATCCTCCTGTATCTGTCTCTCAAAGGTACAAGCACGGACATACATACCAGTAATGCAACGAGGAATATACTGAAATCTTGCCTGAATATCATGGTTCAAACCACCAAAAAATCTATTCATTGTATCATTCTCAGATTCTTCTATGTCACAATGATGCATATAAGATTTGAACTCTTGGTAGTAAGCATGAACAGTGTTGTTGCCTTGTTTAAATTGTTCAAATTTGCGAAGCAATTCACGACGATAATAAGGAGGGAAAAATTGTTGTCTCATTACAGCTTTCAAAACTTTCCAAGTTGTGGGTTGGTTATCAATGTTTTTCTTACAATGTACACTCCACCAAACAGAAGCAAAATCAGTAAATGCTCTAGTGGCTGCTCGCACTCGCTCAAGTTCAGAAAAGTCATGGTGACTAAAAACTTGTTCTACTTCAAGCTCCCAAGCTAGATAAGTAGTAGGATTAAATCTACCCTCAAATGACGGTAAAAAGATAACCTGACCATGTGCTTGTGTGTGTTGTCCCAACTCTCGTGATGGTGAAGATGTGTCCGTCGTCCAAGAACTTCTATCTTCGGAACCTGTCATGATTAGTAGAAACAAGAAACAAAATTCAAGAATAATGTTCCTATGAACTACTAGGGTGTGGTGGTAAAGCGCTCACAGTAAAGCAAATATCAATATCTTACAAGTTCTTACCAAGCAGCAGGTGGTGACAGGCAACCAGCGGTGTCAAATAACTCTGAAGATTGTGTAAAGCGATTGCCAGGGGAACGTACGTATACACGGTGTAGAAATATGTGGAGCTGGGTTGGCTATATATGGTAGCAAAAGATTAGCAATAATCAATTCAGAGATGCGATGTTGAATAAACGCTCAACGACGGTACTGTGCTGGTCCTAGGCTAGACCAAACTAGAGACGCGAGCCTAGAACACTAATGAGGTCACGTCGTAGCACAACTAGCATCAATGAAGGATACTAAGTAGCTCTGGACAGCAAGATATAAGTGAAGATCACAACGGCAGTAAAGATAATGAGGTGAAACAACAGCCAAGCAGGATATATCAACAACTTTGTCTCCAACTTTCCTCTGAAAAAGTTTGTGCCGATTTTTTTGTTTTTTTTCTTCTCTCTTTTTTTTCCTCACACTTTTTTTCTTTCTCTCCTTTTTTTTTCTCTGACTTATTTTTCTCCTTTTTTTCTCTCGTTTTTTTTCTCTCTTTTTTTCTCCCTCTTTCCAAAACAAACTAGATAAGATGCAGATTGGATCAAGTGAAGATGTGAACGATCTCAACTATTATTATGACAATGAATGGTGGGTAGCACGTGGTGGAAATTGATGGATGGGTGGTGGACAGCAGAAGAGATAATGATGCAGCGGTGGCGTGACTAATGTGAACAGAACTCGAAACTCTAAACGAACTAGACACTAAGACCAGCAACTCGACACGACGATGCAACCGATAATTCAACTATGCAAGCAATGAAAAGAAAATTGCAAAGGCTCAGACTGGCTTGGACCAAGGATGAATAGATCTAACTCTTTTTTGTGGCTTTTTCTTGGACAATAGGTAAGAAAATAAATCTAATCTAGGAAAACTGGAAATTCTCACCGAGCAACCTGAAAACTGATACCACTTGATAGAGGCGAGAGTCCCGATCTTTCGATGAGATGATAACTATCGATTTGGTGGAGACGACTTTGACGATCCGACTACAAACGTGCACGACGTTGCGCCTTAGCAATCGCTAAACCAATCTCCTGAGGTTACTGACGATGCTCGAAGCACGGTCAGCCTGACCACGAAGGTCTATTCCTGCAAGCAATCGAAGAACGAGCAAGAATATGATAAAGCAATCTGAATATTGCAAATATATATGAAGTATTGATAATGGTGGGGATTCGGAAGCGGTCTTGGTCTGGTCGTTGGACACAAATGAAGTACACGAAGTTGCAATGGCTAACTTTTAACTAAACAAATCCCAAGGAAAAAGCTACTAGATGGATCTACTTATATAGGAGCAAGGGGTGGCGGCCAAGGAGGTGGGAGGACGTCCCAAGGCAGCCTAAAACTAACCCTAGGTCGTACAAGGCTCATGGGCCCAAGTGGAGGTGATGCAACACCTTTGGGCTTGTAGTTTGACTCAGATTCTGCTGCAACATCAGATTGTTTCGTCCGTAACTCAACGCTCCGGACGAATTTGAAGGTGAATCCAATTGGGTTGGAAAGAGCACGAAATCTAGTTTCCAACAAAAAAAGAATCACCCAATTCGGAGTCCGTATGAAAAAGTTGTTGGCGTTTTGAGTCAGGTATGTCTGTGCAGTCCGAATCTGAATCCAGAACGTGAGAGACTTGGACTCTATCTTCTCTTGGCCCAAAAGTGACGTGAGAGGACTTTTTGAACACAACCTAAACTTCTCCTTTTCCCTTATCTTCATATGTGGATTGTACAAATGTCCCATACACCTGCAATTAGACAAAACACAAAAGTGTGTGAAGTATTTTTGTTCTGGATAACATAAATAGATTATTGAATAGTTTGCATTAGAAATCACCTGACAAATATGCATGTATGCAATATTTTTGGTCGTATCCAAGGTATTCATGTCCTCATCAGACCGAGTATCTTTTCTTGGCTATGTTGTTACTCCACAGGGAATTGAAGTTGATAAAGCCAACATTGAAGCTATCGAGAGCTGGCCGCAGCCCAAAACGGTCACACAAGTGAGGAGTTTCCTTGGCCTCGCTGGTTTCTATAGGCGTTTTGTGAGAGATTTCAGCACCATTGCTGCACCTCTCAACGAGTTTACAAAGAAGGATGTGCCTTTTGTTTGGGGTACCGCACAGGAAGAAGCCTTCACGGTATTGAAAGATAAGTTGACACATGCTCCTTTACTCCAACTTCCTAATTTCAATACGACTTTTGAGCTTGAATGTGATGCTAGTGGAATTGGATTAGGAGGTGTTTTATTACAAGATGGAAAACCTGTTGCATACTTTTCTGAAAAATTGAGTGGGCCTAGTCTGAACTATTCTACTTATGATAAAGAATTATATGCTCTTGTTCGGACCTTAGAAACATGGCAACATTATTTATGGCCCAAGGAATTTGTTATACATTCTGATCATGAATCTTTGAAACACATTAAAAGTCAAGCAAAACTGAACCGTAGACATGCTAAATGGGTTGAATTCATTGATACTTTCCCTTATGTCATTAAACACAAGAAGGGTAAAGAAAATGTTATTGCTGATGCCTTGTCTCGTCGTTATACTATGCTTTCACAACTTGACTTTAAAATATTTGGTTTGGAGACCATCAAAGATCAATATGTTCATGATGCTGAATTTAAAGATGTATTGCAGAATTGTAAGGAAGGGAGAACTTGGAACAAGTTCGTTCTTAACGATGGATTTGTGTTTCGTGCTAACAAGCTATGCATTCCAGCTATCTCCGTTCATCTTTTGTTGTTGCAGGAGGCGCATGGAGGAGGATTAATCGGACACTTTGGCGCCAAGAAGACGGAGGATATACTTGCTGCACATTTCTTTTGGCCAAAGATGAGACGGGATGTTGAGCGTTTTGTTGCTCGCTGCACTACATGTCAAAGAGCTAAGTCACGACTCAATCCTCATGGTTTATATATGCCTTTGCCTGTACCTAGTGTTCCTTGGGAGGATATATCTATGGACTTTGTTTTAGGTTTACCTCAAACAAAGAAGGGGAGGGATAGCATATTTGTTGTCGTGGATAGATTCTCGAAAATGGCACACTTTATACCATGTCATAAAAGCGATGATGCTGTTAATGTTGCTGATTTGTTCTTTCGTGAAATTATTCGCTTACATGGTGTGCCAAATACTGTTGTTTCAGATCGTGATACTAAATTTCTTAGCCACTTTTGGAGATGTTTATGGGCTAAGTTGGGGACTAAGCTGCTTTTTAGTTCTACTTGTCACCCCCAAACTGATGGACAAACTGAAGTAGTCAATAGAACATTGTCTCATATGCTTAGGGCTGTTTTGAAGAATAACAAGAAAATGTGGGAAGAATGCTTGCCTCATATTGAATTTTCTTATAATCGTTCATTGCATTCTACTACTAAGATGTGCCCTTTTGAAATTGTGTATGGTTTCCTACCTCGTGCACCTATTGATTTGTTGCCTCTTCCATCTTCAGAGAAGGTTAATTTTGATGCTAAAGAACGTTCTGAATTGATTTTAAAAATGCATCAGTTAACTAAGGAAAACATTGTGCGTATGAATGCTAAATATAAACTTGCTGGAGATAAGGGTAGAAAACATGTTGTGTTTGCGCCTGGAGATCTTGTTTGGTTACATTTGCGTAAAGATAGATTTCCTAATCTACGCAAATCAAAGCTAATGCCACGTGCTGATGGTCCTTTTAAGGTGTTAGAGAAAATAAATGATAATGCATATAAACTTGAGCTACCTGCAGATTTTGGGGTTAGTCCCACTTTTAACATTGCAGATTTGAAGCCTTTTTTGGGTGAGGAAGATGAGCTTCCGTCGAGGTCGATTTCATTTCAAGAAGGGGAGGATGATGAGGACATCAATACCATTGTTACACCCACAGCCCCTACTGTTACATATACTGGACCAATTACTAGAGCTCGCGCACGCCAATTAAATTACCAGGTACTTTTGTTTCTTGGTAATGATTCTAATGTTCATGAGATTATGATGCTGCCTAAATTGGATACATTTGTTTTGCTTACAAATGAAGGGCCTAGCTTGGAGAAGGATGAACATTGGAGCAAGAACACGCATGGAGTTGATGGCATGCGCAAGGGGATCAAGAACGGAGTTACAAGTGATGATTTCAGGACTTTGAAGCCGTCATAAGGAGTGCATGAAGCCTTGGACGAAATATACAAGATGCCACTTCATAATATTCGTCCATAGGCTATTCTAGGTGCTGCGTCACCTTATTAATGGGCCAGGCCCATGTAATTTCGAAATACTTAAGTATAGGCTATTTTTAGAGTCCGTATGTGTGGGGAAACAAGAGTTAGGGTTGGTTTCGGACCCCACCCTCAAGGGCCACGAAATCCCCCCCTCTTCCTCCATATATACAGCCCTTAGGGCATCGTTTAGACTTTGGGTTTTGTTTAGATTAAAAGTTCGCCATAGCTGCAACTTCGCGTACTTCGTTTGTGTCCAACGACCAGACCAAGACGTCACAGAACCCCACCTTGATCAATAAAGCTTTCATCTTATATTCGCAATATCCCGATTGCAATCTCAGTTTCTTGCTTGTTCTTCGTTTGCTCGCAGGAAACAGACCCTCGTGGTCAGGTTGATCGTGCTCCGGCGTGGTCAATAACCCTCGGAAGTTGGTTTAGCGATTGCTAAGGCGCGACGTCTCGCACGTTCGTAGTCGGATCGTCAAGGTCGACTCCCACAGAAAATGATAGCCACCATCTCATCGAAACATCGGGACACCTTAGCCTCTATCACGCATAGAGGATTGAGGCTTGCTTGACGATCATTGCACGCTACACAGCGAAGAGTGTTCGATGTTGGTGTACTTGAGCCGGAGAGGGTGAAGTCGGAGTGTCGACTTGAGCGAGTCCTTCATGATGAAGACGAAATGGAAGAAGAGCGGTTGAGCAACAAAGCGCGAATTTCGTCCATCTTTGCGTCATTCTCTTGCTTGTGATCGTCAAGCTTGTGGTCGAAGTAGTCCCTTGTACGTTGCTCGGAGAGTCGCAAGTCAGCAGCGAGGTTGTCGATGCGTTCACTCATGGCTTGTTGCTCTTGATGCAAAGCACGTTGTGCACCAAAGAGATGACTCTTGGTGACATAGGAGTTCATGTCGTCGTCGTGCTCGATGAAGAGTGGGTTGGTAGAAGTACTTGGCCTATCCATCATTCCAAGATACACAATGTGAGTGGTAGAAAGAGAAGAACGAATACCAAATGTACCTTGACCGAAGTTGAAAGTGGATCGATGATCACTCCAATGCAGGACAAGGAAATAGCACAATTGGTACTAGCTCTTGTCGGTTTCTCACACCTACACAAGTAAATGCTTATGGTGGAGCTTGGTTAGGATGGTGGCACAAAACTTGATGCAATTGTAAGCGAGCTTCAATAATGTTGGAAAAGATTCGCAAGATGCAATATAACAAGTAGACCAAGCATACAATGTACATGGAAACACACACGCAAAAAGATAATTTGGGTTGGGCAACCAAGGATGAGCCAAAATGTGGAATCCACGAAAATGCTCTTGTTGCACAACACTAGAGAGACGCTAGCACGATTGCACAATAGGTGGATACAAGAACTTGTGCACAACCTACTTAGCAAAAATGCAATGACTTCTATCCCAAGTATGCTCTATGCAAGGTGTTTCTATGATATGATCCAAGGTGATCGAGTATGACAATCTTAATGTTGTATGATGCTACGGTTCTTGCTTAAAAGCTCTTTGCTTATCTTTCCTCTTTGCTTACAAGCTTGTTTGGCTCTTTGATGTTTGAGCTCTTTTCTCATGCAATGCTTGACGAACCAAGAAAGCAATTGTGTATCGATGACAACTTTGTGACACAAGAGATGATACAATATATGCAACAATGATGTATGTATGCTATGGGAAGTATGATCACTAATGTGCACAAGTCTCGTTGCCGCCAATACTCAATGGCTAGTCTCGATGGGTAAGCAACACAAAGGAGTAAGGCTATGGTGGCTATCAATGTAATGGCGAGAATGATGTATCCAATACCAAGACGAAGTTACCATTCTTTGGTTCCACGTCCGTAAGCAAGACCGGTAGTCAAGGTGGTCGTTGTTGATGACGCGTCCGTGGCAAAGATGGGCAGCGGTGATGTTGATGTCGAACCGTACCTAGATAGCCGAAACACAAAAGGATACGAAACCGCAACTCAAATTCTCAAAGCTCGAAGTGGCAACACGTGTCAGAGCGCGAAACGGTCCAAATGGTGGTGGTATGCGGAAGTGGTGATGGTGTATTGGTGGTAGGAGTGCGTATGCGGAAATGTGGGGCTGTGGTGGTGACTAAACTGAAAAAAAAAATCAGTTTCATCAGGGAACTCCGGACGTCCGGTGGGGAGCAGTCGTCCGGTCGCCGGACGTCCGGTGCCTGGGCACTGCTCGGGCACGGGAGGAACTTCACGTGGGCGGGGTGGATGAGGTTAAATTCGTCGATTGCGGGCGATTTCATGGATGGAAAGTGGTACAAAGGGGAAAAGCTAGGTCCACTCAAAACAAAGCAAATCCACGGATCCAAACCAACAAAATCTCAACACACTAACGAATTAGGATGAAAAACAACAAAAACTAGGCTAGAAACACAACGGGGAGGCTCCGAAATCGTGATCAACGTGGCTCTGATACCAAGATGATGTAGGGTAGGAACCCTATAGGCTGATCTTTCACGAAAGGAGCAGATCCCGCGACGAACATGAAGAGCACGAGGAGGGAAACGGGGGAAAACACAAGAGGAACACTCAAACTAATAAGAACAAGTCACACATGTGCTAGATCCTCGAATACATAGGGTTCACACGGTACACGATCAACTAAGGACGATACAAGGGTAACGGTCTTCTCCGTGAGGAGGTCTTGATGTTCTTCCCTAAAGAGGGGTCTTGAATCCGCTTGGGGGATCTTCTCCGTAGGAGGCTCGAATCTCCGAGGAGAAGGTAACCAAGTGGATGAGCAAAGCTCTCACATGAAATATGAGCTAACCCTTTGCTAACCCTAGAAAGGAGGTGGGAGAGGTCTATTTATAGTCTAAGTGCAAATGGGGGTGAAAGTAGGGGTACATGGGCCTCGGGCCCGAATCTGGACACAGCCACGTACCGAACGTCCGCTGGTGGCCGGTCATCCGGTGTCTCAGGAGCGGCCGGTCATCCGGTGTCCTCCGGACGTCCGCTGGTTCTTCTCTGTGATGGGGGTGCTGGACGTCCGGAAACGTCGGACTTCCGCTGATGTTGGCTCGGATGCAGGTGCACCGGTCGTCTGGACCGGACGTCCACTCGTTTACTTCGGGTGCAGGGGCACCGGTCGTCCAGTCTGGACCGGACGTCCGCTCGCTGGGGCTCGGCTGATGCTTCAGGCGCCGGACGTCCTATCCCGGCCGGTCGTCCGGTGGCTGGGACTTTTCCTGCAACCCTCCTTCTTCTCCGTCTTCTCGTCCATCTTTCGCTTCCTCTTGTCCTTGCTCCTTAGCTCCTCCATGTCCATATGAGGTATTAGCCATGTCTCATGTGCATCGAAGTGGAATTGTGAGAGCAGAGATGTCACCTCAGTTTCAAGAGCTCTTGCACGTGCTCGTGTCATGGGTCCAAGAGGTGTCGTAGGAGATGTAGTTGGGTCCATGGGGATGGCCTTGGGATGCTCCACATAAGTTCCCTTTTCTTCTTTATTGAGTCATAGGAACCACCATTGGTACGCATTGGTGCTATACAAACGGTTTTTAACCCTTTTCGCGATGGCGTTCGGAACCGTTGCCAAGTGAGTGTCTGCGATAAGGGGGGTGATGAGGACATCAATACCATTGTTACACCCACAGCCCCTACTGTTACATATACTGGACCAATTACTAGAGCTCGCGCACGCCAATTAAATTACCAGGTATTTTCATTTCTTGGTAATGATTCTAATGTTCATGAGATTATGATGCTGCCTAAATTGGATACATTTGTTTTGCTTTCAAATGAAGGGCCTAGCTTGGAGAAGGATGAACATTGGAGCAAGAACACGCATGGAGTTGATGGCATGCGCAAGGGGATCAAGAACGGAGTTACAAGTGATGATTTCAGGACTTTGAAGCCGTCATAAGGAGTGCATGAAGCCATGGACGAAATATACAAGATGCCACTTCATAATATTCGTCCATAGGCTATTCTAGGTGCTGCGTCACCTTATTAATGGGCCAGGCCCATGTAATTTCGAAATACTTAAGTATATGCTATTTTTAGAGTCCGTATGTGTGGGGAAACAAGAGTTAGGGTTGGTTTCGGACCCCACCCTCAAGGGCCACGAAATTCCCCTCTCTTCCTCCATATATACAGCCCTTAGGGCGTCGTTTAGACTTTGGGTTTTGTTTAGATTAAAAGTTCGCCATAGCTGCAACTTCTTGTACTTCGTTTGTGTCCAACGACCAGACCAAGACGTCACAGAACCCCACCTTGATCAATAAAGCTTTCATCTTATATTCGCAATATCCCGATTGCAATCTCAGTTTCTTGCTTGTTCTTCGTTTGCTCGCAGGAAACAGGCCCTCGTGGTCAGGTTGATCGTGCTCTGGCGTGGTCAATAACCCCTCGGAAGTTGGTTTAGCGATTGCTAAGGCGCGACGTCTCGCACGTTCGTAGTCGGATCATCAAGGTCGACTCCCACAGAAAACGATAGCCACCATCTCATCGAAACATCGGGACACCTTTGCCTCTATCAGGGGGTCCTTCCCACATGATCCAGAAACCGTCAGGGATATGCCCTCCTGGCACACACGCTCGACAAAATGAGGTCGTGTGTGACTGGCGAGCGCTCAAATATGGTTATACATACAGTAGTGCTAAAAATATAATTATACATGCGAAATCATTTCCGATCATAAGTACATCCCACACAGTCAGTCCCCGCTAAATGTTTCTGTTCGTATGTACATTCCACACAGTCAATCCAAGGAATACGGTTTTGTTAGTATGTACATCACATGTGTTTTGCTATGCCCAAACGTTTGCGATGCACACAACACCACAAACATTCCATAATTTCAAAGCGTGTGTGATAAGGTGACTATCGCAAACATTTAATAAGAAAGAACTCTATGCAATGTTGTTGTTAATCACACAAATTTTTTCTTGGTTGATCATGTGTGCAGTGGAGATTGATCGCACATGTAGTGGATCCTAGAAACGTGTCTGATCTCCACGTCTATCGCAAATGTTTCGCTTTCGCAACCCGTGTGTAGTGTAATCCCTAATTTGAAAATCACATGTTTTGAATATGAAAGTAGGCAATCACTTATTTCATATCCAACTGTGTTTATTACAAATATAGGTTCAACCATGAATGCATATTCGATGCACATGTACATATACTGAAAAACTACAGAAGCACCAAGTAAAATGATGAGCCACAGTTGTACTGAAGACTATAAAGAGAGAGGCGAAAGACATTCTGGTTGCTGGAGAAGGTGAAGTGGAATGCCCATATTGTGCCCTCCTCCATGCGTAATGCGCGCATGACTCTAGGCCAACCCCTTGTGATGGCTGCCCGTCCATCCTTCACTGTCTTCATTACGACTTCTCGATGCTCATTGTAGTCTGGATGAAATACTTTAATCTTCATTGCGTGTCCACCAATCATGTACTTTGCGAGGTAATGATGAGGACATGACTACCTTGGATACGACCAAAAATATTGCATACATGCATATTTGTCAGGTGATTTCTAATGCAAACTATTCAATAATCTATTTATGTTATCCAGAACAAAAATACTTCACACACTTTTGTGTTTTGTCTAATTGCAGGTGTATGGGACATTTGTACAATCCACATATGAAGACAAGGGAAAAGGAGAAGTTTAGGTTGTGTTCAAAAAGTCCTCTCACGTCACTTTTGGGCCAAGAGAAGATAGAGTCCAAGTCTCTCACGTTCTGGATTCAGATTCGGACTGCACAGACATACCTGACTCAAAATGCCAACAACTTTTTCATACGGACTCCGAATTGGGTGATTCTTTTTTTGTTGGAAACTAGATTTCGTGCTCTTTCCAACCCAATTGGATTCACCTTCAAATTCGTCCGGAGCGTTGAGTTACGGACGAAACAATCTGATGTTGCAGCAGAATCCGAGTCAAACTACAAGCCCAAAGGTGTTGCATCACCTCCACTTGGGCCCATGAGCCTTGTACGACCTAGGGTTAGTTCTAGGCTGCCTTGGGACGTCCTCCCACCTCCTTGGCCACCACCCCTCGCTCCTATATAAGTAGATCCATCTAGTAGCTTTTTCCTGGGGATTTGTTTAGTTAAAAGTTAGCCATTGCAACTTCGTGTACTTCGTTTGTGTCCAACGACCAGACCAAGACCGCTTCCGAATCCCCACCATTATCAATACTTCATATATATTTGCAATATTCAGATTGCTTTATCATATTCTTGCTCGTTCTTCGATTGCTTGCAGGAATAGACCTTCGTGGTCAGGCTGACCGTGCTTCCAGCATCGTCAGTAACCTCAGGAGATTGGTTTAGCGATTGCTAAGGCGCAACGTCGTGCACGTTTGTAGCCGGATCGTCAAAGTCGTCTCCACCAAATCGATAGTTATCATCTCATCGAAAGATCAGGATACCCTCGTCTCTATCAAGTGGTATCAATTTTCAGGTTACTCGGTGAGAATTTCCAGTTTTCCTAGATTAGATTTATTTTCTTACCTATTGTCCAAGAAAAAGCCACAAAAAAGAGTTAGATCTATTCATCCTTGGTCCAAGCCAGTCTGAGCCTTTGCAATTTTCTTTTCATTGCTTGCATAGTTGAATTATCGGTTGCATCGTCGTGTCGAGTTGCTGGTCTTAGTGTCTAGTTCGTTTAGAGTTTCGAGTTCTGCTCACATTAGTCACGCCACCGCTGCATCATTATCTCTTCCGCTGTCCACCATCCATCCATCAATTTCCACCACGTGCTACCCACCATTCATTGTCATAATAATAGTTGAGATCGTTCACATCTTCACTTGATCCAATCTGCATCTTATCTAGTTTGTTTTGGAAAGAGGGAGAAAAAACGAGAGAAAAAAACGAGAGAAAAAAAAGAGAAAAAAAGAGAAAAAAAAGTCAGAGAAAAAAAAGGAGAGAAAGAAAAAAAAGTGTGAGGAAAAAAAAGAGAGAAGAAAAAAAAACAAAATTTGGATCTTTTTAGACTCAATCTCGTAGTTGAATTCGGATTGGAATCTGTTTTGTGCACTGTTCAGTAAAACAGGCATAACTTCCTCATACGAAGTCCGTTTTGCCTCCGCGAGTACTCAAAAGAAAGCTAGCGACGAGCCGCATCTAAATAGTTGAAGAAGCTAGTTCAATATTTGGCACCTCAAAATCGGCTTCTAAATAGGTCTTTTTGCCCTCCGAAGTTCATGAACACAGCTTATTCCAGTTTTTCAGGACAGTTTTCGAATTTTTTGACTCCTCATATCAACTCGGAATTGAGTGATTCCTTTTGTGTTTGAAAGCTTGAGTCAATACCATTCTTGAAAAAAAATCGGCACAAACTTTTTCAGAGGAAAGTTGGAGACAAAGTTGTTGATATATCCTGCTTGGCTGTTGTTTCACATCATTATCTTTACTGCCGTTGTGATCTTCACTTATATCTTGCTGTCCAGAGCTACTTAGTATCCTTCATTGATGCTAGTTGTGCTACGACGTGACCTCATTAGTGTTCTAGGCTCGCGTCTCTAGTTCGGTCTAGCCTAGGACCAGCATAGTACCGTCGTTGAGCGTTTATTCAACATTGCATCTCTGAATTGATTATTGCTAATCTTTTGCTACCATATATAGCCAACCCAGCTCCACATATTTCTACACCGTGTATACGCATGTTCCCCTGGCAATCGCTTTACACAATCTTCGGAGTTATTTGACACCGCTGGTTGCCTGTCACCACCTGCCGCATGGTAAGAACTTGTAAGATATTGATATTTGCTTTACTGTGAGCACTTTACAACCACATCCTAGTAGTTCATAGGAACATTATTCTCGAATTTTGGTTCTTGTTTCTACTAATCATGACAGGTTCCAGAGATAGAAGTTCTTGGACGACGGACACATCTTCACCATCACGAGAGTTGGGACAACACACACAAGCATATGGTCAGGTTATCTCTTTACCATCATTTGAGGGTAGATTTAATCCTGCTATTTATCTAGCTTGGGAGCTTGAAGTAGAACAAGTTTTTAGTCACCATGATTTTTCTGAACTTGAGAGAGTACGAGCTACCATTAGAGCATTTACTGGTTTTGCTTCTGTTTGGTGGAGTGTACATTGTAAGAAAAACATTGATAACCAACCCACAACTTGGAAAGTTTTGAAAGCTGTAATGAGACAACAATTTTTTCCTCCTTACAATCATCGTGAATTGCGTCGCAAATTGGAGCAATTAAAACAAGGCAGTAACAATGTTCATGCTTACTACCAAGAGTTCAAATCTTATATGCATCATTGTGACATAGAAGAATCTGAGGATGATACAATGAATAGATTTTTTGGTGGTTTGAACCATGATATTCAGGCAAGATTTCGGTATATTCCTCGTTGCATTACTGGTATGTATGTCCGTGCTTGTACCTTTGAGAGACAGATACAGGAGGATGCATTGGGTGACTACAACAACTACTATTCCAGTTCATGCTCACCATCGCCGGTTGGTTACTCCACTATTGCACCTACTAGAGCAGCCCCACCTCGGATTGTGAGCGCAATATCATCTCAAGAGTATGGTACATTGTCAACGTCCGTACCTACATCTTTGCGAGGTAACAGTAAAGGTATTGATGATATAACTTCACATGAGAATGAAGCATGCCTAGTTAACTTGAATGCATCATGTGTTGAGTTACCTGTTGATTTGAGCACACCACCTATTTTAGAGACTCTTGTTACTGTCATGAATGCGTCATGTGATCAAACAACTGAAATATCAACAATTTTGAGTGCACCCATTGAATTAACTGTTGATGCAAAAGAACCAATTTTTAATCATTTTGATATGACCTCTAATCTTGATGATGATTCTGTGTCCAATGACTTATTGCATGTTTGCTTATTTAAGCATGTTGTAGCATGTAAATTTGATGCAAGTAAGGTTTATTCATCGAAGTTAGGATGGTTTAATGATGAACATTTCCAATCTTTTGAAGAGAATAAGAGCTTCACTTATATGTGCAAACTGAGTTCCAATATTTTCATGCCTTCTACTTCCTGTGATAATTTTTTGGCTTTAGATTTTATGAACAATGAAAGTTACTCATGTATACATGTGACATATGTGCAAAAATCAAGGGAAGTTAAAATGGATGACATATACATATACAACATGTACACCTTGTCTCTTTTGTTAGCCACATTTCAGATTAAGCAATGCCGAGGACGGCTTTATTTTCAAAAAGGGGAGGATGATGAGGACATGACTACCTTGGATACGACCAAAAATATTGCATACATGCATATTTGTCAGGTGATTTCTAATGCAAACTATTCAATAATCTATTTATGTTATCCAGAACAAAAATACTTCACACACTTTTGTGTTTTGTCTAATTGCAGGTGTATGGGACATTTGTACAATCCACATATGAAGACAAGGGAAAAGGAGAAGTTTAGGTTGTGTTCAAAAAGTCCTCTCACGTCACTTTTGGGCCAAGAGAAGATAGAGTCCAAGTCTCTCACGTTCTGGATTCAGATTCGGACTGCACAGACATACCTGACTCAAAACGCCAACAACTTTTTCATACGGACTCCGAATTGGGTGATTCTTTTTTTGTTGGAAACTAGATTTCGTGCTCTTTCCAACCCAATTGGATTCACCTTCAAATTCATCCGGAGCGTTGAGTTATGGACGAAACAATCTGATGTTGTAGCAGAATCCGAGTCAAACTACAAGCCCAAAGGTGTTGCATCACCTCCACTTGGGCCCATGAGCCTTGTACGACCTAGGGTTAGTTCTAGGCTGCCTTGGGACGTCCTCCCACCTCCTTGGCCGCCACCCCTCGCTCCTATATAAGTAGATCCATCTAGTAGCTTTTTCCTGGGGATTTGTTTAGTTAAAAGTTAGCCATTGCAACTTCGTGTACTTCGTTTGTGTCCAACGACCAGACCAAGACCGCTTCCGAATCCCCACCATTATTAATGCTTCATATATATTTGCAATATTCAGATTGCTTTATCATATTCTTGCTCGTTCTTCGATTGCTTGCAGGAATAGACCTTCGTGGTCAGGCTGACCGTGCTTCCAGCATCGTCAGTAACCTCAGGAGATTGGTTTAGCGATTGCTAAGGCGCAACGTCGTGCACGTTTGTAGTCGGATCGTCAAAGTCGTCTCCACCAAATCGATAGTTATCATCTCATCGAAAGATCGGGACACCTTTGCCTCTATCAGGTAATCTTGAGTCAACTGCTTCGGGAACCACTGCGAGCGAAAAAGATTCAGACATTGTTGTCTAACAACTCATTATGGGCAGCAAAAAGAGAAGGTTGCAGAGTTTGTAGTTACCATCCTACAGCTCACTGTTGTGTTGGATAGAGCATAAACAAATAATTTGCTTTCCACCATTCGTATCTTTTTGCTGATAATCCTTATCAGTTTCGTCACTTGATGCTTGTTCATGAATATCTCACTGCCCCATACACAAAAAGGGTCGATGCATGGATCCTTGCCAAGGGCATATGTACCTACAAGCAACAAGTCAATATTAGAAGCTAACAAGTGTCCAGGCCTGGATCTATATGCACTACATTATGGAATGACGGGGGGAGTACAAGCTAAGGGATGAAGCTAACCTCGGCGGAAAATGGTGGCCACTCCCGTTGTTGTCCTGCATAAGTAGTGGAAAGGCATGATAAGTACAACAACCTTAACATCAAACAAATATAGCAAAGGTAAACAACATCATCTCCAAATGATAGCTTGAATGTGATGGTTTCAGCATGCTGTTAAAGCAGATATAAAATGGAAGGCAATGTTACCGATAGCAGGCTTAACATCCATCAAATATTGCAGTTCAAATGAGTATTGTTGAAAATGAATAGAACATAGGTAATGCTTAAACGTCACACTAGATAAATGTGTAAAACTGAAATAAAGGGCATGTGTTAACTACACCAGGCATAACTGGAACCAAATATAGCCGTTCAAACTGGTATTGATGCAGTCGAGCGGCACAGTTCTGACTTGCACATAATGAACAACACATTGTGAATGACTGAAATAAACAAGGCATAAAACAGAGTCTCACTTCAACCAACCTAACAAGCAAATACAGATAAATAGGGCATATGCTTGAAAACTGGACAAATAATGCTCACTTCGACCAACCTAACAAGCAAATACAGATAAACAGGGCATATGCTTGAAAACTGGACAAATAATGCTCACTTCGACCAACCTAACAAGCAAATATAGATAAACAGGGCATATGCTTGAAAACCGGACAAATGCTCACTACAACCAACCTAACAAGCAAATACGGATAAACAAGGCATCTTCTTGAAAACCAGACAAATGCTAAAAAAGCAACCAAACAATCAAATACAGATAAACAAGGCATCTGCTTGATAACTGGACAAATGCTCAGTGCAACCAAACTAAGAACCAAATACATATAAACACGACATCTGCTCGATAACATGCGAAACGCTCACTGCAACCAACCTAACAACCAAATGCAGATAAACAAGGCATCTACTCACTATAAACAACCAAATATAGCCATTTGTGAAACTGAAGTGGACAATTCATACATAAACATCACATAGCCCTATTGAACAATACATTTTTGCATAACTGAAATAATTAAACACAGCACAGTTAAAGCACCGCATGGAAAATGCTACTAAAACAAAGGGTACGGGTTGGCAAGCTAGAAAATGTAAGATTTGCTGATAGGATGTTGCCTCACACTTCATGGATGGGATCCTTCCAGTTGGAAGAGCACAGACCCATGCTGCGCTCTCTGATGTCACAGATGTGTTGTTTCACCTTGGAAGAACCTTTGTGGGTGCCCTCCTCATGGTCATGGTCGTGGTCGATGAGATCTGACTCGGCAATTGAGGATCCCAAGCCACCGTCATAGAAAGTGTCCTTTAGAAATGACAAAATGGGCTCGATGGCGTATAAGGATCACAAATCCTTGACCGTTTGGCGGAGGAGATCAGCAACATGGCCGTGGAAGAGATCGACGACGGTTGAACCAGAGGGGTTGGGGATGGACCATTTACCCTGTGACATGGCCCGCGTGAAGCCATCGCTGTCGACGAGCTTGATGTAGTAGGCAGCTTTCCTGAGATATAGTAATACGCTAGCCCGCTGACATGAAGCCTTCGGCATGACAATGTAGTCAACATCTTTGCCGGCTTCTGCGGCGACGTGTTGCTCCGGGATTGACAGGTCGGGGCGAACGGCGGCCACCTCACCAACGTCCGCCGGAGAAGCCATGATAAACCTCTTCTTGGCCGAACGCTCGTCGGGCTCCCTGGGATACGTGGTCGAGCTTAGGTTGCGACATTCTAGAGCAGGGGATGTGGATCTGGCGGGGAGGATCACCGCAAGCCTCATCTAAAAACTCAAGGGAGTGGGGTGACAGTATGGGAATCGCTGGGTAACCTAAACTTTATTATCTAACCTAGGAGGAACGGGCAGACCGACAGGTGTTGGTGTTTGAGGATACGCTGTGGCTACTGAAAATTTTAGTAATGGTGGGTGGAGATGGTGGTGGCGAGGGAGGGCGACGGTTCAAATGCCTCAGCTACTGCAATTTTACTATAAGGTCGGTGCTGGAGGAGTGCGAGCGATGGTTGAAGTACGACGGCTACTAAAATTTGGGTAAAGAAATTGATGCGGGGTGGGAGTGCCCAAGATCGCGCACGGTCCAATAAGATTATGCGTGTATGATAATAAGGAAAAGTGGTGGAACCACCGATTTTTGCAACGCTCAAGGCGGGTAGTTTTTTATATATTTCTAGCTAGTTAGTCCACCGCACATGGTTCGTCCTAATTTCTAAATAAACTTACCCGCCTTTAGCTTGCGCAGGTGGTGATTTTACAGCACACTTGCATTGCACACGGTTAAGCCAGTACCTCCACCCTTTGCTCGCGCTTGCGCAGCCATGGTGATTTTTACAACGCACTTGCATCACACACGGTTGAGCAAGTACCTCCACCTTTGCTCGCGCTTGCGTTGTCGTTGTGATTCACAGCACACTTGCATCGCACACGGTTAAGACATTATACTCGTGTCCGTTGAGCGTCATTAGAGCCTTTGCAGCAAAAAAAGTTAGAGAGGGCTAGAAGACATCCACACTAGCATGTGGCCCAAATATATATGAGTGAAAAGGGTGGTATGTGATGTTCAAAATTCCAGTGCACAACTTTGACCACACGGGCCCACGGTTGGGCGCGTCGTCGACGATCGATGAGAGGGGCCAGAAGTCAAGAACCACCTGGAAGTGGCCAAATATATGTAGGAATATTGGGTGTGATGTTTAAAACTTTAAATACACAATGCACAACTTTGGTGTCACCTGCCTCGCAAACCCGAAAGCACCCTTGGATATATCTATAATGACATAATGTCGTAGCTAGCTAGGATGCTTGGCCCACCACCTCCCACTTCGTGTTAGCGGGGCGGATGCACGTAACGATACTTTGGTCATACATGCATGTCGCCATGACCTACATAAGACGGACCAATGAATCTATCGTTTGGTCAATCGACAACTGTTATTGTCGATAAAACCGCTTGGGACAATAGATTGAACCATCATAAAAATCGCACGGGAGGGACCACAAAACTAGCACCTCTTGCATGCGGCCCAAAATGATGTACGTTGGGAAGGGGTGATGTGTGTTTTCAATATAGAATAATGTACAATTTAGATGTGGTGCCTACCTCTCGATAAAGAAGACAACCATGAAGGCAAGTAGTTAAGGACGAGATACGCAGGGTATGATGTAGGTCGAACCCAACAATCCGAGCATGTGGGAGGGATTCCTGACAACGCATGAGCTCGAGCTTTGGTTGAGCGACATGTGACAGTGACTGGCCCTAACATGAACTAGGAGGAATCCATTCATGGCCAACACACACCCCTCGTTATCGGTCAAAGGGATGATAAATATACACTCGGGGAGCCCACAGATATGCGTGTCGTCACAAAAACCGCATAAGGGAGACATGGTCGATCAGAAGACCCCATATACACTGCATGCAACCCGAAAAATATGTATGGGTACGGTGGTGTGTGATGTGTTTAAATCCCAATGCACAACTTCGATGGGCCACCAACTACATGACAAACTGTAGGATCAAGAAGAGGTGTCTAGAGGGAGGGTGATTAAACCCTCACCAAGGAAAAGTAGCAGTTTTTCATTTCTTTAAGTTAAGGTGGAGTTTTAGCACAAGTTTAAACATTCACAATACATTTCAAGCAAGCATGGCAAGAGTATATGAGCAGTGGAAAGTAAAGCATGCAACTTGCAAGAAAGTAAAGGGATGGTGATAGGGGCGAGGCTGTCCCGATCTTTCGATGAGATGATAACTATCGATTTGGTGGAGACGACTTTGACGATCCGACTACAAACGTACACGACGTTGCGCCTTAGCAATCGCTAAACCAACTCCGAGAGGTTATTGACCACGCTGGAGCACGATCAACCTGACCACGAAGGTCTATTCCTGCAAGCAATCGAAGAACGAGCAAGAATATGATAAAGCAATCTGAATATTGTGAATATATATGAAGTATTGATAATGGTGGGGATCCGTAAGCGGTCTTGGTCTGGTTGTTGGACACAAACGAAGTACACGAAGTTGCAATGGCTAACTTTTAACTAAACAAATCCCCAAAGTCTAAACGACGCCCTAAGGGCTGTATATATGGAGGAAGAGAGGGGAATTTCGTGGCCCTTGAGGGTGGGGTCCGAAACCAACCCTAACTCTTGTTTCCCCACACATACGGACTCTAAAAATAGCCTATACTTAAGTATTTCGAAATTACATGGGCCTGGCCCATTAATAAGGTGACGCAGCACCTAGAATAGCCTATGGACGAATATTATGAAGTGGCATCTTGTATATTTCATCCATGGCTTCATGCACTCCTTATGGCGGCTTCAAAGTCCTGAAATCATCACTTGTAACTCCGTTCTTGATCCCCTTGCGCATGCCGTCAACTCCATGCGTGTTCTTGCTCCAATGTTCATCCTTCTCCAAGCTAGGCCCTTCATTTGAAAGCAAAACAAATGTATCCAATTTAGGCAGCATCATAATCTCATGAACATTAGAATCATTACCAAGAAACGAAAGTACCTGGTAATTTAATTGGCGTGCGCGAGCTCTAGTAATTGGTCCAGTATATGTAACAGTAGGGGCTGTGGGTGTAACAATGGTATTGATGTCCTCATCATCCTCCCCTTCTTGAAATGAAGTCGTCCTCGACGGAAGCTCATCTTCCTCACCCAAATAAGGCTTCAAATCTGCAATATTAAAAGTGGGACTAACTCCAAAATCTGCAGGTAGCTCAAGTTTATATGCATTATCATTTATTTTCTCTAAAACCTTAAAAGGACCATCAGCACGTGGCATTAGCTTTGATTTACGCAGATTAGGAAATCTATCTTTACGCAAATGTAACCAAACAAGATCTCCAGGTGCAAACACAACATGTTTTCTACCCTTATCTCCAGCAAGTTTATATTTAGCATTCATACGGTCAATGTTTTCCTTAGTTAACTCATGCATTTTTAAAATCAATTCAGAACATTCTTTAGCATCAAAATTAACCTTCTCCGAAGATGGAAGAGGCAACAAATCAATAGGTGCACGAGGTAGGAAACCATACACAATTTCAAAAGGGCACATCTTAGTAGTAGAATGCAATGAACGATTATAAGCAAATTCAATATGAGGCAAGCATTCTTCCCACATTTTCTTGTTATTCTTCAAAACAACCCTAAGCATAGTAGACAATGTTCTATTTACTACTTCAGTTTGTCCATCAGTTTGGGGGTGACAAGTAGTACTAAAAAGCAGCTTAGTCCCCAACTTAGCCCATAAACATCTCCAAAAGTGGCTAAGAAATTTAGTATCACGATCTGAAACAATAGTATTTGGCACACCATGTAAGCGAATAATTTCACGAAAGAACAAATCAGCAACATTAACAGCATCATCGCTTTTATGACATGGTATAAAGTGTGCCATTTTCGAGAACCTATCCACGACAACAAATATGCTATCCCTCCCCTTCTTTGTTCTAGGTAAACCTAAAACAAAGTCCATAGACATATCCTCCCAAGGAACACTAGGTACAGGCAAAGGCATATATAAACCATGAGGATTGAGTCGTGACTTAGCTCTTTGACATGTAGTGCAGCGAGCAACAAAACGCTCAACATCCCGTCTCATCTTTGGCCAAAAGAAATGTGTAGCAAGTATATCCTCCGTCTTCTTGACGCCAAAGTGTCCCATTAATCCTCCTCCATGCGCCTCCTGCAACAACAAAAGACGAACGGAGCTAGCTGGAATGCATAGCTTGTTAGCACGAAACACAAATCCATCGTTAAGAACGAACTTGTTCCAAGTTCTCCCTTCCTTACAATTCTGCAATACATCTTTAAATTCAGCATCATTAACATATTGATCCTTGATGGTCTCCAAACCAAATATTTTAAAGTCAAGTTGTGAAAGCATAGTATAACGACGAGACAAGGCATCAGCAATAACATTTTCTTTACCCTTCTTGTGTTTAATCACATAAGGGAAAGTCTCAATGAATTCAACCCATTTAGCATGTCGACGGTTCAGTTTTGCTTGACTTTTAATGTGTTTCAAAGATTCATGATCAGAATGTATAACAAATTCCTTGGGCCATAAATAATGTTGCCATGTTTCTAAGGTCCGAACAAGAGCATATAATTCTTTATCATACGTAGAATAGTTCAGACTAGGCCCACTCAATTTTTCAGAAAAGTATGCAACGGGTTTTCCATCTTATAATAACACACCTCCTAATCCAATTCCACTAGCATCACATTCAAGCTCAAAAGTCTTATTGAAATTAGGAAGTTGGAGTGAAGGAGCATGTGTCAACTTATCTTTCAATACCGTGAAGGCTTCTTCCTGTGCGGTACCCCAAACAAAAGGTACATCCTTCTTTGTAAGCTCGTTGAGAGGTGCGGCAATGGTGCTGAAATCTCTCACAAAACGCCTATAGAAACCGGCGAGGCCAAGGAAACTCCTCACTTGTGTGACCGTTTTGGGCTGCGGCCAACTCTCAATAGCTTCAATCTTGGCTTTATCAACTTCAATTCCCTGTGGAGTAACAACATAGCCAAGAAAAGATACTCGGTCGGTGCAAAAGGTGCACTTTCCAAGGTTACCAAACAAACGTGCATCACGTAGAGCAATAAAAACAGCACGTAAATGTTCCAAATGTTCCTCCAAAGATTTGCTATAAATCAATATGTCATCAAAGTAAACTACCACAAATCGTCCAATGAAAGCACGTAAAACTTCGTTCATTAACCTCATGAAAGTACTAGGTGCATTAGTTAACCCAAAAGGCATGACTAACCACTCATATAATCCAAACTTAGTTTTAAATGCTGTTTTCCATTCATCTCCCAATTTCATACGAATTTGATGGTAACCACTACGCAAATCAACTTTGGAGAATATTGTAGAGCCACTCAATTCATCAAGCATATCATCTAGCCTAGGAATAGGATGACGATAACGAATAGTAATATTATTAATGCCTCTACAATCAACGCACATACGCGACGTACCATCCTTTTTCGGCACTAAAATGATAGGAACAACACAAGGACTAAGGGATTCGCGTATATAACCTTTGTCGAGCAGTTCTTGTACTTGACGCATAATCTCCTTCGTCTCCCCTGGATTGGTACGGTATGGTGCACGGTTGGGTAATGATGCACCGGGAATTAAGTCAATTTGATGCTCAATCCCGCGAATAGGTGGTAATCCCGGTGGCACGTCTTGAGGAAAGACGTCGGCGAACTCCTGCAAAATGTTAGTGACAGCAGGAGGCAAAGAGGAAGGCACGTCCTCGAATGAAAATAATGCCTTTTGCACACAAAAGCATAGCAAACAGATTTGCTAAAATCTAGATCATCAATATCAGATTTGGTGGCAAGTAAACATGCACTTTTCAATTTAATTTCAGAAGCAACACTAGATTGTTTATTATTATTAGGCTGCATTTGTTGCTCAAATTCTTTTGCCACAATCTGATTTTCACTCTAGTTTTCTCCTGTTTTGCTTTATTAGCTCTATTAATATCATCTTTCAAAATGGAATCAGGAGTCATAGGAAGCAAAGTAATATTTTTATCCTTATGAACAAGAGTATACTGATTGTTTCTACCATGGTGAATAGAATTTTTATCAAATTGCCATGGTCTACCAAGTAATAAGGAACATGCTTGCATAGGTACGACATCACAATCAACATAATCAGCATATGTAGAGATACTAAAATGCACACGAACAGTACGTGTTACCTTAACCTTGCCGCTGTTGTTGAACCATTGGATGTAGTAAGGATGTGGATGTGGTCTTGTGGTGAGAGATAGCTTCTCCACCATCTCGATGCTAGCCAAGTTGTTGCAACTCCCTGATAGAGGCAAAGGTGTCCCGATGTTTCGATGAGATGGTGGCTATCGTTTTCTGTGGGAGTCGACCTTGACGATCCGACTACGAACGTGCGAGACGTCGCGCCTTAGCAATCGCTAAACCAACTTCCGAGGGGTTATTGACCACGTCGGAGCACGATCAACCTGACCACGAGGGCCTGTTTCCTGCGAGCAAACGAAGAACAAGCAAGAAGCTGAGATTGCAATCTCGATATTGCGAATATAAGATGAAAGCTTTATTGATCAAGGTGGGGTTCTGTGACGTCTTGGTCTGGTCGTTGGACACAAACGAAGTACGCGAAGTTGCAGCTATGGCGAACTTTTAATCTAAACAAAACCCAAGTCTAAACGACGCCCTAAGGGCTGTATATATGGAGGAAGAGAGGGGAATTTCATGGCCCTTGAGGGTGGGGTCCGAAACCAACCCTAACTCTTGTTTCCCCACACATACGGACTCTAAAAATAGCCTATACTTAAGTATTTCGAAATTACATGGGCCTGGCCCATTAATAAGGTGACGCAGCACCTAGAATAGCCTATGGACGAATATTATGAAGTGGCATCTTGTATATTTCGTCCAAGGCTTCATGCACTCCTTATGGCGGCTTCAAAGTCCTGAAATCATCACTTGTAACTCCGTTCTTGATCCCCTTGCGCATACAATCAACTCCATTCGTGTTCTTGCTCCAATGTTCATCCTTCTCCAAGCTAGGACCTTCATTTGTAAGCAAAACAAATGTATCCAATTTAGGCAGCATCATAATCTCATGAAGATTAGAATCATTACCAAGAAACGAAAGTACCTGGTAATTTAATTGGCGTGCGCGAGCTCTAGTAATTGGTCCAGTATATGTAACAGTAGGGGCTGTGGGTGTAACAATGGTATTGATGTCCTCATCATCCTCCCCTTCTTGAAATGAAGTCGTCCTCGACGGAAGCTCATCTTCCTCACCCAAATAAGGCTTCAAATCTGCAATGTTAAAAGTGGGACTAACCCCAAAATCTGCAGGTAGCTCAAGTTTATATGCATTATCATTTATTTTCTCTAAAACCTTAAAAGGACCATCAGCACGTGGCATTAGCTTTGATTTGCGCAGATTAGGAAATCTATCTTTACGCAAATGTAACCAAACAAGATCTCCAGGTGCAAACACAACATGTTTTCTACCCTTATCTCCAGCAAGTTTATATTTAGCATTCATACGCTCAATGTTTTCCTTAGTTAACTCATGCATTTTTAAAATCAATTCAGAACGTTCTTTAGCATCAAAATTAACCTTCTCCGAAGATGGAAGAGGCAACAAATCAATAGGTGCACGAGGTAGGAAACCATACACAATTTCAAAAGGGCACATCTTAGTAGTAGAATGCAATGAACGATTATAAGCAAATTCAATATGAGGCAAGCATTCTTCCCACATTTTCTTGTTATTCTTCAAAACAGCCCTAAGCATAGTAGACAATGTTCTATTGACTACTTCAGTTTGTCCATCAGTTTGCGGGTGACAAGTAGTACTAAAAAGCAGCTTAGTCCCCAACTTAGCCCATAAACATCTCCAAAAGTGGCTAAGAAATTTAGTATCACGATCTGAAACAATAGTATTTGGCACACCATGTAAGCGAATAATTTCACGAAAGAACAAATCAGCAACATTAACAGCATCATCGCTTTTATGACATGGTATAAAGTGTGCCATTGTCGAGAACCTATCCACGACAACAAATATGCTATCCCTCCCCTTCTTTGTTCTAGGTAAACCTAAAACAAAGTCCATAGATATATCCTCCCAAGGAACACTAGGTACAGGCAAAGGCATATATAAACCATGAGGATTGAGTCGTGACTTAGCTCTTTGACATGTAGTGCAGCGAGCAACAAAACGCTCAACATCCCGTCTCATCTTTGGCCAAAAGAAATGTGTAGCAAGTATATCCTCCGTCTTCTTGACGCCAAAGTGTCCCATTAATCCTCCTCCATGCGCCTCCTGCAACAACAAAAGACGAACGGAGCTAGCTGGAATGCATAGCTTGTTAGCACGAAACACAAATCCATCGTTAAGAACGAACTTGTTCCAAGTTCTCCCTTCCTTACAATTCTGCAAGACATCTTTAAATTCAGCATCATTAACATATTGATCCTTGATGGTCTCCAAACCAAATATTTTAAAGTCAAGTTGTGAAAGCATAGTATAACGACGAGACAAGGCATCAGCAATAACATTTTCTTTACCCTTCTTGTGTTTAATCACATAAGGGAAAGTCTCAATGAATTCAACCCATTTAGCATGTCGACGGTTCAGTTTTGCTTGACTTTTAATGTGTTTCAAAGATTCATGATCAGAATGTATAACAAATTCCTTGGGCCATAAATAATGTTGCCATGTTTCTAAGGTCCGAACAAGAGCATATAATTCTTTATCATAAGTAGAATAGTTCAGACTAGGCCCACTCAATTTTTCAGAAAAGTATGCAACAGGTTTTCCATCTTGTAATAACACACCTCCTAATCCAATTCCACTAGCATCACATTCAAGCTCAAAAGTCTTATTGAAATTAGGAAGTTGGAGTAAAGGAGCATGTGTCAACTTATCTTTCAATACCGTGAAGGCTTCTTCCTGTGCGGTACCCCAAACAAAAGGTACATCCTTCTTTGTAAGCTCGTTGAGAGGTGCAGCAATGGTGCTGAAATCAGCATCAATTCCCTGTGGGCTGCGGCCAACTCTCAATAGCTTCAATCTTGGCTTTATCAACTTCAATTCCCTGTGGAGTAACAACATAGCCAAGAAAAGATACTCGGTCGGTGCAAAAGGTGCACTTTCCAAGGTTACCAAACAAACGTGCATCACGTAGAGCAATAAAAACAGCACGTAAATGTTCCAAATGTTCCTCCAAAGATTTGCTATAAATCAATATGTCATCAAAGTAAACTACCACAAATCGTCCAATGAAAGCACGTAAAACTTCGTTCATTAACCTCATGAAAGTACTAGGTGCATTAGTTAACCCAAAAGGCATGACTAACCACTCATATAATCCAAACTTAGTTTTAAATGCTGTTTTCCATTCATCTCCCAATTTCATACGAATTTGATGGTAACCACTACGCAAATCAACTTTGGAGAATATTGTAGAGCCACTCAATTCATCAAGCATATCATCTAGCCTAGGAATAGGATGACGATAACGAATAGTAATATTATTAATGCCTCTACAATCAACGCACATACGCGACGTACCATCCTTTTTCGGCACTAAAATGATAGGAACAGCACAAGGACTAAGGGATTCGCGTATATAACCTTTGTCGAGCAGTTCTTGTACTTGACGCATAATCTCCTTCGTCTCCTCTGGATTGGTACGGTATGGTGCCCGGTTGGGTAATGATGCACCGGGAATGAAGTCAATTTGATGCTCAATCCCGCGAATAGGTGGTAATCCCGGTGGCACGTCTTGTGGAAAGACGTCGGCGAACTCCTGCAAAATGTTAGTGACAGCAGGAGGCAAAGAGGAAGGCACGTCCTCGTATGAAAATAATGCCTCTTTGCACACAAAAGCATAGCAAACAGATTTGCTAAAATCTAGATCATCAATATCAGATTTGGTGGCAAGTAAACATGCACTTTTCAATTTAATTTCAGAAGCAACACTAGATTGTTTATTATTATTAGGCTGCATTTGTTGCTCAAATTCTTTTGCCAAAATCTGATTTTCACTCTTAGTTTTCTCCTGTTTTGCTTTATTAGCTCTATTAATATCATCTTTCAAAATGGAATCAGGAGTCATAGGAAGCAAAGTAATATTTTTATCCTTATGAACAAGAGTATACTGATTGTTTCTACCATGGTGAATAGAATTTTTATCAAATTGCCATGGTCTACCAAGTAATAAGGAACATGCTTGCATCGGTACCACATCACAATCAACATAATCAGCATATGTAGAGATACTAAAATGCACACGAACAGTACGTGTTACCTTAACCTTGCCGCTGTTGTTGAACCATTGGATGTAGTAAGGATGTGGATGTGGTCGTGTGGTGAGAGATAGCTTCTCCACCATCTCGATGCTAGCCAAGTTGTTGCAACTCCCTCCATCTATGATCACGCGAACAGAACGTTCCTTCACAACTCCCTTTGTATGGAACAAATTATTCCTCTGATTTTGCTCAGCTTGTGTAACCTGCACACTCAAAACACGTTGAGCAACTAAACATTCATACCTGTCAGCATCTTCAGGAGCCATGTATTGCGTCTCATGTTCAGAATCGTCTCCACCGTGTTCGTCACGTGTAATAAGAGCCAAAGTCTCCTCATCATAGTCACTAGCGGACTCATACCCACCATCCTCAGTAACAATCATCACACGCTTAGATGGGCATTCTCTCGCATAATGACCTCCACCCTTGCAACGTCGACAAATAATATCATGTGTTTGCCCTGTTGATGCCATGGATGAAGAAGAGCTCTTTGCAGGCCCAGAAGGTGTGCTCTTGGCAGATAGTGGTGATTGTGCCTGCTTTATTGTATCACGGTTGGAGGTGGCAGCCGACGGAGGCGCCGGTGACGCAGAACGTGTGGAAGTAGATGATGCACGTGGTGTCCATGAAGAAGGTCGACCTGCAGAAAAGTTAGTCCGCGCCAATGCCTGTCGATCCTGCACTTCACGTTCAGCTTTACAAGCAAGATGGAATAAACGAGTGATATTAGTATACTCCTTATACTCTAGAATCGTCTGAATCTCTCTATTTAATCCACCCATAAAACGTGCAAGCATAGCTTCATTCTCCTCAACAATACCACATCTAATCATGCCAGTTTGTAATTCCTGATAATATTCTTCTACAGAATTTTTTCCCTGTCTTAAGCGCTGCAATTTTTGAAGTAATTCACGTTGATAATATGGTGGAACCCAACGAGTACGCATAGCAGTTTTCAAAGCAGCCCAAGTAGCAGGAATGGGATATATTCTACAATGCTCAGACCACCAAACACATGCAAAACTAGTGAATGCACAAACAGCAGCAGGAACACGTCTCTCCTCGGGATATTGTAAACATGTAAATCGTTGTTCAGTTTCTAACTCCCAAGTAAGATATATATCAGGAACATATCTACCCTCAAATGGTGGAATATTCAATTTTAGTTTAGGGAGATGGTCATGATCTCGTACCTGAGGGTGAGCCCTACCATTGCCATTATTTGCATGTGGACGACCTGATGGTTGCTGTGCTGGTGGTGGCACATAGTTCTGATTTTGATCAACCTCATCCTCGTAATCGCCAGCAAAATCATCCTCCTCCGCATCAGCAGCAGGAGCCACAGAAGTAGCAACAGCAGCACCAACAGTTTGGTCAGGTGCAAGAGGGAGACGGCTCGCTCGGCGGAGGGCTGTTTCACGATGTGTAGGTAGTCGTCGTTGTTGTTGTTGTAGAGGTGCGTTAGGTGCAGCCGGTGGTGGTGGTGGAAGACGCGCGAGCAATTCATTAAACCTGTCATCGAGCTTTGTTTCGAACGTCTTCTCCATGTCATCTATCTTCTCCATGGCCTCTTCAAATCTGTTTAGCACATCCTGCACCTGTCCATTCATCATTTGCTGAAATTTATCATGCAACTCCTGATTCGTCATGTTCTCCCAGTCAGTCTCGTCGGCTTGTGATCCTGCCATGGTTAGCAACAATAGAAAACACACAAGAATATGATCCTACAGAATACTAACAAGAGGTGGTGGTGGCGGGTGTCACAAATCCGTCAAGCAAATCTCAAATTCTTACCAGTTCTTACCCAGCAGCAGGCGGTGATCGGCAACCGTTGTAGTCAAAACTCTCAAAAGCTTGGATAGAGCGATTGCCAGGGAGAGTCAAACGCACGACGTAGAGGTATGTGGAGCTGGGAAGGCTTATAGTATGGTAGCAAAAAGGGTCAGCAATAATCAATTCAGAGATGCAAAGTTGAATAAACGCTCAACGACGGTACTGTGCTGGTCCTAGGCTAGACCGTGCTAGAGACGCGAGCCTAGAACACTAACAAAATCACGGCGCTGCACGTAAATAAGGGAAAAGCACACTCTGGAACTTTTTTTTTCGCTTTTTTTTTGCGCTCCTCTTTTTTTTTTGCGCTCCTCTTTTTTTTGCGCTCCTCTTTTTTTTTTGCGAAAAATTACTATAATGGCGAGTGTCTCAAAACTCTTCCCTCGTCAAACTGATAGGATGGGCACGAAAATTTTTTTCCACTTTTTTTTTCGGAAATCAGGGCAGCGACGACGAAAAAAGTGCGACAAAAAATCACTATGATGGCACGTGGCTCAAAAGACTCAGAAAAGCCTAAAAATAGGATAGGGAAAAAATATTTTTGCCCGTGAAAATTTTGGCCTAAAAACTGCCCGGGGGTCTCCAGACTCTTTTTTTTTTCCGAGACCTACGCAGGCAAGGAAACACGAATCGGAATTGAGATTGATCTCAAGAACAAACCTAATATGAGCAGAACTCGGATTGGTGGTGGATATATGGTTGTGGTATATGGCAGCGGTGGTGGTATATGGTACCGGTGGTGGTATATGGATAGAGATTGATGGTGGTATATGGATACGGATTGGTAGTGGTATATGGATAAGGATTCAGAGCGGTGGCGGATAAGCAAAAGTGGTAGATGGGCGATGATGATGGTGCGGCGGCGGCGTGACAACTTATGACCAGAACTCGAAACTCTAAAAGACTAGACTCTAAGACCAGCAACTTGACACGATGATGCAACCGCAAATTCAACAAAGCAAAAACCCTAAAAAGATTATGCAAAGGCTCAGATTGGTTCGGATATGATGAACTAACCCTAATTTTTTTTGTGTGGCTTTTTCGTGGACTGTAGGTATGAAGAACAGACTCGATCTAATCTACGAAAAACTGTAAAATCTCACCGAGCAACCTGGAAATCTGATACCACTTGATAGAGGCAAAGGTGTCCCGATGTTTCGATGAGATGGTGGCTATCGTTTTCTGTGGGAGTCGACCTTGACGATCCGACTACGAACGTGCGAGACGTCGCGCCTTAGCAATCGCTAAACCAACTTCCGAGGGGTTATTGACCACGCCGGAGCACGATCAACCTGACCACGAGGGCCTGTTTCCTGCGAGCAAATGAAGAACAAGCAAGAAACTGAGATTGCAATCTGGATATTGCGAATATAAGATGAAAGCTTTATTGATCAAGGTGGGGTTCTGTGACGTCTTGGTCTGGTCGTTGGACACAAACAAAGTACGCGAAGTTGCAGCTATGGCGAACTTTTAATCTAAACAAAACCCAAAGTCTAAACGACGCCCTAAGGGCTGTATATATGGAGGAAGAGAGGGGAATTTCGTGGCCCTTGAGGGTGGGGTCCGAAACCAACCCTAACTCTTGTTTCCCCACACATACGGACTCTAAAAATAGCCTATACTTAAGTATTTCGAAATTACATGGGCCTGGCCCATTAATAAGGTGACGCAGCACCTAGAATAGCCTATGGACGAATATTATGTAGTGGCATCTTGTATATTTCGTCCATGGCTTCATGCACTCCTTATGGCGGCTTCAAAGTCCTGAAATCATCACTTGTAACTCCGTTCTTGATCCCCTTGCGCATGCCATCAACTTCATGCGTGTTCTTGCTCCAATGTTCATCCTTCTCCAAGCTAGGCCCTTCATTTGAAAGCAAAACAAATGTATCCAATTTAGGCAGCATCATAATCTCATGAACATTAGAATCATTACCAAGAAACGAAAGTACCTGGTAATTTAATTGGCGTGCGCGAGCTCTAGTAATTGGTCCAGTATATGTAACAGTAGGGGCTGTGGGTGTAACAATGGTATTGATGTCCTCATCAGCTTTATCATATTCTTGCTCGTTCTTCGATTGCTTGCAGGAATAGACCTTCGTGGTCAGGCTGACCATGCTTCCGGCATTGTCAGTAACCTCAGGAGATTGGTTTAGCGATTGCTAAGGCGCAACGTCGTGCATGTTTGTAGTCGGATCGTCAAAGTCGTCTCCACCAAATCGATAGTTATCATCTCATCGAAAGATCGGGACACCCTCGCCTCTATCAGATGTGCTAGGGTTAGGGTAAAACCTCAACTCGATTTGACCGATTATACAAACTCGGTGGGACCGATTTTGGTAATAAGCAAAATAGTGAGTTGGTCAAGAAAACTCGGTGGGACCGATTGCATATCTCGGTGGGACCGAAATTATTGCAACATGTAACAAAGAGTTTGCAGGCCCATCTCGGTGAGACTGAGATCCCATCGGTGAGACCGAATTGATTAGGGTTTCTCGCAATGGCTATGTCAAATGAACTTGGTGGCACCGGATGGATCAAATTGGTGGGGACGAGTTTGAATTTTGGTTTGGGACATATGTGGAGAAAGTGGTTGAGGGCTTTGGAGCATATCACTAAACACTTTTAGGAAGCAAGCCATTAAGCAACACCTCATCCCCTTTTAAAAGTATTGGCTTTTCCTATGGACTCAATGTGATCTTGGATCACTAAAATCAAAATGAAGAGTCTTGAGCTTGTGCCAATCTTTGTCCTTAGTTTCTTGAAGGGGTTCCACATCCTCTTGTCCAAGCCACTCCACTGTTGAACTCATCTGAAATATACTAGGTAGAAGTATTAGTCCAACAAGAGATATGTTGACATTAATTACCAAATCACCCAGGGAGCACTTGTGCTTTCAATCTCCCCTTTTTGGTTATTGATGACAACATACATCAAAGCTTTAGATAAAGATATGAAGAATAACAAGTAATGCTTTGGAAAGACATGTAACATGCATAGGCTCCCCCTACATATATGCAATCATGTGAATATGAATATAAGAGCACGTGAATGCATAACCATGACAGAGCAAGCAATGAGTTACATGTATCTTGGCTATATGCATCTGAGTAAATGATGTGAACATAGGAGATGTACCTCCATGTTCATGATTTCTTCATGCAAACAGTATGTACAGTAGCGAGAAATCATCATGCACATGGATGTGATGCATATAGTTTCCCTTGTGGTCTTGAGCTGGCTTTGGAGAAGGTGAACTTGAGAAAACATGGTTAGATAACACAAGAACACCTACTAAGCAATGCAAAAACCGAAAACCACAAGAGTACCAAGATTGGGATGACATGTAGAGAGTGAGTACTAGGTACTCTACTTGATATAGACATGTCCCCAAAGAGTAAAGATGTGCAACGAATTCAAAGATTTCATTCCCTTAGATGTCTTTCTCCCCCTGAATCTTATATGGGATAATGGGAGAAGGTAGGGAAAAGAAAATCAGAGCAAAACAAGAAAAACAGAGCAAAACAGTCATGACACATACTAACATGTCTTTCCCCTCTTGAAGACATGTATCTTCTCTCCTCTTTGAATACCAAGCATCTGGGAAGACTAAGAAAACTTTCCTTCCCATAGGGTCTCTCTCTCCCTTTGATGTGATTAAGCTTTGATGTGATCTCTCTCTCCCCCTTTGACACCAATTTCCAAGAAGAGATCTTCTGGAGTGTGAGTCGAATAGGTTTGGTCCTTGAGTCACATGACAAAGCAACATGTAATGTAAGATGCTGGTAGAGGTCAGGAATCATCAAGTGGAACTGGAACAAATATGCAGGATGCAAATGGCAAAGTGTTTTCTCAGCATTTAAATTGGTATCACCGAGTTGTTCTCTTCGGTGGCACCGAGGTAGTTCGGTTAGACCGAAAAAGACCAACCGGTGTGGCCGAGTTCAATATAGAGAGAAAACAGTTGTTATCTCAGCTCACTTAGGCAAACAAAGATTTCACAAAGATTTGCAATGAATTGGATGCAGGGAATGCAAAAAAAACCTAGAGAAAATAGAGAAATCTAGATGAAGTTTTTTTATAGAAGGGAAAAGGGAAACAACCATTATCGGTGTCCTAGGAACGGGGGTACCCAGACTTGCGTGCCTGCGGCCCATGGCGTGGCTCCATCGGCGGCCCGGTATGGCCCAGTTTCGGCAACAACGAATCAGGACCCTCGTGAGGGGCCAAGTCTCGCAAGGCGGATGGCACCAAGACCTCCCTGGGGGACGGCCTCACCAGGCTGGCTCCCAAGGAGCAAAGATATCAATGCAAGGTGCACCTCGTGAGGTTCACATGACGTAAGCCATGACGACCAAGGTCAGGTGGGCGCCAGCGGGCGTAGTGTACCTGTTTCCCCTTTGGTGTCAAGGAGGCAAGCACTGGTGCGGAGTCCTGAGGAATCAAGCAAAGGTTTCCATATTGGTGTAACGAGAACAAGACCGCCAGGACGACAGGACATAGGACATCGCGGAGCCCACTGCAACGTCACCACCAGAGCCTTTGCAAGCGAAGACTACTTTTGCTAGGATAACTTGTACTAGTTGTCTCCCTTTGAATTTAGCCGTTCTGGGATCCCTTCCCGCCTACATTTGGGAAGAGGACCAATGCCACTATAAATAGGACTTAGCCACCAGAGAGAAGGGGATGGATCATTCAGACCATGCTCACACTCACTAGCTCATCGAGATCAAGAACACCTCACCTCCTGAGGCTGTTCATCCACTGTACTAGTTAATCCTCAGCCCCTCGAGGCAATCCACCACAAATCTAGAGTAGGGTATTACACCACAAGGTGGCCCGAAACAAGATAAATTGTTGTGTCTCTTGTCCCTCGGGTTCGTCGAGCTAGGCTGTGGAATCGTTGGGCCGGCAGGTTGGGAAGAGGGATTCCTTCGTATGCACCCCAGTGTTCAAACCTCTCAAGGGTCCGCGAAGCCCCGGATCCGACATTTGGCGCGCCAGGTAGGGGTGCGTTGGAGCCTCTCTTCTGTCAGTCGATTTGCCCCGTCTCTTTGCCTGCTTCGTCTCTTTGTTCGGCTTCCATGATAGGCGCCGCCCCTCCGGCTGGATCGACCGACGTGCGCGGAGGCACCGAGGGCCTCCGAGCCTTCAACCCTGCTTTGCGGTGAGTGCGGTGGTCGCCCAAGTTCAGGCCGGACCTGCCGCCCCAATACGTCGGCGCGGCGGACCCGGCAGGCTTCCTCCAGGTGTATGAGGAGGCCGTCTGGACAGAAGGCGGCGATGACAAGGTCATGGAAAACTGGTTCCGCATGGCCCTCACTGGCGTACCGCATGCCTGGCTTCTTAGTCTGCCGGAATCTTCTATGGCCTCCTGGGAGGAGCTGCCCGGCCTCTTCGTCGCGCACTTCACGGCACCGGCGCCTCACGCCGTCTGATACGCCCATTTTGCATCATGTTTTCTTACTGTTATTTATAATATTTTTATCCGAAATAATGTTTTTGGAGTAATTCTAATGCCTTTTCTCTCATAATTTGCAAGGAACACACCAAGAGGGAGAATTCCGGCAGCTGGAAATCTGGACCTGGAAAAGCTACGTCAGGCCACCTATTCTGCACAACTCCAAATGAGCTGAAACTTTATGGAGATTTTTTATGGATTATTTGAGAAATAATGGAGCCAATAAACACCAGAGGGGGGCCACCAGGTGGGCACAACCCACCTGGGCGCACCAGGCCCCCCAGGCGTGCCCTGGTGGGTTGTGGCCTCCTCGGCCCACCTCCGGTGCCCATCTTCTGGTATATAAGTCATTTTGACCTAGAAAAAAAATAAGAGGAGGACTTTCGGGATGAAGCACTTTTGCCCTCCAGTGGAGCGATTCTGTTGGGGGAACTTCCCTCCCGGAGGGGGAAATCATCATCATCATCATCACCAACAACTCTCCCATCTTGGGGAGGGTAATCTCCATCAACATCTTCAACATCACCATCTCCTCTCAAACCCTAGTTCATCTCTTGTGTTCAATCTTGTTACCGGAACTATAGATTGGTACTTGTGGGTGACTAGTAGTGTTGATTACATGTTGTAGTTGATTACTATATGGTTTATTTGGTGGAAGATTATATGTTCAGATCCATTATACTATTTAATACTACTCTGATCATGAACATGTTTATCATTTTTGAGTAGTTACTTTTGTTCTTGAGGTCACGGGAGAAATCATGCTGCAAGTAATCATGTGAACTTGATATGTGTTCGATATTTTGATAGTATGTATGTTGTTTCCCTTAGTGGTGTCATGTGAACATCGACTACATGACACTTCACCATATTTGGGCCTAAGGGAATGCATTGTGGAGTAGCAATTAGATGGTGGGTTGGGAGAGTGACAGAAGCTTAAACCCCAGTTTATGCGCTATTTCGTAAGGGACCGATTGGATCTAGAAGTTTAATGCTATGGTTAGAATTTATTCTTAATACTTTTCTCGTAGTTGCGGATGCTTGCGGGAGGGTTAATCATAAGTAGGAGGTTTGTTCAAGTAAAAACAGCACCTAAGCACCGGTCCACCCACATATCAAATTATCAAAGTAGTGAACGCAAATCAAATCAACATGATGAAAGTGACTAGATGAAATTCCCGTGTACCCTAAAGAACGCTTTGCTTATCATAAGAGACCATTTTGTCCTGGGCTACCTTGCTGCACTTTTGTTACTATTATCGTTACTCGCTTGTTACAAATTATCTTGCTATCAAACTACTCGCTACTTACAATTTCAACACTTGTAGACAATACCTTACCGGAAACTACTTGTCATTTCCTTCTCCTCCTCGTTGGGTTCGACACTCTTACTTATCGAAAAGAGCTACAATTGATCCCCTATACTTGTGGGTCATCACCGTCGCAGCCCTCCTCGGTGGTTCTCAGGTGCCGCACTCGGACCGCCATATCAAGAAGTTCTTTCGTCAAGCAGGTGCCGCATGCGTGCGGCAGGGAGCTCCTCCAGGATGGGCGGCACCTGAGGCTGACCTCACCTTCGACTCAAGAGACCATCCTGTGACCACCGCGGGCGCACGCGCGCTCCCGATGCTCTGCACCCCCACCATCTGTAACGTGGTGGTAACCAAGACCCTCATCGACGGTGGGCTGGGCTCAATGTGCTCTCCGTGGAAGCTTTTGGCTTGCTTCACAAGCCGCATGGCCGGCTCCGCCCCACCAAGCCGTTTTCCGGGGTCGTCAACGGCTCCACCAGCCCTTTGGGACATATCCGCCTCACAGTCACCTTCGGCACCCACAACAACTACCACACCGAGCTCATCGACTTCGACATCACCCGTATCGGCCTCGCGTACAACTCCATCCTCGGGTACCCGGCTTAGCCAAGTTCATGGCAGCGACTCACCCCGCCTACAACCTCATGAAGATGCCAGGAAGCAGCAACAGCCTCACTGTGGCCGCGGACACCAAGGAGGCGCTGGCGGCTCTCAAGCTCGCCTTTAGGGCCACGGCTGCCGTGCGGCCAGAAGCGGGAGGGGTCCCTGAGGCCCCGGGGGCTGCGCCGGCAAAAAAGAAGCAGTTGTTCTCTCAAGACCAGGCTGAGACGAAGCAGGTGTTGGTCGACCAAGATGGGGCATCAGGAGCCACCTTCACCATAGGTGCCAACCTCGCCCCAGACCAAGAAAACGCGCTGGTCAATTTCTTATGCGCGAACAAGGAGGTGTTCGCATGGGAGCCCAAGGACTTGGTTGGGGTCCCAAGGGGGGTGATCGAGCATCACCTGAATGTGTGCCCCAATGTACGCCCAGTGAAGCAGAAGGCACGACGGCAGTCCATAGAGAAGCAGTCGTTCATCGTCCAAGAAACCCGCAAGCTGCAAGACGCTGGTCTCATTCGGGATGTGCGGTACCCAGAATGGCTGGCGAACCCGGTCGTAGTCCCCAAGAAAGGCGGGAAGGAACGAATGTGCGTCGACTTCAACCTCAACAAGGCATGCCCTCAAGATCCCTTTCCACTACCGCGCATCGACCAGATCAACGACTCGACCGCCGAGTGCGACCTGCTGTGCTTCCTGGACGCATTCTCAGGGTATCACCAAATCAACATGGCAGTGCAGGATGTCGAGAAGACGGCATTCCTGACCCCGTGTGGGGTGTAATGCTACACCTGCATGCCCTTTGGGCTGCGTAACGCTGGAGCAACCTTCCAAAGGCTCATGCACATCGCTCTGGGCCAGCAGCTCAGGAGGAACGCTGAGGCCTACGTCGACGACATAGTGGTGAGATCTCGGGAGGCAAGGTGATGAGGACATCAATACCATTGTTACACCCACAGCCCCTGCTGCTATACATACTGGACCAATTACTAGAGCTCGCGCACGCCAATTGAATTATCAGGTACTTTCGTTTCTTGGTAACGATTCTAATGTTCATGAGAATATGATGCTGCCTAAATTGGATACATTTGTTTTTCTTACAAATGAAAGGCCTAGCTTGGACAAGAAAGATGAACCTTGGAGCAAGTTCAAGCATGGAGATGATGGCATGTGCAAGGGGAACAAGAACGGAGTTACAAGTGATGATTCCAGGACTTTGAAGCGACCATAATGAGTGCATGAAGCCTTGGACGAAATATACAAGATGCCACTTCATAAATTTCGCCCAGAGGCTATTCTAGGTGCTGTGTCACCTTATTTTTGGGACAGGCCCATGTAATTTCGAAATACTTGATTATAGGCTGTTTTTAGAGTCCGTATGTGTGGGGAAACAAGAGTTAGGGTTGGTTTCGGACCGCTCCTCCAAGGGCCACGAAATCCCCCCCCCTCTCTCCTCCATATATACAACCCTTAGGGCATCGTTTAGACTTTGGGGTTTTGTTTAGATTAAAAGTTCGCCATAGCTGCAACTTCGGGTACTTCATTTGTGTTCAACGACCAGACCAAGGTGTCACAGAACCCCACCTTCATCAATAAAGCTTTCATCTTATATTCGCAATATCCAGATTGCAATCTCAGTTTCTTGCTTGTTCTTCGTTTGCCTGCAGGAAACAGACTTCGTGGTCAGGTTGATCGTGCTCCGGTGTGGTCAATAACCTCTCGGAGTTGGTTTAGCGATTGCTAAGGCGCGACGTCCTCGCACGTTCGTAGTCGGATCGTCAAAGTCGACTTCCTCCAAAACGATATCCACCATCTCATCGAAAGACGGGACACCTTTGCCTCTATCAAGTGGTATTAGATTTCCAGGTTGCTCGATGAGATTTTACAGTTTTTCATAGTTTAGATCGAGTCTGGTCTTCATACCTATAGTCCAGAAAAAGCCAAAAAATTTGCGGTTGCATCATCGTGTCAAGTTGCTGGTCTTAGCGTCTAGTCCTTTAGAGTTTCGAGTTCTGTTCACAAGTTTTCACGTCGCCGCTGCCATATATCACCACCGCATCATCATCATCGCTGCTGCCATATACCACCACCGCACCAACTTCATCGTCGCTGCCATATACCACCACCACATATTCACCGCCAATCTTAGTCCATATACGCCACCAAATATCAGTCGCCTTCACGCCAATCCGAGTCCACCTGCAACATATATCCGCCACCAGTCTGAGTTCCACCAGATTCATCTCCGCCACCAGTCCGAGTTTCCACCAGTTTCATCTCCGCCACCAGTCCTAGTCCGAGTCTAGTCATTGTTGCTTTGTTTTCGGTTCCAGATCACGCGATACTTCGAGTCGTGACAGAATAGGACTCCTGAGATTCTGTGCTACCCGCAAAAGAAAAATAGTTCCAAACTAAAAAAAACTAAGTCTGGAAAATTCTGGCTAGGCAGTTTTTAGACCATTTGTAGACTTTTTTGAAAAAAAATTGTTGCGGAGCAAAAAAAGAGGAAAAAAGTGCAAAAAAAGAAGAAAAAAGAGAAAAAAAATTCAGAGTGTGCTCCTCCCTTGTTTACGTGCAGCGCCATGATTTTGTTAGTGCTCTAGGCTCGCGTCTCTAGCACGGTCTAGCCTAGGACCAGCACAGTACCATCGTTGAAAACATGACGAATAAGGAGTTGCATGATAAATTTCAGCAAATGATGAGTGGACAGGTGGAAGATGTGCTAAATAGATTTGAAGAGGCCATGGAGAAGATAGATGGCATGGAGAAGTTGTTCGAAACAAAGCTCGATAACAAGTTTAATGAATTGTTCGCACGTCTTCCACCACCACCACCACCGGCTGCACTGTACGCACCTCTACAACAACAACAACGTCGCTTTCCAAATCAAGTGGGACGAGCACAGCGCGTTCCCATTGACCCTGGGCAAAATTCTGGTGCCGCTGTTGATGCTTCTGTTGCTCCTGCTGCTACTGCAGAGGTGGAGGACCATTACGAGGATGAGGTTGATTGAAATCAGAACTACGTGCAACCACCACCACCACCACCAGGTCGTCCTCACGTATATCATCGCAACGATAGGGCTGCACCACCATATGAGGTACGAGATCATGACCATCTTCCTAAACTGAAATTGAATATTCCACCATTTGAGGGTAGATATGTTCCTGATATATATCTTACTTGGGAGTTAGAAACTGAACAACGTTTTACATGTTTACAATATCCTGAGGAGAGACGTGTTCCTATTGCTGTTTGTGCTTTCACTAGCTTCGCATGTGTTTGGTGGTCTGAACATTGTAGATTATATCCTATTCCAACTACTTGGGCTGCTTTGAAAACTGCTATGCGTACTCGTTGGGTTCCACCATATTATCAACGTGAATTACTTCAAAAATTACAGCTTTTAAGACAAGGAAAAAATCATTAGAAGAATATTATCAGCAATTACAAACTGGCATGATTAGATGTGGTATTATTGAGGAGAATGAAGTTATGCTTGCATGTTTTATGGGTGGATTAAATAGAGAGATTCAGACGATTCTAGAGTATAAGGAGTATACTAATATCACTCGTTTATTCCATCTTGCTTGTAAAGATGAACGTGAAGTGCTGGATCGACAAGCATTGGCGCGAACTAACTTTTCTGCAGGTCGATCTTCATCATGGACACCACGTGCATCCTCTACTTCCACTACTCCAGGACCTCCATCAGGTGCCACCTCCAGTCGTGATACAAGAAAGCAGGCACAACCACCACTATCTGCCAAGAGCACACCTGTCGGGCCTGCGCAGAGCTCTTCTTCTTCCATGGCATCAACAGGGCACATCAGTGATATTATTTGTCGTCGTTGTAAGGGAAGAGGACATTTTGCGAGATTGTGCAAATCTCAGCGTGTGATGATTGCTACTGAGGATGGTCGGTATGAATGTTTAGTCTATGATGAGGAGACTTTGGCTCTTATTACACATGAAGAACACGATGGAGATGATTCTGATCATGAGACGCATTACATGGCTGCTGAAGATGCTGACAGGTATGAATGTTTAGTTGCTCAACGTGTTTTGAGTGTGCAGGTTACACAAGCTGAGCAAGATCAGAGGCATAATTTGTTCCATACAAAGGGAATTGTGAAGGAACGTTTTGTTCGCGTCATCATAGATGGAGGGAGCTGCAATAACTTGGCTAGCATGGAGATGGTGGAGAAGCTATCTCTCACCACAAGACCACATCCACATCCTTACTACATCCAGTGGTTCAACAATAGCGACAATGTTAAGGTAACACGTACTGTTCGTGTGCATTTTAGTATCTCTACATATGCTGATTATGTTGATTGTGATGTGATACCTATGCAAGCATGTTCCGTATTACTTGGTAGACCATGGAAATTTGATAAAAAATCTGTACACCATGGTAGAAACAATCAGTATACTCTTGTTCATAAGGATAAAAATAATACTTTGCTTCCTATGACTCCTGATTCCATTTTGAAAGATGATATTAATAGAGCTAATAAAGCAAAACAGGAGAAAACTAAGAGTGAAAATCAAATTGTGGCAAAAGAATTTGAGCAACAAATGAAGCCTAATAATAAACCATCTAGTGTTGCTTCTGAAATTAAATTGAAAAGTGCATGTTTACTTGCCACCAAATCTGATATTGATGATCTAGATTTTAGCAAATCTGTTTGCTATGCTTTTGTGTGCAAAGAGGCATTATTTTCATTCGAGGACGTGCCTTCCCCTTTGCCTCCTGCTGTCACTAACATTTTGCAGGAGTTCGCCGACGTCTTTCCACAAGACGTGCCACCGGGATTACCACCTATTCGCGGGATTGAGCATCAAATTGACTTAATTCCCGGTGCATCATTACCCAACCGGGCACCATACCGTACCAATCCAGAGGAGACGAAGGAGATTATGCGTCAAGTACAAGAACTGCTCGACAAAGGTTATATACGTGAATCCCTTAGTCCTTGTGCTGTCCTATCATTTTAGTGCCGAAAAAGGATGGTACGTCGCGTATGTGCGTTGATTGTAGAGGCATTAATAATATTACTATTCGTTATCGTCATCCTATTCCTAGGCTAGATGATATGCTTGATGAATTGAGTGGCTCTACAATATTCTCCAAAGTTGATTTGCGTAGTGGTTACCATCAAATTCGTATGAAATTGGGAGATGAATGGGAAACAGCATTTAAAACTAAGTTTGGATTATATGAGTGGTTAGTCATGCCTTTTGGGTTAACTAATGCACCTAGTACTTTCATGAGGTTAATGAACGAAGTTTTACGTGCTTTCATTGGACGATTTGTGGTAGTTTACTTTGATGACATATTGATTTATAGCAAATCTTTGGAGGAACATTTGGAACATTTACGTGCTGTTTTTATTGCTCTACGTGATGCACGTTTGTTTGGTAACCTTGGAAAGTGCACCTTTTGCACCGACCGAGTATCTTTTCTTGGCTATGTTGTTACTCCACAGGGAATTGAAGTTGATAAAGCCAAGATTGAAGCTATTGAGAGTTGGCCGCAGCCCAAAACGGTCACACAAGTGAGGAGTTTCCTTGGCCTCGCTGGTTTCTATAGGCGTTTTGCGAGAGATTTCAGCACCATTGCTGCACCTCTCAACGAGCTTACAAAGAAGGATGTACCTTTTGTTTGGGGTACCGCACAGGAAGAAGCCTTCACGGTATTGAAAGATAAGTTGACACATGCTCCTTTACTCCAACTTTCTAATTTCAATAAGACTTTTGAGCTTGAATGTGATGCTAGTGGAATTGGATTAGGAGGTGTGTTATTACAAGATGGAAAACCTGTTGCATACTTTTCTGAAAAATTGAGTGGGCCTAGTCTGAACTATTCTACTTATGATAAAGAATTATATGCTCTTGTTCGGACCTTAGAAACATGGCAACATTATTTATGGCCCAAGGAATTTGTTATACATTCTGATCATGAATCTTTGAAACACATTAAAAGTCAAGCAAAACTGAACCGTCGACATGCTAAATGGGTTGAATTCATTGAGACTTTCCCTTATGTGATTAAACACAAGAAGGGTAAAGAAAATGTTATTGCTGATGCCTTGTCTCGTCGTTATACTATGCTTTCACAACTTGACTTTAAAATATTTGGTTTGGAGACCATCAAGGATCAATATGTTAATGATGCTGAATTTAAAGATGTATTGCAGAATTGTAAGGAAGGGAGAACTTGGAACAAGTTCGTTCTTAACGATGGATTTGTGTTTCGTGCTAACAAGCTATGCATTCCAGCTAGCTCCGTTCGTCTTTTGTTGTTGCAGGAGGCGCATGGAGGAGGATTAATGGGACACTTTGGCGTCAAGAAGACGGAGGATATACTTGCTACACATTTCTTTTGGCCAAAGATGAGACGGGATGTTGAGCGTTTTGTTGCTCGCTGCACTACATGTCAAAGAGCTAAGTCACGACTCAATCCTCATGGTTTATATATGCCTTTGCCTGTACCTAGTGTTCCTTGGGAGGATATGTCTATGGACTTTGTTTTAGGTTTACCTAGAACAAAGAAGGGGAGGGATAGCATATTTGTTGTCGTGGATAGGTTCTCGAAAATGGCACACTTTATACCATGTCATAAAAGCGATGATGCTGTTAATGTTGCTGATTTGTTCTTTCGTGAAATTATTCGCTTACATGGTGTGCCAAATACTATTGTTTCAGATCGTGATACTAAATTTCTTAGCCACTTTTGGAGATGTTTATGGGCTAAGTTGGGGACTAAGCTGCTTTTTAGTACGACTTGTCACCCCCAAATTGATGGACAAACTGAAGTAGTAAATAGAACATTGTCTACTATGCTTAGGGCTGTTTTGATGAATAACAAGAAAATGTGGGAAGAATGCTTGCCTCATATTGAATTTGCTTATAATCGTTCATTGCATTCTACTACTAAGATGTGCCCTTTTGAAATTGTGTATGGTTTCCTACCTCGTGCACCTATTGATTTGTTGCCTCTTCCATCTTCGGAGAAGGTTAATTTTGATGCTAAAGAACGTTCTGAATTGATTTTAAAAATGCATGAGTTAACTAAGGAAAACATTGACCGTATGAATGCTAAATATAAACTTGCTGGAGATAAGGGTAGAAAACATGTTGTGTTTGCACCTGGAGATCTTGTTTGGTTACATTTGCGTAAAGATAGATTTCCTAATCTGCGCAAATCAAAGCTAATGCCACGTGCTGATGGTCCTTTTAAGATTTTAGAGAAAATAAATGATAATGCATATAAACTTGAGCTACCTGCAGATTTTGGGGTTAGTCCGACTTTTAATGTTGCAGATTTGAAGCCTTATTTGGGTGAGGAAGATGAGCTTCCGTCGAGGACGACTTCATTTCAAGAAGGGGAGGATGATGAGGACATCAATACCATTGTTACACCCACAGCCCCTACTGTTACATATACTGGACCAATTACTAGAGCTCGCGCACGCCAATTAAATTACCAGGTACTTTCGTTTCTTGGTAATGATTCTAATGTTCATGACATTATGATGCTGCCTAAATTGGATACATTTGTTTTGCTTTCAAATGAAGGGCCTAGCTTGGAGAAGGATGAACATTGGAGCAAGAACACGCATGAAGTTGATGGCATGCGCAAGGGGATCAAGAACGGAGTTACAAGTGATGATTTCAGGACTTTGAAGCCGCCATAAGGAGTGCATGAAGCCATGGACGAAATATACAAGATGCCACTTCATAATATTCGTCCATAGGCTATTCTAGGTGCTGCGTCACCTTATTAATGGGCCAGGCCCATGTAATTTCGAAATACTTAAGTATAGGCTATTTTTAGAGTCCGTATGTGTGGGGAAACAAGAGTTAGGGTTGGTTTCGGACCCCACCCTCAAGGGCCACGAAATTCCCCTCTCTTCCTCCATATATACAGCCCTTAGGGCGTCGTTTAGACTTTGGGTTTTGTTTAGATTAAAAGTTCGCCATAGCTGCAACTTCGCGTACTTCGTTTGTGTCCAACGACCAGACCAAGACGTCACAGAACCCCACCTTGATCAATAAAGCTTTCATCTTATATTCGCAATATCCAGATTGCAATCTCAGTTTCTTGCTTGTTCTTCGTTTGCTCGCAGGAAACAGGCCCTCGTGGTCAGGTTGACCGTGCTCCGGCGTGGTCAATAACCCCCCGGAAGTTGGTTTAGCGATTGCTAAGGCGCGACGTCTCGCACGTTCGTAGTCGGATCGTCAAGGTCGACTCCCACAGAAAACGATAGTCACCATCTCATCGAAACATCGGGACACCTTTGCCTCTATCAACCCCTCCCCCAAGTCGCCGCCTCGCCTCCCCTTTATAACTCCGCCGCCGCCCCCCTGCAGCCCACACCCGCCGCCGCCGCCCCATGCCTCCAGCGCCGCCGCCGCACGTCGCCCGCGCCGCCTGCCGCCGCCCGCCGCCTGCCCGCCGCCCCCGCTGCCCCGCTGCCGCATCGGAGCCGCCGCCCCGCACCACCCGCCGCCGCCGAAGCCCCGTCGGAGCCTCGCCGGAGCCCCGAGCCGAGGTATCCGCCGCCCCGGTTTTTGAGAAAAAGTCGTTTCGTTTTTTTTAAAACCCTAGTTTTCGTTTTTTTTAAATAGATCGGTTTTTCTCCGATTTATTTATTTAGCGAGCGTTCGCTCGTCCGTTTGTTTAACGAACACGTTCATCGTTTAGTTCCTGTTAACGAACATTTGTTCGTTAACCTGTTCGTCGTTTTTTCTTTTTCTTGGATTAAATCCGCGATTTTTCTGATCACGATTTCTGATCCGATGTTCGTTTTAGTTTAACTTGTCGCTCGTTTGTCGGAATCAGGCGATTCAAGCGCCTGGAGTTTCGTCTCGAAACCCTCTTTCCGTTTAACCAACTCAAACAAGTTTTTGCCTCAGTAAAAATTGCCCTAGTTCAGATTAGTAAACGGAGCTTATTTCTTTTGCCGTTTGTCTTTCGTTGCTTCGTTCGATTTGATTCGTTTTGCCAACCAGAGTTCTTAAGTTGAATTTTCTGGTTAGTTCTCTTATTCGAGTTTTACCTGTGCATTAGTTGAGTACTTATTGTATGCTTGTCTATTCGCGATAGAGTACCCGGAATGCGCCGCTTGCTACTTCGAATCGCTAGGTTTCACGGATCATCAGCAAGGCAAGTAACACTTTGATCATACTTCATATTACCCAGTTTTACTACATTAGATCAACCCTCACACATTGCGTTGTTTAGGATCTAATTAAATTGTGGGTTTGGGAAGTAGATGAGGTAGTACCTATTACCTGTTATTATCAAACCTTTGGGAGTTACTTCTACGTTTGCTTCTTATGCCATGCTATGCTAGTAGACGTGGATTGGGTGAGTGAAATCCATGACAGATGTGAGTTTGTTAAATTAATGGTTTATCTAAGGTGGCAACTTAAATACACATCTGGGTGGATTGAGGCACCTGGGTATTCCAGCGATTGCCTGTTTTTTTCTTCGGACCGCCACCCAGGCTCAAAGGGATCATGAGATTATTCATGCTAGAAACTTCCGTGTGCAACCACAAGCTACTATGGGCTCTAGCATAGTTGACTAAGTCGTGCGAACTCTTACAGTGGTAGACTAGCAGATGTAGGGGATGTAGGTGGTACGGTCTACCCGCCGTAAGGTGCTAGCGCTTCTGAAAGACTGTGTCTCGGTCATCCGTTTCTCAACCACCATGAAGTGCGAGAATCCCAATGGAGGAGATCGAGTCTTGTGGGGAAAAGTGCGCAAACCTCTGCAGAGTGTATAAACTAATCATGGTTAGCCGTGTCCCCGGTTATGGACATCTTGAGTATCTAGTACTTGGATTATCATGTGAATCTCATCATGTTACTCTACTTAATTTGTTGGTTCTTAATGTTGATGCTTAATTGGGATTGGGAATGCTGTCAACCATTCTCAATGTTTAACAACTACCTTTATAGTTAAATAAAATTTATTCCTTTGCAGTAGGGAAAAATTGGCTTTACGCAAAACTGTAACCATAGAGCTTTCCACCAGCCAAATATGCATGTAGTATAGCCTTATTTTGTTCATTACTCTCTATGTGTTACATTGCCAGCATATTCCATGTGCTGACCCGTTTTCGGGCTGCAACGTTCATGTTGCTGACTTTTCAGACGACGAGTAAGGTGCTTTTAGGTCGTGGTTCTATACTCAGTGATGCCGTTGGAGTTGATGGACTCACTTATCTTCCAAGCCTTCCACTGTTATCGTTTTTAGATGGCCTTAAGCCATTATTATTGTAATAAGTTCTCTTTTGAGACACTCGATGTAATAAGTGTGTGATTGCTACTCTGTTATAAATCCTTCGAGTACTGTGTGGTGTCAGCATTACTGATCCAGGGATGACACTTGAGCACAGAGATTAGACCGTTTGAGGTCTGGTCGCTACAAGATGGTATCAGAGCACATGCTGACTGTAGGACACGACCACTAAGCTAAAGCCCTAGATCACTACTCACTCTTCTCATTCTGACCTCTCATCTTTTTTTACTCTTTTAGGATGGCGGATGCAAGGAACAAGTTCACGCAACCGGATGAAGATACACCCTTTGGACGTCATTTGAAGGAAGTCACAAGATACCTGAACATAGGAGTACCAAGCTTCACCGGAACCTACAACGCCACACTACCTGAAGAAGAGCGTTGGATGATTCAAGTTCAAGTTCCAGGAAGGACGTTCATGCCAGTCACTAAGCTCATAGAGTTTTCTTTTGATGCACCAACCTGGAGTCTAGGAAAGAGCATGGCAGCTCACATCGCCATGGGACGCATTGGAGAAGTTTACCACAATGATCTCAAGGATACTATCTACCAAATTTGTGGGCGCCGAGATGAGCAATCTGAGATGATCAGCACCAAGAAGGATAGATCAATCGGAGCTTTCATCCAGGAGTTAAACCAACTCATTCGACGTCAGGAGAACCAGATGTGTGCCGACATGATAGATCTGAAGAAGGCAAAGACAAGAATCATGGAACTGGAGGAAGAACTCAAGGCTACACGTGAAGATTATGAAGAGGAAATCGAAGTATTAGTGGAGAAGAATGATGATCTGATCAAGAAGATTGGAATATTCATGGGAGACCCTACACCCGTAGAAGAAGATGAAGAACCCAAGGAGATTCGCCCGGAAAACTACATCATCATCGACGGCACCGACTCGGATCCAGATGATAGCGATGATGCCTATGTTGATGAAGCTGGAGCAGATATCATGGAGTCTGCAACCGAAGAATATTTCTAGTAGACCACCCCAACAGTAGTAGTAGTCCACCATGTAAATATAGTCGTCTGAGCACTTTTGCGATAGTTAGATCGATTGTATGTGATAGAGGCTAAGGTGTCCCGATGTTTCGATGAGATGGTGGCTATCGTTTTCTGTGGGAGTCGACCTTGACGATCCGACTACGAACGTGCGAGACGTCGCGCCTTAGCAATCGCTAAATCAACTTCCGAGGGTTATTGACCACGCCGGAGCACGATCAACCTGACCACGAGGGTCTGTTTCCTGCGAGCAAACGAAGAACAAGCAAGAAACTGAGATTGCAATCGGGATATTGTGAATATAAGATGAAAGCTTTATTGATCAAGGTGGGGTTCTGTGACGTCTTGGTCTGGTCGTTGGACACAAACGAAGTACGTGAAGTTGCAGCTATGGCGAACTTTTAATCTAAACAAAACCCAAAGTCTAAACGACGCCCTAAGGGCTGTATATATGGAGGAAGAGGGGGGAATTTCGTGGCCCTTGAGGGTGGGGTCCGAAACCAACCCTAACTCTTGTTTCCCCACACATACGGACTCTAAAAATAGCCTATACTTAAGTATTTCGAAATTACATGGGCCTGGCCCATTAATAAGGTGACGCAGCACCTAGAATAGCCTATGGACGAATATTATGAAGTGGCATCTTGTATATTTCTTCCAAGGCTTCATGCACTCCTTATGGCGGCTTCAAAGTCCTGAAATCATCACTTGTAACTCCGTTCTTGATCCCCTTGCTCATGCCATCAACTCCATGCGTGTTCTTGCTCCAATGTTCATCCTTCTCCAAGCTAGGCCCTTCATTTGTAAGCAAAACAAATGTATCCAATTTAGGCAGCATCATAATCTCATGAACATTAGAATCATTACCAAGAAACGAAAGTACCTGGTAATTTAATTGGCGTGCGCGAGCTCTAGTAATTGGTCCAGTATATGTAACAGTAGGGGCTGTGGGTGTAACAATGGTATTGCTGTGCTCATCATCCTCCCCTTCTTGAAATGAAGTCGTCCTCGACAGAAGCTCATCTTCCTCACCCAAATAAGGCTTCAAATCTGCAATGTTAAAAGTGGGACTAACCCCAAAATCTGCAGGTAGCTCAAGTTTATATGCATTATCATTTATTTTCTCTAACACCTTAAAAGGACCATCAGCACGTGGCATTAGCTTTGATTTGCGCAGATTAGGAAATCTATCTTTACGCAAATGTAACCAAACAAGATCTCCAGGCGCAAACACAACATGTTTTCTACCCTTATCTCCAGCAAGTTTATATTTAGCATTCATACGCTCAATGTTTTCCTTAGTTAACTCATGCATTTTAAAAATCAATTCAGAACGTTCTTTAGCATCAAAATTAACCTTCTCTGAAGATGGAAGAGGCAACAAATCAATAGGTGCACAAGGTAGGAAACCATACACAATTTCAAAAGGGCACATCTTAGTAGTAGAATGCAATGAACGATTATAAGAAAATTCAATATGAGGCAAGCATTCTTCCCACATTTTCTTGTTATTCTTTAAAAGAGCCCTAAGCATAGTAGACAACGTTCTATTGACTACTTCAGTTTGTCCATCAGTTTGGGGGTGACAAGTAGTACTAAAAAGCAGCTTAGTCCCCAACTTAGCCCATAAAAAATCTCCAAAAGTGGCTAAGAAATTTAGTGTCACGATCTGAAACAATAGTATTTGGCACACCATGTAAGCGAATAATTTCACGAAAGAACAAATCAGCAACATTAACAGCATCATCGCTTTTATGACATGGTATAAAGTGTGCCATTTTCGAGAACCTATCCACGACAACAAATATGCTATCGCTCCCCTTCTTTGTTCGAGGTAAACCTAAAACAAAGTCCATAGATATATCCTCCCAAGGAACACTAGGTACAGGCAAAGGCATATATAAACCATGAGGATTGAGTCGTGACTTAGCTCTTTGACATGTAGTGCAGCGAGCAACAAAACGCTCAACATCCCGTCTCATCTTTGGCCAAAAGAAATGTGTAGCAAGTATATCCTCCGTCTTCTTGACGCCAAAGTGTCCCATTAATCCTCCTCCATGCGCCTCCTGCAACAACAAAAGACGAACGGAGCTAGCTGGAATGCATAGCTTGTTAGCACAAAACACAAATCCATCATTAAGAACGAACTTGTTCCAAGTTCTCCCTTCCTTACAATTCTGCAATACATCTTTAAATTCAGCATCATGAACATATTGATCTTTGATGGTCTCCAAACCAAATATTTTAAAGTCAAGTTGTGAAAGCATAGTATAACGACGAGACAAGGCATCAGCAATAACATTTTCTTTACCCTTCTTGTGTTTAATGACATAAGGGAAAGTCTCAATGAATTCAACCCATTTAGCATGTCTACGGTTCAGTTTTGCTTGACTTTTAATGTGTTTCAAAGATTCATGATCAGAATGTATAACAAATTCCTTGGGCCATAAATAATGTTGCCATGTTTCTAAGGTCCGAACAAGAGCATATAATTCTTTATCATAAGTAGAATAGTTCAGACTAGGCCCACTCAATTTTTCAGAAAAGTATGCAACAGGTTTTCCATCTTGTAATAACACACCTCCTAATCCAATTCCACTAGCATCACATTCAAGCTCAAAAGTCTTATTGAAATTAGGAAGTTCGACTAAAGGAGCATGTGTCAACTTATCTTTCAAAACCGTGAAGGCTTCTTCCTGTGCGGTACCCCAAACAAAAGGCACATCCTTCTTTGTAAGCTCGTTGAGAGGTGCAGCAATGGTGCTGAAATCTCTCACAAAACGCCTATAGAAACCAGCGAGGCCAAGGAAACTCCTCACTTGTGTGACCGTTTTGGGCTGCGGCCAACTCTCAATAGCTTCAATCTTGGCTTTATCAACTTCAATTCCCTGTTGAGTAACAACATAGCCAAGAAAAGATACTCGGTCGGTGCAAAAGGTGCACATTCCAAGGTTTCCAAACAAACGTGCATCACGTAGAGCAATAAAAACAGCACGTAAATGTTCCAAATGTTCCTCCAAAGATTTGCTATAAATCAATATGTCATCAAAGTAAACTACCACAAATCGTCCAATGAAAGCACGTAAAACTTCGTTCATTAACCTCATGAAAGTACTAGGTGCATTAGTTAACCCAGAAGGCATGACTAACCACTCATATAATCCAAACTTAGTTTTAAATGCTGTTTTCCATTCATCACCCAATTTCATACGAATTTGATGGTATCCACTACGCAAATCAACTTTGGAGAATATTGTAGAGCCACTCAATTCATCAAGCATATCATCTAGCCTAGGAATAGGATGACGATAACGAATAGTAATATTATTAATGCCTCTACAATCAACGCACATACGCGACGTACCATCCTTTTTCGGCACTAAAATGATAGGAACAGCACAAGGACTAAGGGATTCGCGTATATAACCTTTGTCGAGCAGTTCTTGTACTTGACGCATAATCTCCTTCGTCTCCTCTGGATTGGTACGGTATGGTGCATGGTTGGGTAGCGAAGCACCGGGAATTAAGTCAATTTGATGCTCAATCCCTCGAATAGGTGGTAATCCCGGTGGCATGTCTTGTGGAAAGACGTCAGCGAACTCCTGCAAAATGTTAGTGACAGCAGGGGCAAAGAGGAAGGCACGTCCTCGAATGAAAATAATGCCTCTTTGCACACAAAAGCATAGCAAACAGATTTGCTGAAATCTAGCTCATCAATATCAGATTTGGTGGCAAGTAAACATGCACTTTTCAATTTAATTTCAGAAACAATAGTAGATGGTTTATTATTAGGCTTCATTTGGTGCTCAAATTCTTTTGCCACAATCTGATTTTCACTCTTATTTGTCTCCTGTTTTGCTTTATTAGCTCTATTAATATCATCTTTCAAAATGGAATCAGGAGTCATAGGAAGCAAAGTAATATTTTTATGGTTATGAACAAGAGTATACTGATTGTTTCTACCATGGTGTACAGATTTTTTATCAAATTGCCATGGTCTACCAAGTAATAAGGAACATGCTTGCATAGGTACCACATCACAATCAACATAATCAGCATATGTAGAGATACTAAAATGCACACGAACAGTACGTGTTACCTTAACCTTGCCGCTGTTGTTGAACCATTGGATGTAGTAAGGATGTGGATGTGGTCTTGTGGTGAGAGATAGCTTCTCCACCATCTCCATGCTAGCCAAGTTATTGCAGCTCCCTCCATCTATGATCACGCGAACAGAACGTTCCTTCACAACTCCCTTTGTATGGAACAAATTATGCCTCTAATTTTGCTCAGCTTGTGTAACCTGCACACTCAAAACACGTTGAGCAACTAAACATTCATACCTGTCAGCATCTTCAGGAGCCATGTATTGCGTCTCATGATCAGAATCGTCTCCACCGTGTTCGTCACGTGTAATAAGAGCCAAAGTCTCCTCATCATAGTCACTAGCGGACTCATACCCACCATCCTCAGTAACAATCATCACACGCTTAGATGGGCATTCTCTCGCATAATGACCTCCACCCTTGCAACGTCGACAAATAATATCATGTGTTTGCCCTATTGATGCCATGGATGAAGAAGAGCTCTTTGCAGGCCCAGAAGGTGTGCTATTGGCAGATAGTGGTGATTGTGCCTGCTTTATTGTATCACGGTTGGAGGTGGTAGCCGACGGAGGCGCCGGTGTAGTAGAACGTGTGGAAGTAGATGATGCACGTGGTGTCCATGATGAAGGTCGACCTGCAGAAAAGTTAATCCGTGCCAATGCCTGTCGATCCTGCACTTCACGTTCAGCATTACAAGCAAGATGGAATAAACGAGTGATATTAGTATACTCCTTATACTCTAGAATCGTCTGAATCTCTCTATTTAATCCACCCATAAAACGTGCAAGCATAGCTTCATTCTCCTCAACAATACCACATCTAATCATGCCAGTTTGTAATTCCTGATAATATTCTTCTATAGAATTTTTTCCCTGTCTTAAGCGCTGCAATTTTTGAAGTAATTCACGTTGATAATATGGTGGAACCCAACGAGTATGCATAGCAATTTTCAAAGCAGCCCAAGTAGCCGGAATAGGATATAATCTACAATGCTCAGACCACCAAACACATGCAAAACTAGTGAAAGCACAAACAGCAGCAGGAACACGTCTCTCCTCGGGATATTGTAAACATGTAAATCGTTGTTCAGTTTCTAACTCCCAAGTAAGATATATATCAGGAACATATCTACCCTCAAATGGTGGAATATTCAATTTTAGTTTAGGGAGATTGTCATGATCTCGTACCTGAGGGTGAGCCCTACCATTGCCATTATTTGCATGTGGACTACCTGGTGGTTGCTGTGCTGTTGGTGGCACGTAGTTCTGATTTTGATCAACCTCATCCTCATAATCTCCCACATAAGCATCCTCCTCCACATCAGCAGTAGGAGCCACAGAAGTATCAACAGCAGCACCAACAGTTTGGCCCGACTGAAGAGGGACACGGCTCGCTCGGCGGAGGGCTGTTTCCCGACGTGGAGGTAGTCGGTGTTGTTGCTGTTGTTGCAGAGGTGCGGCAGGAGCAGCCGGTGGTGGTGGTGGAAAACGCGAAAGCAATTCAGCAAACTTGTTATCGAACTTTGTTTCAAACGTCTTCTCCATGCCATCTATCTTCTCCATGGCCTCTTCAAATCTGTTTATCACATCTTGCACCTGTCCATTCATCATTTGCTGAAACGTATCATGAAGCTCCTTGTTCGTCAAGTTCTCCCAGTCAGTCTCGTCGGCTTGTGATCCTGGCATGGTTAGCAGCAATAGAAACACACAAGAATATGATCCTACAGACTACTAACAAGTGGTGGTGGTAGCGGGTGTCACAAATCCGTCAAGCAAATCTCAAATTCTTACCAGTTCTTACCCAGCAGCAGGCGGTGATCGGCAACCGTTGGAGTCAAAAACTCTCAAAAGCTTGGATAGAGCGATTGCCAGGGAGAGTCAAACGCACGACGTAGATGTATGTGGAGCTGGGAAGGCTTATAGTATGGTAGCAAAAAGGGTTAGCAATAATCAATTCAGAGATGCAAAGTTGAATAAACGCTCAACGACGGTACTGTGCTGGTCCTAGGCTAGACCGTGCTAGAGACGCGAGCCTAGAACAATAACAAAATCACGGCGCTGCACGTAAATAAGGGAAAAGCACACTCTGGAACTTTTTTTTTCGCTCTTTTTTTTTGCGCTCCTTTTTTTTTCTTGCGCTCCTCTTTTTTTTTGCGAAAAATCACTATAATGGCGAGTGTCTCAAAACTCTTCCCTCGTCAAACTGATAGGATGGGCACGAAATTTTTTTTTTTCACTTTTTTTTCGGAAATCAGGGCAGCGACGACGAAAAAGTGCGACAAAAAATCACTATGATGGCACGTGGCTCAAAAGACTCATAAAACCCTAAAAATAGGATAGGGAAAAAAAATTGCCCGTGAAAATTTTGGCCTAAACTGCTAGGGGGTCTCCAGACTCTTTTTTTTCGAAACCTACGCAGGCAAGGAAAAACGAATCGGAATTTAGATTGATCTCAAGAACAAACCTAATATGAGAAGAACTCGGATTGGTGGTGGATATATGGTTGTGGTATATGGCAGTCGTGGTGGTATATGGTAGCGGTGGTGGTATATGGATACAGATTGGTGGTGGTATATGGATACGGATTGGTGGTGGTATATGGATATGGATTCAGAGCGGTGGCGGATAAGCAAAAGTGGTAGATGGGTGATAGAGGCGAGGGTCCCGATCTTTCGATGAGATGATAACCATCGATTTGGTGGAGACGACTTTGACGATCCGACTACAAACGTGCACGACGTTGCACCTTAGCAATCGCTAAACCAATCTCCTGAGGTTACTAACGATGCCGGAAGCACGGTCAGCCTGACCACGAAGGTCTATTCCTGCAAGTGATGAGGACATCAATACCATTGTTACACCCACAGCCCCTATTGTTACATATACTGGACCAATTACTAGAGCTCGCGCACGCCAATTAAATTACCAGGTACTTTCGTTTCTTGGTAATGATTCTAATGTTCATGAGATTATGATGCTGCCTAAATTGGATACATTTGTTTTGCTTTCAAATGAAGGGCCTAGCTTGGAGAAGGATGAACATTGGAGCAAGAACACGCATGGAGTTGATGGCATGCGCAAGGGGATCAAGAACGGAGTTACAAGTGATGATTTCAGGACTTTGAAGCTGATAGAGGCGAGGGTCCCGATCTTTCGATGAGATGATAACTATCGATTTGGTGGAGACGACTTTGATGATCCGACTACAAACGTGCACGACGTTGCGCCTTAGCAATCGCTAAACCAATCTCCTGAGGTTACTGACGATGCCGGAAGCACGGTCAGCCTGACCACGAAGGTCTATTCCTGCAAGCAATCGAAGAACGAGCAAGAATATGATAAAGCAATCTGAATATTGCAAATATATATGAGGTATTGATAATGGTGGGGATCCGTAAGCGGTCTTGGTCTGGTCGTTGGACACAAACGAAGTACACGAAGTTGCAATGGCTAACTTTTAACTAAACAAATCCCAAGGAAAAAGCTACTAGATGGATCTACTTATATAGGAGCAAGGGGTGGCGGCCAAGGAGGTGGGAGGACGTCCCAAGGCAGCCTAAAACTAACCCTAGGTCGTACAAGGCTCATGGGCCCAAGTGGAGGTGATGCAACACCTTTGGGCTTGTAGTTTGACTCGGATTCTGCTGCAACGTCAGATTGTTTCGTCCGTAACTCAACGCTCCGGACGAATTTGAATGTGAATCCAATTGGGTTAGAAAGAACACGAAATCTAGTTTCCAACAAAAAAAGAATCACCCAATTCGGAGTCCGTATGAAAAAGTTGTTGGCATTTTGAGTCAGGTATGTCTGTGCAGTCCGAATCTGAATTCAGAACGTGAGAGACTTGGACTCTATCTTCTCTTGGCCCAAAATTGACGTGAGAGGACTTTTTGAACACAACCTAAACTTCTCGTTTTCCCTTATCTTCATATGTGGATTGTACAAATGTCCCATACACCTGCAATTAGACAAAACACAAAAGTGTGTGAAGTATTTTTGTTCTGGATAACATAAATAGATTATTGACTAGTTTGCATTAGAAATCACCTGACAAATATGCATGTATGCAATATTTTTGGTCGTATCCAAGGTATTCATGTCCTCATCATCCTCCCCTTTTTGAAAACAAAGCCGTCCTCGGCGTTGCTTAATCTGAAATGTGGCTAACAAAAGAGACAAGGTGTACATGTTGTATATGTATATGTCATCCAGTTTAACTTCCCTTGATTTTTGCACGTATGACACATGTATACATGAGTAACTTTCATAGTTCATAAAAACTAAAGCCAAAAAATTATCACAAGAAGTAGAAGGCATGAAAATATTAGAACTCAGTTTGCACATATAAGTGAAGCTCTTATTCATTTCAAAAGATTCGCAATGTTCATCCTTAAACCATCCCAACTTTGGTGAATAAACCTTACTTGCATCAAATTTACATGCTACAACATGCTTAAATAAGCAAACATGCAATAAGTCATTGGACACAGAATCATCACCAAGATTGGAGGCCATATCAAAATGATTAAACATTAGTTCTTTTGCATCAACAGTTAATTCAATGGGTGCACTCAAAATTATTGATATTTCAGTTGTTTGATCACTCTCTAAAATAGGTGGTGTGCTCAAATCAACAGGTAACTCAATACATGACGCATTCAAGTTAACTAGGCATGCATCTTTCTCATGTGAAGTTATATCATCAATATCTTTACTGTTACCTTGTGGCAAAGATGTAGCTGATGTAGGTACGGACGTTGACAATGTACCATACCCTTGAGATGATGCCGCGCTCATAATCCGAGGTGCAATGATGGAGGAACCCACCGGCGGTGGTGAGCATGAACTGGAATAGTAGTTGTTGTAGTCACCTAATGCATCCTCCTGTATCTGTCTCTCAAAGGTACAAGCACGGACATACATACCAGTAATGCAACGAGGAATATACTGAAATCTTGCCTGAATATCATGGTTCAAACCACCAAAAAATCTATTCATTGTATCATTCTCAGATTCTTCTATGTCACAATGATGCATATAAGATTTGAACTCTTGGTAGTAAGCATGAACAGTGTTGTTGCCTTGTTTAAATTGTTCAAATTTGCGAAGCAATTCACGACGATAATAAGGAGGGAAAAATTGTTGTCTCATTACAGCTTTCAAAACTTTCCAAGTTGTGGGTTGGTTATCAATGTTTTTCTTACAATGTACACTCCACCAAACAGAAGCAAAATCAGTAAATGCTCTAGTGGCTGCTCGCACTCGCTCAAGTTCAGAAAAGTCATGGTGACTAAAAACTTGTTCTACTTCAAGCTCCCAAGCTAGATAAGTAGTAGGATTAAATCTACCCTCAAATGACGGTAAAAAGATAACCTGACCATGTGCTTGTGTGTGTTGTCCCAACTCTCGTGATGGTGAAGATGTGTCCGTCGTCCAAGAACTTCTATCTTCGGAACCTGTCATGATTAGTAGAAACAAGAAACAAAATTCAAGAATAATGTTCCTATGAACTACTAGGGTGTGGTGGTAAAGCGCTCACAGTAAAGCAAATATCAATATCTTACAAGTTCTTACCAAGCAGCAGGTGGTGACAGGCAACCAGCGGTGTCAAATAACTCTGAAGATTGTGTAAAGCGATTGCCAGGGGAACGTACGTATACACGGTGTAGAAATATGTGGAGCTGGGTTGGCTATATATGGTAGCAAAAGATTAGCAATAATCAATTCAGAGATGCGATGTTGAATAAACGCTCAACGACGGTACTGTGCTGGTCCTAGGCTAGACCAAACTAGAGACGCGAGCCTAGAACACTAATGAGGTCACGTCGTAGCACAACTAGCATCAATGAAGGATACTAAGTAGCTCTGGACAGCAAGATATAAGTGAAGATCACAACGGCAGTAAAGACAATGAGGTGAAACAACAGCCAAGCAGGATATATCAACAACTTTGTCTCCAACTTTCCTCTGAAAAAGTTTGTGCCGATTTTTTTGTTTTTTTCTTCTCTCTTTTTTTCCTCACACTTTTTTTTCTTTCTCTCCTTTTTTTTCTATGACTTTTTTTTCTCTCGTTTTTTTTCTCCCTCTTTCCAAAACAAACTAGATAAGATGCAGATTGGATCAAGTGAAGATGTGAACGATCTCAACTATTATTATGACAATGAATGGTGGGTAGCACGTGGTGGAAATTGATGGATGGGTGGTGGACAGCGGAAGAGATAATGATGCAGCGGTGGCGTGACTAATGTGAACAGAACTCGAAACTCTAAATGAACTAGACACTAAGACCAGCAACTCGACACGACGATGCAACCGATAATTCAACCATGCAAGCAATGAAAAGAAAATTGCAAAGGCTCAGACTGGCTTGGACCAAGGATGAATAGATCTAACTCTTTTTTGTGGCTTTTTCTTGGACAATAGGTAAGAAAATAAATCTAATCTAGGAAAACTGGAAATTCTCACCGAGCAACCTGAAAACTGATACCACTTGATAGAGGCAAAGGTGTCCCGATGTTTCGATGAGATGGTGGCTATCGTTTTCTGTAGGAGTCGACCTTGACGATCCGACTACGAACGTGCGAGACGTCGCGCCTTAGCAATCGCTAAACCAACTTCTGAGGGGTTATTGACCACGCCGGAGCACGATCAACCTGACCACGAGGGCCTGTTTCCTGCGAGCAAACGAAGAACAAGCAAGAAACTGAGATTGCAATCTGAATATTGCAAATATATATGAGGTATTGATAATTGTGGGGATCCGTAAGCGGTCTTGGTCTGGTCGTTGGACACAAACGAAGTACACGAAGTTGCAATGGCTAACTTTTAACTAAACAAATCCCAAGGAAAAAGCTACTAGATGGATCTACTTATATAGGAGCAAGGGGTGGCGGCCAAGGAGGTGGGAGGACGTCCCAAGGCAGCCTAAAACTAACCCTAGGTCGTACAAGGCTCATGGGCCCAAGTGGAGGTGATGCAACACCTTTGGGCTTGTAGTTTGACTCGGATTCTACTGCAACGTCAGATTGTTTCGTCCGTAACTCAACGCTCCGGACGAATTTGAATGTGAATCCAATTGGGTTGGAAAGAACACGAAATCTAGTTTCCAACAAAAAAAGAATCACCCAATTCGGAGTCCGTATGAAAAAGTTGTTGGCATTTTGAGTCAGGTATGTCTGTGCAGTCCGAATCTGAATTCAGAACGTGAGAGACTTGGACTCTATCTTCTCTTGGCCCAAAATTGACGTGAGAGGACTTTTTGAACACAACCTAAACTTCTCGTTTTCCCTTATCTTCATATGTGGATTGTACAAATGTCCCATACACCTGCAATTAGACAAAACACAAAAGTGTGTGAAGTATTTTTGTTCTGGATAACATAAATAGATTATTGACTAGTTTGCATTAGAAATCACCTGACAAATATGCATGTATGCAATATTTTTGGTCGTATCCAAGGTATTCATGTCCTCATCATCCTCCCCTTTTTGAAAACAAAGCCGTCCTCGGCGTTGCTTAATCTGAAATGTGGCTAACAAAAGAGACAAGGTGTACATGTTGTATATGTATATGTCATCCAGTTTAACTTCCCTTGATTTTTGCACGTATGACACATGTATACATGAGTAACTTTCATAGTTCATAAAAACTAAAGCCAAAAAATTATCACAAGAAGTAGAAGGCATGAAAATATTAGAACTCAGTTTGCACATATAAGTGAAGCTCTTATTCATTTCAAAAGATTCGCAATGTTCATATATACAGCCCTTAGGGCGTCGTTTAGACTTTGGGTTTTGTTTAGATTAAAAGTTCGCCATAGCTGCAACTTCGCGTACTTCGTTTGTGTCCAACGACCAGACCAAGACGTCACAGAACCCCACCTTGATCAATAAAGCTTTCATCTTATATTCGCAATATCCCGATTGCAATCTCAGTTTCTTGCTTGTTCTTCGTTTGCTCGCAGGAAACAGGCCCTCGTGGTCAGGTTGATCGTGCTCCGGCGTGGTCAATAACCCCTCGGAAGTTGGTTTAGCGATTGCTAAGGCGCGACGTCTCGCACGTTCGTAGTCGGATCGTCAAGGTCGACTCCCACAGAAAACGATAGCCACCATCTCATCGAAACATCGGGACACCTTTGCCTCTATCATATTATTTGTCGACGTTGCAAGGGTGGAGGTCATTATGCGAGAGAATGCCCATCTAAGCGTGTGATGATTGTTACTGAGGATGGTGGGTATCAGTCCGCTAGTGACTATGATGCGGAGACTTTGGCTCTTATTACACGTGACGAACACGGTGGAGACGATTCTGATCATGAGACGCAATACATGGCTCCTGAAGATGCTGACAGGTATGAATGTTTAGTTGCTCCACTTGTTTTGAGTGTGCAGGTTACACAAGCTGAGCAAAATCAGAGGCATAATTTGTTCCATACAAAGGGAGTTGTGAAGGAACGTTCTGTTCGCGTGATCATAGATGGAGGGAGCTGCAATAACTTGGCTAGCATGGATATGGTGGAGAAGCTATCTCTCACCACAAGACCACATCCACATCCTTACTACATCCAATGGTTCAACAACAGCGGCAAGGTTAATGTAACACGTACTGTTCGTGTGCATTTTAGTATCTCTACATATGCTGATTATGTTGATTGTGATGTGGTACCTATGCAAGCATGTTCCTTATTACTTGGTAGACCATGGCAATTTGATAAAAATTCTGTACACCATGGTAGAAACAATCAGTATACTCTTGTTCATAACGATAAAAATATTACTTTGCTTCCTATGACTCCTGATTCCATTTTGAAAGATGATATTAATAGAGCTAATAAAGCAAAACAGGAGACAAATAAGAGTGAAAATCAGATTGTGGCAAAAGAATTTGAGCACCAAATGAAGCCTAATAATAAACCATCTACTGTTGTTTCTGAAATTAAATTGAAAAGTGCATGTTTACTTGCCACCAAATCTGATATTGATGAGCTAGATTTTAGCAAATCTGTTTGCTATGCTTTTGTGTGCAAAGAGGCATTATTTTCATTCGAGGACGTGCCTTCCTCTTTGCCCCCTGCTGTCACTAACATTTTGCAGGAGTTCGCTGACGTCTTTCCACAAGACGTGCCACCGGGATTACCACCTATTCGAGGGATTGAGCATCAAATTGACTTAATTCCCGGTGCTTCGCTACCCAACCGTGCACCATACCGTACCAATCCAGAGGAGACGAAGGAGATTACGCGTCAAGTACAAGAACTACTCGACAAAGGTTATATACGCGAATCCCTTAGTCCTTGTGCTGTTCCTATAATTTTAGTGCCGAAAAAGGATGGTACGTCGCGTATGTGCGTTGATTGTAGAGGCATTAATAATATTACTATTCATTATCGTCATCCTATTCCTAGGCTAGATGATATGCTTGATGAATTGAGTGGCTCTACAATATTCTCCAAAGTTGATTTGCGTAGTGGATACCATCAAATTCGTATGAAATTGGGTGATGAATGGAAAACAGCATTTAAAACTAAGTTTGGATTATATGAGTGGTTAGTCATGCCTTTTGGGTTAATGATAGAGGCAAAGGTGTCCCGATGTTTCGATGAGATGGTGGCTATCGTTTTCTGAGGGAGTCGACCTTGACGATCCGACTACGAACGTGCGAGACATCGCGCCTTAGCAATCGCTAAACCAACTTCCGAGGGGTTATTGACCACGCCAGAGCACGATCAACCTGACCACGAGGGCCTGTTTCCTGCGAGCAAACGAAGAACAAGCAAGAAACTGAGATTGCAATCTGGATATTGCGAATATAAGATGAAAGCTTTATTGATCAAGGTGGGGTTCTGTGACGTCTTGGTCTGGTCGTTGGACACAAACGAAGTACGAGAAGTTGCAGCTATGGCGAACTTTTAATCTAAACAAAACCCCAAAGTCTAAACGACGCCCTAAGGGCTGTATATATGGAGGAAGAGAGGGGAATTTCGTGGCCCTTGAAGGTGGGGTCCGAAACCAACCCTAACTCTTGTTTCCCCACACATACGGACTCTAAAAATAGCCTATACTTAAGTATTTCGAAATTACATGGGCCTGGCCCATTAATAAGGTGACGCAGCACCTAGAATAGCCTATTGATAGAGGCAAAGGTGTCCCGATGTTTCGATGAGATGGTGGCTATCGTTTTCTGTGGGAGTCGACCTTGACGATCCGACTACGAACGTGCGAGACGTCGCGCCTTAGCAATCGCTAAACCAACTTCCGAGGGGTTATTGACCACGCCGGAGCACGATCAACCTGACCACGAGGGCCTGTTTCCTGCGAGCAAACGAAGAACAAGCAAGAAGCTGAGATTGCAATCTGGATATTGCGAATATAAGATGAAAGCTTTATTGATCAAGGTGGGGTTCTGTGACGTCTTGGTCTGGTCGTTGGACACAAACGAAGTACGCGAAGTTGCAGCTATGGCGAACTTTTAATCTAAACAAAACCCAAGTCTAAACGACGCCCTAAGGGCTGTATATATGGAGGAAGAGAGGGGAATTTCGTGGCCCTTGAGGGTGGGGTCCGAAACCAACCCTAACTCTTGTTTCCCCACACATACGGACTCTAAAAATAGCCTATACTTAAGTATTTCGAAATTACATGGGCCTGGCCCATTAATAAGGTGACGCAGCACCTAGAATAGCCTATGGACGAATATTATGAAGTGGCATCTTGTATATTTCGTCCAAGGCTTCATGCACTCCTTATGGCGGCTTCAATGTCCTGAAATCATCACTTGTAACTCCGTTCTTGATCCCCTTGCGCATACCATCAACTCCATTCGTGTTCTTGCTCCAATGTTCATCCTTCTCCAAGCTAGGACCTTCATTTGTAAGCAAAACAAATGTATCCAATTTAGGCAGCATCATAATCTCATGAACATTAGAATCATTACCAAGAAACGAAAGTACCTGGTAATTTAATTGGCGTGCGCGAGCTCTAGTAATTGGTCCAGTATATGTAACAGTAGGGGCTGTGGGTGTAACAATGGTATTGATGTCCTCATCAACAGGACTAACCCATGTGATGCAACTATTGGTACATCACCTTCTGCAACCTGTAGTTTGCATCTCTGTTAGTTTATCAATTGAATGGAATATCAGTACTGGCATTAAATTGTTTGCAACATGGGGTATCAGTCATATATATATATATATATATAATATACCCAATGTCACTAATCCCTTAGTTTTCTACATAGGACGGTTACCCAAGTTCCGCGCCCCATCGCCATGCGGGTTATTGGGGGAATTGACTGCACATGTGATTAACAATCATGAGAATCGAAGAATATGTCTGCATCGTTTGTGTGACTGCTTAGCATAAAAGATAAATGAAAGGTAGAAGAGCATAACAGGCACTCAATATGCTAACCAATCCTAGAGATGCTGGCTGAACAACATGTATTGCCTAAACAGAGTATGTGATCAAATACATATATACTCTAGTAAATCAATGGATGAAGTACATTCAAGTGATGAAATAGCAGGCATCAGCCATGCTGCTACTGTACCATTTGCTCAAATAGTTAATGCAAGAAAACTAAAGATTAGCAGTAAATTCCTAGAAGCCTAAGCGAAGAAGCAAACCCAGTACGCAGATCTGCCGGCCGCTGGGGGTATGATGGTAGAAAGGGACACGCACGTGGAGGAAGTTGAGGACGGAACCGAGCTCCCACATACAGCGGAACCACCACCGTGCCAGCTCCGCGGGCGCTTCGGGCCCCGACACAGTCGGCGTCACCACGCGGCATTGCGGCGTCTCGTTCGCGGCGGCACCCGATGCAGCTCGGCGACGCGGCCGTTCTACCGGCCAGCATAGAAAACAATTTTGTTGTCAAATTTCATCAAACACTTTACATGCCTTGAAATAGAAATATTATGGTCGGGGGAGTGGGATCCAGGGAAACGGCGGGCACATGGACATACCGTGCGACAAGTAGGAGTTGTGCGCTGTCGAGGAGGCTGGGCACCGTCTTCGCTGCAGGCAAGGACGTTTGGTGTTCCTCCGCCTCCATGGGATCTTCCCCTCCCCTCCTCTCTCCCGAGCCAATTTACGGGAGGAGTTAGACAGGCGGCAGCGCACGGCGATGGGGGTCAGGGGCCGGCGGCGCGCGGCGATGTGGGGCAGCAGGAGGTGGTGGCGCGATGGAGGCGGAGATAGGATCGGAAGGCAGAGTCGTGGCTGGGTTTTCTTTTCTCTCCTCTAAACCGGTTCGGTTGACTTTCGTAAGGACTGCGGGTTCCATTGTCTAAAATACAGGGGCTTATCTGTAAAAACACCACGACGGTGAACCCGGAGACTCAATATGTGCTTTATTATTAGGGAGAGACTTGTCACCCCGAACTGATGGACAAACTGAAGTAGTCAATAGAACACTGTCTACTATGCTTAGGGCTATTTTGAAGAATAATAAGAAAATGTGGGAAGAATGCTTGCCTCATATTGAATTTTCTTATAATCGTTCATTGCATTCTACTACTAAGATGTGCCCTTTTGAAATTGTGTATGGTTTCCTACCTCGTGCACCTATTGATTTGTTGCCTCTTCCATCTTCAGAGAAGGTTAATTTTGATGCTAAAGAACGTTCTGAATTGATTTTAAAAATGCATGAGTTAACTAAGGAAAACATTGAGCGTACGAATGCTAAATATAAACTTGCTGGAGAAAAGGGTAGAAAACATGTTGTGTTTGCGCCTGGAGATCTTGTTTGGTTACATTTGCGTAAGGATAGATTTCCTAATTTGCGCAAATCAAAGCTAATGCCACGTGCTGATGGTCCTTTTAAGGTGTTAGAGAAAATAAATGATAATGCATATAAACTTGAGCTGCCTGCAGATTTTGGGGTTAGTCCCGCTTTTAACATCATAGATTTGAAGCCTTATTTGGGTGAGGAAGATGAGCTTCCGTCGAGGACGACTTTATTTCAAGAAGGGGAGGATGATGAGGACAACAATACCATTGTTACACCCACATCCCCTGCTGCTATACATACTGGACCAATTACTAGAGCTCGCGCAAGCCAATTAAATTATCAGGTACTTTCGTTTCTTGGTAATGATTCTAATGTTCATGAGAATATGATGCTGCCTAAATTGGATACATTTGTTTTGCTTACAAATGAAGGGCCTGGCATGGATAAGAGGGATGAACACTGGAGCAAGACCAAGCATGGATATGATGGCATGCGCAAGGGGATCAAGAACGGATGATACGGGGTTGCCCAATCTTCACGGAGGATCTGCTCTATTTTGCGAATCAACACCACCTGAAGGGTACGAAGGAAACCCTCGATCCCAACCAACAACGCTGTCGGGTAAAGGATAACTACTGCTACCTGACGAGACCAAAGCTAACAATTGCAAATGCAACAACCAGCGACAAGTATTCGCCCAACCACACTCTTAGTTCCAATCCACGCAACCACGCAAGAAGTTGGAAGCACGAATTGCTCGCCGCCTCAACGACTGCTGTTGTAAAATCACAAAGTGAGTTTACCCTCTCACAAGGCAAGATTACAAGAGCTAAGGAGGAAGTGAACTCTCAAACAATATTCTGGTTGCACTTAGCTAACCTATGCTGAAATCAAATTGCCAAAGAGTTGTGGCTGAAGTGGGGGAAGGGGTATTTATACTAGGAACAACCCTCCTAGTTTAGGTGTGAAACCAGGACAAAAGAGGGGTTCAAATTCGTGCTAACCAGCTGGTCAAGGGAGCAAACTCATGGAGCCTCGCGCAGCTATTAATGCCCAGGACAGCTTGCATTGGAACTCTCATATTCTTTGACTCAGGACTCCAAATGATGCACCGTTTGATTTTCCTGAAAGTAGACTTCATATGCTCTCCATTTTGTACTCCCACACATGCTGGATGCTCATATATTTGCGTTGCATGATTCAGCAAGTTCTGGGACAAATTCTGGAACTGCACATGCAACAATAGAGTGTTGAGATGGCTTGATATTCTTCCTTGTGGTGTAACTAGTTGTCCTTGTCACCAAAATAAGGCTTTCTTCAGAGTTGAAACTTGTTCTCTTCAAACTTGTTGTATGGGCTCCAAAACTTGTTTCTTCATGTGATGAATGTTGTTGGTTGTCCTTAACATTGTACCTAAGTAAAATCAGCACACGAGATTTAGGCAGTATAAAATTCTCATGGTCATTTGAATTATGATAAGCTAGGAGCACGTTCACCTCTTGTGCTATTTGTTTGGCACGGCTCCTTATCATGGGACCCAAATAGATCTTCTTTGTAGAAGCTTCACTTGATGGCTGAGATTTATCATCAGGAGAAGATGATAAACGAGGTGAACCTGGGATGTCCTCGTCATCCTCCCCCTCTTCAAAAGTAGTCGTCCTTGACTCTTGACCCTCTTGATCGAAGTATGGAGACAAATCAGCAACGTTGAATGTTGGACTCACAACATAGTCTTCAGGAAGCTCGATCTTGTAAGCATTGTCATTGATCTTGGCCAAGACTTTGAATGGTCCATCTCCACAAGGCATTAGCTTGGATTTGTGCTTCTCTGGGAACCGATCTTTGCGCAAATGTATCCAAACCAGATCTCCGGGCTCAAAAGTGACCTTCTTGCGATTTTTGTTTGCCTTAGCAGCATAGTACTTGGACTTCCTTTCTATCTCTTCTATGGTCTTCTCATGAATCTTCTTCAGATATGCAGCACGCTTTGAAGCCTCCATGTTACATCTCTCTTGCAATGGAAGTGGCAGCAAGTCAATTGGTGCAAGTGGTTTGAATCCATATACCACCTCAAACGGGCACATGTTTGTGGTAGAGTGAACTGCCCGATTGTAAGCAAACTCCACGTGCGGCAAACACTCTTCCCACTCCTTCAAATTCTTCTTAATCATTGTACGCAGCAATGCTGAGAGTGTGCGGTTCACTACCTCTGTTTGCCCATCAGTTTGGGGGTGACACGTTGTTGAAAATAGTGGTTCCTAATTTTTCCCACAATGTTTTCCAAAAGTAGCTCATGAACTTCACATCTCGATCTAAAACAATAGTCCTTGGCATTCCATGCAAGCGAACAACTTCCCTGAAAAACAATTCAGCAACATGTGAAGCATCGTCGTTCTTGTGGCACGGAATGAAGTGTGCCATTTTTGAGAACCTATCAACCACAACAAAAACGGAATCCCTCCCCCTCCTAGTCCTAGGCAGTCCTAAAACAAAATCCATGCTAATATCTTCCCAAGGAGCATTTGGAACAGGTAGGGGAGTATATAAACCATGGGGGTTCAGTTTAGACTTAGCTTTGTGGCATATGATGCATCGCTGGACAAATCTCTCAACGTCCTTCCTCATCTTTGGCCAATAAAAGTGATCAGCCAACAGCTCATAAGTCTTCTCACGACCAAAGTGTCCCATTAATCCTCCTGCATGTGATTCCTGCAACAACAAAGGCCTAATCGACGAATCTGGAACACACAACTTGTTAGCCCTAAAAAGGAACCCATCATGCACATGGTATTTATCCCAAGCTTTCCCATCATTACATTTTGCATATGGTTCTGAAAATATATGATCAGTGCAATATAGTTCTTTTAAGCTCTCAAGTCCTGGTACCTTCACTTCTAATTGTGTTGAAAGAACATGCCTACGGGACAAAGCATCAGCAACCATGTTTTCCTTTCCTTTCTTATACTTCACAACATATGGGAAAGAAAGTGTCAATGAATTCTACCCATTTAGCATGCCTACGATTCAGTTTAGCTTGGCCTTTCAAATGTTTCAAGGCCTCATGATCAGAATGTACAATAAACTCTTTAGGCCATAAGTAGTGTTGCCAAGTTTCAAGCACTCTAACCAAGGCATACAACTCTTTATCATAAACAGAATAATTCAGTTGTACACCACTCAGCTTCTCACTAAAATATGCTATTGGTTTTCGTTCTTGCATTAACACACCTCCAATACCTATTCCACTAGCATCACATTCTATCTCAAAAGTTTTAGTGAAATCAGGTAGAATCAGCAAAGGTGCTTCAGTTAATTGCTTCTTAAGATCAAGAAATGCTTCTTCTTGTGGTGCACCCCATTTAAAGGGAATTCCTTTCTTTGTCAATTCATTCAAAGGTGCAGCAATTGTACTAAAATCTTTCACAAACCTCTTGTAGAAACCAGCAAGGCCATGAAAACTTCTCACCTGGCTTACATTCATTGGAGTTGGCCAATTCTTGATTGCTTCCACCTTAGATTCATCCACTTCAATTCCCTATCCTGAAATGACATAGCCAAGAAAAACAACCTTGTTTGTGCAAAAGGAGCACTTCTCAATGTTAGCATATAGTTTTTTTGTCCTTAGCACATTCAGCACTTGTTTTAGATGTTCAATATGTTCCTCAATGGATCTGCTATAGATTAGGATGTCATCAAAGTACACAACAAAAAATTTGCCAATGTAAGCTCTCAAAGCATGGTTCATCAAAATCATGAATGTACTTGGTGCATTAGTTAATCCAAAAGTCATGACTAACCACTCATACAACCCAAAATTTGTGCCTGCTTTCTTGTACCACGGCTGGAGGTGGCACCTGATGGAGGTGCTGGTGGAGTGGAAGTAGAGGATGCACGTGGTGTCCATGATGAAGATCGACCTGCAGAAAAGTTAGTTCGCGCCAATGCCTGTCGATCCTGCACTTCACGTTCAGCTTTACAAGCAAGATGGAATAAACGTGATGAGGACATCAATACCATTGTTACACCCACAGCCCCTACTGTTACATATACTGGACCAATTACTAGAGCTCGCGCACGCCAATTAAATTACCAGGTACTTTCGTTTCTTGGTAATGATTCTAATGTTCATGAGATTATGATGCTGCCTAAATTGGATACATTTGTTTTGCTTTCAAATGAAGGGCCTAGCTTGGAGAAGGATGAACATTGGAGCAAGAACACGCATGAAGTTGATGGCATGCGCAAGGGGATCAAGAACGGAGTTACAAGTGATGATTTCAGGACTTTGAAGCCGCCATAAGGAGTGCATGACGCCATGGACGAAATATACAAGATGCCACTTCATAATATTCGTCCATAGGCTATTCTAGGTGCTGCGTCACCTTATTAATGGGCCAGGCCCATGTAATTTCGAAATACAAGTATAGGCTATTTTTAGAGTCCGTATGTGTGGGGAAACAAGAGTTAGGGTTGGTTTCGGACCCCACCCTCAAGGGCCACGAAATTCCCCTCTCTTCCTCCATATATACAGCCCTTAGGGCGTCGTTTAGACTTTGGGTTTTGTTTAGATTAAAAGTTCGCCATAGCTGCAACTTCGCGTACTTCGTTTGTGTCCAACGACCAGACCAAGACGTCACAGAACCCCACCTTGATCAATAAAGCTTTCATTTTATATCCGCAATATCCAGATTGCAATCTCAGTTTCTTGCTTGTTCTTCGATTGCTCGCAGGAAACAGGCCCTCGTGGTCAGGTTGATCGTGCTCCGGCGTGGTAAATAACCCCTCGGAAGTTGGTTTAGCGATTGCTAAGGCGCGACGTCTCGCACGTTCGTAGTCGGATCGTCAAGGTCGACTCCTACAGAAAACGATAGCCACCATCTCATCGAAACATCGGGACACCTTTGCCTCTATCAAGTGGTATCAGATTTCCAGGTTGCTCGGTGAGATTTTACAATTTTTCGTAGATTAGATCGAGTCTGTTCTTCATACCTACAGTCCACGAAAAAGCCACACAAAAAAAATTAGGGTTAGTTCATCATATCCGAACCAATCTGAGCCTTTGCATAATCTTTTTAGGGTTTTTGCTTTGTTGAATTTGCGGTTGCATCATCGTGTCAAGTTGCTGGTCTTAGAGTCTAGTCTTTTAGAGTTTCGAGTTCTGGTCATAAGTTGTCACGCCGCCGCCGCACCATCATCATCGCCCATCTACCACTTTTGCTTCTCCGCCACCGCTCTGAATCCTTATCCATATACCACTACCAATCCGTATCCATATACCACCATCAATCTCTATCCATATACCACCACCGCTACCATATACCACCACCGCTGCCATATACCACAACCATATATCCACCACCAATCCGAGTTCTTCTCATATTAGGTTTGTTCTTGAGATCAATCTCAATTCTGATTCGTGTTTCCTTGCCTGCGTAGGTCTCGGAAAAAAAAGAAAAAAAAAAGAGTCTGGACACCCCCGGGCAGTTTTTAGGCCAAAATTTTCACGGGCAAAAATATTTTTTCCCTATCCTATTTTTAGGCTTTTCTGAGTCTTTTGAGCCACGTGCCATCATAGTGATTTTTTGTCGCACTTTTTCGTCGTCGCTGCCCTGATTTCCGAAAAAAAAAGTGGAAAAAAATTTTCGTGCCCATCCTATCAGTTTGACGAGGGAAGAGTTTTGAGACACTCGCCATTATAGTAATTTTTCGCAAAAAAAAGAGGAGCGCATAAAAAAAGCGAAAAAAAAAGTTCCAGAGTGTGCTTTTCCCTTATTTACGTGCAGCGCCGTGATTTTGTTAGTGTTCTAGGCTCGCGTCTCTAGCACGGTCTAGCCTAGGACCAGCACAGTACCGTCGTTGAGCGTTTATTCAACTTTGCATCTCTGAATTGATTATTGCTGACCCTTTTTGCTACCATACTATAAGCCTTCCCAGCTCCGCATACCTCTACGTCGTGCGTTTGACTCTCCCCGGCAATCGCTCTATCCAAGCTTTTGAGAGTTTTGACTACAACGGTTGCCGATCACCGCCTGCTGCTGGGTAAGAACTGGTAAGAATTTGAGATTTGCTTGACGGATTTGTGACACCCGCCACCACCACCTCTTGTTAGTATTCTGTAGGATCATATTCTTGTGTGTTTTCTATTTTTGCTAACCATGGCAGGATCACAAGCCGACGAGACTGACTGGGAGAACATGACGAATCAGGAGTTGCATGATAAATTTCAGCAAATGATGAATGGACAGGTGCAGGATGTGCTAAACAGATTTGAGGAGGCCATGGAGAAGATAGATGACATGGAGAAGACGTTCGAAACAAAGCTCGATGACAGGTTTAATGAATTGCTCGCGCGTCTTCCACCACCACCACCGGCTGCACCTAACGCACCTCTACAACAACAACAACGATGTCTACCTACACATCGTGAAACAGCCCTCCGCCGAGCGAGCCGTCTCCCTCTTGCACCTGGCCAAACTGTTGGTGCTGCTGTTGCTACTTCTGTGGCTCCTGCTGCTGATGCGGAGGAGGAGGATTTTGCTGGCGATTACGAGGATGAGGTTGATCAAAATCAGAACTACGTGCCACCACCAGCACAGCAACCATCAGGTGGTCCACATGCAAATAATGGCAATGGTAGGGCTCACCCTCAGGTACGAGATCATGACCATCTCCCTAAACTAAAATTGAATATTCCACCATTTGAGGGTAGATATGTTCCTGATATATATCTTACTTGGGAGTTAGAAACTGAACAACGATTTACATGTTTACAATATCCCGAGGAGAGACGTGTTCCTGCTGTTGTTTGTGCATTCACTAGTTTTGCATGTGTTTGGTGGTCTGAGCATTGTAGATTATATCCCATTCCTGCTACTTGGGCTGCTTTGAAAACTGCTATGCGTACTCGTTGGGTTCCACCATATTATCAACGTGAATTACTTCAAAAATTGCAGCGCTTAAGACAGGGAAAAAATTCTGTAGAAGAATATTATCAGGAATTACAAACTGGCATAATTAGATGTGGTATTGTTGAGGAGAATGAAGCTATGCTTGCACGTTTTATGGGTGGATTAAATAGAGAGATTCAGACGATTCTAGAGTATAAGGAGTATACTAATATCACTCGTTTATTCCATCTTGCTTGTAAAGCTGAACGTGAAGTGCAGGATCGACAGGCATTGGCGCGGACTAACTTTTCTGCAGGTCGACCTTCTTCATGGACACCACGTGCATCATCTACTTCCACACGTTCTGCTACACCGGCGCCTCCGTCGGCTGCCACCTCCAACCGTGATACAATAAAGCAGGCACAATCACCACTATCTGCCAAGAGCACACCTTCTGGGCCTGCAAAGAGCTCTTCTTCATCCATGGCATCAACAGGGCAAACACATGATATTATTTGTCGACGTTGCAAGGGTGGAGGTCATTATGCGAGAGAATGCCCATCTAAGCGTGTGATGATTGTTACTGAGGATGGTGGGTATGAGTCCGCTACTGACTATGATGAGGAGACTTTGGCTCTTATTACACGTGACGAACACGGTGGAGACGATTCTGATCATGAGACACAATACATGGCTCCTGAAGATGCTGACAGGTATGAATGTTTAGTTGCTCAACGTGTTTTGAGTGTGCAGGTTACACAAGCTGAGCAAAATCAGAGGCATAATTTGTTCCATACAAAGGGAGTTGTGAAGGAACGTTCTGTTCGCGTAATCATAGATGGAGGGAGTTGCAACAACTTGGCTAGCATCGACATGGTGGAGAAGCTATCTCTCACCACAAGACCACAACCACATCCTTACTACATCCAATGGTTCAACAACAGCGGCAAGGTTAAGGTAACACGTACTGTTCGTGTGCATTTTAGTATCTCTACATATGCTGATTATGTTGATTGTGATGTGGTACCGATGCAAGCATGTTCCTTGTTACTTGGTAGACCATGGCAATTTGATAAAAATTCTATTCACCATGGTAGAAACAATCAGTATACTCTTGTTCATAAGGATAAAAATATTACTTTGCTTCCTATGACTCCTGATTCCATTTTGAAAGATGATATTAATAGAGCTAATAAAGCAAAACAGGAGAAAACTAAGAGTGAAAATCAGATTGTGGCAAAAGAATTTGAGCAACAAATGCAGCCTAATAATAATAAACAATCTAGTGTTGCTTCTGAAATTAAATTGAAAAGTGCATGTTTACTTGCCACCAAATCTGATATTGATGATCTAGATTTTAGCGAATCTGTTTGCTATGCTTTTGTGTGCAAAGAGGCATTATTTTCATTCGAGGACGTGCCTTCCTCTTTGCCTCCTGCTGTCACTAACATTTTGCAGGAGTTCGCCGACGTCTTTCCAGAAGACGTGCCACCGTGATTACCACCTATTCGCGGGATTGAGCATCAAATTGACTTAATTCCCGGTGCATCATTACCCAACCGGGCACCATACTGTACCAATCCAGAGGAGACGAAGGAGATTATGCGTCAAGTACAAGAACTGCTCGACAAAGGTTATATACGCGAATCCCTTAGTCCTTGTGCTGTTCCTATCATTTTAGTGCCGAAAAAGGATGGTACGTCGCGTATGTGCGTTGATTGTAGAGGCATTAATAATATTACTATTCGTTATCGTCATCCTATTCCTAGGCTAGATGATATGCTTGATGAATTGAGTGGCTCTACAATATTCTCCAAAGTTGATTTGCGTAGTGGTTACCATCAAATTCGTATGAAATTGGGAGATGAATGGAAAACGGCATTTAAAACTAAGTTTGGATTATATGAGTGGTTAGTCATGCCTTTTGGGTTAACTAATGCACCTAGTACTTTCATGAGGTTAATGAACGAAGTTTTACGTGCTTTCATTGGACGATTTGTGGTAGTTTACTTTGATGACATATTGATTTATAGCAAATCTTTGGAGGAACATTTGGAACATTTACGTGTTGTTTTTATTGCTCTACGTGATGCACGTTTGTTTGGTAACCTTGAAAAGTGCACCTTTTGCACCGACTGAGTATCTTTTCTTGGCTATGTTGTTACTCCACAGGGAATTGAAGTTGATAAAGCCAAGATTGAAGCTATTGAGACTTGGCCGCAGCCCAAAACGGTCACACAAGTGAGGAGTTTCCTTGGCCTCGCTGGTTTCTATAGGCGTTTTGTGAGAGATTTCAGCACCATTGCTGCACCTCTCAACGAGCTTACAAAGAAGGATGTACCTTTTGTTTGGGGTACCGCACAGGAAGAAGCCTTCACAGTATTGAAAGATAAGTTGACACATGCTCCTTTACTCCAACTTCCTAATTTCAATAAGACTTTTGAGCTTGAATGTGATGCTAGTAGAATTGGATTAGGAGGTGAGTTATTACAAGATGGAAAACCTGTTGCATACTTTTCTGAAAAATTGAGTGGGCCTAGTCTGAACTATTCTACTTATGATAAAGAATTATATACTCTTGTTCGGACCTTAGAAACATGGCAACATTATTTATGGCCCAAGGAATTTGTTATACATTCTGATCATGAATCTTTGAAACACATTAAAAGTCAAGCAAAACTGAACTGTCGACATGCTAAATGGGTTGAATTCATTGAGACTTTCCCTTATGTGATTAAACACAAGAAGGATAAAGAAAATGTTATTGCTGATGCCTTGTCTCGTCGTTATACTATGCTTTCACAACTTGACTTGATAGAGGCAAAGGTGTCCCGATGTTTCGATGAGATGGTGGCTATCGTTTTCTGTGGGAGTCGACCTTGACGATCCGACTACGAACGTGCGAGACGTCGCGCCTTAGCAATCGCTAAACCAACTTCCGAGGGGTTATTGACCACGCCGGAGCACGATCAACCTGACCACGAGGGCCTGTTTCCTGCGAGCAAACGAAGAACAAGCAAGAAACTGAGATTGCAATCTGGATATTGCAAATGTAAGATGAAAGCTTTATTGATCAAGGTGGGGTTCTGTGACGTCTTGGTCTGGTCGTTGGACACAAACGAAGTACGCGAAGTTGCAGCTATGGCGAACTTTTAATCTAAACAAAACCCAAGTCTAAACGACGCCCTAAGGGCTGTATATATGGAGGAAGAGAGGGGAATTTCGTGGCCCTTGAGGGTGGGGTCCGAAACCAACCCTAACTCTTGTTTCCCCACACATACGGACTCTAAAAATAGCCTATACTTAAGTATTTCGAAATTACATGGGCCTGGCCCATTAATAAGGTGACGCAGCACCTAGAATAGCCTATGGACGAATATTATGAAGTGGCATCTTGTATATTTCGTCCATGGCTTCATGCACTCCTTATGGCGGCTTCAAAGTCCTGAAATCATCACTTGTAACTCCGTTCTTGATCCCCTTGCGCATGCCATCAACTTCATGCGTGTTCTTGCTCCAATGTTCATCCTTCTCCAAGCTAGGCCCTTCATTTGAAAGCAAAACAAATGTATCCAATTTAGGCAGCATCATAATCTCATGAACATTAGAATCATTACCAAGAAACGAAAGTACCTGGTAATTTAATTGGTGTGCGCGAGCTCTAGTAATTGGTCCAGTATATGTAACAGTAGGGGCTGTGGATGTAACAATGGTATTGATGTCCTCATCATCCTCCCCTTCTTGAAATGAAGTCGTCCTCGGCGGAAGCTCATCTTCCTCACCCAAATAAGGCTTCAAATCTGCAATATTAAAAGTGGGACTAACCCCAAAATCTGCAGGTAGCTCAAGTTTATATGCATTATCATTTATTTTCTCTAAAACCTTAAAAGGACCATCAGCACGTGGCATTAGCTTTGATTTGCGCAGATTAGGAAATCTATCTTTACGCAAATGTAACCAAACAAGATCTCCAGGTGCAAACACAACATGTTTTCTACCCTTATCTCCAGCAAGTTTATATTTAGCATTCATACGCTCAATGTTTTCCTTAGTTAACTCATGCATTTTTAAAATCAATTCAGAACGTTCTTTAGCATCAAAATTAACCTTCTCCGAAGATGGAAGAGGCAACAAATCAATAGGTGCACGAGGTAGGAAACCATACACAATTTCAAAAGGGCACATCTTAGTAGTAGAATGCAATGAACGATTATAAGCAAATTCAATATGAGGCAAGCATTCTTCCCACATTTTCTTGTTATTCTTCAAAACAGCCCTAAGCATAGTAGACAATGTTCTATTGACTACTTCAGTTTGTCCATCAGTTTGGGGGTGACAAGTAGTACTAAAAAGCAGCTTAGTCCCCAACTTAGCCCATAAACATCTCCAAAAGTGGCTAAGAAATTTAGTATCACGATCTGAAACAATAGTATTTGGCACACCATGTAAGCGAATAATTTCACGAAAGAACAAATCAGCAACATTAACAGCATCATCGCTTTTATGACATGGTATAAAGTGTGCCATTTTCGAGAACCTATCCACGACAACAAATATGCTATCCCTCCCCTTCTTTGTTCTAGGTAAACCTAAAACAAAGTCCATAGATATATCCTCCCAAGGAACACTAGGTACAGGCAAAGGCATATATAAACCATGAGGATTGAGTCGTGACTTAGCTCTTTGACATGTAGTGCAGCGAGCAACAAAACGCTCAACATCCCGTCTCATCTTTGGCCAAAAGAAATGTGTAGCAAGTATATCCTCCGTCTTCTTGACGCCAAAGTGTCCCATTAATCCTCCTCCATGCGCCTCCTGCAACAACAAAAGACGAACGGAGCTAGCTGGAATGCATAGCTTGTTAGCACGAAACACAAATCCATCGTTAAGAGCGAACTTGTTCCAAGTTCTCCCTTCCTTACAATTCTGCAATACATCTTTAAATTCAGCATCATTAACATATTGATCCTTGATGGTCTCCAAACCAAATATTTTAAAGTCAAGTTGTGAAAGCATAGTATAACGACGAGACAAGGCATCAGCAATAACATTTTCTTTACCCTTCTTGTGTTTAATCACATAAGGGAAAGTCTCAATGAATTCAACCCATTTAGCATGTCGACGGTTCAGTTTTGCTTGACTTTTAATGTGTTTCAAAGATTCATGATCAGAATGTATAACAAATTCCTTGGGCCATAAATAATGTTGCCATGTTTCTAAGGTCCGAACAAGAGCATATAATTCTTTATCATAAGTAGAATAGTTCAGACTAGGCCCACTCAATTTTTCAGAAAAGTATGCAACAGGTTTTCCATCTTGTAATAACACACCTCCTAATCCAATTCCACTAGCATCACATTCAAGCTCAAAAGTCTTATTGAAATTAGGAAGTTGGAGTAAAGGAGCATGTGTCAACTTATCTTTCAATACCGTGAAGGCTTCTTCCTGTGCGGTACCCCAAACAAAAGGTACATCCTTCTTTGTAAGCTCGTTGAGAGGTGCAGCAATGGTGCTGAAATCTCTCACAAAACGCCTATAGAAACCAGCGAGGCCAAGGAAACTCCTCACTTGTGTGACCGTTTTGGGCTGCGGCCAACTCTCAATAGCTTCAATCTTGGCTTTATCAACTTCAATTCCCTGTGGAGTAACAACATAGCCAAGAAAAGATACTCGGTCGGTGCAAAAGGTGCACTTTCCAAGGTTACCAAACAAACGTGCATCACGTAGAGCAATAAAAACAGCACGTAAATGTTCCAAATGTTCCTCCAAAGATTTGCTATAAATCAATATGTCATCAAAGTAAACTACCACAAATCGTCCAATGAAAGCACGTAAAACTTCGTTCATTAACCTCGTGAAAGTACTAGGTGCATTAGTTAACCCAAAAGGCATGACTAACCACTCATATAATCCAAACTTAGTTTTAAATGCTGTTTTCCATTCATCTCCCAATTTCATACGAATTTGATGGTATCCACTACGCAAATCAACTTTGGAGAATATTGTAGAGCCACTCAATTCATCAAGCATATCATCTAACCTAGGAATAGGATGACGATAACGAATAGTAATATTATTAATGCCTCTACAATCAACGCACATACGCGACGTACCATCCTTTTTCGGCACTAAAATGATAGGAACAGCACAAGGACTAAGGGATTCGCGTATATAACCTTTGTCGAGCAGTTCTTGTACTTGACGCATAATCTCCTTCGTCTCCTCTGGATTGGTACGGTATGGTGCACGGTTGGGTAGCGAAGCACCGGGAATTAAGTCAATTTGATGCTCAATCCCTCGAATAGGTGGTAATCCCGGTGGCACGTCTTGTGGAAAGACGTCAGCGAACTCCTGCAAAATGTTAGTGACAGCAGGAGGCAAAGAGGAAGGCACGTCCTCGAATGAAAATAATGCCTCTTTGCACACAAAAGCATAGCAAACAGATTTGCTATAATCTAGATCATCAATATCAGATTTGGTGGCAAGTAAACATGCACTTTTCAATTTAATTTCAGAAGCAACACTAGATTGTTTATTATTATTAGGCTGCATTTGTTGCTCAAATTCTTTTGCCACAATCTGATTTTCACTCTTAGTTTTCTCCTGTTTTGCTTTATTAGCTCTATTAATATCATCTTTCAAAATGGAATCAGGAGTCATAGGAAGCAAAGTAATATTTTTATCCTTATGAACAAGAGTATACTGATTGTTTCTACCATGGTGAATAGAATTTTTATCAAATTGCCATGGTCTACCAAGTAATAAGGAACATGCTTGCATCGGTACCACATCACAATCAACATAATCAGCATATGTAGAGATACTAAAATGCACACGAACACTACGTGTTACCTTAACCTTGCCGCTGTTGTTGAACCATTGGATGTAGTAAGGATGTGGATGTGGTCTTGTGGTGAGAGATAGCTTCTCCACCATCTCGATGCTAGCCAAGTTGTTGCAACTCCCTCCATCTATGATCACGCGAACAGAACGTTCCTTCACAACTCCCTTTGTATGGAACAAATTATGCCTCTGATTTTGCTCAGCTTGTGTAACCTGCACACTCAAAACACGTTGAGCAACTAAACATTCATACCTGTCAGCATCTTCAGGAGCCATGTATTGCGTCTCATGATCAGAATTGTCTCCACCGTGTTCGTCACGTGTAATAAGAGCCAAAGTCTCCTCATCATAGTCACTAGCGGACTCATACCCACCATCCTCGGTAACAATCATCACACGCTTAGATGGGCATTCTCTCGCATAATGACCTCCACCCTTGCAACGTCGACAAATAATATCATGTGTTTGCCCTGTTGATGCCATGGATGAAGAAGAGCTCTTTGCAGGCCCAGAAGGTGTGCTCTTGGCAGATAGTGGTGATTGTGCCTGCTTTATTGTATCACGGTTGGAGGTGGCAGCCGACGGAGGCGCCGGTGAAGCAGAACATGTGGAAGTAGATGATGCACGTGGTGTCCATGAAGAAGGTCGACCTGCAGAAAAGTTAGTCCGCGCCAATGCCTGTCGATCCTGCACTTCACGTTCAGCTTTACAAGCAAGATGGAATAAACGAGTGATATTAGTATACTCCTTATACTCTAGAATCGTCTGAATCTCTCTATTTAATCCACCCATAAAACGTGCAAGCATAGCTTCATTCTCCTCAACAATACCACATCTAATCATGCCAGTTTGTAATTCCTGATAATATTCTTCTACAGAATTTTTTCCCTGTCTTAAGCGCTGCAATTTTTGAAGTAATTCACGTTGATAATATGGTGGAACCCAACGAGTACGCATAGCAGTTTTCAAAGCAGCCCAAGTAGCAGGAATGGGATATAATCTACAATGCTCAGACCACCAAACACATGCAAAACTAGTGAATGCACAAACAGCAGCAGGAACACGTCTCTCCTCGGGATATTGTAAACATGTAAATCGTTGTTCAGTTTCTAACTCCCAAGTAAGATATATATCAGGAACATATCTACCCTCAAATGGTGGAATATTCAATTTTAGTTTAGGGAGATGGTCATGATCTCGTACCTGAGGGTGAGCCCTACCATTGCCATTATTTGCATGTGGACCACCTGATGGTTGCTGTGCTGGTGGTGGCACGTAGTTCTGATTTTGATCAACCTCATCCTCGTAATCGCCAGCAAAATCATCCTCCTCCGCATCAGCAGCAGGAGCCACAGAAGTAGCAACAGCAGCACCAACAGTTTGGCCAGGTGCAAGAGGGAGACGGCTCGCTCGGCGGAGGGCTGTTTCACGATGTGTAGGTAGTCGTCGTTATTGTTGTTGTAGAGGTGCGTTAGGTGCAGCCGGCGGTGGTGGTGGAAGACGCGCGAGCAATTCATTAAACCTGTTATCGAGCTTTGTTTCGAACGTCTTCTCCATGTCATCTATCTTCTCCATGGCCTCTTCAAATCTGTTTAGCACATCCTGCACCTGTCCATTCATCATTTGCTGAAATTTATCATGCAACTCCTGATTCGTCATGTTTTCCCAGTCAGTCTCGTCGGCTTGTGATCCTGCCATGGTTAGCAACAATAGAAAACACACAAGAATATGATCCTACAGAATACTAACAAGAGGTGGTGGTGGCGGGTGTCACAAATCCGTCAAGCAAATCTCAAATTCTTACCAATTCTTACCCAGCAGCAGGCGGTGATCGGCAACCGTTGTAGTCAAAACTCTCAAAAGCTTGGATAGAGCGATTGCCAGGGAGAGTCAAACGCACGACGTAGAGGTATGTGGAGCTGGGAAGGCTTATAGTATGGTAGCAAAAAGGGTCAGCAATAATCAATTCAGAGATGCAAAGTTGAATAAACGCTCAACGACGGTACTGTGCTGGTCCTAGGCTAGACCGTGCTAGAGACGCGAGCCTAGAACACTAACAAAATCACGGCGCTGCACGTAAATAAGGGAAAAGCACACTCTGGATTTTTTTTTCGCTTTTTTTTTGCGCTCCTCTTTTTTTTTTGCGCTCCTCTTTTTTTTTGCGCTCCTCTTTTTTTTTGCGAAAAATTACTATAATGGCGAGTGTCTCAAAACTCTTCCCTCGTCAAACTGATAGGATGGGCACGAAATTTTTTTTTTCACTTTTTTTTTCGGAAATCAGGGCAGCGACAACGAAAAAGTGCGACAAAAAATCACTATGATGGCACGTGGCTCAAAAGACTCAGAAAAGCCTAAAAATAGGATAGGGAAAAAATATTTTTGCCCGTGAAAATTTTGGCCTAAAAACTGCCCCGGGGTCTCCAGACTTTTTTTTCCGAGACCTACGCAGGCAAGGAAACACGAATCGGAATTGAGATTGATCTCAAGAACAAACCTAATATGAGAAGAACTCGGATTGGTGGTGGATATATGGTTGTGGTATATGGTAGCGGTGGTGGTATATGGATAGAGATTGATGGTGGTATATGGATACGGATTGGTAGTGGTATATGGATAAGGATTCAGAGCGGTGGCGGATAAGCAAAAGTGGTAGATGGGCGATGATGATGGTGCGGCGGCGGCGTGACAACTTATGACCAGAACTCGAAACTCTAAAAGACTAGACTCTAAGACCAGCAACTTGACACGACGATGCAACCGAAAATTCAACAAAGCAAAAACCCTAAAAAGATTATGCAAAGGCTCAGATTGGTTCGGATATGATGAACTAACCCTAATTTTTTTTTGTGGCTTTTTCGTGGACTGTAGGTATGAAGAACAGACTCGATCTAATCTACGAAAAACTGTAAAAGTCTCACCGAGCAACCTGGAAATCTGATACCACTTGATAGAGGCAAAGGTGTCCCGATGTTTCGATGAGATGGTGGCTATCGTTTTCTGTGGGAGTCGACCTTGACGATCCGACTACGAACGTGCGAGACGTCGCGCCTTAGCAATCGCTAAACCAACTTCCGAGGGGTTATTGACCACGCCGGAGCACGATCAACCTGACCACGAGGGCCTGTTTCCTGCGAGCAAACGAAGAACAAGCAAGAAACTGAGATTGCAATCTGGATATTGCGAATGTAAGATGAAAGCTTTATTGATCAAGGTGGGGTTCTGTGACGTCTTGGTCTGGTCGTTGGACACAAACGAAGTACGCGAAGTGGCAGATATGGCGAACTTTTAATCTAAACAAAACCCAAAGTCTAACCGACGCCCTAAGGGCTGTATATATGGAGGAAGAGAGGGGAATTTCGTGGCCCTTGAGGGTGGGGTCCGAAACCAACCCTAACTATTGTTTCCCCACACATACGGACTCTAAAAATAGCCTATACTTAAGTATTTCGAAATTACATGGGCCTGGCCCATTAATAAGGTGACGCAGCACCTAGAATAGCCTATGGACGAATATTATGAAGTGGCATCTTGTATATTTCGTCCATGGCTTCATGCACTCCTTATGGCGGCTTCAAAGTCCTGAAATCATCACTTGTAACTCCGTTCTTGATCCCCTTGCGCATGCCATCAACTTCATGCGTGTTCTTGCTCCAATGTTCATCCTTCTCCAAGCTAGGCCCTTCATTTGAAAGCAAAACAAATGTATCCAATTTAGGCAGCATCATAATCTCATGAACATTAGAATCATTACCAAGAAACGAAAGTACCTGGTAATTTAATTGGCATGCGCGAGCTCTAGTCATTGGTCCAGTATATGTAACAGTAGGGGCTGTGGATGTAACAATGGTATTGATGTCCTCATCATCTTTAAAATATTTGGTTTGGAGACCATCAAGGATCAATATGTTAATGATGCTGAATTTAAAGATGTATTGAAGAATTTTAAGGAAGGGAGAACTTGGAACAAGTTCGTTCTTAACGATGGATTTGTGTTTCGTGCTAACAAGCTATGCATTCCAGCTAGCTCTGTTCGTCTTTTTTTGTTGCAGGAGGCGCATGGAGGAGGATTAATGGGACACTTTGGCGTCAAGAAGACGGAGGATATACTTGCTACACATTTCTTTTGGCCAAAGATGAGACGGGATGTTGAGCGTTTTGTTGCTCGCTGCACTACATGTCAAAGAGCTAAGTCACGACTCAATCCTCATGGTTTATATATGCCTTTGCCTGTACCTAGTGTTCCTTGGGAGGATATATCTATGGACTTTGTTTTAGGTTTACCTAGAACAAAGAAGGGGAGGGATAGCATATTTGTTGTCGTGGATAGGTTCTCGAAAATGGCACACTTTATACCATGTCATAAAAGCGATGATGCTGTTAATGTTGCTGATTTGTTCTTTCGTGAAATTATTCGCTTACATGGTGTGCCAAATACTATTGTTTCAGATCGTGATACTAAATTTCTTAGCCACTTTTGGAGATGTTTATGGGCTAAGTTGGGGACTAAGCTGCTTTTTAGTACTACTTGTGATGAGGACATCAATACCATTGTTACACCCACAGCCCCTACTGTTACATATACTGGACCAATTACTAGAGCTCGCGCACGCCAATTAAATTACCAGGTACTTTCGTTTCTTGGTAATGATTCTAATGTTCATGAGATTATGATGCTGCCTAAATTGGATACATTTGTTTTGCTTACAAATGAAGGTCCTAGCTTGGAGAAGGATGAACATTGGAGCAAGAACACGAATGGAGTTGATGGTATGCGCAAGGGGATCAAGAACGGAGTTACAAGTGATGATTTCAGGACTTTGAAGCCGCCATAAGGAGTGCATGAAGCCTTGGACGAAATATACAAGATGCCACTTCATAATATTTGTCCATAGGCTATTCTAGGTGCTGCGTCACCTTATTAATGGGCCAGGCCCATGTAATTTCGAAATACTTAAGTACAAGCTATTTTTAGAGTCCGTATGTGTGGGGAAACAAGAGTTAGGGTTGGTTTCGGACCCCACCCTCAAGGGCCACGAAATTCCCCTCTCTTCCTCCATATATACAGCCCTTAGGGCGTCGTTTAGACTTGGGTTTTGTTTAGATTAAAAGTTCGCCATAGCTGCAACTTCGCGTACTTCGTTTGTGTCCAACGACCAGACCAAGACGTCACAGAACCCCACCTTGATCAATAAAGCTTTCATCTTATATTCGCAATATCCAGATTGCAATCTCAGCTTCTTGCTTGTTCTTCGTTTGCTCGCAGGAAACAGGCCCTCGTGGTCAGGTTGATCGTGCTCCGGCGTGGTCAATATCCCCTCGGAAGTTGGTTTAGCGATTGCTAAGGCGCGACGTCTCGCACGTTCGTAGTCGGATCGTCAAGGTCGACTCCCACAGAAAACGATAGCCACCATCTCATCGAAACATCGGGACACCTTTGCCTCTATCAACTTGTCACCCCCAAACTGATGGACAAACTGAAGTAGTCAATAGAACATTGTCTACTATGCTTAGGGCTGTTTTGAAGAATAACAAGAAAATGTGGGAAGAATGATTGCCTCATATTGAATTTGCTTATAATCGTTCATTGCATTCTACTACTAAGATGTGCCCTTTTGAAATTGTGTATGGTTTCCTACCTCGTGCACCTATTGATTTGTTGCCTCTTCCATCTTCGGAGAAGGTTAATTTTGATGCTAAAGAACGTTCTGAATTGATTTTAAAAATGCATGAGTTAACTAAGGAAAACATTGAGCGTATGAATGCTAAATATAAACTTGCTGGAGATAATGGTAGAAAACATGTTGTGTTTGCACCTGGAGATCTTGTTTGGTTACATTTGCGTAAAGATAGATTTCCTAATCTGCGCAAATCAAAGCTAATGCCACGTGCTGATGGTCCTTTTAAGGTTTTAGAGAAAATAAATGATAATGCATATAAACTTGAGCTACCTGCAGATTTTGGGGTTAGTCCCACTTTTAATATTGCAGATTTGAAGCCTTATTTGTGTGAGGAAGATGAGCTTCCGTCGAGGACAACTTCATTTCAAGAAGGGGAGGATGATGAGGACATCAATACCATTGTTACACCCACAGCCCCTACTGTTACATATACTGGACCAATTACTAGAGCTCGCGCACGCCAATTAAATTACCAGGTACTTTCGTTTCTTGGTAATGATTCTAATGTTCATGAGATTATGATGCTGCCTAAATTGGATACATTTGTTTTGCTTTCAAATGAAGGGCCTAGCTTGGAGAAGGATGAACATTAGAGCAAGAACACGCATGAAGTTGATGGCATGCGCAAGGGGATCAAGAACGGAGTTACAAGTGATGATTTCAGGACTTTGAAGCCGCCATAAGGAGTGCATGAAGCCATGGATGAAATATACAAGATGCCACTTCATAATATTCGTCCATAGGCTATTCTAGGTGCTGCGTCACCTTATTAATGGGCCAGGCCCATGTAATTTCGAAATACAAGTATAGGCTATTTTTAGAGTCCGTATGTGTGGGGAAACAAGAGTTAGGGTTGGTTTCGGACCCCACCCTCTAGGGCCACGAAATTCCCCTCTCTTCCTCCATATATACAGCCCTTAGGGCGTCGTTTAGACTTTGGGTTTTGTTTAGATTAAAAGTTCGCCATAGCTGCAACTTCGCGTACTTCGTTTGTGTCCAACGACCAGACCAAGACGTCACAGAACCCCACCTTGATCAATAAAGCTTTCATCTTATATTCGCAATATCCAGATTGCAATCTCAGTTTCTTGCTTGTTCTTCGTTTGCTCGTAGGAAACAGGCCCTCGTGGTCAGGTTGATCGTGCTCCGGCGTGGTCAATAACCCCTCGGAAGTTGGTTTAGCGATTGCTAAGGCGCGACGTCTCGCACGTTCGTAGTCGGATCGTCAAGGTCGACTCCTACAGAAAACGATAGCCACCATCTCATCGAAACATCGGGACACCTTTGCCTCTATCAAAACGAGTGATATTAGTATACTCCTTATACTCTAGAATGGTCTGAATCTCTCTATTTAATCCACCCATAAAACGTGCAAGCATAGCTTCATTCTCCTCAACAATACCACATCTAATCATGCCAGTTTGTAATTCCTGATAATATTCTTCTACAGAATTTTTTCCTTGTCTTAAACGCTGCAATTTTTGAAGTAATTCACGTTGATAATATGGTGGAACCCAACGAGTACGCATAGCAGTTTTCAAAGCAGCCCAAGCTGGAATAGGATATAATCTACAATGTTCAGACCACCAAACACATGCAAAGCTAGTGAAAGCACAAACAGCATGATGAGGACATCAATACCATTGTTACACCCACAGCCCCTACTGTTACATATACTGGACCAATTACTAGAGCTCGCGCACGCCAATTAAATTACCAGGTACTTTCGTTTCTTGGTAATGATTCTAATGTTCATGAGATTATGATGCTGCCTAAATTGGATACATTTGTTTTGCTTTCAAATGAAGGGCCTAGCTTGGAGAAAGATGAACATTGGAGCAAGAACACGCATGAAGTTGATGGCATGCGCAAGGGGATCAAGAACGGAGTTACAAGTGATGATTTCAGGACTTTGAAGCCGCCATAAGGAGTGCATGAAGCCATGGACGAAATATACAAGATGCCACTTCATAATATTCGTCCATAGGCTATTCTAGGTGCTGCGTCACCTTATTAATGGGCCAGGCCCATGTAATTTCGAAATACTTAAGTATAGGCTATTTTTAGAGTCCGTATGTGTGGGGAAACAAGAGTTAGGGTTGGTTTCGGACCCCACCCTCAAGGGCCACGAAATTCCCCTCTCTTCCTCCATATATACAGCCCTTAGGGAGTCGTTTAGACTTTGGGTTTTGTTTAGATTAAAAGTTCGCCATAGCTGCAACTTCGCGTACTTCGTTTGTGTCCAACGACCAGACCAAGACGTCACAGAACCCCACCTTGATCAATAAAGCTTTCATCTTATATTCGCAATATCCATATTGCAATCTCAGTTTCTTGCTTGTTCTTCGTTTGCTCGCAGGAAACAGGCCCTCGTGGTCAGGTTGATCGTGCTCCGGCGTGGTCAATAACCCCTCGGAAGTAGGTTTAGCGATTGCTAAGGCGCGACGTCTCGCACGTTCGTAGTCGGATCGTCAAGGTCGACTCCCACAGAAAACGATAGCCACCATCTCATCGAAACATCGGGACACCTTTGCCTCTATCAAGTGGTATCAGATTTCCAGGTTGCTCGGTGAGATTTTACAGTTTTTCGTAGATTAGATCGAGTCTGTTCTTCATACCTACAGTCCACGAAAAAGCCACACACAAAAAAATTAGGGTTAGTTCATCATATCCGAACCAATCTGAGCCTTTGCATAATCTTTTTAGGGTTTTTGCTTTGTTGAATTTGCGGTTGCATCGTCGTGTCAAGTTGCTGGTCTTAGAGTCTAGTCTTTTAGAGTTTCGAGTTCTGGTCATAAGTTGTCACGCCGCCGCCGCACCATCATCATCGCCCATCTACCACTTTTGCTTATCCGCCACCGCTCTGAATCCTTATCCATATACCACTACCAATCCGTATCCATATACCACCATCAATCTCTATCCATATACCACCACCGCTACCATATACCACCACCGCTGCCATATACCACAACCATATATCCACCACCAATCCGAGTTCTTCTCATATTAGGTTTGTTCTTGAGATCAATCTCAATTCCGATTCGTGTTTCCTTGCCTGCGTAGGTCTCGGAAAAAAAAAAGTCTGGAGACCCCCGGGCAGTTTTTAGGCCAAAATTTTCACGGGCAAAAATATTTTTTCCCTATCCTATTTTTAGGCTTTTCTGAGTCTTTTGAGCCACGTGCCATCATAGTGATTTTTTGTCGCACTTTTTCGTCGTCGCTGCCCTGATTTCCGAAAAAAAGTGAAAAAAAAATTTCGTGCCCATCCTATCAGTTTGACGAGGGAAGAGTTTTGAGACACTCGCCATTATAGTAATTTTTCGCAAAAAAAAAAGAGGAGCGCAAAAAAAAGCGAAAAAAAAAAGTTCCAGAGTGTGCTTTTCCCTTATTTACGTGCAGCGCCGTGATTTTGTTAGTGTTCTAGGCTCGCGTCTCTAGCACGGTCTAGCCTAGGACCAGCACAGTACCGTCGTTGAGCGTTTATTCAACTTTGCATCTCTGAATTGATTATTGCTGACCCTTTTTGCTACCATACTATAAGCCTTCCCAGCTCCACATACCTCTACGTCGTGCGTTTGACTCTCCCTGGCAATCACTCTATCCAAGCTTTTGAGAGTTTTGACTACAACGGTTGCCGATCACCGTCTGCTGCTAGGTAAGAACTGGTAAGAATTTGAGATCTGCTTGACGGATTTGTGACACCCGCCACCACCACCTCTTGTTAGTATTCTGTAGGATCATATTCTTGTGTGTTTTCTATTGTTGCTAACCATGGCAGGATCACAAGCCGACGAGACTGACTAGGAGAACATGACGAATCAGGAGTTGCATGATAAATTTCAGCAAATGATGAATGGACAGGTGCAGGATGTGCTAAACAGATTTGAAGAGGCCATGGAGAAGATAGATGACATGGAGAAGACGTTCGAAACAAAGCTCGATAACAGGTTTAATGAATTGCTCGCGCGTCTTCCACCACCACCACCGGCTGCACCTAACGCACCTCTACAACAACAACAACGACGACTACCTACACATCGTGAAACAACCCTCCGTCGAGCGAGCCGTCTCCCTCTTGCACCTGGCCAAACTATTGGTGCTGCTGTTGCTACTTCTGTGGCTCCTGCTGCTAATGCGGAGGAGGATGATTTTGCTGGCGATTACGAGGATGAGGTTGATCAAAATCAGAACTACGTGCCACCACCAGCACAGCAACCATCAGGTCGTCCACATGCAAATAATGGCAATGGTAGGGCTCACCCTCAGGTACGAGATCATGACCATCTCCCTAAACTAAAATTGAATATTCCACCATTTGAGGGTAGATATGTTCCTGATATATATCTTACTTGGGAGTTAGAAACTGAACAACGATTTACATGTTTACAATATCCCGAGGAGAGACGTGTTCCTGCTGCTGTTTGTGCATTCACTAGTTTTGCATGTGTTTGGTGGTCTGAGCATTGTAGATTATATCCCATTCCTGCTACTTGGGCTGCTTTGAAAACTGCTATGCGTACTCGTTGGGTTCCACCATATTATCAACGTGAATTACTTCAAAAATTGCAGCGCTTAAGACAGGGAAAAAATTCTGTAGAAGAATACTATCAGGAATTACAAACTGGCATGATTAGATGTGGTATTGTTGAGGAGAATGAAGCTATGCTTGCACGTTTTATGGGTGGATTAAATAGAGAGATTTAGACGATTCTAGAGTATAAGGAGTATACTAATATCACTCGTTTATTCCATTTTGCTTGTAAAGCTGAACGTGAAGTGCAGGATCGACAGGCATTAGCGCGGACTAACTTTTCTGCAGGTCGACCTTCTTCATGGACACCACGTGCATCATCTACTTCCACACGTTCTGCTTCACCGGCGCCTCCGTCGGCTGCCACCTCCAACCGTGATACAATAAAGCAGGCACAATCACCACTATCTGCCAAGAGCACACCTTCTGGGCCTGCAAAGAGCTCTTCTTCATCCATGGCATCAACAGGGCAAACACATGATATTATTTGTCGACGTTGCAAGGGTGGAGGTCATTATGCGAGAGAATGCCCATCTAAGCGTGTGATGATTGTTACTGAGGATGGTGGGTATGAGTCCGCTACTGACTATGATGAGGAGACTTTGGCTCTTATTACACGTGACGAACACGGTGGAGACGATTCTGATCATGAGACGCAATACATGGCTCCTGAAGATGCTGACAGGTATGAATGTTTAGTTGCTCAACGTGTTTTGAGTGTGCAGGTTACACAAGCTGAGCAAAATCAGAGGCATAATTTGTTCCATACAAAGGGAGTTGTGAAGGAACGTTCCGTTCGCGTGATCATAGATGGAGGGAGTTGCAACAACTTGGCTAGCATCGAGATGGTGGAGAAGCTACCTCTCACCACAAGACCACATCCACATCCTTACTACATCCAATGGTTCAACAACAGCGGCAAGGTTAAGGTAACACGTACTGTTCGTGTGCATTTTAGTATCTCTACATATGCTGATTATGTTGATTGTGATGTGGTACCGATGCAAGCATGTTCCTTGTTACTTGGTAGACCATGGCAATTTGATAAAAATTCTATTCACCATGGTAGAAACAATCAGTATACTCTTGTTCATAAGGATAAAAATATTACTTTGCTTCCTATGACTCCTGATTCCATTTTGAAAGATGATATTAATAGAGCTAATAAAGCAAAACAGGAGAAAACTAAGAGTGAAAATCAGATTGTGGCAAAAGAATTTGAGCAACAAATGCAGCCTAATAATAATAAACAATCTAGTGTTGCTTCTGAAATTAAATTGAAAAGTGCATGTTTACTTGCCACCAAATCTGATATTGATGATCTAGATTTTAGCGAATCTGTTTGCTATGCTTTTGTGTGCAAAGAGGCATTATTTTCATTCGAGGACGTGCCTTCCTCTTTGCCTCCTGCTGTCACTAACATTTTGCAGGAGTTCGCCGACGTCTTTCCACAAGACGTGCCACCGGGATTACCACCTATTCGCGGGATTGAGCATCAAATTGACTTAATTCCCGGTGCATCATTACCCAACCGGGCACCATACCGTACCAATCCAGAGGAGACGAAGGAGATTATGCGTCAAGTACAAGAACTGCTCGACAAAGGTTATATACGCGAATCCCTTAGTCCTTATGCTGTTCCAATCATTTTAGTGCCGAAAAAGGATGGTACGTCGCGTATGTGCGTTGATTGTAGAGGCATTAATAATATTACTATTCGTTATCGTCATCCTATTCCTAGGCTAGATGATATGCTTGATGAATTGAGTGGCTCTACAATATTCTCCAAAGTTGATTTGCGTAGTGGTTACCATCAAATTCGTATGAAATTGGGAGATGAATGGAAAACAGCATTTAAAACTAAGTTTGGATTATATGAGTGGTTAGTCATGCCTTTTGGGTTAACTAATGCACCTAGTACTTTCATGAGGTTAATGAACGAAGTTTTACGTGCTTTCATTGGACGATTTGTGGTAGTTTACTTTGATGACATATTGATTTATAGCAAATCTTTGGAGGAACATTTGGAACATTTACATGCTGTTTTTATTGCTCTACGTGATGCACGTTTGTTTGGTAACCTTGGAAAGTGCACCTTTTGCACCGACCGAGTATCTTTTCTTGGCAATGTTATTACTCCACAGGGAATTGAAGTTGATAAAGCCAAGATTGAAGCTATTGAGAGTTGGCCGCAGCCCAAAACGGTCACACAAGTGAGGAGTTTCCTTGGCCTCGCTGGTTTCTATAGGCGTTTTGTGAGAGATTTCAGCACCATTGCTGCACCTCTCAACGAGCTTACAAAGAAGGATGTACCTTTTGTTTGGGGTACCGCACAGGAAGAAGCCTTCACGGTATTGAAAGATAAGTTGACACATGCTCCTTTACTCCAACTTCCTAATTTCAATAAGACTTTTGAGCTTGAATGTGATGCTAGTGGAATTGGATTAGGAGGTGTGTTATTACAAGATGGAAAACCTGTTGCATACTTTTCTGAAAAATGGAGTGGGCCTAGTCTGAACTATTCTACTTATGATAAAGAATTATATGCTCTTGTTCGGACCTTAGAAACATGGCAACATTATTTATGGCCCAAGGAATTTGTTATACATTCTGATCATGAATCTTTGAAACACATTAAAAGTCAAGCAAAACTGAACCGTCGACATGCTAAATGGGTTGAATTCATTGAGACTTTCCCTTATGTGATTAAACACAAGAAGGGTAAAGAAAATGTTATTGCTGATGCCTTGTCTCGTCGTTATACTATGCTTTCACAACTTGACTTTAAAATATTTGGTTTGGAGACCATCAAGGATCAATATGTTAATGATGCTGAATTTAAAGATGTATTGCAGAATTGTAAGGAAGGGAGAACTTGGAACAAGTTCGTTCTTAACGATGGATTTGTGTTTCGTGCTAACAAGCTATGCATTCCAGCTAGCTCCGTTCGTCTTTTGTTGTTGCAGGAGGCGCATGGAGGAGGATTAATGGGACACTTTGGCGTCAAGAAGACGGAGGATATACTTGCTACACATTTCTTTTGGCCAAAGATGAGACGGGATGTTGAGCGTTTTGTTGCTCGCTGCACTACATGTCAAAGAGCTAAGTCACGACTCAATCCTCATGGTTTATATATGCCTTTGCCTATACCTAGTGTTCCTTGGGAGGATATATCTATGGACTTTGTTTTAGGTTTACCTAGAACAAAGAAGGGGAGGGATAGCATATTTGTTGTCGTGGATAGGTTCTCGAAAATGGCACACTTTATACCATGTCATAAAAGCGATGATGCTGTTAATGTTGCTGATTTGTTCTTTCGTGAAATTATTCGCTTACATGGTGTGCCAAATACTATTGTTTCAGATCGTGATACTAAATTTCTTAGCCACTTTTGGAGATGTTTATGGGCTATGTTGGGGACTAAGCTGCTTTTTAGTACTACTTGTCACCCCCAAACTGATGGACAAACTGAAGTAGTCAATAGAACATTGTCTACTATGCTTAGGGCTGTTTTGAAGAATAACAAGAAAATGTGGGAAGAATGCTTGCCTCATATTGAATTTGCTTATAATCATTCATTGCATTCTACTACTAAGATGTGCCCTTTTGAAATTGTGTATGGTTTCCTACCTCGTGCACCTATTGATTTGTTGCCTCTTCCATCTTCGGAGAAGGTTAATTTTGATGCTAAAGAACGTTCTGAATTGATTTTAGAAATGCATGAGTTAACTAAGGAAAACATTGAGCGTATGAATGCTAAATATAAACTTGCTGGAGATAAGGGTAGAAAACATGTTGTGTTTGCACCTGGAGATCTTGTTTGGTTACATTTGCGTAAAGATAGATTTCCTAATCTGCGCAAATCAAAGCTAATGCCACGTGCTGATGGTCCTTTTAAGGTTTTAGAGAAAATAAATGATAATGCATATAAACTTGAGCTACCTGCAGATTTTGGGGTTAGTCCCACTTTTAATATTGCAGATTTGAAGCCTTATTTGGGTGAGGAAGATGAGCTTCCGTCGAGGACGACTTCATTTCAAGAAGGGGAGGATGATGAGGACATCAATACCATTGTTACACCCACAGCCCCTACTGTTACATATACTGGACCAATTACTAGAGCTCGCGCACGCCAATTAAATTACCAGGTACTTTCGTTTCTTGGTAATGATTCTAATGTTCATGAGATTATGATGCTGCCTAAATTGGATACATTTGTTTTGCTTTCAAATGAAGGGCCTAGCTTGGAGAAGGATGAACATTGGAGCAAGAACATGCATGAAGTTGATGGCATGCGCAAGGGGATCAAGAACGGAGTTACAAGTGATGATTTCAGGACTTTGAAGCCGCCATAAGGAGTGCATGAAGCCATGGACGAAATATACAAGATGCCACTTCATAATATTCGTCCATAGGCTATTCTAGGTGCTGCGTCACCTTATTAATGGGCCAGGCCCATGTAATTTCGAAATACTTAAGTATAGGCTATTTTTAGAGTCCGTATGTGTGGGGAAACAAGAGTTAGGGTTGGTTTCGGACCCCACCCTCAAGGGCCACGAAATTCCCCTCTCTTCCTCCATATATACAGCCCTTAGGGTGTCGTTTAGACTTGGCTTTTGTTTAGATTAAAAGTTCGCCATAGCTGCAACTTCGCGTACTTCGTTTGTGTCCAACGACCAGACTAAGACGTCACAGAACCCCACCTTGATCAATAAAGCTTTCATCTTATATTCGCAATATCCAGATTGCAATCTCAGTTTCTTGCTTGTTCTTCGTTTGCTCGCAGGAAACAGGCCCTCGTGGTCAGGTTGATCGTGCTCCGGCGTGGTCAATAACCCCTCGGAAGTTGGTTTAGCGATTGCTAAGGCGCGACGTCTCGCACGTTCGTAGTCGGATCGTCAAGGTCGACTCCCACAGAAAACGATAGCCACCATCTCATCAAAACATCGGGACACCTTTGCCTCTATCACAGCAGCAAGAACACGTCTCTCCTCAGGATATTGTAAACATGTAAATCGTTGTTCAGTTTCTAACTCCCAAGTAAGATATATATCAGGAACATATCTACCCTCAAATGGTGGAATAGGGAGATGGTCATGATCTCATACCTGAGGGGGAGCCCTACCATTGCCATTATTTGCATGTGGACGACCTGGTGGTTGTGGTGCGGGTGGTTGCACGTAGTTCTGATTTTGATCAGCCTCATCCTCGTAATCTCCCACAAAATTATCTTCCTCCGCATCAGCAACAGGAGCCACATAAGTATCAACAGCAGCACCAATGGTTTGGCCAGGCGCAAGAGGGAGAGGGCTCGCTCGGCGGAGGGTTGTTTCACGACGTGGAGGTAGTCGTTGTTTGTTGTTGTTGTTGTTGTTGTTGTTGTTGTTGTTGTTGTTGTTGTTGTTGTAGAGGTGCATTAGGTGCAGCCGGTGGTGGTGGTGGAAGACGCGCGAGCAATTCATTAAACTTGTTATCGAGCTTTGTTTCGAACGTCTTCTCCATGCCATCTATCTTTTCCATGGCCTCTTCAAATCTGTTTAGCACATCTTGCACTTGTCCACTCATCATTTGCTGAAATTTATCATGCAACTCCTTATTTGTCATGTTCTCCCAGTCAGTCTCGTCGGCTTGTGATCCTGCCATGGTTAGCAGCAATAGAAATACACAAGAATATGATCCTACAGACTACTAACAAGAGGTGGTGGTGGGTGTCACAAATCCGTCAAGCTAATCTCAAATTCTTACCAGTTCTTATCCAGCAGCAGGCGGTGATCGGCAACCGTCCTAGTCAAAACTCTGAAAGCTTGGATAGAGCGATTACCAGGGAGAGTCCAACGCACGACGTAGATGTATGTGGAGCTGGGAAGGCTTATAATATGGTAGCAAAACGGGTCAGCAATAATCAATTCAAAGATGCAAAGTTGAATAAACGCTCAACGACGGTACTGTGCTGGTCCTAGGCTAGACCGTGCTAGAGACGCGAGCCTAGAACACTAACAAAATCACGACGCTGCACGGAAACAAGGGAGGAGCATGCTCTGAATTTTTTTTTCTTTTTTTCACTTTTTTTGCACTTTTTCCCCTCTCTTTTTTTCTCCGCACCATTTTTTTCGAAAAAGTCTACACATGGTCTAAAAACTGCCTAGCCAGAATTTTCTTCTGCGGATGGCCCAGAAGTTTCAGAGTCCTACTCTGTCACGACTCGGAGTATCGTGTGATCTGGAAATCAAAAACAAAGCAACAAATACTGGACTCGGACTGGTAGCGGAGATGAATCTGGTGGAACTCGGACTGGTGGCGGCGATGAATCTGGTGGAACTCAGACTGGTGGTTGTATATGGCGATGGTATATCTAGACTCGGATTGGTGGTGGTATATGGCGATGGTATATGCGGACTCGGATTGGTGGTTGTATATGGCGATGGTATATGTGGACTCGGATTGGTGGTTGTATATGGCAGCGGCGATGTATATGGTGGGGTGGTGGTATATGGCAATGATGATGATGATGGTGCGGCGGCGGCGTGACAACCTGTGAACAAAACTCGAAACTCTAAGGGACTAGACGCTAAGACAAGCAACTCGACACGATGTTGCAACCGCAAATTCAACAAAGCAAAACTCTAAAATGACTATGCAAAGGCTCAGATTGGTTCGGATATGATGAACTAACCCTATTTTTTTGGATTTTTTGTGGACTATAGGAATGAAGAACAAACTTGATCTAAACTATAAAAAACTGTAAAATCTCACCGAGCGACCTGGAAATCTGATACCACTTGATAGAGCCGAAGGTGTCCCGATGTTTCGATGAGATAGATATCGTTTTCTGTGGGAGTCGACTTTGACGATCCGAATACGAACGTGCGAAGACGTCGCGCCTTAGCAATCGCTAAACCAACTTCTGAGGGTTATTGACCACGCCGTAGCACGATCAACCTGACCACGAGGGTCTATTTCCTGCGAGAAAACAAAGAACAAGCAACAAACTGAGATTGCAATCTGGATATTGCGAATAAAAGAGGAAAGCTTTATTAATGAAGGTGTGGTTCTGTGACGTCTTGGTCTGGTCGTTGGACACAAACGAAGTATGCGAAGTTGCAGCTATGGCGAACTTTTAATCTAAACAAAACCCAAAGTCTAAACAACGCCCTAAGGGCTGTATATATGGAGGAAGAGGGGGGATTTCTTGGCCCTTGGAGGAGGGGTCCGAAACCAACCCTAACTCTTGTTTCCCCACACATACAGACTCTAAAAACAGCCTATACTTAAGTATTTCAAAAATACATGGGCCTGGCCCAATAATAAGGTGACGCGGCACCTAGAATAGCCTCTGGACGAAATTTATGAAGTGGCATCTTGTATATTTCGTCCAAGGCTTCATGCACTCCTTATGGTGGCTCCAAAGTCCTGAAATCATCACTTGTAGCTCCGTTCTTGATCCCCTTGCGCATGCCATCATCTCCATGCTTGGTCTTGCTCCAGTGTTCATCCCTCTTATCCATGCCAGGCCCTTCATTTGTAAGCAAAACAAATGTATCCAATTTAGGCAGCATCATATTCTCATGAACATTAGAATCATTACCAAGAAACAGAAGTACATGATAATTTAATTGGCGTGCGCGAGCTCTAGTAATTGGTCCAGTATGTATAGCAGCAGGGGTTGTGGGTGTAACAATGGTATTGATGTCCTCATCAAGCTTAAACCCTAGTTTATACGTTGCTTCGTAAGGGGCTGATTTGGATCCATATGTTTCATGCTATGGTTAGGTTTACCTTAATACTTCTGTTGTAGTTGCGGATGCTTGCAATAGGGGTTAATCATAAGTGGGATGCTTGTCCAAGGAAGGGAAGTACCCAAGCACCGGTCCACCCACGTATGAAATTATCAAAGTACAGAACGCGAATCATATGAACGTGATGAAAACTAGTTTGACGATAATTCCCATGTGTCCTCAGGAGCGCTTTCCTCTATATAAGAGTTTGTCCAGGCTTGTCCTTTGCTACAAAAAAGATTGGGCCATCTTGCTGCACCTTATTTACTTTTATTACTTGTTACTCATTACAAATTACCTTACCACAAAACTATCTGTTACCGATAATTTCAGTGCTTGCAGAGAATACCTTGCTGAAAACCGCTTATCATTTCCTTCTGCTCCTCGTTGGGTTCGACACTCTTACTTATCGAAAAGGCTACGATAGATCCCCTACACTTGTGGGTCATCACTGGCTCGCTCATAGAAGCAACAGCACCAGTGATCCGGGCACTTCTGAAGTTTGAGACGACAACGGCAGGTCACGACGCAATAAACACAAGCGTCGCAATAATAATGAAGGAACGCATGACACAGTGGTCAACGCCGGATTCAGCGGCTCCAAACCCGGTCAACGGAAAAAGCCATTCAAGGCAAACAGAGACGGACCATCCATTTTAGACAAGATATTGGATCGGCCCTACCAGATTCATGGCACCCCGATAAACCCGCCAATCATACCAATAGAAGTTGTTGGGTCTTCAAACAAGCTGGCAAGCTTAATGCCGAACACAAGGGGAAGGGGCCGCCTAGTAACAGCGATGACGAAGAGACTCGCCCACCAAACACCGAGGGTCAGAAGCAATTTCCCCCCGAAGTAAAAACGGTAAACATGGTATATGTGATGCACACTCCTATAAGGGAACGCAAGTGCGCACCACGGGACGCCTACGCCATAGAGCCGGTCCCCCCAAAATTTAACCAACAGGCGGCCTGCCCGATCACTTTTGATCGCAAGGTGATAGAGGAGGTGGCTGTCCCGATCTTTCGATGAGATGATAACTATCGATTTGGTGGAGACGACTTTGACGATCCGACTACAAACGTGCACGACGTTGCGCCTTAGCAATCGCTAAACCAACTCCGAGAGGTTATTGACCACGCTGGAGCACGATCAACCTGACCACGAAGGTCTATTCCTGCAAGCAATCAAAGAACAAGCAAGAATATGATAAAGCAATCTGAATATTGCGAATATATATGAAGTATTGATAATGGTGGGGATCCGTAAGCGGTCTTGGTCTGGTCGTTGGACACAAACGAAGTACACGAAGTTGCAATGGCTAACTTTTAACTAAACAAATCCCAAGGAAAAAGCTACTAGATGGATCTACTTATATAGAAGCAAGGGGTGGCGGCCAAGGAGGTGGGAGGACGTCCCAAGGCAGCCTAAAACTAACCCTAGGTCGCACAAGGCTCATGGGCCCAAGTGGAGGTGATGCAACACCTTTGGGCTTGTAGTTTGACTCGGATTCTGCTGCAATGTCAGATTGTTTCGTCTGTAACTCAACGCTTCGGACAAATTTGAAGGTGAATCCAATTGGGTTGGAAAGAGCACGAAATCTAGTTTCCAACAAAAAAAGAATCACCCAATTCGGAGTCCGTATGAAAAAGTTGTTGGCGTTTTGAGTCAGGTATGTCTATGCAGTCCTAATCTGAATCCAGAACGTGAGAGACTTGGACTCTATCTTCTCTTGGCCCAAAAGTGACGTGAGAGGATTTTTTGAACACAACCTAAACTTCTCCTTTTCCCTTATCTTCATATGTGGATTGTACAAATGTCCCATACACCTGCAATTAGACAAAACACTAAAGTGTGTGAAGTATTTTTGTTCTGGATAACATAAATAGATTATTGAATAGTTTGCATTAGAAATCACCTGACAAATATGCATGTATGCAATATTTTTGGTCGTATCCAAGGTAGTCATGTCCTCATCATCCTCCCGTTTTTGAAAACAAAGCCGTCCTCGGCGTTGCTTAATCTGAAATGTGGCTAACAAAAGAGACAAGGTGTACATGTTGTATATGTATATGTCATCCAGTTTAACTTCCCTTGATTTTTGCACGTATGACACATGTATACATGAGTAACTTTCATAGTTCATAAAAACTAAAGCCAAAAAATTATCACAAGAAGTAGACGGCATGAAAATATTAGAACTCAGTTTGCACATATAAGTGAAGCTCTTATTCATTTCAAAAGATTCACAATGTTCATCATTAAACCATCCCAACTTTGGTGAATAAACCTTACTTGCATCAAATTTACATGCTACAACATGCTTAAATAAGAAAACATGCAATAAGTCATTGGACACAGAATCATCACCAAGATTGGAGGCCATATCAAAATGATTAAACATTAGTTCTTTTGCATCAACAGTTAATTCAATGGGTGCACTCAAAATTGTTGATATTTCAGTTGTTTGATCACATGACGCATTCATGACAGTAACAAGATTCTCTAAAATAGGTGGTGTGCTCAAATCAACAGGTAACTCAATACATGACGCATTCAAGTTAACTAGGCATGCATCATTCTCACGTGAAGTTATATCATCAATACCTTTACTGTTACCTTGTGGTAAAGATGTAGCTGATGTAGGTACGGACGTTGACAATGTACCATACCCTTGAGATAATGCCGCGCTCATAATCCGAGGTGCAATGATGGAGGAACCCACCGGCGGTGGTGAGCATGAACTGGAATAGTAGTTGTTGTAGTCACCTAATGCATCCTCCTGTATCTGTCTCTCAAAGGTACAAGCACGGATATACATACCAGTAATGCAACGAGGAATATACTGAAATCTTGCCTGAATAACATGGTTCAAACCACCAAAGAATCTATTCATTGTATCATTCTCAGATTCTTCTATGTCACAATGATGCATATAAGATTTAAACTCTTGGTAGTAAGCATGAACAGTGTTGTTGCCTTGTTTAAATTGTTCAAATTTGCGAAGCAATTCACGACGATAGTAAGGAGGGAAAAATTGTTGTCTCATTACAGCTTTCAAAACTTTCCAAGTTGTGGGTTGGTTATCAATGTTTTTCTTACAATGTACACTCCACCAAACAGAAGCAAAACCAGTAAATGCTCTAGTGGCTGCTCGCACTCGCTCAAGTTCAGAAAAGTCATGGTGACTAAAAACTTGTTCTACTTCAAGCTCCCAAGCTAGATAAGTAGTAGGATTAAATCTGCCCTCAAATGACGGTAAAAAGATAACCTGACCATGTGCTTGTGTGTGTTGTCCCAATTCTCGTGATGGTGAAGATGTGTCCGTCGTCCAAGAACTTCTATCTTCGAAACCTGTCATGATTAGTAGAAACAAGAAACAAAATTCAAGAATAATGTTCCTATGAACTACTAGGGTGTGGTGGTAAAGCGCTCACAGTAAAGCAAATATCAATATCTTACAAGTTCTTACCAAGCAGCAGGTGGTGACAGGCAACCAGCGGTGTCAAATAACTCCGAAGATTGTGTAAAGCGGTTGCCAGGGGAACGTGCGTATACACGGTGTAGAAATATGTAGAGCTGGGTTGGCTATATATGGTAGCAAAAGATTAGCAATAATCAATTCAGAGATGCAATGTTGAATAAACGCTCAACGACGGTACTGTGCTGGTCCTAGGCTAGACCGAACTAGAGACGCGAGCCTAGAACACTAATGAGGTCACGTCGTAACACAACTAGCATCAATGAAGGATACTAAGTAGCTCTGGACAGCAAGATATAAGTGAAGATCACAACGGCAATAAAGATAATGATGTGAAACAACAGCCAAGCAGGATATATCAACAACTTTGTCTCCAACTTTCCTCTAAAAAAGTTTGTGCCGATTTTTTTGAATTTTTTTTCAAGAATGGTATTGACTCAAGCTTTCAAACACAAAAAGAATCACTCAATTCCGAGTTGATATGAGGAGTCAAAAAATTCGAAAACTGGCCTGAAAAACTAGAATAAGCTGTGTTCATGAACTTAGGAGGGCAAAAAGACCTATTTAGAAGCCGATTTTGAGGTGCCAAATATTGAACTAGCTTCTTCAACTATTTAGATGCGGCTCGTCGCTAGCTTTCGTTTGAGTACTCGCGGAGGCAAAACGGACTTCGTATGAGGAAGTTATGCCTGTTTTACTGAACAGTGCACAAAACAGATTCCAATCCGAATTCAACTACGAGATTGAGTCTAAAAAGATCTGAATTTTATTTTTTTTCTCTCTTTTTCTCCTCACACTTTTTTTTCTTTCTCTCATTTTTTTCTCTGACTTTTTTCTCTTTTTTTCTCTCGTTTTTTTTTCTCTCTTTTTTTCTCCCTCTTTCCAAAACAAACTAGATAAGATGCAGATTGGATCAAGCGAAGATGTGAACGATCTCAACTATTATTATGACAATGAATGGTGGGTAGAACGTGGTGGAAATTGATGGATGGGTGGTGGACAGCGGAAGAGATAATGATGCAGCGGTGGCGTGACTAATGTGAACAGAACTCGAAACTCTAAACGAACTAGACACTAAGACCAGCAACTCGACACGATGATGCAACCGATAATTCAACTATGCAAGCAATGAAAAGAAAATTGCAAAGGCTCAGACTGGCTTGGACCAAGGTTGAATAGATCTAACTCTACTTTGTGGCTTTTTCTTGGACAATAGGTAAGAAAATAAATCTAATCTAGGAAATCTGGAAATTCTCACCGAGCAACCTGAAAACTGATACCACTTGATAGAGGAGGTGGCTGTCCCGATCTTTCGATGAGATGATAACTATCGATTTGGTGGAGACGACTTTGACGATCCGACTACAAACGTGCACGACGTTGCGCCTTAGCAATCGCTAAACCAACTCCGAGAGGTTATTGACCACGCTGGAGCACGATCAACCTGACCACGAAGGTCTATTCCTGCAAGCAATCGAAGAACGAGCAAGAATATGATAAAGCAATCTGAATATTGCGAATATATATGAAGTATTGATAATGGTGGGGATCCGTAAGCGGTCTTGGTCTGGTCGTTGGACACAAACGAAGTACACGAAGTTGCAATGGCTAACTTTTAACTAAACAAATCCCAAGGAAAAAGCTACTAGATGGATCTACTTATATAGGAGCAAGGGGTGGCGGCCAAGGAGGTGGGAGGACGTCCCAAGGCAGCCTAAAACTAACCCTAGGTCGCACAAGGCTCATGGGCCCAAGTGAGGTGATGCAACACCTTTGGGCTTGTAGTTTGACTCGGATTCTGCTGCAACGTCAGATTGTTTCGTCCGTAACTCAACGCTTCGGATGAATTTGAAGGTGAATCCAATTGGGTTGGAAAGAGCACGAAATCTACTTTCCAACAAAAAAAGAATCACCCAATTCGGAGTCCGTATGAAAAAGTTGTTGGCGCTTTGAGTCAGGTATGTCTGTGCAGTCCTAATCTGAATCCAGAACGTGAGAGACTTGGACTCTATCTTCTCTTGGCCCAAAAGTGACGTGAGAGGACTTTTTGAACACAACATAAACTTCTCCTTTTCCCTTATCTTCATATGTGGATTGTACAAATGTCCCATACACCTGCAATTAGACAAAACACAAAAGTGTGTGAAGTATTTTTGTTCTGGATAACATAAATAGATTATTGAATAGTTTGCATTAGAAATCACCTGACAAATATGCATGTATGCAATATTTTTGGTCGTATCCAAGGTAGTCATGTCCTCATCACAAGGATCACCCAGTCAGTATCCATCACGCAGCTCTGGTCCTCGACCCAATCATCAATGGGTTCCATCTCAGGAAAGTCATTATGGACGGCGGCAGCAGCCTTAATCTACTCTACCAAGACACTGCCCACAAAATGGGCATTGATCCTTCAAGAATCAAGCCCACCACAACTACCCTCAAGGGAGCAGTACCTGGCGTAGAAGCTCACTACACGGGCTCCATCACATTGGAAGTAGTTTTCGGTTCACCGAACAACTTTCGAAGCGAAGGTTTGACCATCGATATTGCCCCGTTCCGCATTGGCTACCATGCACTTCTGGGGCATACTGTTTTTGCTCGTTTTAATGCGGTCCCACACTACGCCCATGCAAAACTTAAGATGCCCGGTCCACGCGGCGTCATAACAATAAATGGAAATACGGAACGCTCCCTCCATACAGAGGGTCATACTATGGCTAGTACAGCCGGAGTACAGAGCGGCCTCATCAAGCCGCATATCTTATCAGCCATTAAGCTGCCGGTCTCTATTAAACAGGACCAATCAATCTTAGGGATGGATTAGCTATTTGACCTTCGTCGTTCGCCTCATATACCTGCGAAGTCTGTACCGTGCATACATAATTATGCACTTAAAATACCCTGGTCATCGGCGGAGGCACAATATGGACAGACCTACGAGAACTCCCCTAGCCTATTTTCTTTTCTAAACCATTTTTCTCTTTTACCACAGGTGGCTCAAAGGCCGGTCATCTCACGGACTCTTTTGGAGTTCGGCTTCATACACTTACTCAAAGGCTATTCCTGTTAAGGAGTCCTTTCACCGAGGCAAGGCGGCACAGACGTGTGACAGGAGGTCCAAATAATTCTTTGTAGACAGCACTCTCTATTTCGAGCCTGTAAAGTGCCTTTTTCCTCAGCCTTCGACCCCGGGCATGTCAAATAGCCTGGGTTGTGGCATTATTATCTGTAAGATGGTGATTGACGTATCAATCAGGTTCCCGGTGAACATAATCTGTATTCAGTATTCGCTTTTTCTACAGAACTGAATTTTTCTTCTTCGGTTGTTTCACACATGCACCTCGGCACAAATTGCCAGGGGCTCGATATGGGAACAAGTGAGTCGCCGACAAGTCCGAACAGCTTTACAGTACACTTTGGCGTCACGAGTTTGGCATTATATGCATCAGCTCTAAATCACGTATTTGGTCAATAGTTGGGTTGCCCGGCTCTTGTGCTTACTACCTTACGTTCCGCTCTATCGGCTAGGGTAGTAAACAGAGAACTATTGCGATTGTGTTTCCGGTTCATCTGGTCAAGCACCTCAGTAGAGAAAGCCGAAAACTGACTGGCATGATGCGGCGAGAGCTAGTCAACCACTCGATGACTTATCAGAATCTTTCGCGATTCCTTCCGTATTACACGAAGGACCGTTCTTAAGGTCGCCTATGTAACGCACCGTATTGGGATAACCGCGTACAAACCAAGGGCTATATCGTAGACCCACCGTCAGATTCCTATGGCTAAGTGAAAGTGTTAAAGCTCTATAGTCCGATTGCCTAGTTTGCCACCTTGACACCTACTTCACGGACCAAGACGTTGGGTCAAGAGTGATCAAGTGCTTTTCCGAACACCCCCGTATTTTATGTGTGGGGGCCGAAGCTGACGACTGGAAAACTTTCAGATTATACAAAGACGGCCGCCTGTTGGTTACCAAATCGATAGTTATCATCTCATCGAAAGATCGGGACAGCCACCTCCTCTATCACCTTGCGATCAAAAGTGATCGGGCAGGCCGCCTGTTGGTTAAATTTTGGGGGGACCGGCTCTATGGCGTAGGCGTCCCGTGGTGCGCACTTGCGTTCCCTTATAGGAGTGTGCATCACATATACCATGTTTACCGTTTTTACTTCGGGGGGAAATTGCTTCTGACCCTCGGTGTTTGGTGGGCGAGTCTCTTCGTCATCGCTGTTACTAGGCGGCCCCTTCCCCTTGTGTTCGGCATTAAGCTTGCCGGCTTGTTTGAAGACCCAACAACTTCTATTGGTATGATTGGCGGGTTTATCGGGGTGCCATGAATTTGGTAGGGCCGATCCAATATCTTGTCTAAAATGGATGGTCCGTCTCTGTTTGCCTTGAATGGCTTTTTCCGTTGACCGGGTTTGGAGCCGCTGAATCCGGCATTGACCATCATGTCGTGCGTTCCTTCATTATTATTGTGACGCTTGTGTTTATTGCGCCGTGACCTGCCGTTGCCGTCTCGAACTTCGGAAGTGCCCGGATCACTGTTGTTGTTGCTTCTACGAGCGAGCCAGTGATGACCCACAAGTGTAGGGGATCTATCGTAACCTTTTTAATAAGTAAGAGTGTCGAACCCAATGAGGAGCAGAAGGAAATGATAAGCGGTTTTCAGCAAGGTATTCTCTGCAAGCACTGAAATTATCGGTAACAGATAGTTTTGTGGTAAGGTAATTTGTAATGAGTAACAAGTAATAAAAGTAAATAAGGTGCAGCAAGATGGCCCAATCCTTTTTGTAGCAATACAAGCCTGGACAAACTCTTATATAAAGGAAAGCGCTCCTGAGGACACATGGGAATTATCGTCAAAATAGTTTTCATCACGTTCATATGATTCGCGTTCGGTACTTTGATAATTTCATATGTGGGTGGACCAGTGCTTGGGTACTTCCCTTCCTTGGACAAGCATCCCACTTATGATTAACCCCTATTGCAAGCATCCGCAACTACAACAGAAGTATTAAGGTAAACCTAACCATAGCATGAAACATATGGATCCAAATCAGCCCCTTACGAAGCAACGTATAAACTAGGGTTTAAGCTTGATGAGGACATCAATACCATTGTTACACCCACAACCCCTGCTGCTATACATACTGGACCAATTACTAGAGCTCGTGCACGCCAATTAAATTATCAGGTACTTCCGTTTCTTGGTAATGATTCTAATGTTCATGAGAATATCATAATGCCTAAATTGGATACATTTGTTTTGCTTACAAATGAAGGGCCTGGCATGGATAAGAGGGATGAACACTGGAGCAAGACCAAGCATGGAGATGATGGCATGCGCAAGGGGATCAAGAACAGAGTTACAAGTGATGAATTCAGGACTTTGGAGCCACCATAAGGAGTGCATGAATCCTTGGACGAAATATACAAGATGCCACTTCATAAATTTCGTCCAGAGGCTATTCTAGGTGCCGCGTCACCTTATTATTGGGCCAGGCCCATGTATTTTCGAAATACTTAAGTATAGGCTGTTTTTAGAGTCTGTATGTGTGGGGAAACAAGAGTTAGGGTTGGTTTCAGACCCCTCCTCCAAGGGCCACGAAATCCCCCCTCTTGCTCCATATATACAGCCCTTAGGGCGTTGTTTAGACTTTGGGTTTTGTTTAGATTAAAAGTTCGCCATAGCTGCAACTTCGCGTACTTCGTTTGTGTCCAACGACCAGACCAAGACGTCACAGAACCCCACCTTCATTAATAAAGCTTTCCTCTTTTATTCGCAATATCCAGATTGCAATCTCAGTTTGTTGCTTGTTCTTTGTTTTCTCGCAGGAAATAGACCCTCGTGGTCAGGTTGATCATGCTTCGGCGTGGTCAATAACCCTCGGAAGTTGGTTTAGCGATTGCTAAGGCGCGACGTCTTCGCACGTTCGTATTCGGATCGTTAAAGTCGACTCCCATAGAAAATGATATCTATCTCATCGAAACATCGGGACACCTTCACCTCTATCAAGTGGTACCAGATTTCCAGGTCGCTCGGTGAGATTTTATAGTTTTTTGTAGTTTAGATCGAGTTTGTTCTTCATTCCTACAGTCCACAAAAAAGCCAAAAAAATAGGGTTAGTTCATCATATCCGAACCAATCTGAGCCTTTGCATAGTCATTTTAGAGTTTTGCTTTGTTGAATTTGCGGTTGCAACATCGTGTCGAGTTGCTTGTCTTAGCGTCTAGTCCCTTAGAGTTTCGAGTTCTGTTCACAGGTTGTCACGCCGCCGCCGCACCATCATCATCATCATTGCCATATACCACCACCCCACCATATACATCGCCGCTGCCATATACAACCACCAATCCGAGTCCACATATACCATCGCCATATACAACCACCAATCCGAGTCCGCATATACCATCGCCATATACCACCACCAATCCGAGTCCAGATATACCATCGCCATATACAACCACCAGTCTGTGTTCCACCAGATTCATCGCCGCCACCAGTCCGAGTTCCACCAGATTCATCTCCGCTACCAGTCCGAGTCCAGTATTTGTTGCTTTGTTTTTGATTTCCAGATCACATGATACTCCGAGTCGTGACAGAGTAGGACTCCGAAACTTCTGGGTCATCCGCAGAAGAAAATTCTGGCTAGGCAGTTTTTAGACCATGTGTAGACTTTTTCGAAAAAAAAATGGTGCGGCGCAAAAAAAGAGGGGAAAAAGTGCAAAAAAGTGAAAAAAAGAAAAAAATATCAGAGCGTGCTCCTCCCTTGTTTCCGTGCAGCGTCGTGATTTTGTTAGTGTTCTAGGCTCACGTCTCTAGCACGGTCTAGCCTAGGACCAGCATAGTACCGTCGTTGAGCGTTTATTCAACTTTGCATCTTTGAATTGATTATTGCTGACCCTTTTTGCTACCATATTATAAGCCTTCCCAGCTCCACATACATCTACGTCGTGCGTTTGACTCTCCCTGGTAATCGCTCAATCCAAGCTTTCAGAGTTTTGACTACGGCGGTTGCCGATCACCGCCTGCTGCTGGGTAAGAACTGGTAAGAATTTGAGATTAGCTTGACAGATTTGTGACACCCACCACCACCTCTTGCTAGTAGTCTGTAGGATCATATTCTTGTGTATTTCTATTGCTGCTAACCATGGCAGGATCACAAGCCGACGGGACTGACTGGGAGAACATGACAAATAAGGAGTTGCATGATAAATTTCAGAAAATGATGAGTGAACAAGTGCAAGATGTGCTAAACAGATTTGAAGAGGCCATGGAAAAGATAGATGGCATGGAGAAGACGTTCGAAACAAAGCTCGATAACAAGTTTAATGAATTGCTCGCGCGTCTTCCACCACCACCACCGGCTGCACCTAATGCACCTCTACAACAACAACAACAACAACAACGACGACGACTACCTCCACGTCGTGAAACAACCCTCCGCCGAGCGAGCCCTCTCCCTCTTGCGCCTGGCCAAACCATTGGTGCTGCTGTTGATACTTCTGTGGCTCCTATTGTTGATGCAGAGGAAGATAATTTTGTGGGAGATTACGAGGATGAGGTTGATCAAAATCAGAACTACGTGCAACCACCCGCACCACAACCACCAGGTCGTCCACATGCAAATAATGGCAATGGTAGGGCTCCCCCTCAGGTACGAGATCATGACCATCTCCCTATTCCACCATTTGAGGGTAGATATGTTCCTAATATATATCTTACTTGGGAGTTAGAAACTGAACAACGATGTACATGTTTACAATATCCCGAGGAGAGACGTGTTCCTGCTGCTGTTTGTGCTTTCACTAGCTTTGCATGTGTTTGGTGGTCTAAACATTGTAGATTATATCCTATTACAGCTACTTGGGCTGCTTTGAAAACTGCTATGCGTACTCGTTGGGTTCCACCATATTATCAACGTGAATTACTTCAAAAATTGCAGCGTTTAAGACAAGGAAAAAATTCTGTAGAAGAATATTATCAGGAATTACAAACTGGCATGATTAGATGTGGTATTGTTGAGGAGAATGAAGCTATGCTTGCACGTTTTATGGGTGGATTAAATAGAGAGATTCAAACGATTCTAGAGTATAAGGAGTATACTAATATCACTCGTTTATTCCATCTTGCTTGTAAAGCTGAACATGAAGTGCAGGATCGACAGGCATTGGCGCGAACTAACTTTTCTGCAGGTCGATCTTCATCATGGACACCACGTGCATCCTCTACTTCCACTCCACCAGCACCTCCATCAGGTGCCACCTCCAGCCGTGGTACAAGAAAGCAGGCACAATCTTGGTACATTCACTCGAAGATCATATCCTTCGAGCACTGACCCTCTATCAAGCGGGCACCCTCTAGGACATCTTCAAAATACTGCTCCGGCGTGTGTTTGTCCCCGGGTGGACTTTTTGCTGCAATATTGGTGGCCTTCATCTTCGCCCAATATGTCTTGAGACGGGCAAAGGCCATCCGTGCACCTTCAATGCATGTTGATCGCTTCATGGCGTCGATACGCGGCACCACATACACAAGTCGTTGCACCAAACCAAAATTACTATTTGGAATTGGCTCAGTCGGCCACAATCAGACCACGACATCATTCATGGCAGAACCGGATATCTTGTGGAGCTCAGCCCACTGGGCCATCTGTTCGTTCAGCAACAGCGGGCGCTTTGGCGTGCCGAATTGTGACCAGAAAAGCTTCTCCGTTACACACCCTTCTTGCGCTTGGTAAAACTACGCCACATCGAAGGTACTCTTCGGCAAGTCCAAGAATGCGTCTAGAGAGCTCCGCATTTGATTAAGCATGGCATACTTCGGATCGCCGAATTTAGTCTGTAATAGAAAGGGCTTACCGGCCGCTATCTCCCCGGCTTGCCGGATCTCCTCCCGAGCTGCTCTCTACTCGGATCGTGCCTCTCTCGCCTCTCGTAAGGCCTTCTCGAGTTCGGCTACTTTGGCCTTGTTCTCCTCCTCGAGTGCTTGGCATTTTCCAGTGGCATCCTTTAGATCTTGTTCTATGGAAGATATTCTCTCTTCATGCTAGCGCCGAGCAGCGTGTTCGGCCTTTAACTCCTTAGCTGCCTTCTTGGCAGCCACATTACTCATCCTGACTTGCTTCTTGGCCCGGACGAGCTCAGCCCGTAGGGTCTCAACCGCGGCAGCACCATCTGCAGTTATGCATATTTCAGTATATAATTCTCAGCTTCGGGCTCATATTATTATACATACATATACTGACTGCCCCAAAACATACCATGCGCCTCGTCAAGCCGCCTGTTAATAAGCGTGATGTCATCATCTGCCACATCAAGTTTCCGCTTCAGATCGGCAACCTGTGTAGCACGGGCAGTCGCCGTGGATGAAACAGCCTATGTTCCACTTAGTTAGATTATTTCCTGGGCATATCTTTTTTGATCCTCTGATTGCCTCCTATCGGACGCCAACCAGAGTCTCAGGGGCTACTATCTATACACGGGTGCATTTTTTGCATGTAAAGTGCAATTAAAGATATTACATTGCATACCTCGAAGCCTCTTAGCAGGCCCGTGAAGGCTTCATTCAATCCGCTTCTCGCGGACAGAATCCTCTCGGCTACCGTACCCATCAAGGTATGATGTTCCTCTGAGATGGACGCAGGTTGCAACACGTCCATCAAGGTATCCGGCGCCTCCTGATTCATGGAAGCTGTGATGGGAGTACGGACTCCCTTTCAAGGGATGTGTTTGCTCGACTCTAGAATCGTCTCCGGCTGTAAACCGGATAGTTCGGGGCCTTTATTGTTGGTCCCCGAAGGGGCTGCATGCCACGAACCCTGGGCCATCGAAGTATCACCTTCGGGCGCGGTCTCCATTGTCCCTCGCACCAATTGTTAATCAAGAGAAATCCTCCGGGACGACACCTCAAAGTCGTCCGCCCTATTGGGCGAGAGGGCCTGGGGAGGTGTCTCGCTTTCCATCATCTCCGGAAGAAGATCCCCCAAGGAGGAGGACTGTTGAGGAAGACTACGTGCCGGACTGCAAACATATATTTTCAGATGTTGCCCTTGTAAGCAGAAAGGAACGGGATATGTTTAGGACACCTTTGTTCACTTACAATCCGGCTAAAGGCTTGTCCTTACGGAGGAACTGCGCGTCAACGTCGTCTTCCGAACCCGAACCGCCTGGCAAGGACATTTTCCCTCGTTTAGGAGCACCTTCCTATAAATGTTCAGAGGCGGTCCTCTTCTTCCCATATGGGGAAGCGATGTCGGCTTCCCCTTCTCTTTTGTCTTCGGAAGAGGGAGCCCCAATCTCCATGGACATAGCGTCTGGGGTACCTTTAGGATGGAGGTCACCTTTGGCCTTCTTGTTCTCCTCCTTGTCCTCCTTCGCCGGCACTTGATATGGCGCCGGAGCCAGCATCCTTGTTAACAGGGGATCGGCTGAGTCTTCGGGAAGAGGGGCCGAACACCTAATTCGTTCCGCCTTCTTTACCCAACCCTGTGCGAAGATGGTTTTCTCAGTATTACGGGATGTTTAACTAAGCTGTGTTCGGGAGTCGAGTGCTTACCGAGGTATCCGGATGATTGCAGTCGAGGCCGATGTCTTCGGTGGTATCCAGCCACTGCCTTCGTGTCCCGAAGAATAACTTCCACATTCCTTTGTGCGTCGTGCCGAATAAGTGTTGAAGGGTTCGTGGTCCTTCCGGATTAAACTCCCACATGCGGAGGGGTCGTCGCTGTCACGACGGAACCCGGCAGACTAGCATTACCTGGATTACATTGATGAGGTCGGTGTCCTTTTCAAGGAGGCTTCGGATGCGGCTTTGTAGCGTCTGCACTTCGTCAATGGATCCCCAGTCCAGCCCCTTATTAATCCATGATGCAAGCTGTAATGGAGGGCCAGGTCAGAACGCAGCTGTAGCTGCCCACTTGGTACCACGAGGTTCGGTGATGTAAAACCACTCCCACTGCCATAGGTAGGAAACTTCTGTGAAAGAGCCTTTGGGCCAAAAAGCATTGGGGAGCTTGTTCACCGTGGCACCTCCACACTCTATTTGCTCCCCCTCGATTACCTTCGGCTTCAAGTTAAAGGTCTTGAGCCATAAACTGAAGTGAGGGGTAATGCGGAGAAAGGCCTCGCACATGACAATAAACGCCAAGATGTGAAGGAAGGAGTCTGGAGCTAGATCGTGAAAATCTAGCCCGTAATAAAACATGAGGCCGTGAACGAAGGGGTGGAGAGCAAACCCCAGCACCCGGAGGAAGTGGGAGATGAATATGACCCTCTCGCCAGATCTGGAAGTAGGAATGACCTGTCCCTTAGCAGGGAGCCTATGGGGGATTTCCACGGTCAGGTATCTCGCCGCCCGGAGCTTCACGATATCCTCCTCTGTGATAGAGGAGGCCACCCACCGGCCTTGAGGGCTGGGTCCGGACATGACTGGGAGGCTCGAAACAGTTAAGTTGAAACCTGGGTGCTAGAACTCAAGGTTGGAAAGATTGAGGAAGAGGTAGGCGCGAAGGAGAAAGACGGGCCTGTGCCCCTTTATAAAGGCAATGAATATCAAACGCCTCCTCATAGGCCTTAAAGCCTGCCTATTCCCAAGTGATTATGCCAACGGGGCGGTTGGGTTATCCACGCCCATATTGATGAGAATCGTTCTTCGTTTGTTCGCAGGAATGATAGAGGCAAAGGTGTCCCGATGTTTCGATGAGATGTTGGCTATCGTTTTCTGTGGGAGTCGACCTTGACGATCCGACTACGAACGTGCGAGACGTCGCGCCTTAGCAATCGCTAAACCAACTTCCGAGGGGTTATTGACCACGCCGGAGCACGATCAACCTGACCACGAGGGCCTGTTTCCTGCGAGCAAACGAAGAACAAGCAAGAAACTGAGATTGCAATCTGGATATTGCGAATATAAGATGAAAGCTTTATTGATCAAGGTGGGGTTCTGTGACGTCTTGGTCTGGTCGTTGGACACAAACAAAGTACGAGAAGTTGCAGCTATGGCGAACTTTTAATCTAAACAAAACCCAAAGTCTAAACGACGCCCTAAGGGCTGTATATATGGAGGAAGAGAGGGGAATTTCGTGGCCCTTGAGGGTGGGGTCCGAAACCAACCCTAACTCTTGTTTCCCCACACATACGGACTCTAAAAATAGCCTATACTTAAGTATTTCGAAATTACATGGGCCTGGCCCATAAATAAGGTGACGCAGCACCTAGAATAGCCTATGGACGAATATTATGAAGTGGCATCTTGTATATTTCGTCCATGGCTTCATGCACTCCCTATGGCGGCTTCAAAGTCCTGAAATCATCACTTGTAACTCCGTTCTTGATCCCCTTGCGCATGCCATCAACTCCATGCGTGTTCTTGCTCCAATGTTCATCCTTCTCCAAGCTAGGCCCTTCATTTCAAGCAAAACAAATGTATCCAATTTAGGCAGCATCATAATCTCATGAACATTAGAATCATTACCAAGAAACGAAAGTACCTGGTAATTTAATTGGCGTGCGCGAGCTCTAGTAATTGGTCCAGTATATGTAACAGTAGGGGCTGTGGGTGTAACAATGGTATTGATGTCCTCATCATCCTCCCCTTCTTGAAATGAAGTCGTCCTCGACGGAAGCTCATCTTCCTCACCCAAATAAGGCTTCAGATCTGCAATGTTAAAAGTGGAACTAACCCCAAAATCTGCAGGTAGCTCATGTTTATATGCATTATCATTTATTTTCTCTAAAACCTTAAAAGGACCATCAGCACGTGGCATTAGCTTTGATTTGCGCAGATTAGGAAATCTATCTTTACGCAAATGTAACCAAACAAGATCTCCAGGTGCAAACACAACATGTTTTCTACCCTTATCTCCAGCAAGTTTATATTTAGCATTCATACGCTCAATGTTTTCCTTAGTTAACTCATGCATTTTTAAAATCAATTCAGAACGTTCTTTAGCATCAAAATTAGCCTTCTCCGAAGATGGAAGAGGCAACAAATCAATAGGTGCACGAGGTAGGAAACCATACACAATTTCAAAAGGGCACATCTTAGTAGTAGAATGCAATGAACGATTATAAGAAAATTCAATATGAGGCAAGCATTCTTCCCACATTTTCTTATTATTCTTCAAAACAGCCCTAAGCATAGTAGACAATGTTCTATTGACTACTTCAGTTTGCCCATCAGTTTGGGGGTGACAAGTAGTACTAAAAAGCAACTTAGTCCCCAACTTAGCCCATAAACATCTCCAAAAGTGGCTAAGAAATTTAGTATCACGATCTGAAACAATAGTATTTGGCACACCATGTAAGCGAATAATTTCACGAAAGAACAAATCAGCAACATTAACAGCATCATCGCTTTTATGACATGGTATAAAGTGTGCCATTTTCGAGAACCTATCCACGACAACAAATATGCTATCCCTCCCCTTCTTTGTTCTAGGTAAACCTAAAACAAAGTCCATAGATATATCCTCCCAAGGAACACTAGGTACAGGCAAAGGCATATATAAACCATGAGGATTGAGTCGTGACTTAGCTCTTTGACATGTAGTGCAGCGAGCAACAAAACGCTCAACATCCCGTCTCATCTTTGGCCAAAAGAAATGTGTAGCAAGTATATCCTCCGTCTTCTTGACGCCAAAGTGTCCCATTAATCCTCCTCCATGCGCCTCCTGCAACAACAAAAGACGAACGGAGCTAGCTGGAATGCATAGCTTGTTAGCACGAAACACAAATCCATCGTTAAGAACGAACTTGTTCCAAGTTCTCCCTTCCTTACAATTCTGCAATACATCTTTAAATTCAGCATCATTAACATATTGATCCTTGATGGTCTCCAAACCAAATATTTTAAAGTCAAGTTGTGAAAGCATAGTATAACGACGAGACAAGGCATCAGCAATAACATTTTCTTTACCCTTCTTGTGTTTAATCACATAAGGGAAAGTCTCAATGAATTCAACCCATTTAGCATGTCGACGGTTCAGTTTTGCTTGACTTTTAATGTGTTTCAAAGATTCATGATCAGAATGTATAACAAATTCCTTGGGCCATAAATAATGTTGCCATGTTTCTAAGGTCCGAACAAGAGCATATAATTCTTTATCATAAGTAGAATAGTTCAGACTAGGCCCACTCAATTTTTCAGAAAAGTATGCAACAGGTTTTCCATCTTGTAATAACACACCTCCTAAGCCAATTCCACTAGCATCACATTCAAGCTCAAAAGTCTTATTGAAATTAGGAAGTTGGAGTAAAGGAGCATGTGTCAACTTATCTTTCAATACCGTGAAGGCTTCTTCCTGTGCGGTACCCCAAACAAAAGGTACCTCCTTCTTTGTAAGCTCGTTGAGAGGTGCAGCAATGGTGCTGAAATCTCTCACAAAACGCCTATAGAAACCAGCGAGGCCAAGGAAACTCCTCACTTGTGTGACCGTTTTGGGCTGCGGCCAACTCTCAATAGCTTCAATCTTGGCTTTATCAACTTCAATTCCCTGTGGAGTAACAACATAGCCAAGAAAAGATACTCGGTCGGTGCAAAAGGTGCACTTTCCAAGGTTACCAAACAAACGTGCATCACGTAGAGCAATAAAAACAGCACGTAAATGTTCCAAATGTTCCTCCAAAGATTTGCTATAAATCAATATGTCATCAAAGTAAACTACCACAAATCGTCCAATGAAAGCACGTAAAACTTCGTTCATTAACCTCATGAAAGTACTAGGTGCATTAGTTAACCCAAAAGGCATGACTAACCACTCATATAATCCAAACTTAGTTTTAAATGCTGTTTTCCATTCATCTCCCAATTTCATACGAATTTGATGGTAACCTGATGAGGACATCAATACCATTGTTACACCCACAGCCCCTACTGTTACATATACTGGACCAATTACTAGAGCTCGCGCACGCCAATTAAATTACCAGGTACTTTCGTTTCTTGGTAATGATTCTAATGTTCATGAGATTATGATGCTGCCTAAATTGGATACATTTGTTTTGCTTTCAAATGAAGGGCCTAGCTTGGAGAAGGATGAACATTGGAGCAAGAACACGCATGAAGTTGATGGCATGCGCAAGGGGATCAAGAACGGAGTTACAAGTGATGATTTCAGGACTTTGAAGCCGCCATAAGGAGTGCATGAAGTCATGGACGAAATATACAAGATGCCACTTCATAATATTCGTCCATAGGCTATTCTAGGTGCTGCGTCACCTTATTAATGGGCCAGGCCCATGTAATTTCGAAATACTTAAGTATAGGCTATTTTTAGAGTCCGTATGTGTGGGGAAACAAGAGTTAGGGTTGGTTTCGGACCCCACCCTCAAGGGCCACGAAATTCCCCTCTCTTCCTCCATATATACAGCCCTTAGGGCGTCGTTTAGACTTTGGGTTTTGTTTAGATTAAAAGTTCGCCATAGCTGCAACTTCGCGTACTTCGTTTGTGTCCAACGACCAGACCAAGACGTCACAGAACCCCACCTTGATCAATAAAGCTTTCATCTTATATTCGCAATATCCAGATTGTAATCTCAGTTTCTTGCTTGTTCTTCGTTTGCTCGCAGGAAACAGGCCCTCGTGGTCAGGTTGATCGTGCTCCGGCGTGGTCAATAACCCCTCGGAAGTTGGTTTAGCGATTGCTAAGGCGCGACGTCTTGCACGTTCGTAGTCGGATCGTCAAGGTCGACTCCCACAGAAAACGATAGCCACCATCTCATCGAAACATCGGGACACCTTTGCCTCTATCATAACCACTACGCAAATCAACTTTGGAGAATATTGTAGAGCCACTCAATTCATCAAGCATATCATCTAGCCTAGGAATAGGATGACGATAACGAATAGTAATATTATTAATGCCTCTACAATCAACGCACATACGTGACGTACCATCATTTTTCGGCACTAAAATGATAGGAACAGCACAAGGACTAAGGGATTCGCGTATATAACCTTTGTCGAGCAGTTCTTGTACTTGACGCATAATCTCCTTTGTCTCCTCTGGATTGGTACGGTATGGTGCACGGTTGGGTAATGATGCACCGGGAATTAAGTCAATTTGATGCTCAATTCCGCGAATAGGTGGTAATCCCGGTGGTACGTCTTGTGGAAAGACGTCGGCAAACTCCTGCAAAATGTTAGTGACAGCAGGAGGCAAAGAGGAAGGCACGTCCTCGAATGAAAATAATGCCTCTTTGCACACAAAAGCATAGCAAACAGATTTGCTAAAATCTAGATCATCAATATCAGATTTGGTGGCAAGTAAACATGCACTTCTCAATTTAATTTCAGAAGCAACACTAGATTGTTTATTATTATTAGGCTGCATTTGTTGCTCAAATTCTTTTGCCACAATCTGATTTTCACTCTTAGTTTTCTCCTGTTTTGCTTTATTAGCTCTATTAATATCAACTTTCAAAATGGAATCAGGAGTCATAGGAAGCAAAGTAATATTTTTATCCTTATGAACAAGAGTATACTGATTGTTTCTACCATGGTGAATAGAATTTTTATCAAATTGCCATGGTCTACCAAGTAATAAGGAACATGCTTGCATAGGTACCACATCACAATCAACATAATCAGCATATGTAGAGATACTAAAATGCACACGAACATTACGTGTTACCTTAACCTTGCCGCTGTTGTTGAACCATTGGATGTAGTAAGGATGTGGATGTGGTCTTGTGGTGAGAGATAGATTCTCCACCATCTCGATGCTAGCCAAGTTGTTGCAACTCCCTCCATCTATGATCACGCGAACAGAACGTTCCTTCACAACTCCCTTTGTATGGAACAACTTATGCCTCTGATTTTGCTCAGCTTGTGTAACCTGCACACTCAAAACACGTTGAGCAACTAAACAGTCATACCTGTCAGCATTGTCAGGATCCATGTATTGCGTCTCATGATCAGAATCGTCTCCACCGTGTTCGTCACGTGTAATAAGAGCCAAAGTCTCCTCATCATAGTCACTAGCGGACTCATACCCACCATCCTCAGTAACCATCATCACACGCTTAGATGGGCATTCTCGCGCATAATGACCTCCACCCTTGCAACGTCGACAAATAATATCATGTGTTTGCCCTGTTGATGCCATGGATGAAGAAGAACTCTTTGCAGGCCCAGAAGGTGTGCTCTTGGCAGATAGTGGTGATTGTGCCTGCTTTATTGTATCACGGTTGGAGGTGGCAGCCGATGGAGGCGCCGGTGTAGCAGAACGTGTGGAAGTAAATGATGCACGTGGTGTCCATCAAGAAGGTCGACCTGCAGAAAAGTTAGTCCGCGCCAATGCATGTCGATCCTGCACTTCACGTTCAGCTTTACAAGCAAGATGGAATAAACGAGTGATATTAGTATACTCCTTATACTCTAGAATCGTCTGAATCTCTCTATTTAATCCACCCATAAAACGTGCAAGCATAGCTTCATTCTCCTCAACAATACCACATCTAATCATGCCAGTTTGTAATTCCTGATAATATTCTTCTACAGAATTTTTTCCCTGTCTTAAGCGCTGCAATTTTTGAAGTAATTCACGTTGATAATATGGTGGAACCCAACGAGTACGCATAGCAGTTTTCAAAGCAGCCCAAGTAGCAGGAATGGGATATGCTTGGGCTGCTGCTACTTGGGCTGCTTTGAAAACTGCTATGCGTACTCGTTGGGTTCCACCATATTATCAACGTGAATTACTTCAAAAATTGCAGCGCTTAAGACAGGGAAAAAATTCTGTAGAAGAATATTATCAGGAATTACAAACTGGCATGATTAGATGTGGTATTGTTGAGGAGAATGAAGCTATGCTTGCACGTTTTATGGGTGGATTAAATAGAGAGATTCAGACGATTCTAGAGTATAAGGAGTATACTAATATCACTCGTTTATTCCATCTTGCTTGTAAAGCTGAACGTGAAGTGCAGGATCGACATGCATTGGCGCGGACTAACTTTTCTGCAGGTCGACCTTCTTCATGGACACCACGTGCATCATCTACTTCCACACGTTCCGCTTCACCGGCGCCTCCGTCGGTTGCCACCTCCAACCATGATACAATAAAGCAGGCACAATCACCACTATCTGCCAAGAGCACACCTTCTGGGCCTGCAAAGAGCTCTTCTTCATCCATGGCATCAACAGGGCAAACACATGATCTTATTTGTCGACGTTGCAAGGGTGGAGGTCATTATGCGAGAGAATGCCCATCTAAGCGTGTGATGATTGTTACTGAGGATGGTGGGTATGAGTCCGCTACTGACTATGATGAGGAGACTTTGGCTCTTATTACACGTGACGAACACGGTGGAGACGATTCTGATCATGAGACGCAATACATGGCTCCTGAAGATGCTGACAGGTATGAATGTTTAGTTGCTCAACGTGTTTTGAGTGTGCAGGTTACACAAGCTGAGCAAAATCAGAGGCATAATTTGTTCCATACAAAGGGAGTTGTGAAGGAACGTTCTGTTCGCGTGATCATAGATGGAGGGAGTTGCAACAACTTGGCTAGCATCGAGATGGTGGAGAAGCTATCTCTCACCACAAGACCACATCCACATCCTTACTACATCCAATGGTTCAACAACAGCGGCAAGGTTAAGGTAACACGTACTGTTCGTGTGCATTTTAGTATCTCTACATATGCTGATTATGTTGATTGTGATATGGTACCTATGCAAGCATGTTCCTTATTACTTGGTAGACCATGGCAATTTGATAAAAATTCTATTCACCATGGTAGAAACAATCAGTATACTCTTGTTCATAAGGATAAAAATATTACTTTGCTTCCTATGACTCCTGATTCCATTTTGAAAGATGATATTAATAGAGCTAATAAAGCAAAACAGGAGAAAACTAAGAGTGAAAATCAGATTGTGGCAAAAGAATTTGAGCAACAAATGCAGCCTAATAATAATAAACAATCTAGTGTTGCTTCTGAAATTAAATTGAAAAGTGCATGTTTACTTGCCACCAAATCTGATATTGATGATCTAGATTTTAGCAAATCTGTTTGCTATGCTTTTGTGTGCAAAGAGGCATTATTTTCATTCGAGGACGTGCCTTCCTCTTTGCCTCCTGCTGTCACTAACATTTTGCAGGAGTTCGCCGACGTCTTTCCACAAGACGTGCCATCGGGATTACCACCTATTCGCGGGATTGGGCATCAAATTGACTTAATTCCCGGTGCATCATTACCCAACCGTGCACCATACCGTACCAATCCAGAGGAGACGAAGGAGATTATGCGTCAAGTACAAGAACTGCTCGACAAAGGTTATATACGCGAATCCCTTAGTCCTTGTGCTGTTCCTATCATTTTAGTGCCGAAAAAGGATGGTACGTCGCGTATGTGCGTTGATTGTAGAGGCATTAATAATATTACTATTCGTTATCGTCATCCTATTCCTAGGCTAGATGATATGCTTGATGAATTGAGTGGCTCTACAATATTCTCCAAAGTTGATTTGCGTAGTGGTTACCATCAAATTCGTATGAAATTGGGAGATGAATGGAAAACAGCATTTAAAACTAAGTTTGGATTATATGAGTGGTTAGTCATGCCTTCTGGGTTAACTAATGCACCTAGTACTTTCATGAGGTTAATGAACGAAGTTTTACGTGCTTTCATTGGACGATTTGTGGTAGTTTACTTTGATGACATATTGATTTATAGCAAATCTTTGGAGGAACATTTGGAACATTTACGTGCTGTTTTTATTGCTCTACGTGATGCACGTTTGTTTGGTAACCTTGGAAAGTGCACCTTTTGCACCGACCGAGTATCTTTTCTTGGCTATGTTGTTACTCCACAGGGAATTGAAGTTGATAAAGCCAAGATTGAAGCTATTGAGAGTTGGCCGCAGCCCAAAACGGTCACACAAGTGAGGAGTTTCCTTGGCCTCGCTGGTTTCTATAGGCGTTTTGTGAGAGATTTCAGCACCATTGCTGCACCTCTCAACGAGCTTACAAAGAAGGATGTACCTTTTGTTTGGGGTACCGCACAGGAAGAAGCCTTCACGGTATTGAAAGATAAGTTGACACATGCTCCTTTACTCCAACTTCCTAATTTCAATAAGACTTTTGAGCTTGAATGTGATGCTAGTGGAATTGGCTTAGGAGGTGTGTTATTACAAGATGGAAAACCTGTTGCATACTTTTCTGAAAAATTGAGTGGGCCTAGTCTGAACTATTCTACTTATGATAAAGAATTATATGCTCTTGTTGGGACCTTAGAAACATGGCAACATTATTTATGGCCCAATGAATTTGTTATACATTCTGATCATGAATCTTTGAAACACATTAAAACTCAAGCAAAACTGAACCGTCGACATGCTAAATGGGTTGAATTCATTGAGACTTTCCCTTATGTGATTAAACACAAGAACGGTAAAGAAAATGTTATTGCTGATGCCTTGTCTCGTCGTTATACTATGCTTTCACAACTTGACTTTAAAATATTTGGTTTGGAGACCATCAAAGATCAATATGTTAATGATGCTGAATTTAAAGATATATTGCAGAATTGTAAGGAAGGGAGAACTTGGAACAAGTTCGTTCTTAACGATGGATTTGTGTTTCGTGCTAACAATGATAGAGGCAAAGGTGTCCCGATGTTTCGATGAGATGGTGGCTATCGTTTTCTGTGGGAGTCGACCTTGACGATCCGACTACGAACATGCGAGACGTCGCGCCTTAGCAATCGCTAAACCAACTTCCGAGGGGTTATTGACCACGCCGGAGCACGATCAACCTGACCACGAGGGCCTGTTTCCTGCGAGCAAACGAAGAACAAGCAAGAAACTGAGATTGCAATCTGGATATTGCGAATATAAGATGAAAACTTTATTGATCAAGGTGGGGTTCTGTGATGTCTTGGTCTGGTCGTTGGACACAAACGAAGTACGCGAAGTTGCAGCTATGGCGAACTTTTAATCTAAACAAAACCCAAAGTCTAAACGACCCCCTAAGGGATGTATATATGGAGGAAGAGAGGGGAATTTCGTGGCCCTTGAGGGTGGGGTCCGAAACCAACCCTAACTCTTGTTTCCCCACACGTACGGACTCTAAAAATAGCCTATACTTAAGTATTTCGAAATTACATGGGCCTGGCCCATTAATAAGGTGACGCAGCACCTAGAATAGCCTATAGACGAATATTATGAAGTGGCATCTTGTATATTTCGTCCATGGCTTCATGCACTCCTTATGGCGGCTTCAAAGTCCTGAAATCATCACTTGTAACTCCGTTCTTGATCCCCTTGCGCATGCCATCAACTTCATGCGTGTTCTTGCTCCAATGTTCATCCTTCTCCAAGCTAGGCCCTTCATTTGAAAGCAAAACAAATGTATCCAATTTAGGCAGCATCATAATCTCATGAACATTAGAATCATTACCAAGAAACGAAAGTACCTGGTAATTTAATTGGCGTGCGCGAGCTCTAGTAATTGGTCCAGTATATGTAACAGTAGGGGCTGTGGGTGTAACAATGGTATTGATGTCCTCATCAAACAAGCTATGCATTCCAGCTAGCTCCGTTCGTCTTTTGTTGTTGCAGGAGGCGCATGGAGGAGGATTAATGGGACACTTTGGCGTCAAGAAGACAGAGGATATACTTGTTACACATTTCTTTTGGCCAAAGATGAGACGGGATGTTGAGCGTTTTGTTGCTCGCTGCACTACATGTCAAAGAGCTAAGTCACGACTCAATCCTCATGGTTTATATATGCCTTTGCCTGTACCTAGTGTTTCTTGGGAGGATATATCTATGGACTTTGTTTTAGGTTTACCTAGAACAAAGAAGGGGAGGGATAGCATATTTGTTGTCGTGGATAGGTTCTCGAAAATGGCACACTTCATACCATGTCATAAAAGCGATGATGCTGTTAATGTTGCTGATTTGTTCTTTCGTGAAATTATTCGCTTACATGGTGTGCCAAATACTATTGTTTCAGATCGTGATACTAAATTTCTTAGCCACTTTTGGAGATGTTTATGGGCTAAGTTGGGGACTAAGCTGCTTTTTAGTACTACTTGTCACCCCCAAACTGATGGACAAACTGAAGTAGTCAATAGAACATTGTCTACTATGCTTAGGGCTGTTTTGAAGAATAACAAGAAAATGTGGGAAGAGTGCTTGCCTCATATTGAATTTGCTTATAATCGTTCATTGCATTCTACTACTAAGATGTGCCCTTTTGAAATTGTGTATGGTTTCCTACCTCGTGCACCTATTGATTTGTTGCCTCTTCCATCTTCGGAGAAGGTTAATTTTGATGCTAAAGAACGTTCTGAATTGATTTTAAAAATGCATGAGTTAACTAAGGAAAACATTGAGCGTATGAATGCTAAATATAAACTTGCTGGAGATAAGGGTAGAAAACATGTTGTGTTTGCGCCTGGAGATCTTGTTTGGTTACATTTGCGTAAAGATAGATTTCCTAATCTGCGCAAATCAAAGCTAATGCCACGTGCTGATGGTCCTTTTAAGGTTTTAGAGAAAATAAATGATAATGCATATAAACTTGAGCTACCTGCAGATTTTGGGGTTAGTCCCACTTTTAACATTGCAGATTTGAAGCCTTATTTGGGTGAGGAAGATGAGCTTCCGTCGAGGACGACTTCATTTCAAGAAGGGGAGGATGATGAGGACATCAATACCATTGTTACACCCACAGCCCCTACTGTTACATATACTGGACCAATTACTAGAGCTCGCGCACGCCAATTAAATTACCAGGTACTTTCGTTTCTTGGTAATGATTATAATGTTCATGAGATTATGATGCTGCCTAAATTGGATACATTTGTTTTGCTTTCAAATGAAGGGCCTAGCTTGGAGAAGGAGGAACATTGGAGCAAGAACACGCATGGAGTTGATGGCATGCGCAAGGGGATCAAGAACGGAGTTACAAGTGATGATTTCAGGACTTTGAAGCCGCCATAAGGAGTGCATGAAGCCATGGACGAAATATACAAGATGCCACTTCATAATATTCGTCCATAGGCTATTCTAGGTGCTGCGTCACCTTATTAATGGGCCAGGCCCATGTAATTTCGAAATACTTAAGTATAGGCTATTTTTAGAGTCCGTATGTGTGGGGAAACAAGAGTTAGGGTTGGTTTCGGACCCCACCCTCAAGGGCCACGAAATTCCCCTCTCTTCCTCCATATATACAGCCCTTAGGGCGTCGTTTAGACTCTGGGTTTTGTTTAGATTAAAAGTTCGCCATAGCTGCAACTTCTCGTACTTCGTTTGTGTCCAACGACCAGACCAAGACGTCACAGAACCCCATCTTGATCAATAAAGCTTTCATCTTATATTCACAATATCCAGATTGCAATCTCAGTTTCTTGCTTGTTCTTCGTTTGCTCGCAGGAAACAGGCCCTCGTGGTCAGGTTGATCGTGCTCCGGCGTGGTCAATAACCCCTCGGAAGTTGGTTTAGCGATTGCTAAGGCGCGACGTCTCGCACGTTCGTAGTCGGATCGTCAAGGTCGACTCCCACAGAAAACGATAGCCACCATCTCATCGAAACATCGGGACACCTTTGCCTCTATCAGTCACGCCGCCGCCGCACCATCATCATCGCCCATCTACCACTTTTGCTTATCCGCCACCGCTCTGAATCCATATCCATATACCACCACCAATCCGTATCCATATACCACCATCAATCTCTATCCATATACCACCACCGCTGCCATATACCACAACCATATATCCACCACCAATCCGAGTTCTTCTCATATTAGGTTTGTTCTTGAGATCAATCTAAATTCCGATTCGTGTTTCCTTGCCTGCGTAGGTCTCGAAAAAAAAGAGTCTGGAGACCCCTGGGCAGTTTTTAGGCCAAAATTTTCACGGGCAAAAATTTTTTCCCTATCCTATTTTTAGACTTTTCTGAGTCTTTTGAGCCACGTGCCATCATAGTGATTTTTTGTCGCACTTTCTCGTCGTCGCTCCCCTGATTTCCGACAAAAAAAGTGAAAAAAAAAATTCGTGCCCATCCTATCAGTTTGACGAGGGAAGAGTTTTGAGACACTCGCCATTATAGTGATTTTTCGCAAAAAAAAAGAAAGAGGAGCGCAAAAAAAAAGGAGCGCAAAAAAAAGAGAGCGAAAAAAAAAGAGAGAGAGTTCCAGAGTGTGCTTTTCCCTTATTTACGTGCAGCGCCGTGATTTTGTTAGTGTTCTAGGCTCGCGTCTCTAGCACGGTCTAGCCTAGGACCGTACCGTCGTTGAGCGTTTATTCAACTTTGCATCTCTGAATTGATTATTGCTGACCCTTTTTGCTACCATACTATAAGCCTTCCCAGCTCCACATACATCTACGTCGTGCGTTTGACTCTCCCTGGCAATTGCTCTATCCAAGCTTTTGAGAGTTTTTGACTACAACGGTTGCCGATCACCGCCTGCTGCTGGGTAAGAACTGGTAAGAATTTGAGATTTGCTTGATGGATTTGTGACACCCGCCACCACCACCACCACCACTTATTAGTAGTCTATAGGATCATATTCTTGTGTGTTTCTATTGCTGCTAACCATGCCAGGATCACAAGCCGACGAGATTGACTGGGAGAACTTGACGAACAAGGAGCTTCATGATACGTTTCAGCAAATGATGAATGGACAGGTGCAAGATGTGATAAACAGATTTGAAGAGGCCATGGAGAAGATAGATGGCATGGAGAAGACGTTTGAAACAAAGCTCGATAACAAGTTTGCTGAATTGCTGTCGCGTTTTCCACCACCACCACCGGCTGCTCCTGCCGCACCTCTGCAACAACACCGACTACCTCCACGTTGGGAAACAGCCCCCCGCCGAGCGAGCCGTGTCCCTCTTCAGTCGGGCCAAACTGCTGGTGCTGCTGTTGATACTTCTGTGGTCTAGCCTAGGACCAGCACAGTACTGTCGTTGAGCGTTTATTCAACATTGCATCTCTGAATTGATTATTGCTAATCTTTTGCTACGATATATAGCCAACCCAGCTCCACATATTTCTACACCGTGTATACGCACGTTCCCCTGGCAATCGCTTTACACAATCTTCGGAGTTATTTGACACCGCTGGTTGCCTGTCACCACCTGCTGCATGGTAAGAACTTGTAAGATATTGATATTTGCTTTACTGTGAGCACTTTACAACCACATCCTAGTAGTTCATAGGAACATTATTCTCGAATTTTGGTTCTTGTTTCTACTAATCATGACAGGTTCCAGAGATAGAAGTTCTTGGACGACGGACACATCTTCACCATCAGGAGAGTTGGGACAACACACACAAGCATATGGTCAGGTTATCTCTTTACCATCATTTGAGGGTAGATTTAATCCTGCTATTTATCTAGCTTGGGAGCTTGAAGTAGAACAAGTTTTTAGTCACCATGATTTTTCTGAACTTGAGAGAGTACGAGCTACCATTAGAGCATTTACTGGTTTTGCTTCTGTTTGGTGGAGTGTACATTGTAAGAAAAACATTGATAACCAACCCACAACTTGGAAAGTTTTGAAAGCTGTAATGAGACAACAATTTTTCCCTCCTTATTATCGTCGTGAATTGCTTCGCAAATTTGAACAATTTAAACAAGGCAACAACACTGTTCATGCTTACTACCAAGAGTTCAAATCTTATATGCATCATTGTGACATAGAAGAATCTGAGAATGATACAATGAATAGATTTTTTGGTGGTTTGAACCATAATATTCAGGCAAGATTTCAGTATATTCCTCGTTGCATTATTGGTATGTATGTCCGTGCCTGTACCTTTGAGAGACAGATACAGGAGGATGCATTAGGTGACTACGACAACTACTATTCCAGTTCATGCTCACCACCGCCGGTGGGTTCCTCCATCATTGCACCTCGGATTATGAGCGCGGCATCATCTCAAGGGTATGGTACATTGTCAACGTCCATACCTACATCAGCTACATCTTTGCCACAAGGTAACAGTAAAGGTATTGATGATATAACTTCACATGAGAATGATGCATGTCTAGTTAACTTGAATGCGTCATGTATTGAGTTACCTGTTGATTTGAGCACACCACCTATTTTAGAGAATCTTGTTACTGTCATGAATGCGTCATGTGATCAAACAACTGAAATATCAATAATTTTGAGTGCACCCATTGAATTAACTGTTGATGCAAAAGAACTAATGTTTAATCATTTTGATATGGCCTCCAATCTTGGTGATGATTCTGTGTCCAATGACTTATTGCATGTTTGCTTATTTAAGCATGTCGTAGCATGTAAATTTGATGCAAGTAAGGTTTATTTACCAAAGTTGGGATGGTTTAATGATGAACATTGCGAATCTTTTGAAATGAATAAGAGCTTCACTTATATGTGCAAACCGAGTTCTAATATTTTCATGCCTTCTACTTCTTGTGATAATTTTTTGGATTTAGTTTTTATGAACTATGAAAGTTACTCATGTATACATGTGTCATACGTGCAAAAATCAAAGGAAGTTAAACTGGATGACATATACATATACAACATGTACACCTTGTCTCTTTTGTTAGCCACATTTCAGATTAAGCAACGCCGAGGACGGCTTTGTTTTCAAAAAGGGGAGGATGATGAGGACATGACTACCTTGGATACGACCAAAAATATTGCATACATGCATATTTGTCAGGTGATTTCTAATGCAAACTATTCAATAATCTATTTATGTTATCCGGAACAAAAATACTTCACACACTTTTGTGTTTTGTCTAATTGCAGGTGTATGGGACATTTGTATAATCCACATATGAAGATAAGGGAAAAGGAGAAGTTTATATTGTGTTCAAAAAGTCCTCTCACGTCACTTTTGGGCCAAGAGAAGATAGAGTCCAAGTCTTTCACGTTCTGGATTCAGATTCGGACTGCACAGACATACCTGACTCAAAACGCCAACAACTTTTTCATACGGACTCCGAATTGGGTGATTCTTTTTTTGTTGGAAACTAGATTTCGTGCTCTTTCCAACCCAATTGGATCCACCTTCAAATTCGTCCGGAGCGTTGATTTACGGACGCAACAATCTGACGTTGCAGCAGAATCCGAGTCAAACTACAAGCCCAAAGGTGTTGCATCACCTCCACTTGGGCCCATGAGCCTTGTACGACCTAGGGTTAGTTTTAGGCTGCCTTGGGACGTCCTCCCACCTCCTTGGCCGCCACCCCTTGCTCCTATATAAGTAGATCCATCTAGTAGCTTTTTCTTTGGGGATTTGTTTAGTTAAAAGTTAGCCATTGCAACTTCCAGTACTTCGTTTGTGTCCAACGACCGGACAAAGACCGCTTACGGATCCCCAGCATTATCAATACCTCATATATATTTGCAATATTCAGATTGCTTTATCATATTCTTGCTCGTTCTTCGATTGCTTGCAGGAATAGACCTTCATGGTCAGGCTGACCGTGCTTCCGGCATCGTCAGTAACCTCAGGAGATTGGTTTAGCGATTGCTAAGGCGCAACGTCGTGCACGTTTGTAGTCGGATCGTCAAAGTCATCTCCACCAAATCGATAGTTATCATCTCATCGAAAGATCGGGACACCCTCGCCTCTATCACACTTGATAGAGGCAAGGGTGTCCCGATGTTTCGATGAGATGGTGGCTATCGTTTTCTGTGGGAGTCGACCTTGACGATCCGACTACGAACGTGCGAGACGTCGCGCCTTAGCAATCGCTAAACCAACTTCCGAGGGGTTATTGACCACGCCGGAGCACGATCAACCTGACCACGAGGGCCTGTTTCCTGCGAGCAAACGAAGAACAAGCAAGAAACTGAGATTGCAATCTGGATATTGCGAATATAAGATGAAAGCTTTATTGATCAAGGTGGGGTTCTGTGACGTCTTGGTCTGGTCGTTGGACACAAACGAAGTACGCGAAGTTGCAGCTATGGCGAACTTTTAATCTAAACAAAACCCCAAAGTCTAAACGACGCCCTAAGGGCTGTATATATGGAGGAAGAGAGGGGAATTTCGTGGCCCTTGAGGGTGGGGTCCGAAACCAACCCTAACTCTTGTTTCCCCACACATACGGACTCTAAAAATAGCCTATACTTAAGTATTTCGAAATTACATGGGCCTGGCCCATTAATAAGGTGACGCAGCACCTAGAATAGCCTATGGACTAATATTATGAAGTGGCATCTTGTATATTTCGTCCATGGCTTCATGCACTCCTTATGGCGGCTTCAAAGTCCTGAAATCATCACTTGTAACTCCGTTCTTGATCCCCTTGCGCATGCCATCAACTTCATGCGTGTTCTTGCTCCAATGTTCATCCTTCTCCAAGCTAGGCCCTTCATTTGAAAGCAAAACAAATGTATCCAATTTAGGCAGCATCATAATCTCATGAACATTAGAATCATTACCAAGAAACGAAAGTACCTGGTAATTTAATTGGCGTGCGCGAGCTCTAGTAATTGGTCCAGTATATGTAACAGTAGGGGCTGTGGGTGTAACAATGGTATTGATGTCCTCATCATAGAGTATAAGGAGTATACTAATATCACTCGTTTATTCCATCTTGATTGTAAAGCTGAACGTGAAGTGTAGGATCGACAGGCATTGGCGCGGACTAACTTTTCTGCAGGTCGACCTTCATCATGGACACCACGTGCATCATCTACTTCCACACGTTCTGCTACACCGGCGCCTCCGTCGGCTGCCACCTCCAACCGTGATACAATAAAGCAGGCACAATCACCACTATCTGCCAAGAGCACACCTTCCGGGCCTGCAAAGAGCTCTTCTTCATCCATGGCATCAACAGGGCAAACACATGATATTATTTGTCGACGTTGCAAGGTCATTATGCGAGAGAATGCCCATCTAAGCGTGTGATGATTGTTACTGAGGATGGTGGGTATGAGTCCGCTAGTGACTATGATGAGGAGACTTTGGCTCTTATTACACGTGACGAACACGGTGGAGACGATTCTGATCATGAGACGCAATACATGGCTCCTGAAGATGCTGACAGGTATGAAAGTTTAGTTGCTCAACGTGTTTTGAGTGTGCAGGTTACACAAGCTGAGCAAAATCAGAGGCATAATTTGTTCCATACAAAGGGAGTTGTGAAGGAACGTTCTGTCCGCGTGATCATAGATGGAGGGAGCTGCAATAACTTGGCTAGCATGGAGATGGTGGAGAAACTATCTCTCACCACAAGACCACATCCACATCCTTACTACATCCAATGGTTCAACAACAGCGGCAAGATTAAGGTAACACGTACTGTTCGTGTGCATTTTAGTATCTCTACATATGCTGATTATGTTGATTGTGATGTGGTACCTATGCAAGCATGTTCCTTATTACTTGGTAGACCATGGCAATTTGATAAAAATTCTGTACACCATGGTAGAAACAATCAGTATACTCTTGTTCATAAGGATAAAAATATTACTTTGCTTCCTATGACTCCTGATTCCATTTTGAAGGATGATATTAATAGAGCTAATAAAGCAAAACAGGAGACAAATAAGAGTGAAAATCAGATTGTGGCAAAAGAATTTGAGCACCAAATGAAGCCTAATAATAAACCATCTACTGTTGTTTCTGAAATTAAATTGAAAAGTGCATGTTTACTTGCCACCAAATCTGATATTGATGAGCTAGATTTTAGCAAATCTGTTTGCTATGCTTTTGTGTGCAAAGAGGCATTATTTTCATTCGAGGACGTGCCTTCCTCTTTGCCCCCTGCTGTCACTAACATTTTGCAGGAGTTCGCTGACGTCTTTCCACAAGACGTGCCACCGGGATTACCACCTATTCGAGGGATTGAGCATCAAATTGACTTAATTCCCGGTGCTTCGCTACCCAACCGTGCACCATACCGTACCAATCCAGAGGAGACGAAGGAGATTATGCGTCAAGTACAAGAACTGCTCGACAAAGGTTATATACGCGAATCCCTTAGTCCTTGTGCTGTTCCTATCATTTTAGTGCCGAAAAAGGATGGTACGTCGCGTATGTGCGTTGATTGTAGAGGCATTAATAATATTACTATTCGTTATCGTCATCCTATTCCTAGGTTAGATGATATGCTTGATGAATTGAGTGGCTCTACAATATTCTCCAAAGTTGATTTGCGTGGTGGATACCATCAAATTCGTATGAAATTGGGAGATGAATGGAAAAACAGCATTTGAAACTAAGTTTGGATTATATGAGTGGTTAGTCATGCCTTTTGGATTAACTAATGCACCTAGTACTTTCATGAGGTTAATGAACGAAGTTTTACGTGCTTTCATTGGACGATTTGTGGTAGTTTACTTTGATGACATATTGATTTATAGCAAATCTTTGGAGGAACATTTGGAACATTTACGTGCTGTTTTTATTGCTCTACGTGATGCACGTTTGTTTGGAAACCTTGGAAAGTGCACCTTTTGCACAGACCGAGTATCTTTTCTTGGCTATGTTGTTACTCCACAGGGAATTGAAGTTGATAAAGCCAAGATTGAAGCTATTGAGAGCTGGCCGCAGCCCAAAACGGTCACACAAGTGAGGAGTTTCCTTGGCCTCGCTGGTTTCTATAGGCGTTTTGTGAGAGATTTCAGCACCATTGCTGCACCTCTCAACGAGCTTACAAAGAAGGATGTGCCTTTTGTTTGGGGTACCGCCCAGGAAGAAGCCTTCACGGTATTGAAAGATAAGTTGACACATGCTCCACAACATATGGATATATGGTATATATGGTTGTGGATATATGGTTGTGGTATATGGCAGCGGTGGTGGTATATGGTAGCGGTGGTGGTATATGGATAGAGATTGATGGTGGTATATGGATACGGATTGGTAGTGGTATATGGATAAGGATTCAGAGCGGTGGCGGATAAGCAAAAGTGGTAGATGGGCGATGATGATGGTGCGGCGGCGGCGTGACAACTTATGACCAGAACTCGAAACTCTAAAAGACTAGACTCTAAGACCAGCAACTTGAAACGACGATGCAACCGCAAATTCAACAAAGCAAAAACCCTAAAAAGATTATGCAAAGGCTCAGATTGGTTCGGATATGATGAACTAACCCTAATTTTTTTTGTGTGGCTTTTTCGTGGACTGTAGGTATGAAGAACAGACTCGATCTAATCTATGAAAAACTGTGAAATCTCACCGAGCAACCTGGAAATCTGATACCACTTGATAGAGGCAAAGGTGTCCCGATGTTTCGATGAGATGGTGGCTATCGTTTTCTGTGGGAGTCGACCTTGACGATCCGACTACGAACGTGCGAGAAGTGGCGCCTCAGCAATCGCTAAACCAACTTCCGAGGGGTTATTGACCACGCCGGAGTACGATCAACCTGACCACGAGGGCCTGTTTCCTGCGAGCAAACGAAGAACAAGCAAGAAACTGAGATTGCAATCTGGATATTGCGAATATAAGATGAAAGCTTTATTGATCAAGGTGGGGTTCTGTGACGTCTTGGTCTGGTCGTTGGACACAAACGAAGTACGCGAAGTTGCAGCTATGGTGAACTTTTAATCTAAACAAAACCCAAAGTCTAAACGACGCCCTAAGGGCTGTATATATGGAGGAAGAGAGGGGAATTTCGTGGCCCTTGAGGGTGGGGTCCGAAACCAACCCTAACTCTTGTTTCCCCACACATACGGACTCTAAAAATAGCCTATACTTAAGTATTTCGAAATTATATGGGCCTGGCCCATTAATAAGGTGACGCAGCACCTAGAATAGCCTATGGACGAATATTATGAAGTGGCATCTTGTATATTTCGTCCATGGCTTCATGCACTCCTTATGGTGGCTTCAAAGTCCTGAAATCATCACTTGTAACTCCGTTCTTGATCCCCTTGCGCATGCCATCAACTTCATGCGTGTTCTTGCTCCAATGTTCATCCTTCTCCAAGCTAGGCCCTTCATTTGAAAGCAAAACAAATGTATCCAATTTAGGCAGCATCATAATCTCATGAACATTAGAATCATTACCAAGAAACGAAAGTACCTGGTAATTTAATTGGCGTGCGCGAGCTCTAGTAATTGGTCCAGTATATGTAACAGTAGGGGCTGTGGGTGTAACAATGGTATTGATGTCCTCATCAGCACACGAATACTCGCAGACGCATCGTGTGCGATACTCCTAGCCACCGCAAGCAACTAGTTTGCATTTTTCAAAGTTTTTTGTACAAACAGAATCGCACACGAACTAACTATAGTGAATCTCTGTGTTATAATTTCTCATCGCAAACAGCTCATCCGAGTGGGTTGTTTGCTGCATATCACACACATCTTGTTTACATGAATCATTTCTGTTCTTTTGGCTCATCACAAACAGTTCATCTATGTGAACTGTATGCTGCATATCACACAAATCTTGTTAAGTTGAACCGTTTCTATTCTCTTCCCTAATCGAAAATAGTTCATCCGAGTGAACCGTATGCCATATATCACACACACCTTTACCTGGCTGGCCATTTTTGTTGCATTCCCTAATAGCAAACAGTTCATCAGAGCGAACTATATGCCATATATCGCACACACATTGATATGGCTGCCCGTTTCTGTTGTTCTGTCTAATCGCAAATAGTTCATATGGATCAACCGTATGCCCCGCATCGCACACGTAACTAAAATCTAAACCGTGTTTGATGTCTCCGCCATCGCAAACGTTTTGCATATTTTTTGACGGGTTTTTTACATCCCCGTTTGTGATTAATGCATTGCACACAGTTTCGTCAAAGGGTCTCTGATCGTAGTGTCACGTTAGCAGCATCCTGCAGTAGTGATGACGAGGAGTACAAGTGCCATGTAACGACTACACCATATGAGAGGGAAGCATGGAAGAGGAGACGGAAGAAGAGGGAGCTGCTGAAGCTATAGGATGCAGACATCTGGCCTCGACAGCTCGGACATCCGGCATTCCCTCGGAAATCCAGGAGAGGAGTACAGCGAAGGCCATCAAATGGCCGGACATCCAGCCAGTGCCCCGACATCCGGGGTCTTGCGAACAACCAGATATCCGGCACCTGCCTGCATGCATGGACAGGGCCCGATGCCCATGTATCCCCCTCTCACTTACCCCTTCGTGGACTTGCCTATATATACTCCACCTCCACCTCCATACTAGGGTTAGAAAATACGATAGCGCATCTTTGTTGAGCTTTGCTCCTTACCTTCTCTTGAGAGAGAGAGAGAGTCCACTCTCATTGAGTTCAGGGCCTCCATGTGAGCATGTGAGAAGATCCCGAGGGATTCAAGACACCCTTTGTGGGAAGAATTTATCTAGATCACCAAGACATCAACTCCTTTGGATTTGGGATGAACTCTACCTTGTATCTTTCCCTTTGATTGTTTATATATCTTGTGGATCTATGTGTTTGTTAGTCTAGTGGATGTGTGTAATGACCAAATCTCGCAGGGTTTGAGTCTCTGTGCTTACCGTGCTAGTCACTGGATTGACTTGCTAGCACACACAGTATAGATGAATACCAGAATAACAAGTGCATGATTTATTACAACATATGATCCTAAATTTATAAAATAAAACAATATGCATAGCACATGGCTAGCTTTATTCAATCAAACAGCGGAAAAGTATAAGAAAATAACGAGTCCCATCATAGCCCACTGGTGATGCTGAGTGCAGACTCGCGACCCTAACAGTACCTTACTCTTCATCTGAATATCCTGCAACATGAGAGTTGTAGCCATATAGGTCAATACTTTGAATGTATTAGCAAGTTACACAGGAGTAATAATAAAGAAGACCTACATGTATATGCATAGTACAACAAAAGGAAGGCTTGAAGGTTAATTTTTGCAGAAAGCTGATTTTGTCGTCATAACTACCTAACAGTAAATATATTTTTTGTTACTATGATTAAATACACAAGGTTGACTTGGCAAGTCTAACTTCAACCCACCCATTATTAAGTTTCCCAACAAAATTTTGAAGTGTCACATCTGTCAAGATCATCGAACAACTGTAATGGCATAGTGGCTGATGAGGACATCCGTACCATTGTTACACCCACAGCCCCTACTGTTACATATACTGGACCAATTACTAGAGCTCGCGCACGCCAATTAAATTACCAGGTACTTTCGTTTCTTGGTAATGATTCTAATGTTCATGAGATTATGATGCTGCCTAAATTGGATACATTTGTTTTGCTTTCAAATGAAGGGCCTAGCTTGGAGAAGGATGAACATTGGAGCAAGAACATGCACGAAGTTGATGGCATGCGCAAGGGGATCAAGAACGGAGTTACAAGTGATGATTTCAGGACTTTGAAGCCGCCATAAGGAGTGCATGAAGCCATGGACGAAATATACAAGATGCCACTTCATAATATTCGTCCATAGGCTATTCTAGGTGCTGCGTCACCTTATTAATGGGCCAGGCCCATGTAATTTCGAAATACTTAAGTATAGGCTATTTTTAGAGTCCGTATGTGTGGGGAAACAAGAGTTAGGGTTGGTTTCGGACCCCACCCTCAAGGGCCACGAAATTCCCCTCTCTTCCTCCATATATACAGCCCTTAGGGCGTCGTTTAGACTTTGGGTTTTGTTTAGATTAAAAGTTCGCCATAGCTGCAACTTCGCGTACTTAGTTTGTGTCCAACGACCAGACCAAGACCGCTTACGGATCCCCACCATTATCAATACCTCATATATATTTGCAATATTCAGATTGCTTTATCATATTCTTGCTCGTTCTTCGATTGCTTGCAGGAATAGACCTTCGTGGTCAGGCTGACCGTGCTTCCGGCATCGTCAGTAACCTCAGGAGATTGGTTTAGCGATTGCTAAGGCGCAACGTCGTGCACGTTTGTAGTTGGATCGTCAAAGCCGTCTCCACCAAATCGATAGTTATCATCTCATCGAAAGATCGGGACACCCTCGCCTCTATCAAGTGGTATCAGATTTCCAGGTTGCTCGGTGAGATTTTACAGTTTTTCGTAGATTAGATCGAGTCTGTTCTTCATACCTACAGTCCACGAAAAAGCCACACAAAAAAAATTAGGGTTAGTTCATCATATCCGAACCAATCTGAGCCTTTGCATAATCTTTTTAGGGTTTTTGCTTTGTTGAATTTGCGGTTGCATCGTCGTGTCAAGTTGCTGGTCTTAGAGTCTAGTCCTTTAGAGTTTCGAGTTCTGGTCACAAGTTGTCACGTCGCCGCCGCACCATCATCATCGCCCATCTACCACTTTTGCTTATCCGCCACCGCTCTGAATCCATATCCATATACCACCACCAATCCGTATCCATATACCACCATCAATCTCTATCCATATACCACCACCGCTACCATATACCACCACCGCTGCCATATACCACCACCATATATCCACCACCAATCCGAGTTCTTCTCATATTAGGTTTGTTCTTGAGATCAATCTCAATTCCGATTCGTGTTTTCTTGCCTGCGTAGGTCTCGGAAAAAAAAAGAGTCTGGAGACCCCCGGGCAGTTTTTAGGCCAAAATTTTCACGGGCAAAAATATTTTTTCCCTATCCTATTTTTAGGCTTTTCTGAGTCTTTTGAGCCACGTGCCATCATAGTGATTTTTTGTCGCACTTTTTCGTCGTCGCTGCCCTAATTTCCGAAAAAAAAGTGAAAAAAAAAATTTCGTGCCCATACTATCAGTTTGACGAGGGAAGAGTTTTGAGACACTCGCCATTATAGTAATTTTTCGCAAAAAAAAAGAGGAGCGCAAAAATAAAAGAGGAGCGCAAAAAAAAAGCAAAAAAAAAAGTTCCAGAGTGTGCTTTTCCCTTATTTATGTGCAGCGCCGTGATTTTGTTAGTGTTCTAGGCTCGCGTCTCTAGCACGGTCTAGCCTAGGACCAGCACAGTACCGTCGTTGAGCGTTTATTCAACTTTGCATCTCTGAATTGATTATTGCTGACCCTTTTTGCTACCATACTATAAGCCTTCCCAGCTCCACATACCTCTACGTCGTGCGTTTGACTCTCCTTGGCAATCGCTCTATCCAAGCTTTTGGGAGTTTTGACTACAACGGTTGCCGATCACCGCCTGCTGCTGGGTAAGAACTGGTAAGAATTTGAGATTTTCTTGACGGATTTGTGACACCCGCCACCACCACCTCTTGTTAGTATTCTGTAGGATCATATTCTTGTGTGTTTTCTATTGTTGCTAACCATGGCAGGATCACAAGCCGACGAGACTGACTGGGAGAACATGACGAATCAGGAGTTGCATGATAAATTTCAGCAAATGATGAATAGACAGGTGCAGGATGTGCTAAACAGATTTGAAGAGGCCATGGAGAAGATAGATGACATGGAGAAGACGTTCGAAACAAAGCTCGATAACAGGTTTAATGAATTGCTCGCGCGTCTTCCACCACCACCACCGGCTGCACCTAACGCACCTCTACAACAACAACAACGACGACTACCTACACATCGTGAAACAGCCCTCCGCCGAGCGAGCCGTCTCGCTCTTGCACCTGGCCAAACTGTTGGTGCTGCTGTTGCTACTTCTGTGGCTCCTGCTGCTGATGCGGAGGAGGATGATTTTGCTGGCGATTACGAGGATGAGGTTGGTCAAAATCAGAACTACGTGCCACCACCAGCACAGCAACCATCAGGTCGTCCACATGCAAATAATGGCAATGGTAGGGCTCACCCTCAGGTACGAGATCATGACCATCTCCCTAAACTAAAATTGAATATTCCACCATTTGAGGGTAGATATGTTCCTGATATATATCTTACTTGGGAGTTAGAAACTGAACAACGATTTACATGTTTACAATATCCCGAGGAGAGACGTGTTCCTGCTGCTGTTTGTGCATTCACTAGTTTTGCATGTGTTTGGTGGTCTGAGCATTGTAGATTATATCCCATTCCTGCTACTTGGGCTGCTTTGAAAACTGCTATGCGTACTCATTGGGTTCCACCATATTATCAACGTGAATTACTTCAAAAATTGCAGCGCTTAAGGCAGGAAAAAATTCTGTAGAAGAATATTATCAGGAATTACAAACTGGCATGATTAGATGTGGTATTGTTGAGGAGAATGAAGCTATGCTTGCACGTTTTATGGGTGGATTAAATAGAGAGATTCAGACGATTCTAGAGTATAAGGAGTATACTAATATCACTCGTTTATTCCATCTTGCTTGTAAAGCTGAACGTGAAGTGCAGGATCGACAGGCATTGGCGCGGACTAACTTTTCTGCAGGTCGACCTTCTTCATGGACACCACATGCATCATCTACTTCCACACGTTCTGCTTCACCGGCGCCTCCGTCGGCTGCCACCTCCAACCGTGATACAATAAAGCAGGCACAATCACCACTATCTGCCAAGAGCACACCTTCTGGGCCTGCAAAGAGCTCTTCTTCATCCATGGCATCAACAGGGCAAACACATGATATTATTTGTCGACGTTGCAAGGGTGGAGGTCATTATGCGAGAGAATACCCATCTAAGCGTGTGATGATTGTTACTGAGGATGGTGGGTATGAGTCCGCTAGTGACTATGATGAGGAGACTTTGGCTCTTATTACACGTGACGAACACGGTGGAGACGATTCTGATCATGAGACGCAATACATGGCTCCTGAAGATGCTGACAGGTATGAATGTTTAGTTGCTCAACGTGTTTTGAGTGTGCAGGTTACACAAGCTGAGCAAAATCAGAGGCATAATTTGTTCCATACAAAGGGAGTTGTGAACGAACGTTCTGTTCGCCTGATCATAGATGGAGGGAGTTGCAACAACTTGGCTAGCATCGAGATGGTGGAGAAGCTATCTCTCACCACAAGACCACATCCACATCCTTACTACATCCAATGGTTCAACAACAGCGGCAAGGTTAAGGTAACACGTACTGTTCGTGTGCATTTTAGTATCTCTACATATGCTGATTATGTTGATTGTGATGTCGTACCTATGCAAGCATGTTCCTTATTACTTGGTAGACCACGGCAATTTGATAAAAATTCTATTCACCATGGTAGAAACAATCAGTATACTCTTGTTCATAAGGATAAAAATATTACTTTGCTTCCTATGACTCCTGATTCCATTTTGAAAGATGATATTAATAGAGCTAATAAAGCAAAACAGGAGAAAACTAAGAGTGAAAATCAGATTGTGGCAAAAGAATTTGAGCAACAAATGCAGCCTAATAATAATAAACAATCTAGTGTTGCTTCTGAAATTAAATTGAAAAGTGCATGTTTACTTGCGACCAAATCTGATATTGATGATCTAGATTTTAGCAAATCTGTTTGCTATGCTTTTGTGTGCAAAGAGGCATTATTTTCATTCGAGGACGTGCCTTCCTCTTTGCCTCCTGCTGTCACTAACATTTTGCAGGAGTTCGCCGACGTCTTTCCACAAGACGTGCCACCGGGATTACCACCTATTCGCGGGATTGAGCATCAAATTGACTTAATTCCCGGTGCATCATTACCCAACCGTGCACCATACCGTACCAATCCAGAGGAGACGAAGGAGATTATGCGTCAAGTACAAGAACTGCTCGACAAAGGTTATATACGCGAATCCCTTAGTCCTTGTGCTGTTCCTATCATTTTAGTGCCGAAAAAGGATGGTACGTCGCGTATGTGCGTTGATTGTAGAGGCATTAATAATATTACTATTCGTTATCGTCATCCTATTCCTAGGCTAGATGATATGCTTGATGAATTGAGTGGCTCTACAATATTCTCCAAAGTTGATTTGCGTAGTGGTTACCATCAAATTCGTATGAAATTGGGAGATGAATGGAAAACAGCATTTAAAACTAAGTTTGGATTATATGAGTGGTTAGTCATGCCTTTTGGGTTAACTAATGCACCTAGTACTTTCATGAGGTTAATGAACGAAGTTTTACGTGCTTTCATTGGACGATTTGTGGTAGTTTACTTTGATGACATATTGATTTATAGCAAATCTTTGGAGGAACATTTGGAACATTTACGTGCTGTTTTTATTGCTCTACGTGATGCACGTTTGTTTGGTAACCTTGGAAAGTGCACCTTTTGCACCGACCGAGTATCTTTTCTTGGCTATGTTGTTACTCCACAGGGAATTGAAGTTGATAAAGCCAAGATTGAAGCTATTGAGAGTTGGCCACAGCCCAAAACGGTCACACAAGTGAGGAGTTTCCTTGGCCTCGCTGGTTTCTATAGGCGTTTTGTGAGAGATTTCAGCACCATTGCTGCACCTCTCAACGAGCTTACAAAGAAGGATGTACCTTTTGTTTGGGGTACCGCACAGGAAGAAGCCTTCACGGTATTGAAAGATAAGTTGACACATGCTCCTTTACTCCAACTTCCTAATTTCAATAAGACTTTTGAGCTTGAATGTGATGCTAGTGGAATTTGATTAGGAGGTGTGTTATTACAAGATGGAAAACCTGTTGCATACTTTTCTGAAAAATTGAGTGGGCCTAGCCTGAACTATTCTACTTATGATAAAGAATTATATGCTCTTGTTCGGACCTTAGAAACATGGCAACATTATTTATGGCCCAAGGAATTTGTTATACATTCTGCTCATGAATCTTTGAAACACATTAAAAGTCAAGCAAAACTGAACCGTCGACATGCTAAATGGGTTGAATTCATTGAGACTTTCCCTTATGTGATTAAACACAAGAAGGGTAAAGAAAATGTTATTGCTGATGCCTTGTCTCGTCGTTATACTATGCTTTCACAACTTGACTTTAAAATATTTGGTTTGGAGACCATCAAGGATCAATATGTTAATGATGCTGAATTTAAAGATGTATTGCAGAATTGTAAGGAAGGGAGAACTTGGAACAAGTTCGTTCTTAACGATGGATTTGTGTTTCATGCTAACAAGCTATGCATTCCAGCTAGCTCCGTTCGTCTTTTGTTGTTGCAGGAGGCGCATGGAGGAGGATTAATGGGACACTTTGGCGTCAAGAAGACGGAGGATATACTTGCTACACATTTCTTTTGGCCAAAGATGAGACGGGATGTTGAGCGTTTTGTTGCTCGCTGCACTACATGTCAAAGAGCTAAGTCACGACTCAATCCTCATGGTTTATATATGCCTTTGCCTGTACCTAGTGTTCCTTGGGAGGATATATCTATGGACTTTGTTTTAGGTTTACCTCGAACAAAGAAGGGGAGGGATAGCATATTTGTTGTCGTGGATAGGTTCTCGAAAATGGCACACTTTATACCATGTCATAAAAGCGATGATGCTGTTAATGTTGCTGATTTGTTCTTTCGTGAAATTATTCGCTTACATGGTGTGCCAAATACTATTGTTTCAGATCGTGATACTAAATTTCTTAGCCATTTTTGGAGATGTTTATGGGCTAAGTTGGGGACTAAGCTGCTTTTTAGTACTACTTGTCACCCCCAAACTGATGGACAAACTGAAGTAGTCAATAGAACATTGTCTACTATGCTTAGGGCTGTTTTGAAGAATAACAAGAAAATGTGGGAAGAATGCTTGCCTCATATTGAATTTGCTTATAATCGTTCATTGCATTCTACTACTAAGATGTGCCCTTTTGAAATTGTGTATGGTTTCCTACCTCGTGCACCTATTGATTTGTTGCCTCTTCCATCTTCGGAGAAGGTTAATTTTGATGCTAAAGAACGTTCTGAATTGATTTTAAAAATGCATGAGTTAACTAAGGAAAACATTGAGCGTATGAATGCTAAATATAAACTTGCTGGAGATAAGGGTAGAAAACATGTTGTGTTTGCACCTGGAGATCTTGTTTGGTTACATTTGCGTAAAGATAGATTTCCTAATCTGCGCAAATCAAAGCTAATGCCACGTGCTGATGGTCCTTTTAAGGTTTTAGAGAAAATAAATGATAATGCATATAAACTTGAGCTACCTGCAGATTTTGGGGTTAGTCCCACTTTTAACATTGCAGATTTGAAGCCTTATTTGGGTGAGGAAGATGAGCTTCCGTCGAGGACGACTTCATTTCAAGAAGGGGAGGATGATGAGGACATCAATACCATTGTTACACCCACAGCCCCTACTGTTACATATACTGGACCAATTACTAGAGCTCGCGCACGCCAATTAAATTACCAGGTACTTTCGTTTCTTGGTAATGATTCTAATGTTCATGAGATTATGATGCTGCCTAAATTGGATACATTTGTTTTGCTTTCAAATGAAGGGCCTAGCTTGGAGAAGGATGAACATTGGAGCAAGAACACGCATGGAGTTGATGGCATGCGCAAGGGGATCAAGAACGGAGTTACAAGTGATGATTTCAGGACTTTGAAGCCGCCATAAGGAGTGCATGAAGCCATGGACGAAATATACAAGATGCCACTTCATAATATTCGTCCATAGGCTATTCTAGGTGCTGCGTCACCTTATTAATGGGCCAGGCCCATGTAATTTCGAAATACTTAAGTATAGGCTATTTTTAGAGTCCGTATGTGTGGGGAAACAAGAGTTAGGGTTGGTTTCGGACCCCACCCTCAAGGGCCACGAAATTCCCCTCTCTTCCTCCATATATACAGCCCTTAGGGCGTCGTTTAGACTTTGGGTTTTGTTTAGATTAAAAGTTCGCCATAGCTGCAACTTTGCGTACTTCGTTTGTGTCCAACGACCAGACCAAGACGTCACAGAACCCCACCTTGATCAATAAAGCTTTCAACTTATATTCGCAATATCCCGATTACAATCTCAGTTTCTGGCTTATTCTTCGTTTGCTCGCAGGAAACAGGCCCTCGTGGTCAGGTTGATCGTGCTCCGGCGTGGTCAATAACCCCTCGGAAGTTGGTTTAGCGATTGCTAAGGCGCGACGTCTCGCACGTTCGTAGTCGGATCGTCAAGGTCGACTCCCACAGAAAACGAAGTACGCAAAGTTGCAGCTATGGCGAACTTTTAATCTAAACAAAACCCAAAGTCTAAACGACGCCCTAAGGGCTGTATATATGGAGGAAGAGAGGGGAATTTCGTGGCCCTTGAGGGTGGGGTCCGAAACCAACCCTAACTCTTGTTTCCCCACACATACGGACTCTAAAAATAGCCTATACTTAAGTATTTCGAAATTACATGGGCCTGGCCCATTAATAAGGTGACGCAGCACCTAAAATAGCCTATGGACGAATATTATGAAGTGGCATCTTGTATATTTCGTCCATGGCTTCATGCACTCTTTATGGCGGCTTCAAAGTCCTGAAATCATCACTTGTAACTCCGTTCTTGATCCCCTTGCGCATGCCATCAACTTCATGCGTGTTCTTGCTCCAATGTTCATCCTTCTCCAAGCTAGGCCCTTCATTTGAAAGCAAAACAAATGTATCCAATTTAGGCAGCATCATAATCTCATGAACATTAGAATCATTACCAAGAAACGAAAGTACCTGGTAATTTAATTGGCGTGCGCGAGCTCTAGTAATTGGTCCAGTATATGTAACAGTAGGGGCTGTGGGTGTAACAATGGTATTGATGTCCTCATCATCCTCCCCTTCTTGAAATGAAGTCGTCCTCGACGGAAGCTCATCTTCCTCACCCAAATAAGGCTTCAAATCTGCAATGTTAAAAGTGGGACTAACCCCAAAATCTGCAGGTAGCTCAAGTTTATATGCATTATCATTTATTTTCTCTAAAACCTTAAAAGGACCATCAGCACGTGGCATTAGCTTTGATTTGCGCAGATTAGGAAATCTATCTTTACGCAAATGTAACCAAACAAGATCTCCAGGTGCAAACACAACATGTTTTCTACCCTTATCTCCAGCAAGTTTATATTTAGCATTCATACGCTCAATGTTTTCCTTAGTTAACTCATGCATTTTTAAAATCAATTCAGAACGTTCTTTAGCATCAAAATTAACCTTCTCCGAAGATGGAAGAGGCAACAAATCAATAGGTGCACGAGGTAGGAAACCATACACAATTTCAAAAGGGCACATCTTAGTAGTAGAATGCAATGAACGATTATAAGCAAATTCAATATGAGGCAAGCATTCTTCCCACATTTTCTTGTTATTCTTCAAAACAGCCCTAAGCATAGTAGACAATGTTCTATTGACTACTTCAGTTTGTCCATCAGTTTGGGGGTGACAAGTAGTACTAAAAAGCAGCTTAGTCCCCAACTTAGCCCATAAACATCTCCAAAAGTGGCTAAGAAATTTAGTATCACGATCTGAAACAATAGTATTTGGCACACCATGTAAGCGAATAATTTCACGAAAGAACAAATTAGCAACATTAACAGCATCATCGCTTTTATGACATGGTATAAAGTGTGCCATTTTCGAGAACCTATCCACGACAACAAATATGCTATCCCTCCCCTTCTTTGTTCTAGGTAAACCTAAAACAAAGTCCATAGATATATCCTCCCAAGGAACACTAGGTACAGGCAAAGGCATATATAAACCATGAGGATTGAGTCGTGACTTAGCTCTTTGACATGTAGTGCAGCGAGCAACAAAACGCTCAACATCCCGTCTCATCTTTGGCCAAAAGAAATGTGTAGCAAGTATATCCTCCGTCTTCTTGACGCCAAAGTGTCCCATTAATCCTCCTCCATGCGCCTCCTGCAACAACAAAAGACGAACGGAGCTAGCTGGAATGCATAGCTTGTTAGCACGAAACACAAATCCATCGTTAAGAACGAACTTGTTCCAAGTTCTCCCTTCCTTACAATTCTGCAATACATCTTTAAATTCAGCATCATTAACATATTGATCCTTGATGGTCTCCAAACCAAATATTTTAAAGTCAAGTTGTGAAAGCATAGTATAACGACGAGACAAGGCATCAGCAATAACATTTTCTTTACCCTTCTTGTGTTTAATCACATAAGGGAAAGTCTCAATGAATTCAACCCATTTAGCATGTCGACGGTTCAGTTTTGCTTGACTTTTAATGTGTTTCAAAGATTCATGATCAGAATGTATAACAAATTCCTTGGGCCATAAATAATGTTGCCATGTTTCTAAGGTCCGAACAAGAGCATATAATTCTTTATCATAAGTAGAATAGTTCAGGCTAGGCCCACTCAATTTTTCAGAAAAGTATGCAACAGGTTTTCCATCTTGTAATAACACACCTCCTAATCCAATTCCACTAGCATCACATTCAAGCTCAAAAGTCTTATTGAAATTAGGAAGTTGGAGTAAAGGAGCATGTGTCAACTTATCTTTCAATACCGTGAAGGCTTCTTCCTGTGCGGTACCCCAAACAAAAGGTACATCCTTCTTTGTAAGCTCGTTGAGAGGTGCAGCAATGGTGCTGAAATCTCTCACAAAACGCCTATAGAAACCAGCGAGGCCAAGGAAACTCCTCACTTGTGTGACCGTTTTGGGCTGCGGCCAACTCTCAATAGCTTCAATCTTGGCTTTATCAACTTCAATTCCCTGTGGAGTAACAACATAGCCAAGAAAAGATACTCGGTCGGTGAAAAAGGTGCACTTTCCAAGGTTACCAAACAAACGTGCATCACGTAGAGCAATAAAAACAGCACGTAAATGTTCCAAATGTTCCTCCAAAGATTTGCTATAAATCAATATGTCATCAAAGTAAACTACCACAAATCGTCCAATGAAAGCACGTAAAACTTCGTTCATTAACCTCATGAAAGTACTAGGTGCATTAGTTAACCCAAAAGGCATGACTAACCACTCATATAATCCAAACTTAGTTTTAAATGCTGTTTTCCATTCATCTCCCAATTTCATACGAATTTGATGGTAACCACTACGCAAATCAACTTTGGAGAATATTGTAGAGCCACTCAATTCATCAAGCATATCATCTAGCCTAGGAATAGGATGACGATAACGAATAGTAATATTATTAATGCCTCTACAATCAACGCACATACGCGACGTACCATCCTTTTTCGGCACTAAAATGATAGGAACAGCACAAGGACTAAGGGATTCACGTATATAACCTTTGTCGAGCAGTTCTTGTACTTGACGCATAATCTCCTTCGTCTCCTCTGGATTGGTACGGTATGGTGCCCGGTTGGGTAATGATGCACCGGGAATTAAGTCAATTTGATGCTCAATCCCGCGAATAGGTGGTAATCCCGGTGGCACGTCTTGTGGAAAGACGTCGGCGAACTCCTGCAAAATGTTAGTGACAGCAGGAGGCAAAGAGGAAGGCACGTCCTCGAATGAAAATAATGCCTCTTTGCACACAAAAGCATAGCAAACAGATTTGCTAAAATCTAGATCATCAATATCAGATTTGGTGGCAAGTAAACATGCACTTTTCAATTTAATTTCAGAAACAACACTAGATTGTTTATTATTATTAGGCTGCATTTGTTGCTCAAATTCTTTTGCCACAATCTGATTTTCACTCTTAGTTTTCTCCTATTTTGCTTTATTAGCTCTATCAATATCATCTTTCAAAATGGAATCAGGAGTCATAGGAAGCAAAGTAATATTTTTATCCTTATGAACAAGAGTATACTGATTGTTTCTACCATGGTGAATAGAATTTTTATCAAATTGCCATGGTCTACCAAGTAATAAGGAACATGCTTGCATCGGTACCACATCACAATCAACATAATCATCATATGTAGAGATACTAAAATGCACACGAACAGTACGTGTTACCTTAACCTTGCCGCTGTTGTTGAACCATTGGATGTAGTAAGGATGTGGATGTGGTCTGGTGGTGAGAGATAGCTTCTCCACCATCTCGATGCTAGCCAAGTTGTTGCAACTCCCTCCATCTATGATCACGCGAACAGAACGTTCCTTCACAACTCCCTTTGTATGGAACAAATTATGCCTCTGATTTTGCTCAGCTTGTGTAACCTGCACACTCAAAACACGTTGAGCAACTAAACATTCATACCTGTCAGCATCTTCAGGAGCCATGTATTGCGTCTCATGATCAGAATCGTCTCCACCGTGTTCGTCACGTGTAATAAGAGCCAAAGTCTCCTCATCATAGTCACTAGCGGACTCATACCCACCATCCTCAGTAACAATCATCACACGCTTAGATGGGAATTCTCTCGCATAATGACCTCCACCCTTGCAACGGCGACAAATAATATCATGTGTTTGCCCTGTTGATGCCATGGATGAAGAAGAGCTCTTTGCAGGCCCAGAAGGTGTGCTCTTGGCAGATAGTGGTGATTGTGCCTGCTTTATTGTATCACGGTTGGAGGTGGCAGCCGACGGAGGCGCCGGTGTAGCAGAACGTGTGGAAGTAGATGATGCACGTGGTGTCCATGAAGAAGGTCGACCTGCAGAAAAGTTAGTCCGCGCCAATGCCTGTCGATCCTGCACTTCACGTTCAGCTTTACAAGCAAGATGGAATAAACGAGTGATATTAGTATACTCCTTATACTCTAGAATCGTCTGAATCTCTCTATTTAATCCACCCATAAAACGTGCAAGCAAAGCTTCATTCTCCTCAACAATACCACATCTAATCATGCCAGTTTGTAATTCCTGATAATATTCTTCTACAGAATTTTTTCCCTTTCTTAAGCGCTGCAATTTTTGAAGTAATTCACGTTGATAATATGGTGGAACCCAACGAGTACGCATAGCAGTTTTCAAAGCAGCCCAAGTAGCAGGAATGGGATATAATCTACAATGCTCAGACCACCAAACACATGCAAAACTAGTGAATGCACAAACAGCAGCAGGAACACGTCTCTCCTCGGGATATTGTAAACATGTAAATCGTTGTTCAGTTTCTAACTCCCAAGTAAGATATATATCAGGAACATATCTACCCTCAAATGGTGGAATATTCAATTTTAGTTTAGGGAGATGGTCATGATCTCGTACCTGAGGGTGAGCCCTACCATTGCCATTATTTGCATGTGGACGACCTGATGGTTGCTGTGCTGGTGGTGGCACGTAGTTCTGATTTTGATCAACCTCATCCTCGTAATCGCCAGCAAAATCATCCTCCTCCGCATCAGCAGCAGGAGCCACAGAAGTAGCAACAGCAGCACCAACAGTTTGGCCAGGTGCAAGAGGGAGACGGCTCGCTCGGCGGAGGGCTGTTTCACGATGTGTAGGTAGTCGTCGTTGTTGTTGTTGTAGAGGTGCATTAGGTGCAGCCGGTGGTGGTGGTGGAAGACGCGCGAGCAATTCATTAAACCTGTTATCGAGCTTTGTTTCGAACGTCTTCTCCATGTCATCTATCTTCTCCATGGCCTCTTCAAATCTGTTTAGCACATCCTGCACCTGTCCATTCATCATTTGCTGAAATTTATCATGCAACTCCTGATTCGTCATGTTCTCCCAGTCAGTCTCGTCGGCTTGTGATCCTGCCATGGTTAGCAACAATAGAAAACACACAAGAATATGATCCTACAGAATACTAACAAGAGGTGGTGGTGGCGGGTGTCACAAATCCGTCAAGCAAATCTCAAATTCTTACCAGTTCTTACCCAGCAGCAGGCGGTGATCGGCAACCGTTGTAGTCAAAACTCCCAAAAGCTTGGATAGAGCGATTGCCAGGGAGAGTCAAACGCACGACGTAGAGGTATGTGGAGCTGGGAAGGCTTATAGTATGGTAGCAAAAAGGGTCAGCAATAATCAATTCAGAGATGCAAAGTTGAATAAACGCTCAACGACGGTACTGTGCTGGTCCTAGGCTAGACCGTGCTAGAGACGCGAGCCTAGAACACTAACAAAATCACGGCGCTGCACGTAAATAAGGGAAAAGCACACTCTGGAACTTTTTTTTTTGCTTTTTTTTTGCGCTCCTCTTTTATTTTTGCGCTCTTTTTTTTGCGAAAAATTACTATAATGGCGAGTGTCTCAAAACTCTTCCCTCGTCAAACTGATAGTATGGGCACGAAATTCTTTTTTTCACTTCTTTTTCGGAAATCAGGGCAGCGACGACGAAAAAGTGCGACAAAAAATCACTATGATGGCACGTGGCTCAAAAGACTCAGAAAAGCCTAAAAATAGGATAGGGAAAAAATATTTTTGCCCGTGAAAATTTTGGCCTAAAAACTGCCCGGGGGTCTCCAGACTCTTTTTTTTTTCCAAGACCTACGCAGGCAAGAAAACACGAATCGGAATTGAGATTGATCTCAAGAACAAACCTAATATGAGAAGAACTCGGATTGGTGGTGGATATATGGTGGTGGTATATGGCAGCGGTGGTGGTATATGGTAGCGGTGGTGGTATATGGATAGAGATTGATGGTGGTATATGGATACGGATTGGTGGTGGTATATGGATATGGATTCAGAGCGGTGGCGGATAAGCAAAAGTGGTAGATGGGCGATGATGATGGTGCGGCGGCGACGTGACAACTTGTGACCAGAACTCGAAACTCTAAAGGACTAGACTCTAAGACCAGCAACTTGACACGACGATGCAACCGCAAATTCAACAAAGCAAAAACCCTAAAAAGATTATGCAAAGGCTCAGATTGGTTCGGATATGATGAACTAACCCTAATTTTTTTTTGTGTGGCTTTTTCGTGGACTGTAGGTATGAAGAACAGACTCGATCTAATCTACGAAAAACTGTAAAATCTCACCGAGCAACCTGGAAATCTGATACCACTTGATAGAGGCGAGGGTGTCCCAATCTTTCGATGAGATGATAACTATCGATTTGGTGGAGACGACTTTGACGATCCGACTACAAACGTGCACGACGTTGCGCCTTAGCAATCGCTAAACCAATCTCCTGAGGTTACTGACGATGCTGGAAGCACGGTCAGCCTGACCACGAAGGTCTATTCCTGCAAGCAATCGAAGAACGAGCAAGAATATGATAAAGCAATCTGAATATTACAAATAAATATGAAGTATTGATAATGGTGGGGATCCGGAAGCGGTCTTGGTCTGGTCGTTGGACACAAACGAAGTACACGAAGTTGCAATGGCTAACTTTTAACTAAACAAATCCCAAAGTCTAAACGATGCCCTAAGGGCTGTATATATGGAGGAAGAGGGGGGAATTTCGTGGCCCTTGAGGGTGGGGTCTGAAACCAACCCTAACTCTTGTTTCCCCACACATACGGACTCTAAAAATAGCCTATACTTAAGTATTTCGAAATTACATGGGCCTGGCCCATTAATAAGGTGACGCAGCACCTAAAATAGCATATGGACGAATATTATGAAGTGGCATCTTGTATATTTCGTCCATGGCTTCATGCACTCTTTATGGCGGCTTCAAAGTCCTGAAATCATCACTTGTAACTCCGTTCTTGATCCCCTTGCGCATGCCATCAACTTCATGTGTGTTCTTGCTCCAATGTTCATCCTTCTCCAAGCTAGGCCCTTCATTTGAAAGCAAAACAAATGTATCCAATTTAGGCAGCATCATAATCTCATGAACATTAGAATCATTACCAAGAAACGAAAGTACCTGGTAATTTAATTGGCGTGCGCGAGCTCTAATAATTGGTCCAGTATATGTAACAGTAGGGGCTGTGGGTGTAACAATGGTATTGATGTCCTCATCACTTCTATTGTTACACCCGCCGCGACTCCTACATCAGTTATTCCACCTGGTCCTATTACTAGAGCGCGAGCGAGACAAATAAATGGCCAGGTACTATCGCTCCTTTGTACATATGATTTAGCTAACGAGAATATGATATTACACTCATGTTCTGATTTAATTGTACTCAGAAACCAAGGGATCAAACAATCAATTGAAGAGGAGCCTTTAAACCAAATGGAACAACACTCTTTGCATGCATGCTCTCAACCATCCTTGCATGCATGCACACACCGCACCATCCATCCCATCCATCGTGCATGCCATGGTACAGGAAGCAGACGCCACAAGACCCAAGCCAATTGATTTTTGTTGCATGGACCAAGAGACACCACGTTTTGGGCCATGGTGGGCCAACACGATTTGACTACTTCCTACGTGCAGCACTCGGTCGCCGTACGGACCGGTGTCCGATCAGCCCCAGGCGGCATCTGCTTTAATAAATAGCTAGGTTAAGTTAGGGTTTAGACTCGGGTTTTATTGTATTGTCTAGCCATCGCTACAATTCGCATCTACGAGACATGTAGGACTACCGCCTTGTCAGATCCACATTGGAACCCCAACTTTTCATCTAGTTCGTGTGCTCAGTTTATTATCCGCAATTTCAGTTGCAATTCACCTTTGTTCTTGCCGGTTCTTCGGTTGCTTGCAGGAACTTGAACCTCGTTGTTCAGGTTGATCGTGCCTACGGCAAGGTCAATAACCATCGGAGATTAGTTTAGCGATTGTCGAGGCGTATCGTCGGGTACGGTATAGCCGGATCGTCAAGGTCAAAATCCACCAAATCGATAATTATCCCTACTCTCATCGAAAGATCGGGCCGCCGTCACATCAAGTGGTATCAGTTTTCAGGTTGATCGGTGAGAGATTTACAGCTTTATTAGATTAGTTATTTTCTGTCCTATAAACCCACAAAAAAAGCCAAAAAAATAGATTAGTTCATCCTTTACACCTACCTTTTTCGCCTTTAGCAATTTTTGTATCTAGTATTTGTGTAGTTGAATTGTTGGTTGCATTCATCCTAGAATTAGTGCTGGTTTAGATTAGTCGGAGAGCAAATCATCTACTAGATCAATCTGTTTTTGTCCACCCACATAATCCTTGCCGCAACGCTACTTTCCAATCTGAAGAAAATTCCAAAAAAAAGGCAGGTGTTGATTACGATCGCTCTCCACATTACCGCACTCAGCGTTACGCGAACGACCAGATGCACAGTTATCTTTGTCTGACGCTGTGCGTGCTTGCCATCTACCAGGTTTTGCGTTACGCGAGGCACCAGACATCTCACATGTTTTGTCTGCCACCACGCGCCACCCCAAAAATCTCCGCCGGCTGACTAGTACTAGCTAATCTCAACTCCAAATCACATCTAGCTAGCTTTTATAGTCTTCTTTCCTTGCTGTAGCACTCGGCCAAGGCACTTTTGTTTCTTCTTTTGGCCAATTTGTGTACGTGCCATCTTGGGTATACTCGCTAGTAACTGGCTTGAAAAAAAAAGACAAAAAGTGGAAAAATAAGAGAAAAATAAGAAAAAGAAAAAAAAGTTAAAAGAAAAAGTTGCAAAAAATCAGGCCGGCTAGCATCTTTTGGGCATTATTTTCCTTCTGTCCAGGACTTATTCTTTATCATCCCAGTGACACTGTCTGGACATTTGTCTTTTCTCCGTTGCTGTACACTTACTTGTACTTCACTTATATCTAGCTAATTAGAGTTGTCTCAAATTTTTCATCGGTTCCCACTCACGTGACTCAGTATCTAGGCTTAGATTGTTTTCTCTCTTACTAGTCGACCGCCAGCACTAGTTAGGAGTTTGAGCAATTATTCAGCTTGCATTACTTTTTGCTTAATTGTGCCACATATTGTGAGTTGAGGAAACCTTCACCAAGCTCCACTTCCTATATCGTATCTTGTTCGGTCCCTTGGTAATCGCTATATCAATCTTTTGATCACTTTTGACATCGCCAACGGCCGACAACCACTTCAGCACGGTAAGAACTGGTAAGAGCTTGGTAATTGCTCGAGAGTTGAGAGACATTTTCCACCGCCTCACTATAGTTACTGTAGGAGCAATATACTTGTGATTTTGTTCTTGTTCCGTCCTAACCATGGCAGGTGACGAAGACAACATGAAAGCCACGGTGGCACGCCTTGAGGAGGATGTGCATGTGATAGAGGCAAAGGTGTCCCGATGTTTCGATGAGATGGTGGCTATCGTTTTCTGTGGGAGTCGACCTTGACGATCCGACTACGAACGTGCGAGACGTCGCGCCTTAGCAATCGCTAAACCAACTTCCGAGGGGTTATTGACCACGCCGGAGCACGATCAACCTGACCACGAGGGCCTGTTTCCTGCGAGCAAACGAAGAACAAGCAAGAAACTGAGATTGCAATCTGGATATTGCGAATATAAGATGAAAGCTTTATTGATCAAGGTGGGGTTCTGTGACGTCTTGGTCTGGTCGTTGGACACAAACGAAGTACGCGAAGTTGCAGCTATGGCGAACTTTTAATCTAAACAAAACCCAAAGTCTAAACGACGCCCTAAGGGCTGTATATATGGAGGAAGAGAGGGGAATTTCGTGGCCCTTGAGGGTGGGGTCCGAAACCAACCCTAACTCTTGTTTCCCCACACATACGGACTCTAAAAATAGCCTATACTTAAGTATTTCGAAATTACATGGGCCTGGCCCATTAATAAGGTGACACAGCACCTAGAATAGCCTATGGACGAATATTATGAAGTGGCATCTTGTATATTTCGTCCATGGCTTCATGCACTCCTTATGGCGGCTTCAAAGTCCTGAAATCATCACTTGTAACTCCGTTCTTGATCCCCTTGCGCATGCCATCAACTTCATGCGTGTTCTTGCTCCAATGTTCATCCTTCTCCAAGCTAGGCCCTTCATTTGAAAGCAAAACAAATGTATCCAATTTAGGCAGCATCATAATCTCATGAACATTAGAATCATTACCAAGAAACGAAAGTACCTGGTAATTTAATTGGCGTGCGCGAGCTCTAGTAATTGGTCCAGTATATGTAACAGTAGGGGCTGTGGGTGTAACAATGGTATTGATGTCCTCATCATCCTCCCCTTCTTGAAATGAAGTCGTCCTCGACGGAAGCTCATCTTCCTCACCCAAATAAGGCTTCAAATCTGCAATATTAAAAGTGGGACTAACCCCAAAATCTACAGGTAGCTCAAGTTTATATGCATTATCATTTATTTTCTCTAAAACCTTAAAAGGACCATCAGCACGTGGCATTAGCTTTGATTTGCGCAGATTAGGAAATCTATCTTTACGCAAATATAACCAAACAAGATCTCCAGGCGCAAACACAACATGTTTTCTACCCTTATCTCCAGCAAGTTTATATTTAGCATTCATACGCTCAATGTTTTCCTTAGTTAACTCATGCATTTTTAAAATCAATTCAGAACGTTCTTTAGCATCAAAATTAACCTTCTCCGAAGATGGAAGAGGCAACAAATCAATAGGTGCACGAGGTAGGAAACCATACACAATTTCAAAAGGGCACATCTTAGTAGTAGAATGCAATGAACGATTATAAGCAAATTCAATATGAGGCAAGCATTCTTCCCACATTTTCTTGTTATTCTTCAAAACAGCCCTAAGCATAGTAGACAATGTTCTATTGACTACTTCAGTTTGTCCATCAGTTTGGGGGTGACAAGTAGTACTAAAAAGCAGCTTAGTCCCCAACTTAGCCCATAAACATCTCCAAAAGTGGCTTTTTCGTGGACTGTAGGTATGAAGAACAGACTCGATCTAATCTACGAAAAACTGTAAAATCTCACCGAGCAACCTGGAAATCTGATACCACTTGATAGAGGCAAAGGTGTCCCGATGTTTCGATGAGATGGTGGCTATCGTTTTCTGTGGGAGTCGACCTTGACGATCCGACTACGAACGTGCGAGACGTCGCGCCTTAGCAATCGCTAAACCAACTTCCGAGGGGTTATTGACCACGCCGGAGCACGATCAACCTGACCACGAGGGCCTGTTTCCTGCGAGCAAACGAAGAACAAGCAAGAAACTGAGATTGCAATCTGGATATTGCGAATATAAGATGAAAGCTTTATTGATCAAGGTGGGGTTCTGTGACGTCTTGGTCTGGTCGTTGGACACAAACGAAGTACGCGAAGTTGCAGCTATGGCGAACTTTTAATCTAAACAAAACCCGAAGTCTAAACGACGCCCTAAGGGCTGTATATATGGAGGAAGAGAGGGGAATTTCGTGGCCCTTGAGGGTGGGGTCCGAAACCAACCCTAACTCTTGTTTCCCCACACATACGGACTCTAAAAATAGCCTATACTTAAGTATTTCGAAATTACATGGGCCTGGCCCATTAATAAGGTGACGCAGCACCTAGAATAGCCTATGGACGAATATTATGAAGTGGCATCTTGTATATTTCGTCCATGGCTTCATGCACTCCTTATGGCGGCTTCAAAGTCCTGAAATCATCACTTGTAACTCCGTTCTTGATCCCCTTGCGCATGCCATCAACTCCATGCGTGTTCTTGCTCCAATGTTCATCCTTCTCCAAGCTAGGCCCTTCATTTGAAAGCAAAACAAATGTATCCAATTTAGGCAGCATCATAATCTCATGAACATTAGAATCATTACCAAGAAACGAAAGTACCTGGTAATTTAATTGGCGTGCGCGAGCTCTAGTAATTGGTCCAGTATATGTAACAGTAGGGGCTGTGGGTGTAACAATGGTATTGATGTCCTCATCATCCTCCCCTTCTTGAAATGAAGTCGTCCTCGACGGAAGCTCATCTTCCTCACCCAAATAAGGCTTCAAATCTGCAATATTAAAAGTGGGACTAACCCCAAAATCTACAGGTAGCTCAAGTTCATATGCATTATCATTTATTTTCTCTAAAACCTTAAAAGGACCATCAGCACGTGGCATTAGCTTTGATTTGCGCAGATTAGGAAATCTATCTTTACGCAAATATAACCAAACAAGATCTCCAGGCGCAAACACAACATGTTTTCTACCCTTATCTCCAGCAAGTTTATATTTAGCATTCATACGCTCAATGTTTTCCTTAGTTAACTCATGCATTTTTAAAATCAATTCAGAACGTTCTTTAGCATCAAAATTAACCTTCTCCGAAGATGGAAGAGGCAACAAATCAATAGGTGCACGAGGTAGGAAACCATACACAATTTCAAAAGGGCACATCTTAGTAGTAGAATGCAATGAACGATTATAAGAAAATTCAATATGAGGCAAGCATTCTTCCCACATTTTCTTGTTATTCTTCAAAACAGCCCTAAGCATAGTAGACAATGTTCTATTGACTACTTCAGTTTGTCCATCAGTTTGGGGGTGACAAGTAGTACTAAAAAGCAGCTTAGTCCCCAACTTAGCCCATAAACATCTCCAAAAGTGGCTTTTTCGTGGACTGTAGGTATGAAGAACAGACTCGATCTAATCTACGAAAAACTGTAAAATCTCACCGAGCAACCTGGAAATCTAATACCACTTGATAGAGGCAAAGGTGTCCCGATGTTTCGATGAGATGGTGGCTATCGTTTTCTGTGGGAGTCGACCTTGACGATCCGACTACGAACGTGCGAGACGTCGCGCCTTAGCAATCGCTAAACCAACTTCCGAGGGTTATTGACCATGCCGGAGCATGATCAACCTGACCACGAGGGTCTGTTTCCTGCAAGCAAATGAAGAACAAGCAAGAAACTGAGATTGCAATCGGGATATTGCGAATATAAGATGAAAGCTTTATTGATCAAGGTGGGGTTCTGTGACGTCTTGGTCTGGTCGTTGGACACAAACGAAGTACGCGAAGTTGCAGCTATGGCAAACTTTTAATCTAAACAAAAACCAAAGTCTAAACGACGCCCTAAGATGAACCTTGCAACTTCGCGTACTTCGTTTGTGTCCAACGACCAGACCAAGACGTCACAGAACCCCACCTTGATCAATAAAGCTTTCATCTTATATTCGCAATATCCAGATTGCAATCTCAGTTTCTTGCTTGTTCTTCGTTTGCTCGCAGGAAACAGGCCCTCGTGGTCAGGTTGATCGTGCTCCGGCGTGGTCAATAACCTCTCAGAAGTTGCTTTAGCGATTGCTAAGGCGCGACGTCTCGCACGTTCGTAGTCGGATCGTCAAGGTCGACTCCCACAGAAAACGATAGCCACCATCTCATCGAAACATCGGGACACCTTTGCCTCTATCAAGTGGTATCAGTTTTCAGGTTGCTCGGTGAGAATTTCCAGTTTTCCTAGATTAGATTTATTTTCTTACCTATTGTCCAAGAAAAAGCCACAAAAAAGAGTTAGATCTATTCATCCTTGGTCCAAGCCAGTCTGAGCCTTTGCAATTTTCTTTTCATTGCTTGCATAGTTGAATTATCGGTTGCATCGTCGTGTCGAGTTGCTGGTCTTAGTGTCTAGTTCGTTTAGAGTTTCGAGTTCTGTTCACATTAGTCACGCCACCGCTGCATTATTATCTCTTCCGCTGTCCACCACCCATCCATCAATTTCCACCACGTGCTACCCACCATTCATTGTCATAATAATAGTTGAGATCGTTCACATCTTCACTTGATCCAATCTGCATCTTATCTAGTTTGTTTTGGAAAGAGGGAGAAAAAAAGAGAGAAAAAAAACGAGAGGAAAAAAAAGAGAAAAAAAAGTCAGAGAAAAAAAGGAGAGAAAGAAAAAAAAGTGTGAGGAAAAAAAAGAGAAAAAAAAACAAAATTCGGATCTTTTTAGACTCAATCTCGTAGTTGAATTCGGATTGGAATCTGTTTTGTGCACTGTTCAGTAAAACAGCTTGGCTGTTGTTTCACATCATTATCTTTACTGCCGTTGTGATCTTCACTTATATCTTGCTGTCCAGAGCTACTTAGTATCCTTCATTGATGCTGGTTGTGCTACGACGTGACCTCATTAGTGTTCTAGGCTCGCGTCTCTAGTTCGGTCTAGCCTAGGACCAGCACAGTACCGTCGTTGAGCGTTTATTCAACATTGCATCTCTGAATTGATTATTGCTAATCTTTTGCTACCATATATAGCCAACCCAGCTCCACATATTTCTACACCGTGTATACGCACGTTCCCCTGGCAATCGCTTTACACAATCTTCGGAATTATTTGACACCGCTGGTTGCCTGTTACCACCTGCTGCATGGTAAGAACTTGTAAGATATTGATATTTTCTTTACTGTGAGCACTTTACAACCACATCCTAGTAGTTCATAGGAACATTATTCTCGAATTTTGGTTCTTGTTTCTACTAATCATGACAGGTTCCAGAGATAGAAGTTCTTGGACGACGGACACATCTTCACCATCAGGAGAGTTGGGACAACACACACAAGCATATGGTCAGGTTATCTCTTTACCATCATTTGAGGGTAGATTTAATCCTGCTATTTATCTAGCTTGGGAGCTTGAAGTAGAACAAGTTTTTAGTCACCATGATTTTTCTGAACTTGAGAGAGTACGAGCTACCATTAGAGCATTTACTGGTTTTGCTTCTGTTTGGTGGAGTGTACATTGTAAGAAAAACATTGATAACCAACCCACAACTTGGAAAGTTTTGAAAGCTGTAATGAGACAACAATTTTTCCCTCCTTATTATCGTCGTGAATTGCTTCGCAAATTTGAACAATTTAAACAAGGCAACAACACTGTTCATGCTTACTACCAAGAGTTCAAATCTTATATGCATCATTGTGACATAGAAGAATCTGAGAATGATACAATGAATAGATTTTTTGGTGGTTTGAACCATAATATTCAGGCAAGATTTCAGTATATTCCTCGTTGCATTACTGGTATGAATGTCCGTGCCTGTACCTTTGAGAGACAGATACAGGAGGATGCATTAGGTGACTACGACAACTACTATTCCAGTTCATGCTCACCACCGCTGGTGGGTTCCTCCATCATTGCACCTCGGATTATGAGCGTGGCATCATCTCAAGGGTATGGTACATTGTCAACGTCCATACCTACATCAGCTACATCTTTGCCACAAGGTAACAGTAAAGGTATTGATGATATAACTTCACATGAGAATGATGCATGTCTAGTTAACTTGAATGCGTCATGTATTGAGTTACCTGTTGATTTGAGCACACCACCTATTTTAGAGAATCTTGTTACTGTCATGAATGCGTCATGTGATCAAACAACTGAAATATCAATTATTTTGAGTGCACCCATTGAATTAACTGTTGATGCAAAAGAACTAATGTTTAATCATTTTGATATGGCCTCCAATCTTGGTGATGATTCTGTGTCCAATGACTTATTGCATGTTTGCTTATTTAAGCATGTCGTCGCATGTAAATTTGATGCAAGTAAGGTTTATTTACCAAAGTTGGGATGGTTTAATGATGAACATTGCGAATCTTTTGAAATGAATAAGAGCTTCACTTATATGTGCAAACCGAGTTCTAATATTTTCATGCCTTCTACTTCTTGTGATAATTTTTTGGATTTAGTTTTTATGAACTATGAAAGTTACTCATGTATACATGTGTCATACGTGCAAAAATCAAAGAAAGTTAAACTGGATGACATATACATATACAACATGTACACCTTGTCTCTTTTGTTAGCCACATTTCAGATTAAGCAACGCCGAGGACGGCTTTGTTTTCAAAAAGGGGAGGATGATGAGGACATGACTACCTTGGATACGACCAAAAATATTGCATACATGCATATTTGTCAGGTGATTTCTAATGCAAACTATTCAATAATCTATTTATGTTATCCGGAACAAAAATACTTCACACACTTTTGTGTTTTGTCTAATTGCAGGTGTATGGGACATTTGTATAATCCACATATGAAGATAAGGGAAAAGGAGAAGTTTATGTTGTGTTCAAAAAGTCCTCTCACGTCACTTTTGGGCCAAGAGAAGATAGAGTCCAAGTCTTTCACGTTCTGGATTCAGATTCGGACTGCACAGACATACCTGACTCAAAACGCCAACAACTTTTTCATACGGACTCTGAATTGGGTGATTCTTTTTTTGTTGGAAACTAGATTTCGTGCTCTTTCCAACCCAATTGGATTCACCTTCAAATTCGTCCGGAGCGTTGATTTATGGGACGAAACAATCTGACGTTGCAGCAGAATCCGAGTCAAACTACAAGCCCAAAGGTGTTGCATCACCTCCACTTGGGCCCATGAGCCTTGTACGACCTAGGGTTAGTTTTAGGCTGCCTTGGGACGTCCTCCCACCTCCTTGGCCGCCACCCCTTGCTCCTATATAAGTAGATCCATCTAGTAGCTTTTTCCTTGGGTTTTGTTTAGATTAAAAGTTCGCCATAGCTGCAACTTCGCGTACTTCGTTTGTGTCCAACGACCAGACCAAGACGTCACAGAACCCCACCTTGATCAATAAAGCTTTCATCTTATATTCGCAATATCCAGATTGCAATCTCAGTTTCTTGCTTGTTCTTCGTTTGCTTGCAGGAAACAGGCCCTCGTGGTCAGGTTGATCGTGCTCCGGCGTGGTCAATAACCCCTCGGAAGTTGGTTTAGCGATTGCTAAGGCGCGACGTCTCGCACGTTCGTAGTCGGATCGTCAAGGTCGACTCCCACAGAAAACGATAGCCACCATCTCATCGAAACATCGGGACACCTTTGCCTCTATCAGATAGCTTCTCCACCATCTCCATACTAGCCAAGTTATTGCAGCTCCCTCCATCTATGATCACGCGAACAGAACGTTCCTTCACAACTCCCTTTGTATGGAACAAATTATGCCTCTGATTTTGCTTAGCTTGTGTAACCTGCACACTCAAAACACGTTGAGCAACTAAACTTTCATACCTGTCAGCATCTTCAGGAGCCATGTATTGCGTCTCATGATCAGAATCGTCTCCACCGTGTTCGTCACGTGTAATAAGAGCCAAAGTCTCCTCATCATAGTCACTAGCGGACTCATACCCACCATCCTCAGTAACAATCATCACACGCTTAGATGGGCATTCTCTCGCATAATGACCTCCACCCTTGCAACGTCGACAAATAATATCATGTGTTTGCCCTGTTGATGCCATGGATGAAGAAGAGCTCTTTGCAGGCCCAGAAGGTGTGCTCTTGGCAGATAGTGGTGATTGTGCCTGCTTTATTGTATCACGGTTGGAGGTGGTAGCCGACGGAGGCGCCGGTGTAGCAGAACGTGTGGAAGTAGATGATGCACGTGGTGTCCATGATGAAGGTCGACCTGCAGAAAAGTTAGTCCGCGCCAATGCCTGTCGATCCTGCACTTCACGTTCAGCTTTACAAGCAAGATGGAATAAACGAGTGATATTAGTATACTCCTTATACTCTAGAATCGTCTGAATCTCTCTATTTAATCCACCAGTAAAACGTGCAGGCATAGCTTCATTCTCCTCAACAATACCACATCTAATCATGCCAGTTTGTAATTCCTGATAATATTCTTCTACAGAATTTTTTCCCTGTCTTAAGCGCTGCAATTTTTGAAGTAATTCACGTTGATAATATGGTGGAACCCAACGAGTACGCATAGCAGTTTTCAAAGCAGCCCAAGTAGCCGGAATAGGATATAATCTACAATGCTCAGACCACCAAACACATGCAAAACTAGTGAAAGCACAAACAGCAGCAGGAACACGTCTCTCCTTGGGATATTATAAACATGTAAATCGTTGTTCAGTTTCTAACTCCCAAGTAAGATATATATCAGGAACATATCTACCCTCAAATGGTGGAATATTCAATTTTAGTTTAGGGAGATGGTCATGATCTCGTACCTGAGGGTGAGCCCTACCATTGCCATTATTTGCATGTGGATGACCTGGTGGTTGCTGTGCTGTTGGTGGCACGTAGTTCTGATTTTGATCAACCTCATCCTCATAATCTCCCACATAAGCATCCTCCTCCACATCAGCAGTAGGAGCCACAGAAGTATCAACAGCAGCACCAGCAGTTTGGCCCGACTGAAGAGGGACACGGCTCGCTCGGCGGAGGGCTGTTTCCCGACGTGGAGGTAGTCGGTGTTGTTGCTGTTGTTGCAGAGGTGCGGCAGGAGCAGCCGGTGGTGGTGGTGGAAAACGCGACAGCAATACAGCAAACTTGTTATCGAGCTTTGTTTCAAACGTCTTCTCCATGCCATCTATCTTCTCCATGGCCTCTTCAAATCTGTTTATCACATCTTGCACCTGTCCATTCATCATTTGCTGAAACGTATCATGAAGCTCCTTGTTCGTCAAGTTCTCCCAGTCAGTCTCGTCGGCTTGTGATCCTGGCATGGTTAGCAGCAATAGAAACACACAAGAATATGATCCTACAGACTACTAACAAGTGGTGGTGGTGGCGGGTGTCACAAATCCATCAAGCAAATCTCAAATTCTTACCAGTTCTTACCCAGCAGCAGGCGGTGATCGGCAACCGTTGTAGTCAAAAACTCTCAAAAGCTTGGATAGAGTGATTGCCAGGGAGAGTCAAACGCACGACGTAGATGTATGTGGAGCTGGGAAGGCTTATAGTATGGTAGCAAAAAGGGTTAGCAATAATCAATTCAGAGATGCAAAGTTGAATAAACGCTCAACGACGGTACTGTGCTGGTCCTAGGCTAGACCGTGCTAGAGACGCGAGCCTAGAACACTAACAAAATCACGGCGCTGCACGTAAATAAGGGAAAAGCACACTCTGGAACTTTTTTTTTCGCTCTTTTTTTTGCGCTCCTTTTTTTTGCGCTCCTCTTTTTTTTTGCGAAAAATCACTATAATGGCGAGTGTCTCAAAACTCTTCCCTCGTCAAACTGATAATCCGGTCACGAAAAAAAAAATTCACTTTTTTTTCGGAAATCAGGGCAGCGACGATGAAAAAGTGCGACAAAAAATCACTATGATGGCACGTGGCTCAAAAGATTCAGAAAAGCCTAAAAATAGGATAGGGAAAAAAATTGTTGCCCGTGAAAATTTTGGCCCGAAAACTGCCCGGGGGTCTCCAGACTCTTTTTTTTTCCGAGACCTACGCAGGCAAGGAAACACGACTCGGAATTTAGATTGATCTCAAGAACAAACCTAATATGAGAAGAACTCGGATTGGTGGTGGATATATGGTTGTGGTATATGGCAGCGGTGGTGGTATATGGATAGAGATTGGTGGTGGTATATGGATACGGATTGGTAGTGGTATATGGATATGGATTCAGAGCGGTGGCGGATAAGCAAAAGTGGTAGATGGGCGATGATGATGGTGCGGCGGCGGCGTGACAACTTATGATCAGAACTCGAAACTCTAAAAGACTAGACTCTAAGGCCAGCAACTTGACACGACGATGCAACCGCAAATTCAACAAAGCAAAAACCCTAAAAAGATTATGCAAAGGCTCAGATTGGTTCGGATATGATGAACTAACCCTAATTTTTTGTGTGTGGCTTTTTTTCGTGGACTGTAGGTATGAAGAATAGACTCGATCTAATCTACGAAAAACTGTAAAAATCTCACCGAGCAACCTGGAAATCTGATACCACTTGATAGAGGCTAAGGTGTCCCGATGTTTCGATGAGATGGTGGCTATCGTTTTCTGTGGGAGTCGACCTTGACGATCCGACTACGAACGTGCGAGACGTCGCGCCTTAGCAATCGCTAAACCAACTTCCGAGGGTTATTGACCATGCCGGAGCACGATCAACCTGACCACGAGGGTCTGTTTCCTGCAAGCAAATGAAGAACAAGCAAGAAACTGAGATTGCAATCGGGATATTGCGAATATAAGATGAAAGCTTTATTGATCAAGGTGGGGTTCTGTGACGTCTTGGTCTGGTCGTTGGACACAAACGAAGTACGCGAAGTTGCAGCTATGGCAAACTTTTAATCTAAACAAAAACCAAAGTCTAAACGACGCCCTAAGGGCTGTATATATGGAGGAAGAGGGGGGAATTTCGTGGCCCTTGAGGGTGGGGTCCGAAACCAACCCTAACTCTTGTTTCCCCACACATACGGACTCTAAAAATAGCCTATACTTAAGTATTTCCAAATTACATGGGCCTGGCCCATTAATAAGGTGATGCAGCACCTAGAATAGCCTATGGACGAATATTATGAAGTGGCATCTTGTATATTTCGTCCAAGGCTTCATGCACTCCTTATGGCGGCTTCAAAGTCCTGAAATCATCACTTGTAACTCCGTTCTTGATCCCCTTGCGCATGCCATCAACTCCATGCGTGTTCTTGCTCCAATGTTCATCCTTCTCCAAGCTAGGCCCTTCATTTGTAAGCAAAAAAAATGTATCCAATTTAGGCAGCATCATAATCTCATGAACATTAGAATCATTACCAAGAAACGAAAGTACCTGGTAATTTAATTGGCGTGCGCGAGCTCTAGTAATTGGTCCAGTATATGTAACAGTAGGGGCTGTGGGTGTAACAATGGTATTGATGTCCTCATCAAAAATGCACACGAACAGTACGTGTTACCTTAATCTTGCCGCTGTTGTTGAACCATTGGATGTAGTAAGGATGTGGATGTGGTCTTGTGGTGAGAGATAGCTTCTCCACCATCTCCATGCTAGCCAAGTTATTGCAGCTCCCTCCATCTATGATCACGCGAACAGAACGTTCCTTCACAACTCCCTTTGTATGGAACAAATTATGCCTCTGATTTTGCTCAGCTTGTGTAACCTGCACACTCAAAACACGTTGACCAACTAAACATTCATACCTGTCAGCATCTTCAGGAGCCATGTATTGTGTCTCATGATCAGAATCGTCTCCACCGTGTTCGTCACGTGTAATAAGAGCCAAAGTCTCCTCATCATAGTCACTAGCGGACTCATGCCCACCATCCTCAGTAACAATCATCACACGCTTAGATGGTCATTCTCTCGCATAATGACCTCCACCCTTGCAACATCGACAAATAATATCATGTGTTTGCCCTGTTGATGCCATGGATGAAGAAGAGCTCTTTGCAGGCCCAGAAGGTGTGCTCTTGGCAGATAGTGGTGATTGTGCCTGCTTTATTGTATCACGGTTGGAGGTGGCAGCCGACGAAGGCGCCGGTGTAGCAGAATGTGTGGAAGTAGATGATGCACGTGGTGTCCATGATGAAGGTCGACCTGCAGAAAAGTTAGTCCGCGCCAATGCCTGTCGATCCTGCACTTCACGTTCAGCTTTACAAGCAAGATGGAATAAACGAGTGATATTAGTATACTCCTTATACTCTAGAATCATTTGAATCTCTCTATTGAATCCACCCATAAAACGTGCAAGCATAGCTTCATTCTCCTCAGCAATACCACATCTAATCATGCCAGTTTGTAATTCCTGATAATATTCTTCTACAGGATTTTTTCCCTGTCTTAAGCGCTGCAATTTTTGAAGTAATTCACGTTGATAATATGGTGGAACCCAACGAGTACGCATAGCAGTTTTCAAAGCAGCCCAAGTAGCCGGAATAGGATATAATCTACAATGCTCAGACCACCAAACACATGCAAAACTAGTGAAAGCACAAACAGCAGCAGGAACACATCTCTCCTCGGGATATTGTAAACATGTAAATCGTTGTTCAGTTTCTAACTCCCAAGTAAGATATATATCAGGAACATATCTACCCTCAAATGGTGGAATATTCAATTTTAGTTTAGGGAGATGGTCATGATCTCGTACCTGAGGGTGAGCCCTACCATTGCCATTATTTGCATGTGGACGACCTGGTGGTTGCTGTGCTGTTGGTGGCACGTAGTTCTGATTTTGATCAACCTCATCCTCATAATCTCCCACATAATCATCCTCCTCCACATCAACAGTAGGAGCCACAGAAGTATCAACAGCAGCACCAGCAGTTTGGCCCGACTGAAGAGGGACACGGCTCGCTCTGCGGAGGGCTGTTTCCCGACGTGGAGGTAGTCGGTGTTGTTGCTGTTGTTGCAGAGGTGCGGCAGGAGCAGCCGGTGGTGGTGGTGGAAAATGCGAAAGCAATAACCCCTCGGAAGTTGGTTTAGCGATTGCTAAGGCGCGACGTCTCGCACGTTCGTAGTCGGATCGTCAAGGTCGACTCCCACAGAAAACGATAGCCACCATCTCATCGAAACATCGGGACACCTTTGCCTCTATCAAGTGGTATCAGATTTCCAGGTTGCTCGGTGAGATTTTACAGTTTTTCGTAGATTAGATTGAGTCTGTTCTTCATACCTACAGTCCACGAAAAAGCCACAAAAAAAATTAGGGTTAGTTCATCATATCCGAACCAATCTGAGCCTTTGCATAATCTTTTTAGGGTTTTTGCTTTGTTGAATTTGCGGTTGCATCGTCGTGTCAAGTTGCTGGTCTTAGAGTCTAGTCTTTTAGAGTTGCGAGTTCTGGTCACAAGTTGTCACGCCGCCGCCGCACCATTAACATCGCCCATCTACCACTTTTGCTTATCCGCCACCGCCCTGAATCCATATCCATATACCACCACCAATCCGTATCCATATACCACCATCAATCTCTATCCATATACCACCACCGCTACCATATACCACCACCGCTGCCATATACCACCACCATATATGCACCACCAATCCGAGTTCTTCTCATATTAGGTTTGTTCTTGAGATCAATCTCAATTCCGATTCGTGTTTCCGTGCCTGCGTAGGTCTCGGAAAAAAAAAAGTCTGGAGACCCCCGGGCAGTTTTTAGGCCAAAATTTTCTCGGGCAAAAATTTTTTTTCCCTATCCTATTTTTAGGCTTTTCTGAGTCTTTTGAGCCACGTGCCATCATAGTGATTTTTTGTCGCACTTTTTCGTCGTCGCTGCCCTGATTTCCGAAAAAAAAAAGTGGAAAATTTTTTTTCGTGCCCATACTATCAGTTTGACGAGGGAAGAGTTTTGAGACACTCGCCGTTATAGTAATTTTTCGCAAAAAAAAAAAAAAAAAAAGAGGAGCGCAAAAAAAAAAAAGAGGAGCGCAAAAAAAAAAAAAGAGGAGCGCAAAAAAAAAGGAGCGCAAAAAAAAAAGCGAAAAAAAAAAAGTTCCAGAGTGTGCTTTTCCCTTATTTACGTGCAGCGCCGTGATTTTGTTAGTGTTCTAGGCTCGCGTCTCTAGCACGGTCTAGCCTAGGACCAGCACAGTACCGTCGTTGAGCGTTTATTCAACTTTGCATCTCTGAATTGATTATTGCTGACCCTTTTTGCTACCATACTTTAAGCCTTCCCAGCTCCACATACCTCTACGTCGTGCGTTTGACTCTCCCTGGCAATCGCTCTATCCAAGCTTTTGAGAGTTTTGACTACAACGGTTGCCGATCACCGCCTGCTGCTGGGTAAGAACTGGTAAGAATTTGAGATTTGCTTGACGGATTTGTGACACCCGCCACCACCACCTCTTGTTAGTATTCTGTAGGATCATATTCTTGTGTGTTTTCTATTTGTGCTAACCATGGCAGGATCACAAGCCGACGAGACTGACTGGGAGAACATGACGAATCAGGAGTTGCATGATAAATTTCAGCAAATGATGAATGGACAGGTGCAGGATGTGCTAAACAGATTTGAAGAGGCCATGGAGAAGATAGATGACATGGAGAAGACGTTCGAAACAAAGCTCGATGACAGGTTTAATGAATTGCTCGCGCGTCTTCCACCACCACCACCGGCTGCACCTAACGCACCTCTACAACAACAACAACGACGACTACCTACACATCGTGAAACAGCCCTCCGCCGAGCGAGCCGTCTCCCTCTTGCACCTGGCCAAACTGTTGGTGCTGCTGTTGCTACTTCTGTGGCTCCTGCTGCTGATGCGGAGGAGGGTGATTTTGCTGGCGATTACGAGGATGAGGTTGATCAAAATCAGAACTACGTGCCACCACCAGCACAGCAACCATCAGGTCGTCCACATGCAAATAATGGCAATGGTAGGGCTCACCCTCAGGTACGAGATCATGACCATCTCCCTAAACTAAAATTGAATATTCCACCATTTGAGGGTAGATATGTTCCTGATATATATCTTACTTGGGAGTTAGAAACTGAACAACGATTTACATGTTTACAATATCCCGAGGAGAGACGTGTTCCTGCTGCTGTTTGTGCATTCACTAGTTTTGCATGTGTTTGGTGGTCTGAGCATTGTAGATTATATCCCATTCCTGCTACTTGGGCTGCTTTGAAAACTGCTATGCGTACTCGTTGGGTTCCACCATATTATCAACGTGAATTACTTCAAAAATTGCAGCGCTTAAGACAGGGAAAAAATTCTGTAGAAGAATATTATCAGGAATTACAAACTGGCATGATTAGATGTGGTATTGTTGAGGAGAATGAAGCTATGCTTGCACGTTTTATGGGTGGATTAAATAGAGAGATTCAGACGATTCTAGAGTATAAGGAGTATACTAATATCACTCGTTTATTCCATCTTGCTTGTAAAGCTGAACGTGAAGTGCAGGATCGACAGGCATTGGCGCGGACTAACTTTTCTGCAGGTCGACCTTCTTCATGGACACCACGTGCATCATCTACTTCCACACGTTCTGCTTCACCGGCGCCTCCGTCGGCTGCCACCTCCAACCGTGATACAATAAAGCAGGCACAATCACCACTATCTGCCAAGAGCACACCTTCTGGGCCTGCAAAGAGCTCTTCTTCATCCATGGCATCAACAGGGCAGACACATGATATTATTTGTCGACGTTGCAAGGGTGGAGGTCATTATGCGAGAGAATGCCCATCTAAGCGTGTGATGATTGTTACCGAGGATGGTGGGTATGAGTCCGCTAGTGACTATGATGAGGAGACTTTGGCTCTTATTACACGTGACGAACACGGTGGAGACGATTCTGATCATGAGACGCAATACATGGCTCCTGAAGATGCTGACAGGTATGAATGTTTAGTTGCTCAACGTGTTTTGAGTGTGCAGGTTACACAAGCTGAGCAAAATCAGAGGCATAATTTGTTCCATACAAAGGGAGTTGTGAAGGAACGTTCTGTTCGCGTGATCATAGATGGAGGGAGTTGCAACAACTTGGCTAGCATCGATATGGTGGAGAAGCTATCTCTCACCACCAGACCACATCCACATCCTTACTACATCCAATGGTTCAACAACAGCGGCAAGGTTAAGGTAACACGTACTGTTCGTGTGCATTTTAGTATCTCTACATATGCTGATTATGTTGATTGTGATGTGGTACCGATGCAAGCATGTTCCTTATTACTTGGTAGACCATGGCAATTTGATAAAAATTCTATTCACCATGGTAGAAACAATCAGTATACTCTTGTTCATAAGGATAAAAATATTACTTTGCTTCCTATGACTCCTGATTCCATTTTGAAAGATGATATTAATAGAGCTAATAAAGCAAAACAGGAGAAAACTAAGAGTGAAAATCAGATTGTGGCAAAAGAATTTGAGCAACAAATGCAGCCTAATAATAATAAACAATCTAGTGTTGCTTCTGAAATTAAATTGAAAAGTGCATGTTTACTTGCCACCAAATCTGATATTGATGATCTAGATTTTAGCAAATCTGTTTGCTATGCTTTTGTGTGCAAAGAGGCATTATTTTCATTCGAGGACGTGCCTTCCTCTTTGCCTCCTGCTGTCACTAACATTTTGCAGGAGTTCGCCGACGTCTTTCCACAAGACGTGCCACCGGGATTACCACCTATTCGCGGGATTGAGCATCAAATTGACTTAATTCCCGGTGCATCATTACCCAACCGTGCACCATACCGTACCAATCCAGAGGAGACGAAGGAGATTATGCGTCAAGTACAAGAACTGCTCGACAAAGGTTATATACGCGAATCCCTTAGTCCTTGTGCTGTTCCTATCATTTTAGTGCCGAAAAAGGATGGTACGTCGCGTATGTGCGTTGATTGTAGAGGCATTAATAATATTACTATTCGTTATCGTCATCCTATTCCTAGGCTAGATGATATGCTTGATGAATTGAGTGGCTCTACAATATTCTCCAAAGTTGATTTGCGTAGTGGTTACCATCAAATTCGTATGAAATTGGGAGATGAATGGAAAACAGCATTTAAAACTAAGTTTGGATTATATGAGTGGTTAGTCATGCCTTTTGGGTTAACTAATGCACCTAGTACTTTCATGAGGTTAATGAACGAAGTTTTACGTGCTTTCATTGGACGATTTGTGGTAGTTTACTTTGATGACATATTGATTTATAGCAAATCTTTGGAGGAACATTTGGAACATTTACGTGCTGTTTTTATTGCTCTACGTGATGCACGTTTGTTTGGTAACCTTGGAAAGTGCACCTTTTGCACCGACCGAGTATATTTTCTTGGCTATGTTGTTACTCCACAGGGAATTGAAGTTGATAAAGCCAAGATTGAAGCTATTGAGAGTTGGCCGCAGCCCAAAACGGTCACACAAGTGAGGAGTTTCCTTGGCCTCGCTGGTTTCTATAGGCGTTTTGTGAGAGATTTCAGCACCATTGCTTCACCTCTCAACGAGCTTACAAAGAAGGATGTACCTTTTGTTTGCGGTACCGCACAGGAAGAAGCCTTCACGGTATTGAAAGATAAGTTGACACATGCTCCTTTACTCCAACTTCCTAATTTCAATAAGACTTTTGAGCTTGAATGTGATGCTAGTGGAATTGGATTAGGAGGTGTGTTATTACAAGATGGAAAACCTGTTGCATACTTTTCTGAAAAATTGAGTGGGCCTAGTCTGAACTATTCTACTTATGATAAAGAATTATATGCTCTTGTTCGGACCTTAGAAACATGGCAACATTATTTATGGCCCAAGGAATTTGTTATACATTCTGATCATGAATCTTTGAAACACATTAAAAGTCAAGCAAAACTGAACCGTCGACATGCTAAATGGGTTGAATTCATTGAGACTTTCCCTTATGTGATTAAACACAAGAAGGGTAAAGAAAATGTTATTGCTGATGCCTTGTCTCGTCGTTATACTATGCTTTCACAACTTGACTTTAAAATATTTGGTTTGGAGACCATCAAGGATCAATATGTTAATGATGCTGAATTTAAAGATGTATTGCAGAATTGTAAGGAAGGGAGAACTTGGAACAAGTTCGTTCTTAACGATGGATTTGTGTTTCGTGCTAACAAGCTATGCATTCCAGCTAGCTCCGTTTGTCTTTTGTTGTTGCAGGAGGCGCATGGAGGAGGATTAATGGGACACTTTGGCGTCAAGAAGACGGAGGATATACTTGCTACACATTTCTTTTGGCCAAAGATGAGACGGGATGTTGAGCGTTTTGTTGCTCGCTGCACTACATGTCAAAGAGCTAAGTCACGACTCAATCCTCATGGTTTATATATGCCTTTGCTTGTACCTAGTGTTCCTTGGGAGGATATATCTATGGACTTTGTTTTAGGTTTACCTAGAACAAAGAAGGGGAGGGATAGCATATTTGTTGTCGTGGATAGGTTCTCGAAAATGGCACACTTTATACCATGTCATAAAAGCGATGATGCTGTTAATGTTGCTGATTTGTTCTTTCGTGAAATTATTCGCTTACATGGTGTGCCAAATACTATTGTTTCAGATCGTGATACTAAATTTCTTAGCCACTTTTGGAGATGTTTATGGGCTAAGTTGGGGACTAAGCTGCTTTTTAGTACTACTTGTCACCCCCAAACTGATGGACAAACTGAAGTAGTCAATAGAACATTGTCTACTATGCTTAGGGCTGTTTTGAAGAATAACAAGAAAATGTGGGAAGAATGCTTGCCTCATATTGAATTTGCTTATAATCGTTCATTGCATTCTACTACTAAGATGTGCCCTTTTGAAATTGTGTATGGTTTCCTACCTCGTGCACCTATTGATTTGTTGCCTCTTCCATCTTCGGAGAAGGTTAATTTTGATGCTAAAGAACGTTCTGAATTGATTTTAAAAATGCATGAGTTAACTAAGGAAAACATTGAGCGTATGAATGCTAAATATAAACTTGCTGGAGATAAGGGTAGAAAACATGTTGTGTTTGCACCTGGAGATCTTGTTTGGTTACATTTGCGTAAAGATAAATTTCCTAATCTGCGCAAATCAAAGCTAATGCCACGTGCTGATGGTCCTTTTAAGGTTTTAGAGAAAATAAATGATAATGCATATAAACTTGAGCTACCTGCAGATTTTGGGGTTAGTCCCACTTTTAATATTGCAGATTTGAAGCCTTATTTGGGTGAGGAAGATGAGATTCCGTCGAGGACGACTTCATTTCAAGAAGGGGAGGATGATGAGGACATCAATACCATTGTTACACCCACGGCCCCTACTGTTACATATACTGGACCAATTACTAGAGCTCGCGCACGCCAATTAAATTACCAGGTACTTTCTTTCTTGGTAATGATTCTAATGTTCATGAGATTATGATGCTGCCTAAATTGGATACATTTGTTTTGCTTTCAAATGAAGGGCCTAGCTTGGAGAAGGATGAACATTGGAGCAAGAACACGCATGAAGTTGATGGCATGCGCAAGGGGATCAAGAACGGAGTTACAAGTGATGATTTCAGGACTTTGAAGCCGCCATAAGGAGTGCATGAAGCCATGGACGAAATATACAAGATGCCACTTCATAATATTCGTCCATAGGCTATTCTAGGTGCTGCGTCACCTTATTAATGGGCCAGGCCCATGTAATTTCGAAATACTTAAGTATAGGCTATTTTTAGAGTCCGTATGTGTGGGGAAACAAGAGTTAGGGTTGGTTTCGGACCCCACCCTCAAGGGCCACGAAATTCCCCTCTCTTCCTCCATATATACAGCCCTTAGGGCGTCGTTTAGACTTTGGGTTTTGTTTAGATTAAAAGTTCGCCATAGCTGCAACTTCGCGTACTTCGTTTGTGTCCAACGACCAGACCAAGACGTCACGGAACCCCACCTTGATCAATAAAGCTTTCATCTTATATTCGCAATATCCCGATTGCAATCTCAATTTCTTGCTTGTTCTTCGTTTGCTCGCAGGAAACAGGCCCTTGTGGTCAGGTTGATCGTGCTCCGGCGTGGTCAATAACCCCTCGGAAGTTGGTTTAGCGATTGCTAAGGCGCGACGTCTCGCACGTTCGTAGTCGGATCGTCAAGGTCGACTCCCACAGAAAACGATAGCCACCATCTCATCGAAACATCGGGACACCTTTGCCTCTATCACGGTGTGTTTGTCGAGATCCAATGAATTGTGGGTTTATGATCCAGATTATCTATGAACAATATTTGATTCTCCTCTGAATTCTTTTATGTATGATTGGTTTATCTTTTCTAGTCTCTTCGAATTATCAGTTTGGTTTGGCCTACTAGATTGATCTTTCTTGCAATGGGAGAAGTGCTTAGCTTTGGGTTCAATCTTGCGGTGTTCGATCCCAGTGACAGAAAGGGAACCGATACTATTGTATTGTTGCCATCGAGGATAAAAATATGGGGTTTATATCATATTGCATGAGTTTATCCCTCTACATCATGTCATCTTCCTTAAAGCATTACTCTGTTCTTATGAACTTAATACTTTAGATGCATGCTGGATAGCGGTCGATGTGTGGAGTAATAGTAGTAGATGCAGAATCGTTTCGGTCTACTTGTCTCGGACGTGATGCCTATATACATGATCATACCTAGATATTCTCATAAGCATTCGCTTTTCTATCAATTGCTCGACAGTAATTCGTTTACCCACCGTAATACTTATGCTCTTGAGAGAAGCCACTAGTGAAACCTATGGCCCCCGGGTCTATCTTCTATCATATTAATCTTCCAATACTTAGTTATTTCATTTGCCTTTTATTTTACTTTGCATCTTTATTTCTCTTTATCATAAAAATACCAAAAATATTATCTTATCTTATCTATCAGATCTCACTCTCGTAAGTGACCGAGAAGGGCTTGACAACCCCTTTATCGCGTTGGTTGCGAGGTTCTTATTTGTTTGTGTAGGTGCGTGGGACTTGAGCGTGATCTCCTACTGGATTGATACCTTGGTTCTCAAAAACTAAGGGAAATACTTACGCTACTTTGTTGCATCACCCTTTCCTCTTTAAAGAAAAACCAACGCGGTACTCAAGAGGTAGCAAGAAGGATTTCTGGCACCGTTGCCGGGGAGATTCGCGCAAAGCCAAGTCAAGACATACCAAGTACCCATCACAAACTATTATCCCTTGCATTACATTATTTGCCATTTGCCTCTCGTTTTCCTCTCCCCCACTTCACCCTTGCCGTTTTATTCATCCTCTCTCTCCGTCCTCCTTCTCTTTCTCTATTTGCCTCTTTTTGCCTGTTTCTTGTTTGCTTGTGTGTTGGATTGCTTACCTGTCACGATGGCTCAAGATAATACTAAATTGTGTAACTTTGCCAATACCAACAACAATGATTTTCTTAGCACTCCGATTGCTCCTCTTACCGATGTCGAATCTTGTGAAATTAATGCTGCCTTGTTGAATCTTGTCATGAAAGATCAATTCGCCGGCCTTCCTAGTGAAGATGTCTCTACCCATCTAAACAACTTTGTTGATTTCTGTGACATGCAAAAAAAGAAAGATGTGGATAATGATATTTTTAAATTTAAGCTATTTCCATTTTCGCTTAGAGATCGTGCTAAAGCTTAGTTTTCCTCTTTGCCTAAAAATAGTATTGATTCATGGAATAAGTGCAAAGATGCTTTTATCTCTAAGTATTTTCCTCCCGCTAAGATCATCTCTCTTAGAAACAATATTATGAATTTTAAGCAACTTGATCATGAACATGTTGCACAATCTTGGGAGAGGATGAAATTAATGATATGTAATTGCCCTACACATGGTTTGAATCTTTGGATGATTATACAAAACTTTTATGCCGGATTGAATTTTGCTTCTAGAAATCTTTTAGATTCGGCCGCGGGAGGCACTTTTATGTAAGTCACTTTAGGAGAAGCTACTAAACTCCTAGATAATATTATGGTTAATTATTCTCAATGGCACATCGAAAGATCTACTAATAAAAAGTGCATGATATTGAAGAGATTGATGTTTTGAGTGGAAAGATGGATGAACTTATGAAATTATTTGCTAATAAGAGTGCTCCTACTGATCCTAATGATATGCCTTTGTCTACTTTTATTGAGAATAATAATGAATCTATGGATGTGAATTTTGTTGGTAGGAACAATTATGGTAACAATGCGTATAGAGGTAATTTTAATTCAAGGCCGTTTCCTAGTAATTCGTCTAATAATTATGGTAATTCCTAAAACAATTCCTATGGAAATTATAATAAGATTCCCTCTGATTTTGAATCTAATATTAAAGGATTTATTACTTCGCAAAAGAGTTTCAATCTTTGATTGAAGAAAAATTGCTTAAGATTGATGAGTTGGCTAGGAACGTTGATAGAATTTCTCTTGATGTTGATTCTTTGAAACTTAGATCTATTCCACCTAATCATGATATCAATGAGTCTCTCAAAGCCATGAGAATTTCCATTGATGAGTGCAAAGAAAGAACCGCTAGGATGCGTGCTAAGAAAGATTGCTTGATAAAAGCGTGTTCTTCTAGTTTTCATGATAATAAAGATGAAGATCTAAAAGTTATTGATGTATCTCCTATTAAATCTTTGTTTTGCAATATGAATCTTGATAATGATGGGGCTGAAGATGAGACACCTTTACCTAGAAGGCGTTCCAAAAATTCGGAGTCTTTAGATCTTGATGCTAAAATTGTTAAAAGTGGGATTGAAGAGGTCAGAACTTCAAATAGTAATGAACCCACTATTTTGGATTTCAAGGAATTTAATTATGATAATTTCTCTTTGATAGATTGTATTTCCTTGTTGCAATCCGTGCTAAATTCTCCTCATGCTTATAGTCAAAATAAAGCTTTTACTAAACATATCGTTGATGCTTTGATGCAATCTTATGAAGAAAAACTTGAGTTGGAAGTTTCTATCCCTAGAAAACTTTATGATGAGTGGGAACCTACAATAAAAATTAAAATTAAAGATCATGAGTGCTATGCTTTGTGTGATTTGGGTGCTAGTGCTTCCACGATTCCAAAAACTTTGTGTGATTTGCTAGGTTTCCGTGATTTTGATGATTGTTCTTTAAACTTGCACCTTGCGGATTCCACTATTAAGAAACCTATGGGAAGAATTAATGATGTTCTTATTGTTGCAAATAGGAACTATGTGCCCGTAGATTTCATTGTTCTTGATATAGATTGCAATCCTTCATGTCCTATTATTCTTGGTAGACCTTTCCTTAGAACGATTGGTGCAATTATTGATATGAAGGAAGGGAATATTAGATTCCAATTTCCATTAAGGAAAGAAATGGAACACTTCCCTAGAAAGAAAATTAAATTACCATATGAATCTATTATGAGAGCCACTTATGGATTACCTACCAAAGATGGCAATACCTAGATCTATCTTCGCTTTTATGCCTAGCTAGGGGCGTTAAACGATAGCGCTTGTTGGGAGGCAACCTAATTTTATTTTTATTCCTTGCTTTTTGCTCCTGCTTAGTAATAAATAATTTATCTAGCCTCTGTTTTGGTTTTGTTTTTTGTGTGTTTAATTAGTGTTTGTGCCAAGTAGAACCGTTGGGAAGACTTGGGGAAAGTCTTTATGATCTTGCTGTAACAAACAGAAACGTGAGCGCTCACGAGAATCGCTTCACATTTTTATTTGGAAGGTACTATTTAGTTAATTATTTTTGCAGATGATTAATAGATAAATTCCTCACGTCCAGCAATTTATTTTAGAATTTTTGGGGTTCCAGAACTTGTGTTAGCTACAGATTACTACATACTGTTCTGTTTTTGACAGATTCTGTTTTTCTTGTGTTGTTTGCTTATTTTGATAAATCTATGGCTAGTAAAAGAGTTTATAAACCATAGAGAAGTTGGAATACAGTAGGTTTAACACCAATATAAATAAATAATGAGTTCATTATAGTACCTTGAAGTGGTCTTTTGTTTTCTTTCGCTAACGGGGCTCACAAGATTTTCTATTTTGAGTTTTGTGTTGTGAAGTTTCCAAGTTTTGGGTAAAGATTTGATGGATTATGGAACGAAGATTGGCAAGAGCCTAAGATTGGGGATGCCCATGGCACCCCAAGGTAAAATTCAAGGACACAAAAAAGCCTAGGCTTGGGGATGCCCCGGAAGGCATCCCCTCTTTCGCCTTCGTCTATCGGTAACTTTACTTGGAGCTATATTTTTATTCACCACATGATATGTGTTTTGCTTGGAGCGTCTTGTATGATTTGAGTCTTTGCTTTTTAGTTTACCACAATCATCCTTGCTGTACACACCTTTTGAGAGAGACTCACATGAATTGAAATTTATTAGAATACTCTATGTGCTTCACTTATATCTTTTGAGCTATATAGTTTTTGCTCTAGTGCTTCACTTATATGTTTTAGAGCACGGTGGTGGATTTGTTTTATAGAAACTATTGTTCTCACATGCTTCACTTATATTATTTTGAGGGTCCTTTAGAACAACATGGCAATAATAAAAACTTTCATATAAGTGCATTGAATACTATGAGAAGGTTGATACTTGATAATTGTTTTGAGATATGGAGATGGTGATATTAGAGTCATGCTAGTTGAGTAGTTGTGAATTTGAGAAATACTTGTGTTGAAGTTTGTGATTCCCGTAGCATGCACGTATGGTGAACCGTTATGTGATGAAGTTGGAGTATGATGTATTTATTGATTGTCTTCCTTATGAGTGGCGGTCGGGGAGGAGCGATGGTCTTTTCCTACCAATCTATCCCCCTAGGAGCATGCGCGTAATACTTTGTTTCGATAACAAATAGATTTTTGCAATAAGTATGTGAGATCTTTATGACTAATGTTGAGTCCATGGATTATACGCACTCTCACCCTTCCACCATTGCTAGCCTCTCTAGTATCGCGCAACTTTCGCCGGTACCATAAACCCACCATATACCTTCCTCAAAACAGCCACCATACCTACCTATTACGGCATTTCCATAGCCATTCCAAGATATATTGCCATGCAACTTTCCATCATTCCGTTATTATGACACGCTTCATCATTGTCATATTGCTTGCATGATCATGTAGTTGACATTGTATTTGTGGCAAAGCCACCGTTCATAATTCTTCATACATGTCACTCATGCATCATTGCACATCCCGGTACACCGCCGGAGGCATTCACATAGAATCATATTTTGTTCTAAGTATTGAGTTGTAATTCTTGAGTTGTAAGTAAATAAAGTGTGATGATCATCATTATTAGAGCATTGTCCCAAGTGAGGAAAGAATGATGGAGACTATGGACGAGACTCCGGACGAAAAAAAGGAGAGAAAAAAAGAGAAAGGCCATAAAAAAGGAAGGCCCAAAAAAATGAGAGAAAAAGAGAGAAGGGACAATGTTACTATCCTTTTTCCACACTTGTGCTTCAAAGTAGCACCATGTTCTTCATATAGAGAGTCTCCTATGATATCACTTTCATATACTAGTGGGATTTTTTCATTATAGAACTTGGCTTGTATATTCCAGTGATGGGCTTCCTCAAAATGCCCTAGGTCTTCGTGAGCAAGCAAGTTGGATGCACACCCACTTAGTTTCTTTTGTTGAGCTTTCATATACTTATAGCTCTAGTGCATCTGTTGCATGGCAATCCCTACTCACTCACATTGATATCTATTGATGGGCATCTCCATAGCCCGTTGATACGCCTAGTTGATGTGAGACTATCTTCTCCCTTTTTGTCTTCTCCACAACCACCATTCTATTCCACCATAGTGCTATATCCATGGCTCACGCTCATATATTGCGTGAAGATTGAAAAAGTTTGAGAACATCAAAAGTATGAAACAATTGCTTGGCTTGTCATCGGGGTTGTGCATGATTTAAATATTTTGTGTGGTGAAGATAGAGCATAGCCAGACTATATGATTTTGTAGGGATAACTTTCTTTGGCCATGTTATTTTGAGAAGACATGATTGCTTAGTTAGTATGCTTGAAGTATTATTATTTTTATGTCAATATTAAACTTTTATCTTGAATCTTATGGATCTGAACATTCATGCCTAATAGAGGCTAAGGTGTCCCGATGTTTCGATGAGATGGTGGCTATCGTTTTCTGTGGGAGTCGACCTTGACGATTCGACTACGAACGTGCGAGACGTCGCGCCTTAGCAATCGCTAAACCAACTTCCGAGGGGTTATTGACCACGCTGGAGCACGATCAACCTGACCACGAGGGCCTGTTTCCTGCGAGCAAACGAAGAACAAGCAAGAAACTGAGATTGCAATCTGGATATTGCGAATATAAGATGAAAGCTTTATTGATCAAGGTGGGGTTCTGTGACGTCTTGGTCTGGTCGTTGGACACAAACGAAGTACGCGAAGTTGCAGCTATGGCGAACTTTTAATCTAAACAAAACCCAAAGTCTAAACGACGCCCTAAGGGCTGTATATATGGAGGAAGAGGGGGGGAATTTCGTGGCCCTTGAGGGTGGGATCCGAATCCAACCCTAACTCTTGTTTCCCCACACATACGGACTCTAAAAATAGCCTATACTTAAGTATTTCGAAATTACAGGGGCCTGGCCCATTAATAAGGTGACGCAGCACCTAGAATAGCCTATGGACGAATATTATGAAGTGGCATCTTGTATATTTCGTCCATGGCTTCATGCACTCCTTATGGCGGCTTCAAAGTCCTGAAATCATCAGTTGTAACTCCGTTCTTGATCCCCTTGCGCATGCCATCAACTTCATGCGTGTTCTTGCTCCAATGTTCATCCTTCTCCAAGCTAGGCCCTTCATTTGAAAGCAAAACAAATGTATCCAATTTAGGCAGCATCATAATCTCATGAACATTAGAATCATTACCAAGAAACGAAACTACCTGGTAATTTAATTGGCGTGCGCGAGCTCTAGTAATTGGTCCAGTATATGTAACAGTAGGGGCTGTGGGTGTAACAATGGTATTGATGTCCTCATCATCCTCCCCTTCTTGAAATGAAGTCGTCCTCGACGGAAGCTCATCTTCCTCACCCAAATAAGGCTTCAAATCTGCAATATTAAAAGTGGGACTAACCCCAAAATCTGCAGGTAGCTCAAGTTTATATGCCCATCATTTATTTTCTCTAAAACCTTAAAAGGACCATCAGCACGTGGCATTAGCTTTGATTTGCGCAGATTAGGAAATCTATCTTTACGCAAATGTAACCAAACAAGATCTCCAGGTGCAAACACAACATGTTTTCTACCCTTATCTCCAGCAAGTTTATATTTAGCATTCATACGCTCAATGTTTTCCTTAGTTAACTCATGCATTTTTAAAATCAATTCAGAACGTTCTTTAGCATCAAAATTAATCTTCTCCGAAGATGGAAGAGGCAACAAATCAATAGGTGCACGAGGTAGGAAACCATACACAATTTCAAAAGGGCACATCTTAGTAGTAGAATGCAATGAACGGTTATAAGCAAATTCAATATGAGGCAAGCATTCTTCCCACATTTTCTTGTTATTCTTCAAAACAGCCCTAAGCATAGTAGACAATGTTCTATTGACTACTTCAGTTTGTCCATCAGTTTGGGGGTGACAAGTAGTACTAAAAAGCAGCTTAGTCCCCAACTTAGCCCATAAACATCTCCAAAAGTGGCTAAGAAATTTAGTATCACGATCTGAAACAATAGTATTTGGCACACCATGTAAGCGAATAATTTCATGAAAGAACAAATCAGCAACATTAACAGCATCATCGCTTTTATGACATGGTATAAAGTGTGCCATTTTCGAGAACCTATCCACGACAACAAATATGCTATCCCTCCCCTTCTTTGTTCTAGGTAAACCTAAAACAAAGTCCATAGATATATCCTCCCAAGGAACACTAGGTACAGGCAAAGGCATATATAAACCATGAGGATTGAGTCGTGACTTAGCTCTTTGACATGTAGTGCAGCGAGCAACAAAACGCTCAACATCCCGTCTCATCTTTGGCCAAAAGAAATGTGTAGCAAGTATATCCTCCGTCTTCTTGACGCCAAAGTGTCCCATTAATCCTCCTCCATGCGCCTCCTGCAACAACAAAAGACGAACGGAGCTAGCTGGAATGCATAGCTTGTTAGCACGAAACACAAATCCATCGTTAAGAACGAACTTGTTCCAAGTTCTCCCTTCCTTACAATTCTGCAACACATCTTTAAATTCAGCATCATTAACATATTGATCCTTGATGGTCTCCAAACCAAATATTTTAAAGTCAAGTTGTGAAAGCATAGTATAACGACGAGACAAGGCATCAGCAATAACATTTTCTTTACCCTTCTTGTGTTTAATCACATAAGGGAAAGTCTCAATGAATTCAACCCATTTAGCATGTCGACGGTTCAGTTTTGCTTGACTTTTAATGTGTTTCAAAGATTCATGATCAGAATGTATAACAAATTCCTTGGGCCATAGATAATGTTGCCATGTTTCTAAGGTCCGAACAAGAGCATATAATTCTTTATCATAAGTAGAATAGTTCAGACTAGGCCCACTCAATTTTTCAGAAAAGTATGCAACAGGTTTTCCATCTTGTAATAACACACCTCCTAATCCAATTCCACTAGCATCACATTCAAGCTCAAAAGTCTTATTGAAATTAGGAAGTTGGAGTAAAGGAGCATGTGTCAACTTATCTTTCAATACCGTGAAGGCTTCTTCCTGTGCGGTACCCCAAACAAAAGGTACATCCTTCTTTGTAAGCTCGTTGAGAGGTGCAGCAATGGTGCTGAAATCTCTCACAAAACGCCTATAAAAACCAGCGAGGCCAAGGAAACTCCTCACTTGTGTGACCGTTTTGGGCTGCGGCCAACTCTCAATAGCTTCAATCTTGGCTTTATCAACTTCAATTCCCTGTGGAGTAACAAAATAGCCAAGAAAAGATACTCGGTCGGTGCAAAAGGTGCACTTTCCAAGGTTACCAAACAAACGTGCATCACGTAGAGCAATAAAAACAGCACGTAAATGTTCCAAATGTTCCTCCAAAGATTTGCTATAAATCAATATGTCATCAAAGTAAACTACCACAAATCGTCCAATGAAAGCACGTAAAACTTCGTTCATTAACCTCATGAAAGTACTAGGTGCATTAGATAACCCAAAAGGCATGACTAACCACTCATATAATCCAAACTTAGTTTTAAATGCTGTTTTCCATTCATCTCCCAATTTCATACGAATTTGATGGTAACCACTACGCAAATCAACTTTGGAGAATATTGTAGAGCCACTCAATTCATCAAGCATATCATCTAGCCTAGGAATAGGATGACGATAATGAATAGTAATATTATTAATGCCTCTACAATCAACGCACATACGCGACGTACCATCCTTTTTCGGCACTAAAATGATAGGAACAGCACAAGGACTAAGGCATTCGCGTATATAACCTTTGTCGAGCAGTTCTTGTACTTGACGCATAATCTCCTTCGTCTCCTCTGGATTGGTACGGTATGGTGCCCGGTTGGGTAATGATGCACCGGGAATTAAGTCAATTTGATGCTCAATCCCGCGAATAGGTGGTAATCCCAGTGGCACGTCTTGTGGAAAGACGTCGGCGAACTCCTGCAAAATGTTAGTGACAGCAGGAGGCAAAGAGGAAGGCACGTCCTCGTATGAAAATAATGCCTCTTTGCACACAAAAGCATAGCAAACAGATTTGCTAAAATCTAGATCATCAATATCAGATTTGGTGGCAAGTAAACATGCACTTTTCAATTTAATTTCAGAAGCAACACTAGATTGTTTATTATTATTAGGCTGCATTTGTTGCTCAAATTCTTTTGCCACAATCTGATTTTCACTCTTAGTTTTCTCCTGCTTTGCTTTATTAGCTCTATTAATATCATCTTTCAAAATGGAATCAGGAGTCATAGGAAGCAAAGTAATATTTTTATCCTTATGAACAAGAGTATACTGATTGTTTCTACCATGGTGAATAGAATTTTTATCAAATTGCCATGGTCTACCAAGTAATAAGGAACATGCTTGCGTCGGTACCACATCACAATCAACATAATCAGCATATGTAGAGATACTAAAATGCACACGAACAGTACGTGTTACCTTAACCTTGCCGCTGTTGTTGAACCATTGGATGTAGTAAGGATGTGGATGTGGTCTTGTGGTGAGAGATAGCTTCTCCACCATCTCGATGCTAGCCAAGTTGTTGCAACTCCCTCCATCTATGATCACGCGAACAGAACGCTCCTTCACAACTCCCTTTGTATGGAACAAATTATGCCTCTGATTTTGCTCAGCTTGTGTAACCTGCACACTCAAAACACGTTGAGCAACTAAACATTCATACCTGTCAGCATCTTCAGGAGCCATGTATTGCATCTCATGATCAGAATCGTCTCCACCGTGTTCGTCACGTGTAATAAGAGCCAATGTCTCCTCATCATAGTCACTAGCGGACTCATACCCACCATCCTCAGTAACAATCATCACACGCTTAGATGGGCATTCTCTTGCATAATGACCTCCACCCTTGCAACGTCGACAAATAATATCATGTGTTTGCCCTGTTGATGCCATGGATGAAGAAGAGCTCTTTGCAGGCCCAGAAGGTGTGCTCTTGGCAGATAGTGGTGATTGTGCCTGCTTTATTGTATCACGGTTGGAGGTGGTAGCCGACGGAGGCGCCGGTGAAGCAGAACGTGTGGAAGTAGATGATGCACGTGGTGTCCATGAAGAAGGTCGACCTGCAGAAAAGTTAGTCCGCGCCAATGCCTGTCGATCCTGCACTTCACGTTCAGCGTTACAAGCAAGATGGAATAAACGAGTGATATTAGTATACTCCTTATACTCTAGAATCGTCTGAATCTCTCTATTTAATCCACCCATAAAACGTGCAAGCTTAGCTTCATTCTCCTCAACAATACCACATCTAATCATGCCAGTTTGTAATTCCTGATAATATTCTTCTACAGAATTTTTTCCCTGTCTTAAGCGCTGCAATTTTTGAAGTAATTCACGTTGATAATATGGTGGAACCCAACGTGATGAGGACATCAATACCATTGTTACACCCACAGCCCCTACTGTTACATATACTGGACCAATTACTAGAGCTCGCGCACGCCAATTAAATTACCAGGTACTTTCGTTTCTTGGTAATGATTCTAATGTTCATGAGATTATGATGCTGCCTAAATTGGATACATTTGTTTTGCTTACAAATGAAGGTCCTAGCTTGGAGAAGGATGAACATTGGAGCAAGAACACGAATGGAGTTGATGGCATGCGCAAGGGGATCAAGAACGGAGTTACAAGTGATGATTTCAGGACTTTGAAGCCGCCATAAGGAGTGCATGAAGCCTTGGACGAAATATACAAGATGCCACTTCATAATATTCGTCCATAGGCTATTCTAGGTGCTGCGTCACCTTATTAATGGGCCAGGCCCATGTAATTTCGAAATACTTAAGTATAGGCTATTTTTAGAGTCCGTATGTGTGGGGAAACAAGAGTTAGGGTTGGTTTCGGACCCCACCCTCAAGGGCCACGAAATTCCCCTCTCTTCCTCCATATATACAGCCCTTAGGGCGTCGTTTAGACTTGGGTTTTGTTTAGATTAAAAGTTCGCCATAGCTGCAACTTCGCGTACTTCGTTTGTGTCCAACGACCAGACCAAGACGTCACAGAACCCCACCTTGATCAATAAAGCTTTCATCTTATATTCGCAATATCCAGATTGCAATCTCAGCTTCTTGCTTGTTCTTCGTTTGCTCGCAGGAAACAGGCCCTCGTGGTCAGGTTGATCGTGCTCCGGCGTGGTCAATAACCCCTCGGAAGTTGGTTTAGCGATTGCTAAGGCGCGACGTCTCGCACGTTCGTAGTCGGATAGTCAAGGTCGACTCCCACAGAAAACGATAGCCACCATCTCATCGAAACATCGGGACACCTTTGCCTCTATCAAGTGGTATCAGATTTCCAGGTTGCTCGGTGAGATTTTACAGTTTTTCGTAGATTAGATTGAGTCTGTTCTTCATACCTACAGTCCACGAAAAAGCCAGAAAAAAAAATTAGGGTTAGTTCATCATATCCGAACCAATCTGAGCCTTTGCATAATCTTTTTAGGGTTTTTGCTTTGTTGAATTTGCGGTTGCATCGTCGTGTCAAGTTGCTGGTCTTAGAGTCTAGTCTTTTAGAGTTTCGAGTTCTGGTCACAAGTTGTCACGCCGCCGCCGCACCATCATCATCGCCCATCTACCACTTTTGCTTATCCGCCACCCCTCTGAATCCATATCCATATACCACCACCAATCCGTATCCATATACCACCATCAATCTCTATCCATATACCACCACCGCTACCATATACCACCACCGCTGCCATATACCACCACCATATATCCACCACCAATCCGAGTTCTTCTCATATTAGGTTTGTTTTTGAGATCAATCTCAATTCCGATTCGTGTTTCCTTGCCTGCGTAGGTGTCGGAAAAAAAAAAAAAGAGTCTGGTGACCCCCGGGCAGTTTTTAGGCCAAAATTTTCACGGGCAAAAATATTTTTTCCCTATCCTATTTTTAGGCTTTTCTGAGTCTTTTGAGCCACGTGCCATCATAGTGATTTTTTTGTCGCACTTTTTCGTCGTCGCTGCCCTGATTTCTGAAAAAAAAAAAGTGAAAAAAAAATTTCGTGCCCATCCTATCAGTTTGACGAGGGAAGAGTTTTGAGACACTCGCCATTATAGTAATTTTTCGCAAAAAAAAAAAAAAAGAGGAGCGCAAAAAAAAAAAAAAAAGAGGAGCGCAAAAAAAAAAGCGAAAAAAAAAAGTTCCAGAGTGTGCTTTTCCCTTATTTACGTGCAGCGCCGTGATTTTGTTAGTGTTCTAGGCTCGCGTCTCTAGCACGGTCTAGCCTAGGACCAGCACAGTACCGTCGTTGAGCGTTTATTCAACTTTGCATCTCTGAATTGATTATTGCTGACCCTTTTTGCTACCATACTATAAGCCTTCCCAGCTCCACATACCTCTACGTCGTGCGTTTGACTCTCCCTGGCAATCGCTCTATCCAAGCTTTTGAGAGTTTTGACTACAACGGTTGCCGATCACCGCCTGCTGCTGGGTAAGAACTGGTAAGAATTTGAGATTTGCTTGACGGATTTGTGACACCCGCCACCACCACCTCTTGTTAGTATTCTGTAGGATCATATTCTTGTGTGTTTTCTATTGTTGCTAACCATGGCAGGATCACAAGCCGACGAGACTGACTGGGAGAACATGACGAATCAGGAGTTGCATGATAAATTTCAGCAAATGATGAATGGACAGGTGCAGGATGTGCTAAACAGATTTGAAGAGGCCATGGAGAAGATAGATGACATGGAGAAGACGTTCGAAACAAAGCTCGATGACAGGTTTAATGAATTGCTCGCGCGTCTTCCACCACCACCACCGGCTGCACCTAACGCACCTCTACAACAACAACAACGACGACTACCTACACATCGTGAAACAGCCCTCCGCCGAGCGAGCCGTCTCCCTCTTGCACCTGGCCAAACTGTTGGTGCTGCTGTTGCTACTTCTGTGGCTCCTGCTGCTGATGCGGAGGAGGGTGATTTTGCTGGCGATTACGAGGATGAGGTTGATCAAAATCAGAACTACGTGCCACCACCAGCACAGCAACCATCAGGTCGTCCACATGCAAATAATGGCAATGGTAGGGCTCACGCTCAGGTACGAGATCATGACCATCTCCCTAAACTAAAATTGAATATTCCACCATTTGAGGGTAGATATGTTCCTGATATATATCTTACTTGGGAGTTAGAAACTGAACAACGATTTACATGTTTACAATATCCCGAGGAGAGACGTGTTCCTGCTGCTGTTTGTGCATTCACTAGTTTTGCATGTGTTTGGTGGTCTGAGCATTGTAGATTATATCCCATTCCTGCTACTTGGGCTGCTTTGAAAACTGCTATGCGTACTCGTTGGGTTCCACCATATTATCAACGTGAATTACTTCAAAAATTGCAGCGCTTAAGACAGGGAAAAAATTCTGTAGAAGAATATTATCAGGAATTACAAACTGGCATGATTAGATGTGGTATTGTTGAGGAGAATGAAGCTATGCTTGCACGTTTTATGGGTGGATTAAATAGAGAGATTCAGACGATTCTAGAGTATAAGGAGTATACTAATATCACTCGTTTATTCCATCTTGCTTGTAAAGCTGAACGTGAAGTGCAGGATCGACAGGCATTGGCGCGGACTAACTTTTCTGCAGGTCGACCTTCTTCATGGACACCACGTGCATCATCTACTTCCACACGTTCTGCTTCACCGGCGCCTCCGTCGGCTGCCACCTCCAACCGTGATACAATAAAGCAGGCACAATCACCACTATCTGCCAAGAGCACACCTTCTGGGCCTGCAAAGAGCTCTTCTTCATCCATGGCATCAACAGGGCAGACACATGATATTATTTGTCGACGTTGCAAGGGTGGAGGTCATTATGCGAGAGAATGCCCATCTAAGCGTGTGATGATTGTTACTGAGGATGGTGGGTATGAGTCCGCTAGTGACTATGATGAGGAGACTTTGGCTCTTATTACACGTGACGAACACGGTGGAGACGATTCTGATCATGAGACGCAATACATGGCTCCTGAAGATGCTGACAGGTATGAATGTTTAGTTGCTCAACGTGTTTTGAGTGTGCAGGTTACACAAGCTGAGCAAAATCAGAGGCATAATTTGTTCCATACAAAGGGAGTTGTGAAGGAACGTTCTGTTCGCGTGATCATAGATGGAGGGAGTTGCAACAACTTGGCTAGCATCGAGATGGTGGAGAAGCTATCTCTCACCACAAGACCACATCCACATCCTTACTACATCCAATGGTTCAACAACAGCGGCAAGGTTAAGGTAACACGTACTGTTCGTGTGCATTTTAGTATCTCTACATATGCTGATTATGTTGATTGTGATGTGGTACCTATGCAAGCATGTTCCTTATTACTTGGTAGACCATGGCAATTTGATAAAAATTCTATTCACCATGGTAGAAACAATCAGTATACTCTTGTTCATAAGGATAAAAATATTACTTTGCTTCCTATGACTCCTGATTCCATTTTGAAAGATGATATTAATAGAGCTAATAAAGCAAAACAGGAGAAAACTAAGAGTGAAAATCAGATTGTGGCAAAAGAATTTGAGCAACAAATGCAGCCTAATAATAATAAACAATCTAGTGTTGCTTCTGAAATTAAATTGAAAAGTGCATGTTTACTTGCCACCAAATCTGATATTGATGATCTAGATTTTAGCAAATCTGTTTGCTATGCTTTTGTGTGCAAAGAGGCATTATTTTCATTCGAGGACGCGCCTTCCTCTTTGCCTCCTGCTGTCACTAACATTTTGCAGGAGTTCGCCGACGTCTTTCCACAAGACGTGCCACCGGGATTACCACCTATTCGCGGGATTGAGCATCAAATTGACTTAATTCCCGGTGCATCATTACCCAACCGTGCACCATACCGTACCAATCCAGAGGAGACGAAGGAGATTATGCGTCAAGTACAAGAACTGCTCGACAAAGGTTATATACGCGAATCCCTTAGTCCTTGTGCTGTTCCTATCATTTTAGTGCCGAAAAAGGATGGTACGTCGCGTATGTGCGTTGATTGTAGAGGCATTAATAATATTACTATTCGTTATCGTCATCCTATTCCTAGGCTAGATGATATGCTTGATGAATTGAGTGGCTCTACAATATTCTCCAAAGTTGATTTGCGTAGTGGTTACCATCAAATTCGTATGAAATTGGGAGATGAATGGAAAACAGCATTTAAAACTAAGTTTGGACTATATGAGTGGTTAGTCATGCCTTTTGGGTTAACTAATGCACCTAGTACTTTCATGAGGTTAATGAACGAAGTTTTACGTGCCTTCATTGGACGATTTGTGGTAGTTTACTTTGATGACATATTGATTTATAGCAAATCTTTGGAGGACCATTTGGAACATTTACGTGCTGTTTTTATTGCTCTACGTGATGCACGTTTGTTTGGTAACCTTGGAAAGTGCACCTTTTGCACCGACCGAGTATCTTTTCTTGGCTATGTTGTTACTCCACAGGGAATTGAAGTTGATAAAGCCAAGATTGAAGCTATTGAGAGTTGGCCGCAGCCCAAAACGGTCACACAAGTGAGGAGTTTCCTTGGCCTCGCTGGTTTCTATAGGCGTTTTGTGAGAGATTTCAGCACCATTGCTGCACCTCTCAACGAGCTTACAAAGAAGGATGTACCTTTTGTTTGGGGTACCGCACAGGAAGAAGCCTTCACGGTATTGAAAGATAAGTTAACACATGCTCCTTTACTCCAACTTCCTAATTTCAATAAGACTTTTGAGCTTGAATGTGATGCTAGTGGAATTGGATTAGGAGGTGTGTTATTACAAGATGGAAAACCTGTTGCATACTTTTCTGAAAAATTGAGTGGGCCTAGTCTGAACTATTCTACTTATGATAAAGAATTATATGCTCTTGTTCGGACCTTAGAAACATGGCAACATTATTTATGGCCCAAGGAATTTGTTATACATTCTGATCATGAATCTTTGAAACACATTAAAAGTCAAGCAAAACTGAACCGTAGACATGCTAAATGGGTTGAATTCATTGAGACTTTCCCTTATGTCATTAAACACAAGAAGGGTAAAGAAAATGTTATTGCTGATGCCTTGTCTCGTCGTTATACTATGCTTTCACAACTTGACTTTAAAATATTTGGTTTGGAGACCATCAAGGATCAATATGTTAATGATGCTGAATTTAAAGATGTATTGCAGAATTGTAAGGAAGGGAGAACTTGGAACAAGTTCGTTCTTAACGATGGATTTGTGTTTCGTGCTAACAAGCTATGCATTCCAGCTAGCTCCGTTCGTCTTTTGTTATTGCAGGAGGCGCACGGAGGAGGATTAATGGGACACTTTGGCGTCAAGAAGACGGAGGATATACTTGCTACACATTTCTTTTGGCCAAAGATGAGACGGGATGTTGAGCGTTTTGTTGCTCGCTGCACTACCTGTCAAAGAGCTAAGTCACGACTCAATCCTCATGGTTTATATATGCCTTTGCCTGTACCTAGTGTTCCTTGGGAGGATATATCTATGGACTTTGTTTTAGGTTTACCTCGAACAAAGAAGGGGAGGGATAGCATATTTGTTGTCGTGGATAGGTTCTCGAAAATGGCACACTTTATACCATGTCATAAAAGTGATGATGCTGTTAATGTTGCTGATTTGTTCTTTCGTGAAATTATTCGCTTACATGGTGTGCCAAATACTATTGTTTCAGATCGTGATACTAAATTTCTTAGCCACTTTTGGAGATGTTTATGGGCTAAGTTGGGGACTAAGCTGCTTTTTAGTACTACTTGTCACCCCCAAACTGATGGACAAACTGAAGTAGTCAATAGAACATTGTCTACTATGCTTAGGGCTGTTTTGAAGAATAACAAGAAAATGTGGGAAGAATGCTTGCCTCATATTGAATTTGCTTATAATCGTTCATTGCATTCTACTACTAAGATGTGCCCTTTTGAAATTGTGTATGGTTTCCTACCTCGTGCACCTATTGATTTGTTACCTCTTCCATCTTCGGAGAAGGTTAATTTTGATGCTAAAGAACGTTCTGAATTGATTTTAAAAATGCATGAGTTAACTAAGGAAAACATTGAGCGTATGAATGCTAAATATAAACTTGCTGGAGATAAGGGTAGAAAACATGTTGTGTTTGCACCTGGAGATCTTGTTTGGTTACATTTGCGTAAAGATAGATTTCCTAATCTGCGCAAATCAAAGCTAATGCCACGTGCTGATGGTCCTTTTAAGGTTTTAGAGAAAATAAATGATAATGCATATAAACTTGAGCTACCTGCAGATTTTGGGGTTAGTCCCACTTTTAACATTGCAGATTTGAAGCCTTATTTGGGTGAGGAAGATGAGCTTCCGTCGAGGACGACTTCATTTCAAGAAGGGGAGGATGATGAGGACATCAATACCATTGTTACACCCACAGCCCCTACTGTTACATATACTGGACCAATTACTAGAGCTCGCGCACGCCAATTAAATTACCAGGTACTTTCGTTTCTTGGTAATGATTCTAATGTTCATGAGATTATGATGCTGCCTAAATTGGATACATTTGTTTTGCTTACAAATGAAGGTCCTAGCTTGGAGAAGGATGAACATTGGAGCAAGAACACGAATGGAGTTGATGGCATGCGCAAGGGGATCAAGAACGGAGTTACAAGTGATGATTTCAGGACTTTGAAGCCGCCATAAGGAGTGCATGAAGCCTTGGACGAAATATACAAGATGCCACTTCATAATATTCGTCCATAGGCTATTCTAGGTGCTGCGTCACCTTATTAATGGGCCAGGCCCATGTAATTTCGAAATACTTAAGTATAGGCTATTTTTAGAGTCCGTATGTGTGGGGAAACAAGAGTTAGGGTTGGTTTCGGACCCCACCCTCAAGGGCCACGAAATTCCCCTCTCTTCCTCCATATATACAGCCCTTAGGGCGTCGTTTAGACTTGGGTTTTGTTTAGATTAAAAGTTCGCCATAGCTGCAACTTCGCGTACTTCGTTTGTGTCCAACGACCAGACCAAGACGTCACAGAACCCCACCTTGATCAATAAAGCTTTCATCTTATATTCGCAATATCCAGATTGCAATCTCAGCTTCTTGCTTGTTCTTCGTTTGCTCGCAGGAAACAGGCCCTCGTGGTCAGGTTGATCGTGCTCCGGCGTGGTCAATAACCCCTCGGAAGTTGGTTTAGCGATTGTTAAGGCGCGACGTCTCGCACGTTCGTAGTCAGATAGTCAAGGTCGACTCCCACAGAAAACGATAGCCACCATCTCATCGAAACATCGGGACACCTTTGCCTCTATCACAACGAGTACGCATAGCAGTTTTCAAAGCAGCCCAAGTAGCAGGAATGGGATATAATCTACAATGCTCAGACCACCAAACACATGCAAAACTAGTGAATGCACAAACAGCAGCAGGAACACGTCTCTCCTCGGGATATTGTAAACATGTAAATCGTTGTTCAGTTTCTAACTCCCAAGTAAGATATATATCAGGAACATATCTACCCTCAAATGGTGGAATATTCAATTTTAGTTTAGGGAGATGGTCATGATCTCGTACCTGAGGGTGAGCCCTACCATTGCCATTATTTGCATGTGGACGACCTGATGGTTGTTGTGCTGGTGGTGGCACGTAGTTCTGATTTTGATCAACCTCATCCTCGTAATCGCCAGCAAAATCATCCTCCTCCGCATCAGCAGCAGGAGCCACAGAAGTAGCAACAGCAGCACCAACAGTTTGGCCAGGTGCAAGAGGGAGACGGCTCGCTCGGCGGAGGGCTGTTTCACGATGTGTAGGTAGTCGTCGTTGTTGTTGTTGTAGAGGTGCGTTAGGTGCAGCCGGTGGTGGTGGTGGAAGACGCGCGAGCAATTCATTAAACCTGTCATCGAGTTTTGTTTCGAACGTCTTCTCCATGTCATCTATCTTCTCCATGGCCTCTTCAAATCTGTTTAGCACATCCTGCACCTGTCCATTCATCATTTGCTGAAATTTATCATGCAACTCCTGATTCGTCATGTTCTCCCAGTCAGTCTCGTCGGCTTGTGATCCTGCCATGGTTAGCAACAATAGAAAACACACAAGAATATGATCCTACAGAATACTAACAAGAGGTGGTGGTGGCGGGTGTCACAAATCCGTCAAGCAAATCTCAAATTCTTACTAGTTCTTACCCAGCAGCAGGCGGTGATCGGCAACCGTTGTAGTCAAAACTCTCAAAAGCTTGGATAGAGCGATTCCCAGGGAGAGTCAAACGCACGACGTAGAGGTATGTGGAGCTGGGAAGGCTTATAGTATGGTAGCAAAAAGGGTCAGCAATAATCAATTCAGAGATGCAAAGTTGAATAAACGCTCAACGACGGTACTGTGCTGGTCCTAGGCTAGACCGTGCTAGAGACGCGAGCCTAGAACACTAACAAAATCACGGCGCTGCACGTAAATAAGGGAAAAGCACACTCTAGAACTTTTTGTTTTTCGCTTTTTTTTGCGCTCCTTTTTTTTTGCGCTCCTCTTTTTTTTTTGCAAAAAATCACTATAATGGCGAGTGTCTCAAAACTCTTCCCTCGTCAAACTGATAGGATGGGCACGAAAAAAAAAATTCACTTTTTTTTTCGGAAATCAGGGCAGCGACGACGAAAAAGTGCGACAAAAAATCACTATGATGGCACGTGGCTCAAAAGACTCAGAAAAGCCTAAAAATAGGATAGGGAAAAAATATTTTTGCCCGTGAAAATTTTGGCCTAAAAACTGCCCGGGGGTCTCCAGACTCTTTTTTTTCCGAGACCTACGCAGGCAAGGAAACACGAATCGGAATTGAGATTGATCTCAAGAACAAACCTAATATGAGAAGAACTCGGATTGGTGGTGGATATATGGTGGTGGTATATGGCAGCGGTGGTGGTATATGGTAGCGGTGGTGGTATATGGATAGAGATTGATGGTGGTATATGGATACGGATTGGTAGTGGTATATGGATAAGGATTCAGAGCGGTGGCGGATAAGCAAAAGTGGTAGATGGGCGATGATGATGGTGCGGCGGCGGCGTGACAACTTATGACCAGAACTCGAAACTCTAAAAGACTAGACTCTAAGACCAGCAACTTGACACGACGATGCAACCGCCAATTCAACAAAGCAAAAACCCTAAAAGATTATGCAAAGGCTCAGATTGGTTCGGATATGATGAACTAACCCTAATTTTTTTTTGTGGCTTTTTCGTGGACTGTAGGTATGAAGAACAGACTCGATCTAATCTACGAAAAACTGTAAAATCTCACCGAGCAACCTGGAAATCTGATACCACTTGATAGAGGCTAAGGTGTCCCGATGTTTCGATGAGATGGTGGCTATCATTTTCTGTGGGAGTCGACCTTGACGATCCGACTACGAACGTGCGAGACGTCACGCCTTAGCAATCGCGAAACCAACTTCCGAGGGGTTATTGACCACGCCGGAGCACGATCAACCTGACCACGAGGGCCTGTTTCCTACGAGCAAACGAAGAACAAGCAAGAAACTGAGATTGCAATCTGGATATTGCGAATATAAGATGAAAGCTTTATTGATCAAGGTGGGGTTCTGTGACGTCTTGGTCTGGTCGTTGGACACAAACGAAGTACGTGAAGTTGCAGCTATGGCGAACTTTTAATCTAAACAAAACCCAAAGTCTAAACGACGCCCTAAGGGCTGTATATATGGAGGAAGAGAGGGGAATTTCGTGGCCCTTGAGGGTGGGATCCGAATCCAACCCTAACTCTTGTTTCCCCACACATACGGACTCTAAAAATAGCCTATACTTAAGTATTTCGAAATTACATGGGCCTGGCCCATTAATAAGGTGACGCAGCACCTAGAATAGCCTATGGACGAATATTATGAAGTGGCATCTTGTATATTTCGTCCATGGCTTCATGCACTCCTTATGGCGGCTTCAAAGTCCTGAAATCATCAGTTGTAACTCCGTTCTTGATCCCCTTGCGCATGCCATCAACTTCATGCGTGTTCTTGCTCCAATGTTCATCCTTCTCCAAGCTAGGCCCTTCATTTGAAAGCAAAACAAATGTATCCAATTTAGGCAGCATCATAATCTCATGAACATTAGAATCATTACCAAGAAACGAAACTACCTGGTAATTTAATTGGCGTGCGCGAGCTCTAGTAATTGGTCCAGTATATGTAACAGTAGGGGCTGTGGGTGTAACAATGGTATTGATGTCCTCATCAATGCCACAATAAAGAAAAATTACATTGAGAAATATGTTAGAAAGCATTCCACATCAAAAAATTCTTCTTTTACCATTTACCTACTCGAGGAGGAGCGGGAATTAAGCTTGGGGATGCTTGATACGTCTCCAACGTATCTATAATTTTTTATTGCTCCATGCTATTATATTATCTATTTTGGATATTAATGGGCTTTATTTTACACTTTTATATCATTTTTTGGGACTAACCTACTAACCAGAGGCCCAGCCCAAATTGCTGTTTTTGCCTATTTTAGGGTTTCGAAGAAAAGGAATATCAAACGGAGTCCAAACGGCATGAAACCTTCGGGAACGTGATTTTCTCAACAAACGTGATCTAGGAGACTTGGAGTGGCCATCAAGAAACAAGGGAGGAAGGCACGAGGCAGGGGGCGCGCCTACCCCCCTAGGCGTGCCCTCCACCCTCATGGGCCCTCCGTTGCTCCACCGACGTACTTCTTCCTCCTATATATATCCACGTACCCCCCAAACATCCAGGAGCACCATGAAAACCTAATTCCACCGCCGCAACCTTCTGTACTCGTGAGATCCCATCTCGGGGCCTTTTCTGGAGCTCCGCCGGAGGGGGCATTGATCACGGAGGGCCTCTACATCAACTCCATGGCCTCTCCGATGATGTGTGAGTAGTTTACTTCAGACCTACGGGTCCATAGTTATTAGCTAGATGGCTTCTTCTCTCTCTCTTTGGATCTCAATACAAAGTTCTCCTCGATTCTCTTGGAGATCTATTCGATGTAATTTTCTTTTGCGGTGTGTTTGTCGAGATCCGATGAATTGTGGGTTTATGATCCAGATTATCTATGGACAATATTTGATTATCCTCTGAATTCTTTTATGTATGATTGGTTTATCATTGCAAGTCCCTCCGAATTATCAGTTTGGTTTGGCCTACTAGATTGATCTTTCTTGCAATGGGAGAAGTGCTTAGCTTTGGGTTCAATATTGCGGTGTTCGATCCCAGTGACAGAAAGGGAACCGATACATATTGTATTGTTGCCATCAAGGATAAAAAGATGGGGTTCATATCATATTGCATGAGTTTATCCCTCTACATCATGTCATCTTCCTTAAAGCATTACTCTATTCTTATGAACTTAATACTCTAGATGCATGCTGGATAGCGGTCGATGTGTGGAGTAATAGTAGTAGATGCAGAATCGTTTCGGTCTACTTGTCTCGGACGTGATGCCTATATACATGATCATACCTAGATATTCTCATAAGTATTCGCTTTTCTATTAATTGCTCGACAGTAATTCATTTACCCACCGTAATACTTATGCTCTTGAGAGAAGTCACTAGTGAAACCTATGGCCCCCGGGTCTATCTTCTATCATATTAATCTTCCAATACTTTAGTTATTTCCTTTGCCTTTTATTTTACTTTGCATCTTTATTTCTCTTTATCATAAAAATACCAAAAATATTATCTTATCATATCTATCAGATCTCACTCTCGTAAGTGACCGAGAAGGGCTTGACAACCCCTTTATCGCGTTGGTTGCGAGGTTCTTATTTGTTTGTGTAGGTGCGTGGGACTTGAGTGTGATATCCTACTGGATTGATACCTTGGTTCTCAAAAACTGAGGGAAATACTTATGCTACTTTGCTGCATCACCCTTTCCTCTTCAAGGGAAAACCAACGCAGTGCTCAAGAGGTAGCAAGAAGGATTTCTGGCGCCGTTGCCGGGGAGATTCGCGCCAAGCCAAGTCAAGACATACCAAGTACCCATCACAAACTCTTATCCCTTGCATTACATTATTTGCCATTTGCCTCTCGTTTTCCTCTCCCCCACTTCACCCTTGCCGTTTTATTCGCCCTCTCTCTCCGTCCTCCTTTTCTTTCTCTATTTGCCTCTTTTTGCCCGTTTCTTGTTTGCTTGTGTGTTGGATTGCTTGCCTATCACAATGGCTCAAGATAATACTAAATTGTGTGACTTTGCCAATACCAACAACAATTATTTTCTTAGCACTCCAATTGCTCCTCTTACCGATGTCGAATCTTGTGAAATTAATGTTGCTTTGTTGAATCTTGTCATGAAAGATCAATTCGCCAGCCTTCCTAGTGAAGATGCTTCTACCCATCTAAACAACTTTGTTGATTTGTGTGATATGCAAAAGTAGAAAGATGTGGATAATGATATTGTTAAATTGAAGCTATTTCCGTTTTCGCTTAGAGATCATGCTAAAGCTTGGTTTTCGTCTTTCCCTAAAAATAGTATTGATTCATGGAATAAGTGCAAAGATGCTTTTATCTCTAAGTATTTTCCTCCCGCTAAGATCATCTCTCTTAGAAACGATATTATGAATTTTAAGCAACTTGATCATGAACATGTTGCACAATCTTGGGAGAGGATGAAATTAATGATACGTAATTGCCCTACACATGGTTTGAATCTTTGGATGATTATACAAAACTTTTATGCCGGATTGAATTTTGCTTCTACATATCTTTTAGATTCGGCCGCGGGAGGCACTTTTATGGAAATCACTTTAGGAGAAGCTACTAAACTCCTAGACAATATTATGGTTAATTATTCTCAATGGCACACCAAAAGATCTACTAATAAAAAAGTGCATGCAGTTGAGGAGATTAATGTTTTGAGTGGAAAGATGGATGAACTTATGAAATTATTTGCTAATAAGAGTGCTCCTACTGCTCCTAATTATATGCCTTTGTCTACTTTGATTGAGAATAATAATGAATCTATGGATGTGAATTTTGTTGGTAGGAACAATTATGGTAACAATGCGTATAGAGGAAATTTTAATTCTAGGCTATTTCCTAGTAATTCCTCTAATAACTATGGTAATTCCTACAACAATTCCTATGGAAATTATAATAAGATGCCCTCTGATTTTGAATCTAATATTAAAGAATTTATTACTTCGCAAAAGATTTTCAATGCTTTGATTGAAGAAAAATTGCTTAAGATTGATGAGTTGGCTAGGAACGTTGATAGAATTTCTCTTGATGTTGATTCTTTGAAACTTAGATCTATTCCACCTAAGCATGATATCAATGAGTCTCTCAAAGCCATGATAATTTCCATTGATGAGTGCAAAGAAAGAACCGCTAGGATGCGTGCTAAGAAAGATTGCTTTATAAAAGCATGTTCTTCTAGTTTTCATGATAATAAAGATGAAGATCTAAAAGTTATTGATGTGTCTCCTATTAAATCTTTGTTTTGCAATATGAATCTTGATAATGATGGGGCTGAACATGAGCCACCTTTACCTAGAAGGTGTTCCAAAAATTCGGAGTCTTTAGATCTTGATGCTAAAATTGTTAAAAGTGGGATTGAAGAGGTCAAAACTTTAAATAGTAATGAACCCACTATTTTGGATTTCATGGAATTTAATTGTGATAATTGCTCTTTGATAGATTGTATTTCCTTGTTGCAATCCGTGCTAAATTCTCCTCATGCTTATAGTCAAAATAAAGCTTTTACTAAACATATCGCTGATGCTTTGATGCAATCTTATGAAGAAAAACTTGAGTTGGAAGTTTCTATCCCTAGAAAACTTTATGATGAGTGGGAACCTACAATAAAAATTAAAATTAAAGATCATGAGTGCTATGCTTTGTGTGATTTGGGTGCTAGTGCTTCCACGATTCCAAAAACTTTGTGTGATTTGCTAGGTTTCCGTGATTTTGATGGTTGTTCTTTAAACTTGCACCTTGCGGATTCCACTATTAAGAAACCTATGGGAAGAATTAATGATGTTCTTATTGTTGCAAATAGAAACTAGGTGCCCGTAGATTTCATTGTTCTTGATATAGATTGCAATCCTTCATGTCCTATTATTCTTGGTAGACCTTTCCTTAGAACGATTGGTGCAATTATTGATATGAAGGAAGGGAATATTAGATTCCAATTTCCGTCAAGGAAAGGCATGGCAGACTTCCCTAGAAAGAAAATTAAATTACCATACGAATCTGTTATGAGAGCCACTCATGGATTACCTACCAAAGATGGCAATACCTAGATCTATCTTCGCTTTTATGCCTAGCTAGGGGTGTTAAACGATAGCGCTTGTTGGGAGGCAACCCAATTTTTTTATTCCTTCCTTTTTACTCCTGTTTAGTAATAAATAATTTATCTAGCCTTTTTTTGTTGTGTTTTTGTTTGTGTTTAATTAATGTTTGTGCCAAGTAGAACCGTTGGGAAGACTTGGGGAAAGTCTTTTTGATCTTGCTGTAAAAAACAGAAACGTTAACTCTCACGAGAATCGCTAGCATTTTTATTTGGAAGGTGTTATTTAGTTAATTATTTTTGCAGATGATTAATAGATAAATTCCGCACGTCAAGAAATTTATTTTAAAAATTTTGGGGTTCCAGAACTTGCGTTAGATACAGATTACTACAAACTTTTCTGCTTTTGACAGATTCTGTTTTTCTTGTGTTGTTTGCTTATTTTGATGAATCTATGGCTAGTAAAATAGTTTATAAACCATAGAGAAGTTGTAATATAGTAGGTTTAACACCAATATAAATAAATAATGAGTTCATTATAGTACCTTGAAGTGGTCTTTTGTTTTCTTTTGCTAACGGAGCTCACGATATTTTCTATTTTGAGTTTTGTGTTGTGAAGTTTTCAAGTTTTGGGTAAAGATTTGATGATGGAACAAAGAGTGGAAAGAGCCTAAGCTTGGGGATGCCCATGGCACCCCAAGGTAAAATTCAAGGACACCAAAAAGCCTAAGCTTGGGGATGCCCCTGAAGGCATCCCCTCTTTCATCTTCGTCTATCGGTAACTTTACTTGGAGCTATATTTTTATTCACTACATGATATGTGTTTTGCTTGGAGCGTCTTGTATGATTTGAGTCTTTGCTTTTTAGTTTACCACAATCATCCTTATTGTACACACCTTTTGAGAGACTCACATGAATTGAAATTTATTAGAATACTCTATGTGCTTCACTTATATCTTTTGAGATATATAGTTTTTGCTCTAGTGCTTCACTTATGCCACTGAAAGAGGTCAGACAACATACTCAACTATGCCACAGCCCATAATGGCCTGTGGCTGCACACGGAAGTTTCTAGCATGAATGATCTTATGATCCCTTTGAGCCTCGGTGGCGAACCATAGGATGATCACATAGATTCCCCGTGATCTCCTTGGACAACACTAGATTCCCTAGGTGCCCACCAACAATCCACCCAGATGTCTATTAAAGTAGCCACCTTAGATAAACCCTTAGTTCATAATAATACTCAGAACTGTCATGAATCGCTCAAACCAATCCACGTCTATGAGCATAACATAGCAGTATAAGCATAATGTAGAATTAACTCCCAGGGTTTGAATGAAAAAGGGCAATAGGTTCTACCTCAAATACTACTTCCCAATACCCACATGTTAAACAAGTCCTAACCATGCAATGTTTGAGGGTTGAAACTAATGCATAAAACTGGGTAGATAAGAGATATGATCAAAGTGTTACTTGCCTTACTCACGATCCGCAAACCCTAGAGAATCGTAGTAGCACGCTTCGCACTCCGGAAACTCTAACGCAAACAAACAATAGCATACATAAGCATTCAAGCATAGATGCAAGGGTAAAACTCAGAAGAAAATATCCAAATCGAAAGTACAAGGGAAGAGCTTCGATTTGCAAAAAGAATCAATCAAATCGGAGCTACGAAACTCAAACTATGATCAAAAGAAATTTGAATTCAAATCTGCTTGAAACCAAATTTTAATTTTTCAAAATCATGTTCAAGTTGGTTAACTGGAAAGAGGGGTTCGAGATGAAGATTTTGGCGTTGGTTTCACTGGATTTGAACGAACGGTTAAAAAGTTGTGAGGGTTTGAAGATCAGGGACTAATATGTGATAAAAATAATTGCGGATAGGTCCCTGGCCGAAAAATAAAATAAAAAGAAAAGGCGAACAAACGAACATTCGTTTTTAGAGACAAACGAATGAACACGTTCGCGAACAGAGGCGTTCGGGCGAACGCCCACTAAATAGAACCGATCGAAAAAACCGAGAAAACCCGATCTAGATCTAAAACATAAAAAACCGAACGAACCGGTGAACCGGGCGGTTTCTATACCGGCCAAGGGGTGGCGGTCAATGGCGGCGGCGGCGAGCGGGGCGGCGGCTCCGGTGAGGGTTGCGGGGTGCGGCGGTGCCGGGCGGGTGCAGGGCGACTGCGACTACAGCGGGAGGAGGCGGCGGCACGGTGCGGCAGCAAGTAGCGGCGAGCAAGTGTAGCGGCGACGCGGCTTGGTGGAGGCGGCGGCGACTTGGTGAGGAGGGCCCGAGGTCAGCCATATATAAAGGGGCCCTGGGGTCCGACTTGGGCGAGGGGGCGCTAGGCGGCGGCGATCCGGACTCCTTGCCGGAGTCCGACGCGGACACGGGCGCGGCGCGAGACGGTGTGGCGCGGGGCGAGACGGTGTGGCGCTGGGCCGAGGCGTGGCTCCCAGCTGGGCCGGCCCTGTTCGATGCGCGTTTTTTTTTAAAAAAATCCACCAAAAAACAAAAATCCTAATAAAATATAAAAAATTCTAAAATGCCAAAAACAATTTTCACAGTCAAAATAAAATATTTAGAACAAGGTGAACATTTTTCTAGGCTAAAAATGCAATTTTGAAAAATGCATATTTTCTAATTCAAATAAAATGGTAATAAAATTCTAAATAAAATATTTATTTAATTTTAATGTTTTTCCTCCAATATTCCCCTCTTATTTGGAGAAGTCATTTTATCTCCACTCATTTATTTTAATATTGGAAATATTTCGGAGATAAAAATTATTAAAATCAAAATGATCATTTTTTCAAATTTGAGAAAATTCGAATATGAAAATAAAAGAAATCTCCAACTCTCTCCTCGGGTCCTTGAGTTGCTTAAGATTTCTAGGATCACAACCAAAATGCAAATAAAATATTATATGCATATGATGACCTATGTATAACATCCAAATTGAAAATTGGGATGTTACATTATTGCTTTGTTTCAATGTGTGTACTCTGTTTTCCATTCTTATATGTTCTGTTTCAATGTGTGTATATACGTTTTTCATTCTGTATATGTGGATGATAACAGCTAGATTCAAATTAGTATACTAAACAGATAGAAAACGGAATTCATAATATATATATATATATTGTTCATTAGATCATCACAGAATATATATATATATATATATAATATCATCACATATACGTGATGATACTTAACTACTAGGTACAATGCATAAAATTGAAAATGATCAATACTAAAACTAATAATCCCTCCTGGGGCCAGTATTCCGGCAGCCCCTCGCCAGCAGCTCCCTGGTGCGCGGCGTCTTCCCAGTGCAGAGGCAGTACTCCGACTCCTCCACCTCGCAGCGCTTGACGTACTGTTCTGCCTCTTGCTGGCGGACGCGCGCGGCCGATCTTGCCATTTCGTTGGGTGCCCACCGGAGCTCCTTGTCGGTGGCACGCTGGAGCTTATCGGCCCACCTCCACGCAGCGATGAGGCGCCCAGCGCCTATGACCTTCCTCACGAAGTACCCATCTTCGTACACCTCCTCAGCACGATGACGCGCCCGCCCCCAAAGCTCCGCTGCCTCCTTTTTCCAAACGGCATCACAGGCTTCACAGGCCGCCTGGTACCTCGCTTCCTCCTCCGCCATCTCCTTCTTGAACGCCACTTGCCTGGCTTTCTCAGCCGGCGGCAGCGACTTCCACAGACAAAGATTGTACTGGCCCCAAAACCAATCCAAAGTTGGGGGGTCCGACACAACCTCATCAGGCGACGCGTAGGGGTCCTCGTTGCTGCTAATCGAGTGAGCGTCCTCGGGGGGCGGTGACTCCTCGTCGGCGCGTGGGTAGACCGGCGGCGCCATGGCAGAGATTTGAGAGAGAGAGAGAGAGAGCGAGCGAGGGGAGGATGTAGATGAGAATGCAGGTGGGACAACGTGAGCAAGGTAGTATTTATTGGCGGCTGGAATATAGATCAACGGGGACAGTACAAACGCCAGTCGCTGGAATTTATGAGTACTGTAGTTGGAATTACACACGATTCCCGCAGCAAAATCCGTGTGAACATAATAGCCAAAATCCGTGTGAACATAATCGCTGACGGTTTCCAATGCAAAACCGTGTCTGATTAATGATCCCCGCCATTCACCCACCAAACCTCGAACCGCGAGATAGACTACCAATCATGTGGGGGGCGGTTGTCTTGCCAGATCTTTACATTTTTTTTGAACACTGTAACAGCCTAATTTTGGGCCCTTTTCTTTTTATTTTGATTTATTTGGTTTTTGCTTTGTTTTCCTTTTTGGAGTGGTTTTGTGGCCTTGTCACCTGGGAAATCATCTTCATTTTCTCTCCCAAGTGACTCATGATTCTCAAAACCTTGCCTCCACTGTTTGACCAAACCCTAATTTCTTTTTCTAGGGAAAATTCCTTTTTCTATTAAAGGAATAACCCTGTCTACCCTAGGTTGTGAAGCAACCTATATTTCTACCCATCCAAAAATCACCAAATAATTCTTATAAACTTTTTGGGTCATATCTTTCTCAAATATGGCAAAATATTTCATTGGCCATATTTCTCACCATGCTCAATAAATTCATTTCCTATTCTGTCCTAAATGGCACATTGTGAAGCAAGTGTCATTTATCTTTGCCCATTTGACCCCAAATTCTTTGGACATCTTTTCCTGTCCAAATAATTGACCTCTGCCAAAATGCAACTTTATTTGCCTAGCCAAACTTCCTCAGTGATTTTTCAAAGTTCCTGTCTAAGGGAAGCCTTTGTGAAGGAAGTGCTAGCTAGGGTTATCCAAATGAGTTGAAATTTTGCAAACTCCTTAATGTGCTCATACCTTTACACTCCTCCAAATTTGAGCCCCATCCAATCATCTATGTGAGCACAGGGCCAAATCTTTGATTCTGGGAATATTTTCAGATTGTGAAGCAAGTACATTTTATATTGCTTCATTTTGCCAGAAAAATTTTCCGGAGCATTCTCATGACCATAAGACCTCTGTCCACCAAATGTGGGACCGATTAATCAAACCAATACTCCTTTAGAATTATTGCAAGATTCTGGTCAGTGAAGATAGTTGTGAAGGAATTACCATTTTGGTGAATCCAATTGGTATGAAATTTTTACAGCTTCCTACTATGACCAAATAAGTAAGCTTGCCAAATTTGAGCTCAAGTTGATGCTCCATGTGAGTGCATCATCCAAATCTTATTTCTGGACCAAAAATGCAGTTGTGAAGCAACTATATTCATTACTGGTCCAAATCTTCTCAAAGTTACCAGGATGAAAGTCTTTCTTACCCTAAACCTCGTAGACAACTCCATTGCTCCCAATCTCCTCCCTATTGATCAGCAGTACACGACCAAGTTTAGTGCAGTAAACTTTAGAGGTAGATTACCATTTAACCAAAGCGATTTTCACTGAACTACCACCTCAGTTGTTACCTCCCCAGGAAGGACAAACCCCCAGACATCGTTTGGCCGGCCGTGTGGCACTATGTGCACTAGTGCACGCGGTGATCACGAGCTCTGGCATGCCATGGACGCGAGCTGGATGGTTTCTTGCTCGGGCCCCTCTCCCTCTTGTCGTCTTCGCGCTCTTGAGCATGTCTCACCGTTTTACCACGTCGTCGCCGTCCTCCTGGGTCCATCTTCCCCTCCGTAAGCTCCTCCGTCAGCGCTCGTCGCCGCACGCCCACGGGCGCACTGTGGCCGACCGAGCATTCAAGGCGTTTGGTTTCATTCTCCTCTGTGCCCTCAGCCCCTCCTGCCCTGTGCACCTCTGTAGCTCGTCCGCACTCCCCCTCATCGTGTTCCCGTGCTCGCCCGTGCTCGCTGAGCCTCGCCAGAGCTTTGGCCGAGCTCGAGCGGCGGCACTCGGCCACGGCCTCCCTCGTCCGGCTATATATAGCCATCCCCGGCCTCGTTCAACCTCACCATTCGCCTCACCCACCTCCCAGAACCCCGCCTAGCCTCTTCCCCGAGCTCGAGAAGCTCTCCTTCCCCTCCCATATCCGAAGCCTCGCCACCGGCCACTGCTCAAATTCGAGCAAGCCGAGTGCTTTCCCCTCGCCTAAACACCACCACGGCCCTCCCCTAGTCCCCTGGAGTCTCCCCGTTGTCTCCCTCCTCGTCTGGTGGCTTGTGGCCGCATACTCGATGGTGCTCGAAGCCACTCTCCGCCACGGCCGCCGCCCCGCCCGACTCGGTGCTCCTCGGCGGCCGTGTCGTGCCTGGATGGATGCGACACTCCTCCCCGACTCCAGCGGTGGTCCGGGCGCCTCAAACGGTGGCCGGTGATGCCGGAACGGCCGCCGGCGCCGGCGCCCCCACCCCTGTTCTGCGTCGCGTTGGAGAAGAAGAAGGAGCGAGAGAGAGAGATGTCAGTAGCGGGCCCCACCTGGCAGCGAGTCAGCGCCCGACCCCATCTCTGCTGACTAGGATAAGTGGAAGCGTATTCCCCTTCCCTTTCCTAAAGCGTACTTTGGCTCTGCTTCGATCCGGTTTACGTTTTCTCAGTCGGAAAGTGTATTCTGCCAAAGGCGCGTTCTGTTTTTCCAGCCAAGGGCCTGTTTGTGATGATTTTGTTATAGATGGGTCCCTGGCAGAAAAACCTTCATATCTTTTTGATCCCAACTCCAAATGAGGTGATTCCAAAGCCCACTTCTTTGTTTCGTCAAGCCCGTCCTGTTGGTATTATTTTCATCATGGGTTAACATTATGAAAATGACCATTTTGCCCTTGTGCTTAATCAGCCCCCTCCAAGAGAGAACGTTTTCCGGCGATTCTTTCTGCGAGCTTCTCGCACTTCTTCCCGATGATTTCTTCTACCCTAGGCAAGCCACAACCACCATTTGCATGATAGCCATGCAGTAGCATTGGTTCTCAACTTGAATCTTTAATAACTGTATGTTTGTTTGGCTACTACTGTCGCTATTTCGGCTATGCTTGTGGATCGGTGATTATCGTCATACTATGTTTCTTGCACTCTATTATCATGTTCTACCTGCTAGTATTACTTTCATATTGGTCATGCTTGATAGTAGTACATGTTGGATTGTCTAGTTCTACAGTGCATGACTAACATCGGTTACCGACTACCGTTAATATGCATTGTTCCTTTGCTGTTAGTTGGTTAAGTGTTTACTCAGTAATGTTATTGATGAGTTCTTGCATGGTATTTATGGTTGATGCTAGTGGTCATGTTATGCTATGAGTAGTGTTGTACTTGTAATATTCATGCTCGTCATTATGCTATGCTCAGTTGGAGATGATTCATTATTGATATGGTGGATAGTTATGTTGCATCCCGTGCTTATGTTGATATCATGCTCATGCATTGTAATTGCATCATGTTATTTTATCATGGCTTAGCATATTGAATTCAAGTTTAACCGGATTAAATTGAAATTGAACAACTGTTGGCTGAGTCATGGTGCCACCATATCGAGCTGACCAGTGCAACCACGCTTACCTTTATGGGAAGGTCCTAACTAGGTCTATTGTCATGCCTCTCGCCGGTGCCTCCAACGAGGGAAGGTTATGGGCGCGCCCTACCCTGACCAGGTAGGCGGACATAAGCCTTGTGTGCCCGTTGTTGTTGTTATGGATCCTTGTCCCTGGTTGGGACCATTTATGTTTTGCCACGACGGTGGCTGTTGGTGTCTTTGGTAGGCACGGGGCCACCCATGACTTACCCCAAATGGGAGTTGGTCGGAGTGGCTGGGAGAGTGTCATGGCAGTAGGACGGTTTTGTCGGAACGCCGTTGGTCCACCCGAATGGGAGTGCGAGGCCATGGGTTCCGTGGTGTGGATACAGTGTACTGATACGTCTCCGTCGTATCTATAATTTTTGATTGTTCCATGCCAATATTCTACAACTTTCATATACTTTTGGCAACTTTTTATACAATTTTTGGGACTAACATATTGATCCAGTGCGGGATAAAAATGGACGGAGATTTTTTTTGTAATATATGTGATTTTTGGGAAGTGAAATCAACGCGAGACAATGCTCGAGGGGCCCATGAGGCAGGGGGCGTGCCCCTGACCCTCGTGGCCACCCCGTAAGACGGTTGATGCCCTTCTTTCGCTGCAAGAAAGCTAATATCCAGATAGAGATCGTGTTAGAATTTCAGCCCAATCGGAGTTACGGATCTCCGGGGATATAAGAAACGGTGCAAGGGTAGAATCTGAGAGTGCAGAAACAGAGAGAGACAGAGAGACAGATCCAATCTCGGAGGGGCTCTCGCCCCTCCCACGCCATGGAGGCCAAGGACCAGAGGGGAAACCATTCTCCCATCTAGGGAGAAGGTCAAGGAAGAATAAGAAGGAGGGGGCTCTCTCCCCCTCGCTTCCGGTGGCGCCGGAGTGCCACCGGGGGCCATCATCATCACCGCAATCTTCACCAACAGCTTCACCGCCATCATCACCAACTCTTCCCCCCTCTATGCAGCGGTGTAACCTCTCTCTTACCTGCTGTAATCTCTACTTAAACATGGTGCTCAACGCTATATATTATTTCCCAATTATGTATGGCTATTGTCGTGGTTTTGTCACAGCAGATGTCCTAGAGAAAGGACTTAGTCGTGGAGCCATCGCAACGGGTTAGCTTGAAGGGGTTAAAGCGGACACAAGGACGCAAGATAGTTTATACTAGTTCGGCCCCTTTGATGAAGGTAAATGATGAGGACATCAATACCATTGTTACACCCACAGCCCCTACTGTTACATATACTGGACCAATTACTAGAGCTCGCGCACGCCAATTAAATTACCAGGTACTTTCGTTTCTTGGTAATGATTCTAATGTTCATGAGATTATGATGCTGCCTAAATTGGATACATTTGTTTTGCTTACAAATGAAGGGCCTAGCTTGGAGAAGGATGAACATTGGAGCAAGAACACGCATGGAGTTGATGGCATGCGCAAGGGGATCAAGAACGGAGTTACAAGTGATGATTTCAGGACTTTGAAGCCGCCATAAGGAGTGCATGAAGCCTTGGACGAAATATACAAGATGCCACTTCATAATATTCGTCCATAGGCTATTCTAGGTGCTGCGTCACCTTATTAATGGGCCAGGCCCATGTAATTTCGAAATACTTAAGTATAGGCTATTTTTAGAGTCCGTATGTGTGGGGAAACAAGAGTTAGGGTTGGTTTCGGACCCCACCCTCAAGGGCCACGAAATTCCCCCCTCTTCCTCCATATATACAGCCCTTAGGGCGTCGTTTAGACTTTGGGTTTTGTTTAGATTAAAAGTTCGTCATAGCTGCAACTTCGCGTACTTCGTTTGTGTCCAACGACCAGACCAAGACGTCACAGAACCCCACCTTGATCAATAAAGCTTTCATCTTATATTCGCGATATCCAGATTGCAATCTCAGTTTCTTGCTTGTTCTTCGTTTGCTCGCAGGAAACAGACCCTCGTGGTCAGGTTGATCGTGCTCCGGCGTGGTCAATAACCCTCGGAAGTTGGTTTAGCGATTGCTAAGGCGCGACGTCTCGCACGTTCGTAGTCGGATCGTCAAGGTCAACTCCCACAGAAAACGATAGCCACCATCTCATCGAAACATCGGGACACCTTAGCCTCTATCAAGTGGTATCGGATTTCCAGGTTGCTCGGTGAGATTTTACAGTTTTTCGTAGATTAGATCGAGTCTGTTCTTCATACCTACAGTCCAGGAAAAAGCCAGAAAAAAAATTAGGGTTAGTTCATCATATCCGAACCAATCTGAGCCTTTGCATAATCTTTTTAGGGTTTTTGCTTTGTTGAATTTGAGGTTGCATCGTCGTGTCAAGTTGCTGGTCTTAGAGTCTAGTCTTTTAGAGTTTCGAGTTCTGGTCACAAGTTGTCACGCCGCCGCCGCACCATCATCATCGCCCATCTACCACTTTTGCTTATCCGCCACTGCTCTGAATCCATATCCATATACCACCACCAATCCGTATCCATATACCACCATCAATCTCTATCCATATACCACCACCGCTACCATATACCACCACCGCTGCCATATACCACAACCATATATCCACCATCAATCCGAGTTCTTCTCATATTAGGTTTGTTCTTGAGATCAATCTAAATTCCGATTCGTGTTTCCTTGCCTGCGTAGGTCTCGGAAAAAAATGAGTCTGGAGACCCCTGGGCAGTTTTTAGGCCAAAATTTTCACGGGCAAATTTTTTTTTCCCTATCCTATTTTTAGACTTTTCTGAGTCTTTTGAGCCACGTGCCATCATAGTGATTTTTTGTCGCACTTTTTCGTCATCGCCCCACTGATTTCCGAAAAAAAGTGAAAAAAAAAAATTTCGTGCCCATCCTATCAGTTTGACGAGGGAAGAGTTTTGAGACACTCGCCATTATAGTGATTTTTCGCAAAAAAAAGAGCGCAAAAAAAAGGAGCGAAAAAAAAAGTTCCAGAGTGTGCTTTTCCCTTATTTACGTGCAGCGCCGTGATTTTGTTAGTGTTCTAGGCTCGTGTCTCTAGCACGGTCTAGCCTAGGACCAGCACAGTACCGTCGTTGAGCGTTTATTCAACTTTGCATCTCTGAATTGATTATTGTTGACCCTTTTTGCTACCATACTATAAGCCTTCCCAGCTCCACATACATCTACGTCGTGCGTTTGACTCTCCCTGGCAATCGCTCTATCCAAGCTTTTGAGAGTTTTTGACTACAACGGTTGCCGATCACCACCTGCTGCTGGGTAAGAACTGGTAAGAATTTGAGATTTGCTTGACGGATTTGTGACACCCGCCACCACCACCACTTGTTAGTAGTCTGTAGGATCATATTCTTGTGTGTTTCTATTGCTGCTAACCATGCCAGGATCACAAGCCGACGAGACTGACTGGGAGAACTTGACGAACAAGGAGCTTCATGATACGTTTCAGCAAATGATGAATGGACAGGTGCAAGATGTGATAAACAGATTTGAAGAGGCCATGGAGAAAATTGATGTCATGGAGAAGACGTTTGAAACAAAGCTCGATAACAAGTTTGCTGAATTGCTGTCGCGTTTTCCACCACCACCACCGGCTGCTCCTGCCGCACCTCTGCAACAACAGCAACAACACCGACTACCTCCACGTCGGGAAACAGCCCTCCGCCGAGCGAGCCGTGTCCCTCTTCAGTCGGGCCAAACTGCTGGTGCTGCTGTTGATACTTCTGTGGCTCCTACTGCTGATGTGGAGGAGGATGCTTATGTGGGAGATTATGAGGATGAGGTTGATCAAAATCAGAACTACGTGCCACCAACAGCACAGCAACCACCAGGTCGTCCACATGCAAATAATGGCAAGGGTAGGGCTCACCCTCAGGTACGAGATCATGATCATCTCCCTAAACTAAAATTGAATATTCCACCATTTGAGGGTAGATATGTTCCTGATATATATCTTACTTGGGAGTTAGAAACTGAACAACGATTTACATGTTTACAATATCCCGAGGAGAGACGTGTTCCTGCTGCTGTTTGTGCTTTTACTAGTTTTGCATGTGTTTGGTGGTCTGAGCATTGTAGATTATATCCTATTCCGGCTACTTGGGCTGCTTTGAAAACTGCTATGCGTACTCGTTGGGTTCCACCATATTATCAACGTGAATTACTTCAAAAATTGCAGCGCTTAAGACAGGGAAAAAATTCTGTAGAAGAATATTATCAGGAATTACAAACTGGCATGATTAGATGTGGTATTGTTGAGGAGAATGAAGCTATGCTTGCACGTTTTATGGGTGGATTAAATAGAGAGATTCAAACGATTCTAGAGTATAAGGAGTATACTAATATCACTCGTTTATTCCATCTTGCTTGTAAAGCTGAACGTGAAGTGCGGGATCGACAGGCATTGGCGCGGACTAACTTTTCTGCAGGTCGACCTTCATCATGGACACCACGTGCATCATCTACTTCCACACGTTCTGCTACACCGGCACCTCCGTCGGCTGCCACCTCCAACCGTGATACAATAAAGCAGGCACAATCACCACTATCTGCCAAGAGCACACCTTCTGGGCCTGCAAAGAGCTCTTCTTCATCCATGGCATCAACAGGGCAAACACATGATATTATTTGTCGACGTTGCAAGGGTGGAGGTCATTATGCGAGAGAATGCCCATCTAAGCGTGTGATGATTGTTACTGAGAATGGTGGGTATGAGTCCGCTAGTGACTATGATGAGGAGACTTTGGCTCTTATTACACGTGACGAACACGGTGGAGACGATTCTGATCATGAGACGCAATACATGGCTCCTGAAGATGCTGACAGGTATGAATGTTTAGTTGCTCAACGTGTTTTGAGTGTGCAGGTTACACAAGCTGAGCAAAATCAGAGGCATAATTTGTTCCATACAAAGGGAGTTGTGAAGGAACGTTCTGTCCGCGTGATCATAGATGGAGGGAGCTGCAATAACTTGGCTAGCATGGAGATGGTGGAGAAGCTATCTCTCACCACAAGACCACATCCACATCCTTACTACATCCAATGGTTCAACAACAGCGGCAAGATTAAGGTAACACGTACTGTTCGTGTGCATTTTAGTATCTCTACATGTGCTGATTATGTTGATTGTGATGTGGTACCTATGCAAGCATGTTCCTTATTACTTGGTAGACCATGGCAATTTGATAAAAATTCTGTACACCATGGTAGAAACAATCAGTATACTCTTGTTCATAACGATAAAAATATTACTTTGCTTCCTATGACTCCTGATTCCATTTTGAAGGATGATATTAATAGAGCTAATAAAGCAAAATAGGAGACAAATAAGAGTGAAAATCAGATTGTGGCAAAAGAATTTGAGCACCAAATGAAGCCTAATAATAAACCATCTACTATTGTTTCTGAAATTAAATTGAAAAGTGCATGTTTACTTGCCACCAAATCTGATATTGATGAGCTAGATTTTAGCAAATCTGTTTGCTATGCTTTTGTGTGCAAAGAGGCATTATTTTCATTCGAGGACGTGCCTTCCTCTTTGCCCCCTGCTGTCACTAACATTTTGCAGGAGTTCGCTGACGTCTTTCCACAAGACGTGCCACCGGGATTACCACCTATTCGAGGGATTGAGCATCAAATTGACTTAATTCCCGGTGCTTCGCTACCCAACCGTGCACCATACCGTACCAATCCAGAGGAGACGAAGGAGATTATGCGTCAAGTACAAGAACTGCTCGACAAAGGTTATATATGCGAATCCCTTAGTCCTTGTGCTGTTCCTATCATTTTAGTGCCGAAAAAGGATGGTACGTCGCGTATGTGCGTTGATTGTAGAGGCATTAATAATATTACTATTCGTTATCGTCATCCTATTCCTAGGTTAGATGATATGCTTGATGAATTGAGTGGCTCTACAATATTCTCCAAAGTTGATTTGCGTAGTGGATACCATCAAATTCGTATGGAATTGGGAGATGAATGGAAAACAGCATTTAAAACTAAGTTTGGATTATATGAGTGGTTAGTCATGCCTTTTGGGTTAACTAATGCACCTAGTACTTTCATGAGGTTAATGAACGAAGTTTTACGTGCTTTCATTGGACGATTTGTGGTAGTTTACTTTGATGACATATTGATTTATAGCAAATCTTTGGAGGAACATTTGGAACATTTACGTGCTGTTTTTATTGCTCTACGTGATGCACGTTTGTTTGGAAACCTTGGAAAGTGCACCTTTTGCACCGACTGAGTATCTTTTCTTGGCTATGTTGTTACTCCACAGGGAATTGAAGTTGATAAAGCCAAGATTGAAGCTATTGAGAGCTGGCCGCAGCCCAAAACGGTCACACAAGTGAGGAGTTTCCTTGGCCTCGCTGGTTTCTATAGGCGTTTTGTGAGAGATTTCAGCACCATTGCTGCACCTCTCAACGAGCTTACAAAGAGGGATGTGCCTTTTGTTTGGGGTACCGCACAGGAAGAATCCTTCACGGTATTGAAAGATAAGTTGACACATGCTCCTTTACTCCAACTTCCTAATTTCAATAAGACTTTTGAGCTTGAATGTGATGCTAGTGGAATTGGATTAGGAGGTGTTTTATTACAAGATGGAAAACCTGTTGCATACTTTTATGAAAAATTGAGTGGGCCTAGTCTGAACTATTCTACTTATGATAAAGAATTATATGCTCTTGTTCGGACCTTAGAAACATGGCAACATTATTTATGGCCCAAGGAATTTGGTATACATTCTGATCATGAATCTTTGAAACACATTAAAAGTCAAGCAAAACTGAACCGTAGACATGCTAAATGGGTTGAATTCATTGAGACTTTCCCTTATGTCATTAAACACAAGAAGGGTAAAGAAAATGTTATTGCTGATGCCTTGTCTCGTCGTTATACTATGCTTTCAGAACTTGACTTTAAAATATTTGGTTTGGGGACCATGAAAGATCAATATGTTCATGATGCTGAATTTAAAGATGTATTGCAGAATTGTAAGGAAGGGAGAACTTGGAACAAGTTCGTTCTTAACGATGGATTTGTGTTTCGTGCTAAGAAGCTATGCATTCCAGCTAGCTCCGTTCGTCTTTTGTTGTTGCAGGAGGCGCATGGAGAAGGATTAATGGGACACTTTGGCGTCAAGAAGACGGAGGATATACTTGCTACACATTTCTTTTGGCCAAAGATGAGACGGGATGTTGAGCGTTTTGTTGCTCGCTGCACTACATGTCAAAGAGCTAAGTCACGACTCAATCCTCATGGTTTATATATGCCTTTGCCTGTACCTAGTGTTCCTTGGGAGGATATATCTATGGACTTTGTTTTAGGTTTACCTCGAACAAAGAAGGGGAGGGATAGCATATTTGTTGTCGTGGATAGGTTCTCGAAAATGGCACACTTTATACCATGTCATAAAAGCGATGATGCTGTTAATGTTGCTGATTTGTTCTTTCATGAAATTATTCTCTTACATGGTGTGCCAAATACTATTGTTTCAGATCGTGATACTAAATTTCTTAGCCACTTTTGGAGATGTTTATGGGCTAAGTTGGGGACTAAGCTGCTTTTTAGTACTACTTGTCACCCCCAAACTGATGGACAAACTGAAGTAGTCAATAGAACATTGTCTACTATGCTTAGGGCTGTTTTGAAGAATAACAAGAAAATGTGGGAAGAATGCTTGCCTCATATTGAATTTGCTTATAATCGTTCATTGCATTCTACTACTAAGATGTGCCCTTTTGAAATTGTGTATGGTTTCCTACCTCGTGCACCTATTGATTTGTTGCCTCTTCCATCTTCAGAGAAGGTTAATTTTGATGCTAAAGAACGTTCTGAATTGATTTTAAAAATGCATGAGTTAACTAAGGAAAACATTGAGCGTATGAATGCTAAATATAAACTTGCTGGAGATAAGGGTAGAAAACATGTTGTGTTTGCGCCTGGAGATCTTGTTTGGTTACATTTGCGTAAAGATAGATTTCCTAATCTGCGCAAATCAAAGCTAATGCCACGTGCTGATGGTCCTTTTAAGGTGTTAGAGAAAATAAATGATAATGCATATAAACTTGAGCTACCTGTAGATTTTGGGGTTAGTCCCACTTTTAACATTGCAGATTTGAAGCCTTATTTGGGTGAGGAAGATGCGCTTCCGTCGAGGACGACTTCATTTCAAGAAGGGGAGGATGATGAGGACATCAATACCATTGTTACACCCACAGCCCCTACTGTTACATATACTGGACCAATTACTAGAGCTCGCGCACGCCAATTAAATTACCAGGTACTTTCGTTTCTTGGTAATGATTCTAATGTTCATGAGATTATGATGCTGCCTAAATTGGATACATTTGTTTTGCTTACAAATGAAGGGCCTAGCTTGGAGAAGGATGAACATTGGAGCAAGAACACGCATGGAGTTGATGGCATGCGCAAGGGGATCAAGAACGGAGTTACAAGTGATGATTTCAGGACTTTGAAGCCGCCATAAGGAGTGCATGAAGCCTTGGACGAAATATACAAGATGCCACTTCATAATATTCGTCCATAGGCTATTCTAGGTGCTGCGTCACCTTATTAATGGGCCAGGCCCATGTAATTTCGAAATACTTAAGTATAGGCTATTTTTAGAGTCCGTATGTGTGGGGAAACAAGAGTTAGGGTTGGTTTCGGACCCCACCCTCAAGGGCCACGAAACTCCCCCCTCTTCCTCCATATATACAACCCTTAGGGCGTCGTTTAGACTTTGGGTTTTGTTTAGATTAAAAGTTCGCCATAGCTGCAACTTCGCGTACTTCGTTTGTGTCCAACGACCAGACCAAGACGTCACAGAACCCCACCTTGATCAATAAAGCTTTCATCTTATATTCGCGATATCCAGATTGCAATCTTAGTTTCTTGCTTGTTCTTCGTTTGCTCGCAGGAAACAGACCCTCGTGGTCAGGTTGATCGTGCTCCGGCGTGGTCAATAACCCTCGGAAGTTGGTTTAGCGATTGCTAAGGCGCGACGTCTCGCACGTTCGTAGTCGGATCGTCAAGGTCAACTCCCACAGAAAACGATAGCCACCATCTCATCGAAACATCGGGACACCTTAGCCTCTATCAGTAAAAGCCTACGTCTAGTTGTGATGGAATTGATGGGGTTTCGATGACTAGGGAGCAAACAAGCTTCTCCTAAGTCTCGAGTTGTTGTCTGTTGTCCTTGAACCGCCGCCGGGTCGTCCCCTTATATACACGGGTGACGCCCGTCGGTTCACAGAGTCCCAATACCGGCTCATAGATGTGTCCGGTTTGGTCTCTACTTATTCCTAACTTACAATACAAGTTAAATACCAATGTCGGTTTACGGCTACAGGCCTTGAACCGACTATGGGCCTTGAGCCCTCATCTGCCTTCTTGGGCTTTAACATAATTAACTACTGATGAAGTTAACCCGGCCCAGATAGGCCGGTTTATGCCCAATAGTGATATCCCCAACATTAGGCCCCAGATTGATTTGAACAGGTTCATGTCAATCCTTAGCAAAAAATCTTCATCTTCAACATCTTCTTGTAGTTTGTTGAACCGCCGTGATGTCATCTTCTCTGGTCGTTGTAAACTGGCGTGGTGTCACCTGTTATAAAGAACCTTATCCATGATCCCTTTTTTGTTTAATAAGGTCTGTGACAATTAAGGCGACAGCTTCATTTCCAAACCCACGGTCCCTTGATTTTCGCGCCTGACACCTGTCCCTTGCCTTATAAATAGGACCGAAGGGTCATTTCTTTTTCCCCTTCGTGCCCTTCTGCTTCGTCTTCCCCGCGTCGTCCAGCTTCGGAGCTCCGCCGCCGTCAACGACCTCTGCTCCAACCTTGGCCGCTGCATCACCCTGATTGTACCAGAGCATCGCGGCGACCTTCTGTTCCTTCCTCGGCTCCGGTGAGTTCTTCACCTTTTCCTCTATAGATCCGTTCTAGGGTTTCCAAGTTCTTCAGTGTTCATCATCTGCTTCGTACTTATATGATAGATCTTAGATGAACCTGTGAACCTTTGCTCTGTGTAGCGGTAGTTCTTAGCATCCGCCTTTACTTATATGCCTCAAGACCATAGATCTACTTGTATCTCTGCCCATTGATTCGGTACTGTTCTTTTTTGAACCTTGAATATTTTCCTTCTTTTCTGAACTTGCTTCAGATCCGTCGCTGTAGAGAAATCTTGTGAAATCTGTTTTTGTACACTTATCCATCCGCAATCTCAGCTGTTTCAATGCTTAGATCCGGCGGTTTAACTTTGTAGAAAAATTGCTAAACCGGTATATACCATTAGTCCCCTTGTTGAACCGCCAGATGTTGTTGCTTCATAAAACTCTGGTTTAGATAGAGTTGTCTCCGGTTTAACATTGTACATACCAGTGCACTTTAATCAATTCATTCTTGAACCGGAATCACCTATCTTGTAGATTTCATCATGGCCAAGCAAGTATATGAGTGCAACTGGGTTCCTTCTCGCGTCACAGAGACTCAACTGAACAACTTAGTCCTGATTGGCGCTTTAGGCAGCAAAAACACCATCCATTGGAGGGCCCCTGGCAAAGAATGCCCTCCCACACCTCAAGAAGGAGAGGTCGTCGTTTCCAGGGCTTTAAGCCGCCCGGTTCTAAATTTTATCGGGGCGTTTTAGCCGATTTTCAACTCCATCCACAAGACACTGGCCCTAACTTTGTTACAAACATGTGTCACTTCCAAGTGCTCTGTGAGGTGTTCTTTCAAGAGGAGCCCATGGTGGAGTTGTTCAGAGACTGTTTCCATTTAAACCGCCGTACTGAGTTTTCTGACGGTTCCAATACGGAATTGGGCGGTGTGGCGATTCAGAAAAGGAAAGAGGTCACATACCCTCACGCCAGACTGCACAACCACCCCAAAGAGTGGAATCAAACATGGTTCTATTGCAAAGACACCTCCCCTGCTGGTGAAAATCCTTTGCCTGGCTTTCATCCGGAGCGGCTTAGCAGTACACACCCCTTTCCGCAAAGGTTGACTGCCAAGGAGAGAAGCAAATACGCTCCTCAACTGTCCAAGCTCAGAGCCTTCATGGCCAATGGTTTAACAGGAGTTGATCTCGCTCGCTGTTGGATATCATGGAGCATACTGCCCCTTAGTCAGCGCTCCGGTTTGATGTGCGAGTATATTGGCAGTGTTGACGACCCACTGCGACATGCTAACATCCAGCCCACCGACAAAAAAATCATAGAGGCTGTGAATAAAATGCTGAATGAACCGGAACACGTCTGTGCTCGAACCAGCCTGCTTCCCTTCTGTGCCACCAACAAACCGCCAGCTGTAAGAATTTGATTTTTTTTCTTTTTTCTGAACCTGTTATTGATATATCTGGTCATTGTTTAATATCAATGTCTGTTTAAACAGGGTAATGATCCGTTTTGGAGCAAAAAACTTCCACAGGAGAAGCCAGAAAAACCAGACAAACCGGAACGACCAACCCGGCCAAAGACTAAAGTCGTGAAACGGCCTGCTCATAAGAAGAAAACCACTGCATCTTCTGATCCGGCCCCTGATGATGATGTGGATAATCCGGACCTTGAGGTAGAGCTTGACTCACTTGGCTTATTTTTCATGCGTCTTATTGATGATGATATTTGTCAGGATGATGCCGAAGCCAGCCATGCTGATGCTGCAGAGGTAATTATTCTCTCTTCCGATTCAGACCCTTTGCCTTCACTAAAAATTCGTCAGGCAAACCGGAAGGTTAAATTTTCTCATCCTCTTGCTTACTTGGATCCCAAATTTCTTATGAAGACCCAACAGCACGAAGCTCGCCGCACAACCCGGCACAGCGGCCAGGTAGTTACCTCCGCCGGTTTACCGAACAGTCCGGTTCGGAAACGCCGTTCAGAGGTCTCTAATTTGCTTGTCAGTGCTTGTCCTAAAGCGGGCTGTTTTCGTCAACCTCTTAATCCATCTGACTCCGATTATTAGGTTACTTCCCACTCATCCTCTGGCGAGTCATCGGCTACTCAGCTGCCACCGCTCAAAATGGTGCTTGGGTAAGCTATACTTATCATAATATTTCCGGTACATCACCTTGGAACATACGCTGTATTTCACTTTGTTATTCCTTTCAGGGCCAAGCCTAGGCCGAGCAAGAAGGCTCGCCTGGATAAAGCGGCCGAGGAGGACGCCGTCCCTGAACCGGGCAAAACACCAGATCTTGAAGCGACTATTCCTGAAGATATACCCAATGATCCACTGCAGCAAGATGACGATTTTATTGCTGAAGAAAGACCTATTGATACCTCAAGTCCTGTCAACCAGCCCACAAGCCCCATCCGGATTGAGAAATCCACCAGTCCATCAAAGCCTACTGATAAGCCAACGGCCCACGTGCAAACCGGCGATGCCAAGGATGATGAGGTTGTCATTACTGGCATTGGTCGCACAGAGCCAGGCAATCCCGTTGCTTTATCCAGACACACTGCCAAGGAATAATCCGCTGCCATTGGCAAGGGAAAATGGAATGCCGATCTGACAACTTATGCTGCTCTGAACGCCCAAGATCTCCATTCTGGTTATCTAAACCGGCTATACACCAGCCGTGACTATGAAGCTGGTCTGGTTAATATGATGAAAGAAAAATATGAGGTAACTTCCATATGCTTATCTGCGTATGTACTTCAATCTGTGAACTCTCCTAGCCCCCAAGGGCCGGTTTAGAATCTCTGTTCAAACCGGGACTTGTCAATGCAGACTTCAATGTTTTCTGAAGTTGCCGATATAGCCCCCAGTTAACAAAAAAAAAAGAGGAGCGCAAAAAAAAAGAGCGCAAAAAAAAGCGAAAAAAAAAAGTTCCAGAGTGTGCTTTTCCCTTATTTACGTGCAGCGCCGTGATTTTGTTAGTGTTCTAGGCTCGCGTCTCTAGCACGGTCTAGCCTAGGACCAGCACAGTACCGTCGTTGAGCGTTTATTCAACTTCGCATCTCTGAATTGATTATTGCTGACCCTTTTTGCTACCATACTATAAGCCTTCCCAGCTCCACATACCTCTACGTCGTGCGTTTGACTCTCCCTGGCAATCGCTCTATCCAAGCTTTTGAGAGTTTTGACTACAACGGTTGCCGATCACCGCCTGCTGCTGGTAAGAACTGGTAAGAATTTGAGATTTGCTTGACGGATTTGTGACACCCGCCACCACCACCTCTTGTTAGTATTCTGTAGGATCATATTCTGGTGTGTTTTCTATTGTTGCTAACCATGGCAGGATCACAAGCCGATGAGACTGACTGGGAGAACATGACGAATCAGGAGTTGCATGATAAATTTCAGCAAATGATGAATGGACATGTGCAGGATGTGCTAAACAGATTTGAAGAGGCCATGGAGAAGATAGATGACATGGAGAAGACGTTCGAAACAAAGCTCGATGACAGGTTTAATGAATTGCTCGCACGTCTTCCACCACCACCACCGGCTGCACCTAACGCACCTCTACAACAACAACAACGACGACTACCTACACATCGTGAAACAGCCCTCCGCCGAGCGAGCCGTCTCCCTCTTGCACCTGGCCAAACTGTTGGTGCTGCTGTTGCTACTTCTGTGGCTCCTGCTGCTGATGCGGAGGAGGATGATTTTGCTGGCGATTACGAGGTTGAGGTTGATCAAAATCAGAACTACGTGCCACCACCAGCACAGCAACCATCAGGTCGTCCACATGCAAATAATGGCAATGGTAGGGCTCACCCTCAGGTACGAGATCATGACCATCTCCCTAAACTAAAATTGAATATTCCACCATTTGAGGGTAGATATGTTCCTGATATATATCTTACTTGGGAGTTAGAAACTGAACAACGATTTACATGTTTACAATATCCCGAGGAGAGACGTGTTCCAGCTGCTGTTTGTGCATTCACTAGTTTTGCATGTGTTTGGTGGTCTGAGCATTGTAGATTATATCCCATTCCTGCTACTTGGGCTGCTTTGAAAACTGCTATGCGTACTCGTTGGGTTCCACCATATTATCAACGTGAATTACTTCAAAAATTGCAGCGCTTAAGACAGGGAAAAAATTCTGTAGAAGAATATTATCAGGAATTACAAACTGGCATGATTAGATGTGGTATTGTTGAGGAGAATGAAGCTATGCTTGCACGTTTTATGGGTGGATTAAATAGAGAGATTCAAACGATTCTAGAGTATAAGGAGTATACTAATATCACTCGTTTATTCCATCTTGCTTGTAAAGCTGAACGTGAAGTGCAGGATCGACAGGCATTGGCGCGGACTAACTTTTCTACAGGTCGACCTTCTTCATGGACACCACGTGCATCATCTACTTCCACACGTTCTGCTTCACCGGCGCCTCCATCGGCTGCCACCTCCAACCATGATACAATAAAGCAGGCACAATCACCACTATCTGCCAAGAGCACACCTTCTGGGCCTGCAAAGAGCTCTTCTTCATCCATGGCATCAACAGGGCAAACACATGATATTATTTGTCGACGTTGCAAGGGTGGAGGTCATTATGCGAGAGAATGCCCATCTAAGCGTGTGATGATTGTTACTGAGGATGGTGGGTATGAGTCCGCTAGTGACTATGATGAGGAGACTTTGGCTCTTATTACACGTGACGAACACGGTGGAGACGATTCTGATCATGAGACGCAATACATGGCTACTGAAGATGCTGACAGGTATGAATGTTTAGTTGCTCAACGTGTTTTGAGTGTGCAGGTTACACAAGCTGAGCAAAATCAGAGCCATAATTTGTTCCATACAAAGGGAGTTGTGAAGGAACGTTCTGTTCGCGTGATCATAGATGGAGGGAGTTGCAACAACTTGGCTAGCATCGAGATGGTGGAGAAGCTATCTCTCACCACAAGACCACATCCACATCCTTACTACATCCAATGGTTCAACAACAGCGGCAAGGTTAAGGTAACACGTACTGTTCGTGTGCATTTTAGTATCTCTACATATGCTGATTATGTTGATTGTGATGTGGTACCGATGCAAGCATGTTCCTTGTTACTTGGTAGACCATGGCAATTTGATAAAAATTCTATTCACCATGGTAGAAACAATCAGTATACTCTTGTTCATAAGGATAAAAATATTACTTTGCTTCCTATGACTCCTGATTCCATTTTGAAAGATGATATTAATAGAGCTAATAAAGCAAAACAGGAGAAAACTAAGAGTGAAAATCATATTGTGGCAAAAGAATTTGAGCAACAAATGCAGCCTAATAATAATAAACAATCTAGTGTTGCTTCTGAAATTAAATTGAAAAGTGCATGTTTACTTGCCACCAAATCTGATATTGATGATCTAGATTTTAGCAAATCTGTTTGCTATGCTTTTGTGTGCACAGAGGCATTATTTTCATACGAGGACGTGCCTTCCTCTTTGCCTCCTGCTGTCACTAACATTTTGCAGGAGTTCGCCGACGTCTTTCCACAAGACGTGCCACCGGGATTACCACCTATTCGCGGGATTGAGCATCAAATTGACTTAATTCCCGGTGCATCATTACCCAACCGGGCACCATACCGTACCAATCCAGAGGAGACGAAGGAGATTATGCGTCAAGTAGAAGAACTGCTCGACAAAGGTTATATACGCGAATCCCTTAGTCCTTGTGCTGTTCCTATCATTTTAGTGCCGAAAAAGGATGGTACGTCGCGTATGTGCGTTGATTGTAGAGGCATTAATAATATTACTATTCGTTATCGTCATCCTATTCCTAGGCTAGATGATATGCTTGATGAATTGAGTGGCTCTACAATATTCTCCAAAGTTGATTTGCGTAGTGGTTACCATCAAATTCGTATGAAATTGGGAGATGAATGGAAAACAGCATTTAAAACTAAGTTTGGATTATATGAGTGGTTAGTCATGCCTTTTGGGTTAACTAATGCACCTAGTACTTTCATGAGGTTAATGAACGAAGTTTTACGTGCTTTCATTGGACGATTTGTGGTAGTTTACTTTGATGACATATTGATTTATAGCAAATCTTTGGAGGAACATTTGGAACATTTACGTGCTGTTTTTATTGCTCTACGTGATGCACGTTTGTTTGGTAACCTTGGAAAGTGCACCTTTTGCACCGACCGAGTATCTTTTCTTGGCTATGTTGTTACTCCACAGGGAATTGAAGTTGATAAAGCCAAGATTGAAGCTATTGAGAGTTGGCCGCAGCCCAAAACGGTCACACAAGTGAGGAGTTTCCTTGGCCTCGCTGGTTTTTATAGGCGTTTTGTGAGAGATTTCAGCACCATTGCTGCCCCTCTCAACGAGCTTACAAAGAAGGATGTACCTTTTGTTTGGGGTACCGCACAGGAAGAAGCCTTCATGGTATTGAAAGATAAGTTGACACATGCTCCTTTACTCCAACTTCCTAATTTCAATAAGACTTTTGAGCTTGAATGTGATGCTAGTGGAATTGGATTAGGAGGTGTGTTATTACAAGATGGAAAACCTGTTGCATACTTTTCTGAAAAATTGAGTGGGCCTAGTCTGAACTATTCTACTTATGATAAAGAATTATATGCTCTTGTTCGGACCTTAGAAACATGGCAACATTATTTATGGCCCAAGGAATTTGTTATACATTCTGATCATGAATCTTTGAAACACATTAAAAGTCAAGCAAAACTGAACCGTCGACATGCTAAATGGGTTGAATTCATTGAGACTTTCCCTTATGTGATTAAACACAAGAAGGGTAAAGAAAATGTTATTGCTGCTGCCTTGTCTCATCGTTATACTATGCTTTCACAACTTGACTTTATAATATTTGGTTTGGAGACCATCAAGGATCAATATGTTAATGATGCTGAATCTAAAGATGTATTGCAGAATTGTAAGGAAGGGAGAACTAGGAACAAGTTCGTTCTTAACGATGGATTTGTGTTTCGTGCTAACAACCTATGCATTCCAGCTAGCTCCGTTCGTCTTTTGTTGTTGCAGGAGGCGCATGGAGGAGGATTAATGGGACACTTTGGCGTCAAGAAGACGGAGGATATACTTGCTACACATTTCTTTTGGCCAAAGATGAGACGGGATGTTGAGCGTTTTGTTGCTCGCTGCACTACATGTCAAAGAGCTAAGTCACGACTCAATCCTCATGGTTTATATATGCCTTTGCCTGTACCTAGTGTTCCTTGGGAGGATATATCTATGGACTTTGTTTTAGGTTTACCTAGAACAAAGAAGGGGAGGGATAGCATATTTGTTGTCGTGGATAGGTTCTCGAAAATGGCACACTTTATACCATGTCATAAAAGCGATGATGCTGTTAATGTTGCTGATTTGTTCTTTCGTGAAATTATTCGCTTACATGGTGTGCCAAATACTATTGTTTCAGATCGTGATACTAAATTTCTTAGCCACTTTTGGAGATGTTTATGGGCTAAGTTGGGGACTAAGCTGCTTTTTAGTACTACTTGTCACCCCCAAACTGATGGACAAACTGAAGTAGTCAATAGAACATTGTCTACTATGCTTAGGGCTGTTTTGAAGAATAACAAGAAAATGTGGGAAGAATGCTTGCCTCATATTGAATTTGCTTATAATCGTTCATTGCATTCTACTACTAAGATGTGCCCTTTTGAAATTGTGTATGGTTTCCTACCTCGTGCACCTATTGATTTGTTGCCTCTTCCATCTTCAGAGAAGGTTAATTTTGATGCTAAAGAACGTTCTGAATTGATTTTAAAAATGCATGAGTTAACTAAGGAAAACATTGAGCGTATGAATGCTAAATATAAACTTGCTGGAGATAAGGGTAGAAAACATGTTGTGTTTGCACCTGGAGATCTTGTTTGGTTACATTTGCGTAAAGATAGATTTCCTAATCTGCGCAAATCAAAGCTAATGCCACGTGCTGATGGTCCTTTTAAGGTTTTAGAGAAAATAAATGATAATGCATATAAACTTGAGCTACCTGCAGATTTTGGGGTTAGTCCCACTTTTAATATTGCAGATTTGAAGCCTTATTTGGGTGAGGAAGATGAGCTTCCGTCGAGGACGACTTCATTTCAAGAAGGGGAGGATGATGAGGACATCAATACCATTGTTACACCCACAGCCCCTACTGTTACATATACTGGACCAATTCTAGAGCTCGCGCACGCCAATTAAATTACCAGGTACTTTCGTTTCTTGGTAATGATTCTAATGTTCATGAGATTATGATGCTGCCTAAATTGGATACATTTGTTTTGCTTTCAAATGAAGGGCCTAGCTTGGAGAAGGATGAACATTGGAGCAAGAACACACATGGAGTTGATGGCATGCGCAAGGGGATCAAGAACGGAGTTACAAGTGATGATTTCAGGACTTTGAAGCCGCCATAAGGAGTGCATGAAGCCATGGACGAAATATACAAGATGCCACTTCATAATATTCGTCCATAGGCTATTCTAGGTGCTGCGTCACCTTATTAATGGGCCAGGCCCATGTAATTTCGAAATACTTAAGTATAGGCTATTTTTAGAGTCCGTATGTGTGGGGAAACAAGAGTTAGGGTTGGTTTCGGACCCCACCCTCAAGGGCCACGAAATTCCCCTCTCTTCCTCCATATATACAGCCCTTAGGGCGTCGTTTAGACTTTGGGTTTTGTTTAGATTAAAAGTTCGCCATAGCTGCAACTTCGCGTACTTCGTTTGTGTCCAACGACCAGACCAAGACGTCACAGAACCCCACCTTGATCAATAAAGCTTTCATCTTATATTCGCAATATCCAGATTGCAATCTCAGTTTCTTGCTTGTTCTTCGTTTGCTCGCAGGAAACAGGCCCTCGTGGTCAGGTTGATCGTGCTCCGGCGTGGTCAATAACCCCTCGGAAGTTGGTTTAGCGATTGCTAAGGCGCGACGTCTCGCACGTTCGTAGTCGGATCGTCAAGGTCGACTCCCACAGAAAACGATAGCCACCATCTCATCGAAACATCGGGACACCTTTGCCTCTATCAGGCCGGTTTAACTTAGTGTAGTTAAACCGGGACTTTAAGTAATTGAGATTGCAGCATCAGAATTTATTCGAGCAAATAGTCATTAGCCCCCAAGTGCCAAGTTGAATACTTGTATTGATCTTGGGACTTTATAATCAAGTGAAATATGAAGATCAAATAGGCATTAGCCCCCAAGCGCCAAGTGCATAACTTGTTATGTGGTTGGTGCTTCAATTCTTGCACTGCTTGCTGAATCATATAACTGTTTGTATACAGGCTGAGCTGAAGACAAAAGAAACCCAAATCGCCGATCTTCAAGAAAATCTGAAGTCCCAACAGACTGAAACCTCAAAAGCAAAAGAGGAATTGACCAGCACCTTAAGCGTCATGGAACAGCTTAAGAAGGATTTCAAGAAGGAGCGGGCGGATTGGGCCACTAAAAAATCCGCTTTAACAAAACGAGCAGAAGATGTCGAGGCTGCACTAAAACCGGTGGTGGACGAACTCACCAGCATAAAGCGGCACGTGCATGCCATGACCGCTGCTATCTTTGGTAAGCCGGTTTGATTTCTGGATTGATTCAGCTGTCTTATAGAGCTGCCGGTTGTTAACCCTTTGTGATATTTCAGGGACACGCATTGGTCACTTGGGGTCAGATGTGCGGAAGAAATTGAAAGCCGCCTACACATTGATCGAACAACTGCACACTGGTGCACAGCGGATCATCTCTACTGCATCCCACAACAATTCGGCGCCCACTTTGATTCAAGACACTCTGAAGAAACTGTCGATGCTTCCTGCCCGGGTTGAAGAGCTAAAGAAATCTGCTGCTCGAACCGGTGCGATCAATGCCTTAATCCGGGCAAAAGCGTGGGTGCCGGATTTTGATCCTGTTGAAGCGGCTCAAGGCTATCCCAGCTTGAAGGAAGACGGGTCAGAGTTTAGTGAAGCGGATCTGCGAGCAATAAACCGGGAGGTGCGTCCGCTAGCTTGTCAATTGGTTGAAGAAGCAGATTTGTCTCATTATCAAGCCCGATATGACAACCAAAACAAGCGAGTAGCTGCACCAACTCCTGAAGCGGAAAATCTTATCCCTCCAGTCCGTAAGCATACTTACGCTCCCGATATTGAACCGTCGTCGTTGATCCATGATGAAGCTGTCTTTCGAGCATTAATGGAAATCGACTGGACAACTGTTGATTTCCAGCCGCTGGATAGAGAAGCTGAAGTTGAAGCGGCGCGGGATGACCCACAACCATCAGGCCAGGCTGGTGACCAAGCTTGAACAGGAAGCCGGTTTAAACTGCCTCTCCTTTGAAAAAAACGATGATCTTAGTTTGGGCACCGTGATGCCTTGTAATAGGCTAGCCGATACTCTTGATTTTGATATGCCTTCGTGCATAATTACTGCAACTTGTTCTTCCTTTGGGTGATGAACTTTCCAAAGTATTTTCTGCAATATAAAAAATCTTAAAGTGCCACCGCGGTTGTACCGTCAGGCGGAGTATGATGTCTGCATATATGAAATCAAAATATCTAAAATTTAAGCATATGATCAAATCTTTGAGATACATAATACCTGCCATCGTTGGGCATGAAGTTGGCTTAGCCAATCTTGAAGCGGAGGTTTATAAACCCACACTGTTGGAGGAGATAGCAGCTCCTATATATATGTAATGCCGGTTTACCATGTAAACCGTGCCGGGTTATAATAAAACACCGTGTTACTCCGTAATAGGATGTTAAAAAAATCAAACCGGGCAAATAGTCTCCGGATTAAAAATGGACCGTGTTCCGTCAATTGACATTTTGAACCGGCTTAAAACTTTGTCGGTTTAAAAAACGCAACAAAAAGAAAGAAATATCTATCAAAGAAAATTGGGAAGTAAAGGCAATGATAAAACCGTTTGCAAAAAGAGGCTTTATTGGAGCCGTTCATATGGCGTTACCATGGTCGAACCCGACCAAGCGCCCGATAGGTGTAGCTATGGTTCAAGTCAGCCAGGTCCCCAAATGAAACCGTGGCATTTATGCCGATCAAGAGGCGTGGCAATGGTTCGGGTTCGACCAAGCCCCCAAGTGATTCTGTGGCCTTAGGCCGATCAAGAGGCGTGACTGGTTCAGACGTGACCAAGTCCCCAAGTGATCTGGTGGCTCTCGCCTATCAAGAGGTGTTGCGTTGGTTCGGACACGACCAGGCCCCCAAGTGATATAACATGATGCTTTGAAAAGCTAACTCAAGGGGTAAACCGGAGGCCGCTTTAGAACAACTCCGTGTAACCATGCATGATGTAAAAGAACAGATACCCCGCTTTAGCTGAGGTTCCGGTTTATTATATTTAATCATAATATATACATCCTCGTAATATGTACATAAGTAGAGCCAATGGCTCAGGTATAGTAAGGCCGAAGATGAGCTATGTTCCACGGCCTGTTGGTCTCCTCTTCTGATGTACGTGAGTCTTTATGCTCTCGAATATCGATCAGATAGTATGACCCGTTGTGCAGATTCTTGCTGACCACGAAAGGTCCCTCCCAAGGTGGGGATAGCTTATGCATATTAGTCTGATCTTGGATGAGCCGAAGCACCAAATCTCCTTCCTGAAAGGTTCTAGTTCTGACTCGGCGACTGTGATAACGATGAAGATCCTGTTGGTAAATCACTGAGCGGGCGGCTGCTATGTCACGTTCTTCATCCAACAGGTCCAAAGCGTCTTGCCGTGCTGTCTCATTGTTCGCTTCAACATAAGCTGCCACACGAGGTGAGTCATGACGGATATCACGGGGAAGAACCGCCTCCGCTCCGTAGACCATGAAGAATGGTCTATATCCTGTTGATCTATTGGGTGTAGTATTAATGCTCCACAACACAGATGGTAACTCTTCTACCCAACAACCCGGTGTTCTCTGCAAAGGAACCACAAGCCGGGGCTTGATGCCTCTCAAGATCTCTTGATTAGCCCTTTCTGCTTGACCATTGGACTGTGGGTGTGCCACTGACGAAACGTCAAGCCGGATGTGCTCCCGTTCGCAGAACTCCTTCATGGCACCCTTGGACAAATTGGTACCATTATCTGTGATGATACTGTATGGAAAGCCAAACCGGCAAATCACTTTTTTGATAAACTGAACCGTCGTGGCCGCATCACACTTGCTAACAGGTTCTGCCTCCACCCACTTTGTAAACTTGTCAACCGCCACCAGGAGGTGGGTCTTCTTATCCTTGGACCTTTTGAAAGGCCCAACCATATCCAGCCCCCAAGTCGCAAACGTCCAAGTAATTGGAATCATTCTCAATTCTTGAGCCGGCACATGAGCACGTCTTGAAAACTTTTGGCAACCGTCACATCGTCTGACCAGATCCTCCGCATCAGCATGAGCAGTTAACCAATAGAAGCCATGGAGAAACGCTTTAGCCACCAAAGATTTTGAACCGGCGTGGTGACCACAATCTCCTTCGTGGATCTCACGCAAAATTTCACAGCCTTCTTCAGGAGACACATAGCGTTGAAACGCCACTGATACACTGCAATGATGCAACTCGCCATTGACAATAGTCATGGACTTGGACCGTCGGATTATCTGTCGGGCCAGAGTCTCATCCTCTGGTAACTCGCCCCGGTTCATGTACGCCAGGTAAGGAAGCGTCCAATCCGGAATGACATGAAGAGCTGCCACCAATTGAGCCTCCGGATCAGGAATAGCCAAATCCGCTTCACCAGGGAGCTTGACCGACGGGTTGTGCAGCACATCCAGAAAAACATTGGGCGGGACCGGTTTGCGCTGAGAGCCCAGGCGGCTTAAAGCGTCTGCCGCTTCATTCTTCCGTCGGTCCACGTGGTCCACTTGATAGCCTTTAAAGTGACCTGCAACAATATCCACCTCACGACGATATGCTGCCATGAGTGGATCCTTGGAATCCCAAGTGCCAGATACTTGTTGAGCCACAAGGTCCGAGTCACCGAAGCACTTAACTCGACTTAGATTCATCTCCTTAGCCATCCGGAGACCATGGAGCAAGGCTTCATACTCAGCTGCATTGTTAGTACAAGGGAACATTAAGCGGAGAACGTAACAAAACTTATCACCTCGTGGGGAAGTTAATACGACGCCAGCCCCCGAGCCTTCCAATTGCCTGGATCCGTCAAAATGGATGGTCTAATATGTGTGATCCGGTTTTTCTTCCGGTGCTTGCAGTTCCGTCCAATCATTGATGAAATCAACAAGTGCTTGAGACTTAACCGCCGTCCGAGGCATATACTTCAACCCGTGCGGCCCAAGCTCGATAGCCCACTTGGCAATCCGGCCAGTCGCTTCCCGGTTCTGGATGATATCCCCCAAGGGAGCGGAACTGACCACCATAATGGGGTGCCCTTGGAAGTATTGCTTGAGCTTCCGGCTTGCCATAAAAACTCCATATACCAGCTTCTACCAATGCGGATACCTTTGCTTGGACTCAATGAGTACCTCGCTGATATAATAGACCGGACGTTGAACCGGATGCTCCTTGCCTGCCTCTTTTCGCTCCACCACAATAGCCACACTGACCGCACGAGCATTAGCAGCAACATATAGCAGCAACGGCTCCTTGTCCATGGGAGCGGCGAGCACAGGCGGATTGGCCAATTGCCGCTTTAAGTCCTCAAATGCTTCGTCAGCAGCAGAACTCCAGACGAATTGATCTGTCTTCTTCAACATCTGATACAAAGGGATTGCCTTCTCACCAAGGCGGCTGATAAACCAGCTTAACGCGGCAATCCGGCCTGCCAGGCGTTGAACATCGTTGATACACTTCGGTTTAGCCAGGGAGGTGATGGCTGTGATCTTCTCCGGATTAGCCTCGATTCCCCTGTTGGACACTAGAAAACCCAATAACTTGCCTGCCGGTACACCAAAGTCACACTTGGCCGGATTAAGCATCATCTTGTACGTCCTCAGGTTATCAAAGGTTTCTTTCAAGTCGTCAACCAGAGTCTCCTTCTCTCTTGACTTAACCACGATATCATCCACGTAAGCATGTACATTACGACCAATCTGCTTCTGAAGACAATTTTGTACACACCGTTGATAAGTAGCCTGGGCACTCTTGAACCCAAAGGGCATAGACACATAGCAGAAGGCTCCAAAGGGAGTTATGAATGCCGTCTTCTCCTGGTCCTTAACTGCCAGATCTGATGATAGCCGGAATAGGCATCCAAAAAACTCAAACGCTCACAACCCGCCGTAGCATCAATAATTTGATCAATACGGGGGAGGGCAAAAGGATCTGCTGGACAAGCCTTATTAAGATCTGTGTAATCCACACACATGCGCCAGGTGCCATTTTTCTTAAGGACCAGCACCGGATTGGCAAGCCACTCAGGGTGGAAAACTTCAACAATAAAGCCAGCTGCTAAGAGCCTGGCTACCTCTTCTCCAATCTCCTTGCGTCTTTCTTCGTTAAACCAGCGGAGGAACTGTTTCACCGGTTTGTATTTAGGATCCACATTAAGGGTGTGCTCAGTGAGTTGCCTCGGTACACCTGGCATGTCAGAGGGCTTCCATGCAAAAATGTCCCGATTCTCACGGATGAACTCGATGAGCGCGCTTTCCTATTTCGGATCCAAGTTGGCACTGATGCTGAACTGCTTGGACGAATCGCCAGGCACGAAGTCAACAAGCTTAGTTTCAGCTGCCGATTTGAATTTCAGGGCCGGATCATGCTCCGTAGTTGGCTTCTTTAATGGAGTCATGTCCGCCGGATCAACATTGTCCTTATAATAATTCAACTCCTCGGTGGCACAAACCGACTCTGCATAGGCCGCATCTCCTTCCTCGCACTCCAAAGCGATTTTATGGCTTCTGATAGAGGCTAAGGTGTCCCGATGTTTCGATGAGATGGTGGCTATCGTTTTCTGTGGGAGTCGACCTTGACGATCCGACTATGAACGTGCGAGACGTCGCGCCTTAGCAATCGCTAAACCAACTTCCGAGGGTTATTGACCACGCCGGAGCACGATCAACCTGACCACGAGGGTCTGTTTCCTGCGAGCAAACGAAGAACAAGCAAGAAACTGAGATTGCAATCGGGATATTGCGAATATAAGATGAAAGCTTTATTGATCAAGGTGGGGTTCTGTGACGTCTTGGTCTGGTCGTTGGAAACAAACGAAGTACGCGAAGTTGCAGCTATGGCGAACTTTTAATCTAAACAAAACCCAAAGTCTAAACGACGCCCTAAGGGCTGTATATATGGAGGAAGAGGGGGGGAATTTCGTGGCCCTTGAGGGTGGGGTCCGAAACCAACCCTAACTCTTGTTTCCCCACACATACGGACTCTAAAAATAGCCTATACTTAAGTATTTTGAAATTACATGGGCCTGGCCCATTAATAAGGTGACACAACACCTAGAATAGCCTATGGACGAATATTATGAAGTGGCATCTTGTATATTTCGTCCAAGGCTTCATGCACTCCTTATGGCGGCTTCAAAGTCCTGAAATCATCACTTGTAACTCCGTTCTTGATCCCCTTGCGCATGCCATCAACTCCATGCGTGTTCTTGCTCCAATGTTCATCCTTCTCCAAGCTAGGCCCTTCATTTGTAAGCAAAACAAATGTATCCAATTTAGGCAGCATCATAATCTCATGAACATTAGAATCATTACCAAGAAACGAAAGTACCTGGTAATTTAATTGGCGTGCGCGAGCTCTAGTAATTGGTCCAGTATATGTAACAGTAGGGGCTGTGGGTGTAACAATGGTATTGATGTCCTCATCATCCTCCCCTTCTTGAAATGAAGTCGTCCTCGACGAAAGCGCATCTTCCTCACCCAAATAAGGCTTCAAATCTGCAATGTTAAAAGTGGGACTAACCCCAAAATCTACAGGTAGCTCAAGTTTATATGCATTATCATTTATTTTCTCTAACGCCTTAAAAGGACCATCAGCACGTGGCATTAGCTTTGATTTGCGCAGATTAGGAAATCTATCTTTACGCAAATGTAACCAAACAAGATCTCCAGGCGCAAACACAACATGTTTTCTACCCTTATCTCCAGCAAGTTTATACTTAGCATTCATACGCTCAATGTTTTCCTTAGTTAACTCATGCATTTTTAAAATCAATTCAGAACGTTCTTTAGCATCAAAATTAACCTTCTCTGAAGATGGAAGAGGCAACAAATCAATAGGTGCACGAGGTAGGAAACCATACACAATTTCAAAAGGGCACATCTTAGTAGTAGAATGCAATGAGCGATTATAAGCAAATTCAATATGAGGCAAGCATTCTTCCCACATTTTCTTGTTATTCTTCAAAACAGCCCTAAGCATAGTAGACAATGTTCTATTGACTACTTCAGTTTGTCCATCAGTTTGGGGGTGACAAGTAGTACTAAAAAGCAGCTTAGTCCCCAACTTAGCCCATAAACATCTCCAAAAGTGGCTAAGAAATTTAGTATCACGATCTGAAACAATAGTATTTGGCACACCATGTAAGCGAATAATTTCACGAAAGAACAAATCAGCAACATTAACAGCATCATCGCTTTTATGACATGGTATAAAGTGTGCCATTTTCGAGAACCTATCCACGACAACAAATATGCTATCCCTCCCCTTCTTTGTTCGAGGTAAACCTAAAACAAAGTCCATAGATATATCCTCCCAAGGAACACTAGGTACTGGCAAAGGCATATACAAACCATGAGGATTGAGTCGTGACTTAGCTCTTTGACATGTAGTGCAGCGAGCAACAAAACGCTCAACATCCCGTCTCATCTTTGGCCAAAAGAAATGTGTAGCAAGTATATCCTCCGTCTTCTTGACGCCAAAGTGTCCCATTAATCCTCCTCCATGCGCCTCCTGCAACAACAAAAGACGAGCGGAGCTAGCTGGAATGCATAGCTTGTTAGCACGAAACACAAATCCATCGTTAAGAACGAACTTGTTCCAAGTTCTCCCTTCCTTACAATTCTGCAATACATCTTTAAATTCAGCATCATGAACATATTGATCTTTGATGGTCTCCAAACCAAATATTTTAAAGTCAAGTTGTGAAAGCATAGTATAACGATGAGACAAGGCATCAGCAATAACATTTTCTTTACCCTTCTTGTGTTTAATGACATAAGGGAAAGTCTCAATGAATTCAACCCATTTAGCATGTCTACGGTTCAGTTTTGCTTGACTTTTAATGTGTTTCAAAGATTCATGATCAGAATGTATAACAAATTCCTTGGGCCATAAATAATGTTGCCATGTTTCTAAGGTCCGAACAAGAGCATATAATTCTTTATCATAAGTAGAATAGTTCAGACTAGGCCCACTCAATTTTTCAGAAAAGTATGCAACAGGTTTTCCATGTTGTAATAACACACCTCCTAATCCAATTCCAGTAGCATCACATTCAAGCTCAAAAGTCTTATTTAAATTAGGAAGTTGGAGTAAAGGAGCATGTGTCAACTTATCTTTCAATACCGTGAAAGCTTCTTCCTGTGCGGTACCCAAACAAAAGGCACATCCTTCTTTGTAAGCTCGTTGAGAGGTGCAACAATGGTGCTGAAATCTCTCACAAAACGCCTATAGAAACCAGCGAGGCCAAGGAAACTCCTCACTTGTGTGACCGTTTTGGGCTGCGGCCAACTCTCAATAGCTTCAATCTTGGCTTTATCAATTTCAATTCCCTGTGGAGTAACCACATAGCCAAGAAAAGATACTCGGTCGGTGCAAAAGGTGCACTTTCCAAGGTTTCCAAACAAACGTGCATCACGTAGAGCAATAAAAACAGCACGTAAATGTTCCAAATGTTCCTCCAAAGATTTGCTATAAATCAATATGTCATCAAAGTAAACTACCACAAATCGTCCAATGAAAGCACGTAAAACTTCGTTCATTAACCTCATGAAAGTACTAGGTGCATTAGTTAACCCAAAAGGCATGACTAACCACTCATATAATCCAAACTTAGTTTTAAATGCTGTTTTCCAATCATCACCCAATTTCATACGAATTTGATGGTATCCACTACGCAAATCAACTTTGGAGAATATTGTAGAGCCACTCAATTCATCAAGCATATCATCTAGCCTAGGAATAGGATGACGATAACGAATAGTAATATTATTAATGCCTCTACAATCAACGCACATACGCGACGTACCATCCTTTTTCGGCACTAAAATGATAGGAACAGCACAAGGACTAACGGATTCGCGTATATAACCTTTGTCGAGCAGTTCTTGTACTTGACGCATAATCTCCTTCGTCTCCTCTGGATTGGTACGGTATGGTGCACGGTTGGGTAGCGAAGCATCGGGAATTAAGTCAATTTGATGCTCAATCCCTCGAATAGGTGGTAATCCCGGTGGCACGTCTTGTGGAAAGACGTCAGCGAACTCCTGCAAAATGTTAGTGACAGCAGGGGGCAAAGAGGAAGGCACGTCCTTGAATGAAAATAATGCCTCTTTGCACACAAAAGCATAGCAAACAGATTAGCTGAAATCTAGCTCACCAATATCAGATTTGGTGGCAAGTAAACATGCACTTTTCAATTTAATTTCAGAAACAACAGTAGATGTATGTGGAGCTGGGAAGGCTTATAGTATGGTAGCAAAAAGGGTCAGCAATAATCAATTCAGAGATGCAAAGTTGAATAAACGCTCAACAACGGTACTGTGCTGGTCCTAGGCTAGACCGTGCTAGAGACGCGAGCCTAGAACACTAACAAAATCACGGCGCTGCACGTAAATAAGGGAAAAGCACACTCTGGAACTTCTCGTACTTTGTTTGTGTCCAACGACCAGACCAAGACGTCACAGAACCCCACCTTGATCAATAAAGCTTTCATCTTATATTCGCAATATCCAGATTGCAATCTCAGTTTCTTGCTTGTTCTTCGTTTGCTCGCAGGAAACAGGCCCTCGTGGTCAGGTTGATCGTGCTCCGGCGTGGTCAATAACCCCTCGGAAGTTGGTTTAGCGATTGCTAAGGCGCGACGTCTCGCACGTTCGTAGTCGGATCGTCAAGGTCGACTCCCACAGAAAACGATAGCCACCATCTCATCGAAACATCGGGACACCTTTGCCTCTATCAAGTGGTATCAGATTTCCAGGTTGCTCGGTGAGATTTTACAGTTTTTCGTAGATTAGATCGAGTCTGTTCTTCATACCTACAGTCCACGAAAAAGCCACACAAAAAAAAATTAGGGTTAGTTCATCATATCCGAACCAATCTGAGCCTTTGCATAATCTTTTTAGGGTTTTTGCTTTGTTGAATTTGCGGTTGCATCATCGTGTCAAGTTGCTGGTCTTAGAGTCTAGTCTTTTAGAGTTTCGAGTTCTGGTCATAAGTTGTCACGCCGCCGCCGCACCATCATCATCGCCCATCTACCACTTTTGCTTATCCGCCACCGCTCTGAATCCTTATCCATATACCACTACCAATCCGTATCCATATACCACCATCAATCTCTATCCATATACCACCACCGCTACCATATACCACCACCGCTGCCATATACCACAACCATATATCCACCACCAATCCGAGTTCTTCTCATATTAGGTTTGTTTTTGAGATCAATCTCAATTCCGATTCGTGTTTCCTTGCCTGCGTAGGTCTCGGAAAAAAAAAAGTCTGGAGATCCCCGGGCAGTTTTTAGGCCAAAATTTTCACAGGCAAAATTTTTTTTTCCCTATCCTGTTTTTAGGCTTTTCTGAGTCTTTTGAGCCACGTGCCATCATAGTGATTTTTTGTCGCACTTTTTCGTCGTCGCTGCCCTGATTTCCGGAAAAAAAAAGTGGAAAAAAAAATTTTCGTGCCCATCCTATCAGTTTGACGAGGGAAGAGTTTTGAGACACTCGCCATTATAGTGATTTTTCGCAAAAAAAAAAGGAGGAGCGCAAAAAAAAAGCGAAAAAAAAAGTTCCAGAGTGTGCTTTTCCCTTATTTACGTGCAGCGCCGTGATTTTGTTAGTGTTCTAGGCTCGCGTCTCTAGCACGGTCTAGCCTAGGACCAGCACAGTACCGTCGTTGAGCGTTTATTCAACTTTGCATCTCTGAATTGATTATTGCTGACCCTTTTTGCTACCATACTATAAGCCTTCCCAGCTCCACATACCTCTACGTCGTGCGTTTGACTCTCCCTGGCAATCGCTCTATCCAAGCTTTTGAGAGTTTTGACTACAACGGTTGCCGATCACCGCCTGCTGCTGGGTAAGAACTGGTAAGAATTTGAGATTTGCTTGACGGATTTGTGACACCCGCCACCACCACCTCTTGTTAGTATTCTGTAGGATCATATTCTTGTGTGTTTTCTATTGTTGCTAACCATGGCAGGATCACAAGCCGACGAGACTGACTGGGAGAACATGACGAATCAGGAGTTGCATGATAAATTTCAGCAAATGATGAATGGACAGGTGCAGGATGTGCTAAACAGATTTGAAGAGGCCATGGAGAAGATAGATGACATGGAGAAGATGTTCGAAACAAAACTCGATGACAGGTTTAATGAATTGCTCGCGCGTCTTCCACCACCACCACCGGCTGCACCTAACGCACCTCTACAACAACAACAACGACGACTACCTACACATCGTGAAACAGCCCTCCGCCGAGCGAGCCGTCTCCCTCTTGCACCTGGCCAAACTGTTGGTGCTGCTGTTGCTACTTCTGTGGCTCCTGCTGCTGATGCGGAGGAGGATGATTTTGCTGGCGATTACGAGGATGAGGTTGATCAAAATCAGAACTACGTGCCACCACCAGCACAGCAACCATCAGGTCGTCCACATGCAAATAATGGCAATGGTAGGGCTCACCCTCAGGTACGAGATCATGACCATCTCCCTAAACTAAAATTGAATATTCCACCATTTGAGGGTAGATATGTTCCTGATATATATCTTACTTGGGAGTTAGAAACTGAACAACGATTTACATGTTTACAATATCCCGAGGAGAGACGTGTTCCTGCTGCTGTTTGTGCATTCACTAGTTTTGCATGTGTTTGGTGGTCTGAGCATTGTAGATTATATCCCATTCCTGCTACTTGGGCTGCTTTGAAAACTGCTATGCGTACTCGTTGGGTTCCACCATATTATCAACGTGAATTACTTCAAAAATTGCAGCGCTTAAGACAGGGAAAAAATTATGTAGAAGAATATTATCAGGAATTACAAACTGGCATGATTAGATGTGGTATTGTTGAGGAGAATGAAGCTATGCTTGCTCGTTTTATGGGTGGATTAAATAGAGAGATTCAGACGATTCTAGAGTATAAGGAGTATACTAATATCACTCGTTTATTCCATCTTGCTTGTAAAGCTGAACGTGAAGTGCAGGATCGGCAGGCATTGGCGCGGACTAACTTTTCTGCAGGTCGACCTTCTTCATGGACACCACGTGCATCATCTACTTCCACACGTTCTGCTACACCGGCGACTCCGTCGGCTGCCACCTCCAACCGTGATACAATAAAGCAGGCACAATCACCACTATCTGCCAAGAGCACACCTTCTGGGCCTGCAAAGAGCTCTTCTTCATCCATGGCATCAACAGGGCAAACACATGATATTATTTGTCGACGTTGCAAGGGTGGAGGTCATTATGCGAGAGAATGCCCATCTAAGCGTGTGATGATTGTTACTGAGGATGGTGGGTATGAGTCCGCTAGTGACTATGATGAGGAGACTTTGGCTCTTATTACACGTGACGAACACGGTGGAGACGATTCTGATCATGAGACGCAATACATGGCTCCTGAAGATGCTGACAGGTATGAATGTTTAGTTGCTCAACGTGTTTTGAGTGTGCAGGTTACACAAGCTGAGCAAAATCAGAGGCATAATTTGTTCCATACAAAGGGAGTTGTGAAGGAACGTTCTGTTCGCGTGATCATAGATGGAGGGAGTTGCAACAACTTGGCTAGCATCGATATGGTGGAGAAGCTATCTCTCACCACCAGACCACATCCACATCCTTACTACATCCAATGGTTCAACAACAGCGGCAAGGTTAAGGTAACACGTACTGTTCGTGTGCATTTTAGTATCTCTACATATGTTGATTATGTTGATTGTGATGTGGTACCGATGCAAGCATGTTCCTTATTACTTGGTAGACCATGGCAATTTGATAAAAATTCTATTCACCATGGTAGAAACAATCAGTATACTCTTGTTCATAAGGATAAAAATATTACTTTGCTTCCTATGACTCCTGATTCCATTTTGAAAGATGATATTAATAGAGCTAATAAAGCAAAACAGGAGAAAACTAAGAGTGAAAATCAGATTGTGGCAAAAGAATTTGAGCAACAAATGCAGCCTAATAATAATAAACAATCTAGTGTTGCTTCTGAAATTAAATTGAAAAGTGCATGTTTACTTGCCACCAAATCTGATATTGATGATCTAGATTTTAGAAAATCTGTTTGCTATGCTTTTGTGTGCAAAGAGGCATTATTTTCATTCGAGGACGTGCCTTCCTCTTTGCCTCCTGCTGTCACTAACATTTTGCAGGAGTTCGCCGACGTCTTTCCACAAGACGTGCCACCGGGATTACCACCTATTCGCGGGATTGAGCATCAAATTGACTTAATTCCCGGTGCATCATTACCCAACCGTGCACCATACCGTACCAATCCAGAGGAGACGAAGGAGATTATGCGTCAAGTACAAGAACTGCTCGACAAAGGTTATATACGCGAATCCCTTAGTCCTTGTGCTCTTCCTATCATTTTAGTGCCGAAAAAGGATGGTACGTCGCGTATGTGCGTTGATTGTAGAGGCATTAATAATATTACTATTCGTTATCGTCATCCTATTCCTAGGCTAGATGATATGCTTGATGAATTGAGTGGCTCTACAATATTCTCCAAAGTTGATTTGCGTAGTGGTTACCATCAAATTCGTATGAAATTGGGAGATGAATGGAAAACAGCATTTAAAACTAAGTTTGGATTATATGAGTGGTTAGTCATGCCTTTTGGGTTAACTAATGCACCTAGTACTTTCATGAGGTTAATGAACGAAGTTTTACGTGCTTTCATTGGACGATTTGTGGTAGTTTACTTTGATGACATATTGATTTATAGCAAATCTTTGGAGGAACATTTGGAACATTTACGTGCTGTTTTTATTGCTCTACGTGATGCACGTTTGTTTGGTAACCTTGGAAAGTGCACCTTTTGCACCGACCGAGTATCTTTTCTTGGCTATGTTGTTACTCCACAGGGAATTGAAGTTGATAAAGCCAAGATTGAAGCTATTGAGAGTTGGCCGCAGCCCAAAACGGTCACACAAGTGAGGAGTTTCCTTGGCCTCGCTGGTTTCTGTAGGCGTTTTGTGAGAGATTTCAGCATCGTTGCTGCACCTCTCAACGAGCTTACAAAGAAGGATGTACCTTTTGTTTGGGGTACCGCACAGGAAGAAGCCTTCACGGTATTGAAAGATAAGTTGACACATGCTCCTTTACTCCAACTTCCTAATTTCAATAAGACTTTTGAGCTTGAATGTGATGCTAGTGGAATTGGATTAGGAGGTGTGTTATTACAAGATGGAAAACCTGTTGCATACTTTTCTGAAAAATTGAGTGGGCCTAGTCTGAACTATTCTACTTATGATAAAGAATTATATGCTCTTGTTCGGACCTTAGAAACATGGCAACATTATTTATGGCCCAAGGAATTTGTTATACATTCTGATCATGAATCTTTGAAACACATTAAAAGTCAAGCAAAACTGAACCGTCGACACGCTAAATGGGTTGAATTCATTGAGACTTTCCCTTATGTGATTAAACACAAGAAGGGTAAAGAAAATGTTATTGCTGATGCCTTGTCTCGTCGTTATACTATGCTTTCACAACTTGACTTTAAAATATTTGGTTTGGAGACCATCAAGGATCAATATGTTAATGATGCTGAATTTAAAGATGTATTGCAGAATTGTAAGGAAGGGAGAACTTGGAACAAGTTCGTTCTTAACGATGGATTTGTGTTTCGTGCTAACAAGCTATGCATTCCAGCTAGCTCCGTTCGTCTTTTGTTGTTGCAGGAGGCGCATGGAGGAGGATTAATGGGACACTTTGGCGTCAAGAAGACGGAGGATATACTTGCTACACATTTCTTTTGGCCAAAGATGAGACGGGATGTTGAGCGTTTTGTTGCTCGCTGCACTACATGTCAAAGAGCTAAGTCACGACTCAATCCTCATGGTTTATATATGCCTTTGCCTGTACCTAGTGTTCCTTGGGAGGATATATCTATGGACTTTGTTTTAGGTTTACCTAGAACAAAGAAGGGGAGGGATAGCATATTTGTTGTCGTGGATAGGTTCTCGAAAATGGCACACTTTATACCATGTCATAAAAGCGATGATGCTGTTAATGTTGCTGATTTGTTCTTTCGTGAAATTATTCGCTTACATGGTGTGCCAAATACTATTGTTTCAGATCGTGATACTAAATTTCTTAGCCACTTTTGGAGATGTTTATGGGCTAAGTTGGGGACTAAGCTGCTTTTAAGTACTACTTGTCACCCCCAAACTGATGGACAAACTGAAGTAGTCAATAGAACATTTTCTACTATGCTTAGGGCTGTTTTGAAGAATAACAAGAAAATGTGGGAAGAATGCTTGCCTCATATTGAATTTGCTTATAATCGTTCATTGCATTCTACTACTAAGATGTGCCCTTTTGAAATTGTGTATGGTTTCCTACCTCGTGCACCTATTGATTTGTTGCCTCTTCCATCTTCGGAGAAGGTTAATTTTGATGCTAAAGAACGTTCTGAATTGATTTTAAAAATGCATGAGTTAACTAAGGAAAACATTGAGCGTATGAATGCTAAATATAAACTTGCTGGAGATAAGGGTAGAAAACATGTTGTGTTTGCACCTGGAGATCTTGTTTGGTTACATTTGCGTAAAGATAGATTTCCTAATCTGGGCAAATCAAAGCTAATGCCACGTGCTGATGGTCCTTTTAAGGTTTTAGAGAAAATAAATGATAATGCATATAAACTTGAGCTACCTGCAGATTTTGGGGTTAGTCCCACTTTTAATATTGCAGATTTGAAGCCTTATTTGGGTGAGGAAGATGAGCTTCCGTCGAGGACGACTTCATTTCAAGAAGGGGAGGATGATGAGGACATCAATACCATTGTTACACCCACAGCCCCTACTGTTACATATACTGGACCAATTACTAGAGCTCGCGCACGCCAATTAAATTACCAGGTACTTTCGTTTCTTGGTAATGATTCTAATGTTCATGAGATTATGATGCTGCCTAAATTGGATACATTTGTTTTGCTTTCAAATGAAGGGCCTAGCTTGGAGAAGGATGAACATTGGAGCAAGAACACGCATGAAGTTGATGGCATGCGCAAGGGGATCAAGAACGGAGTTACAAGTGATGATTTCAGGACTTTGAAGCCGCCATAAGGAGTGCATGAAGCCATGGACGAAATATACAAGATGCCACTTCATAATATTCGTCCATAGGCTATTCTAGGTGCTGCGTCACCTTATTAATGGGCCAGGCCCATGTAATTTCGAAATACTTAAGTATAGGCTATTTTTAGAGTCCGTATGTGTGGGGAAACAAGAGTTAGGGTTGGTTTCGGACCCCACCCTCAAGGGCCACGAAATTCCCCTCTCTTCCTCCATATATACAGCCCTTAGGGCGTCGTTTAGACTTTGGGTTTTGTTTAGATTAAAAGTTCGCCATAGCTGCAACTTCGCGTACTTCGTTTGTGTCCAACGACCAGACCAAGACGTCACAGAACCCCACCTTGATCAATAAAGCTTTCATCTTATATTCGCAATATCCAGATTGCAATCTCAATTTCTTGCTTGTTCTACGTTTGCTCGCAGGAAACAGGCCCTCGTGGTCAGGTTGATCGAGCTCCGGCGTGGTCAATAACCCCTCGGAAGTTGGTTTAGCGATTGCTAAGGCGCGACGTCTCGCACGTTCGTAGTCGGATCGTCAAGGTCGACTCCCACAGAAAACGATAGCCACCATCTCATCGAAACATCGGGACACCTTTGCCTCTATCAAAGCTCTTTGACCCGTCGCGTCTCTACCGCCTGCGGCGAGTCACCTTCAATTGGAATGGCCTCCAGCCATGCAGCAGCGGCAACGAGATTGTCCATCGGGTTGGAGTAGTGACCCGGAGGTGTTGAAACAGCCTGAGGTATAACAGTGTTTTGACGAGGCAGATCCATCAGACGGGGCTGAACCGGCGCGCCGGTCCCAGGAGCTTCCGCCCGGTTTCCCTCCAGCGGGTTACTGGTTCCTGCTCCTGGGGTGTTGAAAAGGTCTTTGGCCTCGAAGACCGAAGGCAAATGGGACCGGTACTTCCTCTTCGTGACTTCATGCGACTCGTTCTGGTCCAACATGAGCCTGTAGGCTTGTGCGTCTAAAGCGGCCCGCTCTGTGGTCATCCTGGCGCTCTCAGCTGTCAGGTCCGCCTTGGCCTGGGTGATTTGTTCCTTCACCTTTGCAATCTCCGTGTTGTGGACGTCCTGATCCGCCGGGTTAGCTTCTGCCATAAGCGCGGCCAATGCATCAAATAGATCTGATAGAACTTGAGCCGGCGGGCGTACAGAGCTTCCTGCCCCGGCAGCCGTCGCCGCTACTGAACCGGAGGTTATTGGCACAGCGGTCAAAGAATGAAGCGATGCTTGTGTGCCGGCCATGAATATTCCAACTCGGTTGGGTAGATCAGAGGGGTCCGGAATACTGTCGCCATCGGAACAGCCCCCAATCCGGCCATCTTGTAGCTGATATAGAGATTCAGTTTCTCCGGTTGATGACTCGTCGCCGGAATAAACGACGGTCTCGCCGCGAGATTCCGATCCATCCTCGTAACTTCCTCCATGGATGACTCCCACGAAGGCACACTTCACGGCCGGTTTAACCCGGGCGGACTGCGCACGCTGAGCCGTTTCGACGAGGTCGGTGCAGATGTCCGGCTCAAGGCCCGGTTCACCGATCTTGTCGATGAAAACGTGTATGCCACCAAAGGGGACCCGATACCCGTACTCCACTGAGCCGGCCTCGGGGCCCCAGCCTGCATCATCGATGTAGAGCTTGCCGAGACGACTCTTAGTCATCCGGCCCACAGCGTAGCCCTCGAGTCCTTCAAATCGGCCCTCCAAGAACTTGAAACCATCATGCGATAGCCCCACGGTGGGCGTCAACTGTCATGGTTTTGTCACGGCAGATGTCCTAGAGAAAGGACTTAGTCGTGGAGCCATCGCAACGGGTTAGCTTGAAGGGGTTAAAGCGGACACAGGGACGCAAGAGAGTTTATACTAGTTCGGCCCCTTCGATGAAGGTAAAAGCTTACGTCTAGTTGTGATGGAATTGATGGGGTTTCGATGACTAGGGAGCAAACAAGCTTCGCCTAAGTCTCAAGTTGTTGTTTGTTGTCCTTGAACCGCTGCCGGGTCGTCCCCTTATATACACGGGTGACGCCCGTCGGTTCACAGAGTCCCAATACCGGCTCATAGATGTGTCCGATTTGGTCTCTACTTATTCTGATGAGGACATCAATACCATTGTTACACCCACAGCCCCTACTATTACATATACTGGACCAATTACTAGAGCTCGCGCACGCCAATTAAATTACCAGGTACTTCTGTTTCTTGGTAATGATTCTAATGTTCATGAGATTATGATGCTGCCTAAATTGGATACATTTGTTTTGCTTTCAAATGAAGGGCCTAGCTTGGAGAAGGATGAACATTGGAGCAAGAACACGCATGAAGTTGATGGCATGCGCAAGGGGATCAAGAACGGAGTTACAAGTGATGATTTCAGGACTTTGAAGCCGCCATAAGGAGTGCATGAAGCCATGGACGAAATATACAAGATGCCACTTCATAATATTCGTCCATAGGCTATTCTAGGTGCTGCGTCACCTTATTAATGGGCCAGGCCCATGTAATTTCGAAATACTTAAGTATAGGCTATTTTTAGAGTCCGTATGTGTGGGGAAACAAGAGTTAGGGTTGGTTTCGGACCCCACCCTCAAGGGCCACGAAATTCCCCTCTCTTCCTCCATATATACAGCCCTTAGGGCGTCGTTTAGACTTTGGGTTTTGTTTAGATTAAAAGTTCGCCATAGCTGCAACTTCGCGTACTTCGTTTGTGTCCAACGACCAGACCAAGACGTCACAGAACCCCACCTTGATCAATAAAGCTTTCATCTTATATTCGCAATATCCAGATTGCAATCTCAGTTTCTTGCTTGTTCTTCGTTTGCTCGCAGGAAACAGGCCCTCATGGTCAGGTTGATCGTGCTCCGGCGTGGTCAATAACCCCTCGGAAGTTGGTTTAGCGATTGCTAAGGCGCGACGTCTCGCACGTTCGTAGTCGGATCGTCAAGGTCGACTCCCACAGAAAATGATAGCCACCATCTCATCGAAACATCGGGACACCTTTGCCTCTATCAAGTGGTATCAGATTTCCAGGTTGCTCGGTGAGATTTTACAGTTTTTCGTAGATTAGATCGAGTCTGTTCTTCATACCTACAGTCCACGAAAAAGCCACACAAAAAAAATTAAGGTTAGTTCATCATATCCGAACCAATCTGAGCCTTTGCATAATCTTTTTAGGGTTTTTGCTTTGTTGAATTTGCGGTTGCATCGTCGTGTCAAGTTGCTGGTCTTAGAGTCTAGTCTTTTAGATTTTCGAGTTCTGGTCATAAGTTGTCACGCCGCCGCCGCACCATCATCATCGCCCATCTACCACTTTTGCTTATCCTCCACCGCTCTGAATCCTTATCCATATACCACTACCAATCCGTATCCATATACCACCATCAATCTCTATCCATATACCACCACCGCTACCATATACCACCACCGCTGCCATATACCACAACCATATATCCACCACCAATCCGAGTTCTTCTCATATTAGGTTTGTTCTTGAGATCAATCTCAATTCCGATTCATGTTTCCTTGCCTGCGTAGGTCTCGGAAAAAAAATGAGTCTGGAGACCCCCGGGCAGTTTTTAGGCCAAAATTTTCACGGGCAAAAATATTTTTTCCCTATCCTATTTTTAGGCTTTTCTGAGTCTTTTGAGCCACGTGCCATCATAGTGATTTTTTGTCGCACTTTTTCGTCGTCGCTGCCCTGATTTCCGAAAAAAAAGTGGAAAAAAAAATTTCGTGCCCATCCTATCAGTTTGACGAGGGAAGAGTTTTGAGACACTCGCCATTATAGTAATTTTTCGCAAAAACAAAAAAAAAAGAGGAACGCAAAAAAAAAAGAGGAGCGAAAAAAAAAAGTTCCAGAGTGTGCTTTTCCCTTATTTACGTGCAGCGCCGTGATTTTGTTAGTGTTCTAGGCTCGCGTCTCTAGCACGGTCTAGCCTAGGACCAGCACAGTACCGTCGTTGAGCGTTTATTCAACTTTGCATCTCTGAATTGATTATTGCTGACCCTTTTTGCTACCATACTATAAGCCTTCCCAGCTCCACATACCTCTACGTCGTGCGTTTGACTCTCCCTGGCAATCGCTCTATCCAAGCTTTTGAGAGTTTTGACTACAACGGTTGCCGATCACCGCCTGCTGCTGGGTAAGAACTGGTAAGAATTTGAGATTTGCTTGACGGATTTGTGACACCCGCCACCACCACCTCTTGTTAGTATTCTGTAGGATCATATTCTTGTGTGTTTTCTATTGTTGCTAACCATGGCAGGATCACAAGCCGACGAGACTGACTGGGCGAACATGACGAATCAGGAGTTGCATGATAAATTTCAGCAAATGATGAATGGACAGGTGCAGGATGTGCTAAACAGATTTGAAGAGGCCATGGAGAAGATAGATGACATGGAGAAGACGTTCGAAACAAAGCTCGATGACAGGTTTAATGAATTGCTCGCGCGTCTTCCACCACCACCATCGGCTGCACCTAACGCACCTCTACAACAACAACAACGACGACTACCTACACATCGTGAAACAGCCCACCGCCGAGCGAGCCGTCTCCCTCTTGCACCTGGCCAAACTGTTGGTGCTGCTGTTGCTACTTCTGTGGCTCCTACTGCTGATGCGGAGGAGGATGATTTTGCTGGCGATTACGAGGATGAGGTTGATCAAAATCAGAACTACGTGCCACCACCAGCACAACAACCATCAGGTCGTCCACATGCAAATAATGGCAATGGTAGGGCTCACCCTCAGGTACGAGATCATGACCATCTCCCTAAACTAAAATTGAATATTCCACCATTTGAGGGTAGATATGTTCCTGATATATATCTTACTTGGGAGTTAGAAACTGAACAACGATTTACATGTTTACAATATCCCGAGGAGAGACGTGTTCCTGCTGCTGTTTGTGCATTCACTAGTTTTGCATGTGTTTGGTGGTCTGAGCATTGTAGATTATATCCCATTCCTGCTACTTGGGCTGCTTTGAAAACTGCTATGCGTACTCGTTGGGTTCCACCATATTATCAACGTGAATTACTTCAAAAATTGCAGCACTTAAGACAGGGAAAAAATTCTGTAGAAGAATATTATCAGGAATTACAAACTGGCATGATTAGATGTGGTATTGTTGAGGAGAATGAAGCTATTCTTGCATGTTTTATGGGTGGATTAAATAGAGAGATTCAGACGATTCTAGAGTATAAGGAGTATACTAATATCACTCGTTTATTCCATCTTGCTTGTAAAGCTGAACGTGAAGTGCAGGATCGACAGGCATTGGCGCGGACTAACTTTTCTGCAGGTCGACCTTCTTCATGGACACCACGTGCATCATCTACTTCCACACGTTCTGCTACACCGGCGACTCCGTCGGCTGCCACCTCCAACCGTGATACAATAAAGCAGGCACAATCACCACTATCTGCCAAGAGCACACCTTCTGGGCCTGCAAAGAGCTCTTCTTCATCCATGGCATCAACAGGGCAAACACATGATATTATTTGTCGACGTTGCAAGGGTGGAGGTCATTATGCGAGAGAATGCCCATCTAAGCGTGTGATGATTGTTACTGAGGATGGTGGGTATGAGTCCGCTAGTGACTATGATGAGGAGACTTTGGCTCTTATTACACGTGACGAACACGATGGAGACGATTCTGATCATGAGACGCAATACATGGCTCCTGAAGATGCTGACAGGTATGAATGTTTAGTTGCTCAACGTGTTTTGAGTGTGCAGGTTACACAAGCTGAGCAAAATCAGAGGCATAATTTGTTCCATACAAAGGGAGTTGTGAAGGAACGTTCTGTTCGCGTGATCATAGATGGAGGGAGTTGCAACAACTTGGCTAGCATCGAGATGGTGGAGAAGCTATCTCTCACCACAAGACCACATCCACATTCTTACTACATCCAATGGTTCAACAACAGCGGCAAGGTTAAGGTAACACGTACTGTTCGTGTGCATTTTAGTATCTCTACATATGCTGATTATGTTGATTGTGATGTGGTACCGATGCAAGCATGTTCCTTATTACTTGGTAGACCATGGCAATTTGATAAAAATTCTATTCACCATGGTAGAAACAATCAGTATACTCTTGTTCATAAGGATAAAAATATTACTTTGCTTCCTATGACTCTTGATTCCATTTTGAAAGATGATATTAATAGAGCTAATAAAGCAAAACAGGAGAAAACTAAGAGTGAAAATCAGATTGTGGCAAAAGAATTTGAGCAACAAATGCAGCCTAATAATAATAAACAATCTAGTGTTGCTTCTGAAATTAAATTGAAAAGTGCATGTTTACTTGCCACCAAATCTGATATTGATGATCTAGATTTTAGCAAATCTGTTTGCTATGCTTTTGTGTGCAAAGAGGCATTATTTTCATACGAGGACGTGCCTTCCTCTTTGCCTCCTGCTGTCACTAACATTTTGCAGGAGTTCGCCGACGTCTTTCCACAAGACGTGCCACCGGGATTACCACCTATTCGCGGGATTGAGCATCAAATTGACTTAATTCCCGGTGCATCATTACCCAACCGGGCACCATACCGTACCAATCCAGAGGAGACGAAGGAGATTATGCGTCAAGTACAAGAACTGCTCGACAAAGGTTATATACGCGAATCCCTTAGTCCTTGTGCTGTTCCTATCATTTTAGTGCCGAAAAAGGATGGTACGTCGCGTATGTGCGTTGATTGTAGAGGCATTAATAATATTACTATTCGTTATCGTCATCCTATTCCTAGGCTAGATGATATGCTTGATGAATTGAGTGGCTCTACAATATTCTCCAAAGTTGATTTGCGTAGTGGTTACCATCAAATTCGTATGAAATTGGGAGATGAATGGAAAACAGCATTTAAAACTAAGTTTGGATTATATGAGTGGTTTAGTCATGCCTTTTGGGTTAACTAATGCACCTAGTACTTTCATGAGGTTAATGAACGAAGTTTTACGTGCTTTCATTGGACGATTTGTGGTAGTTTACTTTGATGACATATTGATTTATAGCAAATCTTTGGAGGAACATCTGGAACATTTACGTGCTGTTTTTATTGCTCTACGTGATGCATGTTTGTTTGGTAACCTTGGAAAGTGCACCTTTTGCACCGACCGAGTATCTTATCTTGGCTATGTTGTTACTCCACAGGGAATTGAAGTTGATAAAGCCAAGATTGAAGCTATTGAGAGTTGGCCGCAGCCCAAAACGGTCACACAAGTGAGGAGTTTCCTTGGCCTCGCTGGTTTTTATAGGCGTTTTGTGAGAGATTTCAGCACCATTGCTGCACCTCTCAACGAGCTTACAAAGAAGGATGTACCTTTTGTTTGGGGTACCGCACAAGAAGAAGCCTTCACGGTATTGAAAGATAAGTTGACACATGCTCCTTTACTCCAACTTCCTAATTTCAATAAGACTTTTGAGCTTGAATGTGATGCTAGTGGAATTGGATTAGGAGGTGTGTTATTACAAGATGGAAAACCTGTTGCATACTTTTCTGAAAAATTGAGTGGGCCTAGTCTGAACTATTCTACTTATGATAAAGAATTATATGCTCTTGTTCGGACCTTAGAAACATGGCAACATTATTTATGGCCCAAGGAATTTGTTATACATTCTGATCATGAATCTTTGAAACACATTAAAAGCCAAGCAAAACTGAACTGTCGACATGCTAAATGGGTTGAATTCATTGAGACTTTCCCTTATGTGATTAAACACAAGAAGGGTAAAGAAAATGTTATTGCTGATGCCTTGTCTCGTCGTTATACTATGCTTTCACAACTTGACTTTAAAATATTTGGTTTGGAGACCATCAAGGATCAATATGTTAATGATGCTGAATTTAAAGATGTATTGCAGAATTGTAAGGAAGGGAGAACTTGGAACAAGTTCGTTCTTAACGATGGATTTGTGTTTCGTGCTAACAAGCTATGCATTCCAGCTAGCTCCGTTCGTCTTTTGTTATTGCAGGAGGCGCATGGAGGAGGATTAATGGGACACTTTGGCGTCAAGAAGACGGAGGATATACTTGCTACACATTTCTTTTGGCCAAAGATGAGACGGGATGTTGAGCGTTTTGTTGCTCGCTGCACTACATGTCAAAGAGCTAAGTCACGACTCAATCCTCATGGTTTATATATGCCTTTGCCTGTACCTAGTGTTCCTTGGGAGGATATATCTATGGACTTTGTTTTAGGTTTACCTAGAACAAAGAAGGGGAGGGATAGCATATTTGTTGTCGTGGATAGGTTCTCGAAAATGGCACACTTTATACCATGTCATAAAAGCGATGATGCTGTTAATGTTGCTGATTTGTTCTTTCGTGAAATTATTCGCTTACATGGTGTGCCAAATACTATTGTTTCAGATCGTGATACTAAATTTCTTAGCCACTTTTGGAGATGTTTATGGGCTAAGTTGGGGACTAAGCTGCTTTTTAGTACTACTTGTCACCCCCAAACTGATGGACAAACTGAAGTAGTCAATAGAACATTGTCTACTATGCTTAGGGCTGTTTTGAAGAATAACAAGAAAATGTGGGAAGAATGCTTGCCTCATATTGAATTTGCTTATAATCGTTCATTGCATTCTACTACTAAGATGTGCCCTTTTGAAATTGTGTATGGTTTCCTACCTCGTGCACCTATTGATTTGTTGCCTCTTCCATCTTCGGAGAAGGTTAATTTTGATGCTAAAGAACGTTCTGAATTGATTTTAAAAATGCATGAGTTAACTAAGGAAAACATTGAGCGTATGAATGCTAAATATAAACTTGCTGGAGATAAGGGTAGAAAACATGTTGTGTTTGCACCTGGAGATCTTGTTTGGTTACATTTGCGTAAAGATAGATTTCCTAATCTGGGCAAATCAAAGCTAATGCCACGTGCTGATGGTCCTTTTAAGGTTTTAGAGAAAATAAATGATAATGCATATAAACTTGAGCTACCTGCAGATTTTGGGGTTAGTCCCACTTTTAATATTGCAGATTTGAAGCCTTATTTGGGTGAGGAAGATGAGCTTCCGTCGAGGACGACTTCATTTCAAGAAGGGGAGGATGATGAGGACATCAATACCATTGTTACACCCACAGCCCCTACTGTTACATATACTGGACCAATTACTAGAGCTCGCGCACGCCAATTAAATTACCAGGTACTTTCGTTTCTTGGTAATGATTCTAATGTTCATGAGATTATGATGCTGCCTAAATTGGATACATTTGTTTTTCTTTCAAATGAAGGGCCTAGCTTGGAGAAGGATGAACATTGGAGCAAGAACACGCATGAAGTTGATGGCATGCACAAGGGGATCAAGAACGGAGTTACAAGTGATGATTTCAGGACTTTGAAGCCGCCATAAGGAGTGCATGAAGCCATGGACGAAATATACAAGATGCCACTTCATAATATTCGTCCATAGGCTATTCTAGGTGCTGCGTCACCTTATTAATGGGCCAGGCCCATGTAATTTCGAAATACTTAAGTATAGACTATTTTTAGAGTCCGTATGTGTGGGGAAACAAGAGTTAGGGTTGGTTTTGGACCCCACCCTCAAGGGCCACGAAATTCCCCTCTCTTCCTCCATATATACAGCCCTTAGGGCGTCGTTTAGACTTTGGGTTTTGTTTAGATTAAAAGTTCGCCATAGCTGCAACTTCGCGTACTTCGTTTGTGTCCAACGACCAGACCAAGACGTCACAGAACCCCACCTTGATCAATAAAGCTTTCATCTTATATTCGCAATATCCAGATTGCAATCTCAGTTTCTTGCTTGTTCTTCGTTTGCTCGCAGGAAACAGGCCCTCGTGGTCAGGTTGATCGTGCTCCAGCGTGGTCAATAACCCCTCGGAAGTTGGTTTAGCGATTGCTAAGGCGCGACGTCTCGCACGTTCGTAGTCGGATCGTCAAGGTCGACTCCCACAGAAAACGATAGCCACCATCTCATCGAAACATCGGGACACCTTTGCCTCTATCATATTCCTAACTTACAATACAAGTTAAATACCAACGCCGGTTTACGGCTACAGGCCTTGAACCAACTATGGGCCTTGAGCCCTCATCTGCCTTCTTGGGCTTTAACATAATTAACTACTGATGAAGTTAACCAGGCCCAGATAGGCCGGTTTACGCCCAGTAGTGATATCCCCAATAGCTATCCTATGATGTTTGAGTAGATCTGTTTTGTCCTATGGGCTATTTGATGATCAAGGATTGGTTTGAGTTGCGTGTTTTATTATTGGTGCTGTCCTATGGTGCTCTCCGTGTCGCGCAAGCGTGAGGGATTCCCGATGTAGGGTGTTGCAATACGTTTATGATTCGCTTATAGTGGGTTGCGTGAGTGACTGAAACACAAACCCGAGTAAGGGTTTGTTGCGTATGGGATAAAGAGGACTTGATACTTTAATGCTATGGTTGGGTTTTACCTTAATGATCTTTACTAGTTGCGGCTGCTTGCTAGAGTTCCAATCATAAGTGCATATGATCCAAGTAGAGAAAGTATGTTAGCTTATGCCTCTCCCTCATATAAAATTGCAATAATGATTACCGGTCTAGTTATCGATTGCCTAGGGACAAATAACTTTCTCGTAACAAAAACCTCTTTACTAAAACTAACTTAGTTGTGTCTTTATCTAAACAGCCCCTACTTTTTATTTACGTAATCTTTATTATCTTGCAAACCTATCCAACAACACCTACAAAGTACTTCTAGTTTCATACTTGTTCTACATAAAGCGAACATCAAGCGTGCGTAGAGTTGTATCGATGGTCGATAGAACTTGAGGGAATATTTGTTCTGCCTTTAGCTCCTCATTGGGTTCGACACTCTTACTTATCAAAAACTATTGCGATCCCCTACACTTGTGGGTTATCAAGACCTTTTTCTGGCGCCGTTGCCAGGGAGCAATAGCGTGGGGTGAATATTCTCGTGTGTGCTTGTTTACATTATCACTAAGTAATTTTTATTTGCTGTTCTTAGTTGTTTTGTATCTTTAGTTATGGGTAGGAAACGCAAAATACCCAAAAAATTAGTTGTACCTACTAAACCAACGGTTGAAGAACCACTCAAAATCTATCACACTGCTGAAGCTTATTACTTGGATCATCTTCGATCCCTATGTGCTCATGCCGAAACCCCAACTAGCTTAGTTGAGGGAAAATCTTTAGATGAGCATGCTTGTTATGTGCGACACCGAATATCTAAAAAAGGGAAACTTTTACTGGGTCAAATTTATCATTTGCAATGCTATGCTTGGAATTTATGTGAAATATATGATTTTACTTGTTGTTCTGAAAACCCTAAGAAACACCTTCCCTATCAATGTGAGTTTAGTGATAATGGAATCATATCTTCGTATGCTAAGGGTGTTTATAATTACTATGATGTTCAACAAATTGAAGAATTTGTTGCTTTTAAGGGTGCTTACGAAATTGCTTCTTTGATTGAAAAGTATGATGCTACTCTTTACAAATCTGAAAATTTTGCCATACTTAAATATTGCTATGATAATTATGCTTCTAATGCCTATGTTGAACTATATATTGAGGACTACCCCGCTGTCCAAGAAGAGACTAATATTTTGCAGGAGTCTATGGAAGAAGAAATTGATGAAACTGTGAGATCATTGGATGAAAAAGATGATGAGGAGAGCGAAGAACAAAAGGAGGAAGAGCGGATTAGCTACCCGTGCCCACCTTCTAATGAGAGTAACTCTTCAACTCATACATTGTTTAATTTCCCTTCGTGCTTACCGAAGGATGATTTCTATGATGACTATTATGATCCCTTTGATTCTCTTGAAATATCCCTTTTTGATGATGCTTGCTATGCTTGTGTCCAAGATGCCAATATGAATTATGCTTATGGAGATGAACTTCCTATAGTTCCTTATGTTAAACATGAAATTGTTGCTATTGCACCCACGCATGATAGTCCTATTATCTTTTTGAATTCTCCCGACTACTCTATATCGGAGAAGTTTGCACTTATTAAGGATTATATTGATGGGTTGCGTTTTACTATTACACATGATGATTTTAATGAATATAATATGCATGTGCTTGCTGCTCCTACTTGCAATTATTATGAGAGAGGAACTATATCTCCACCTCTCAATGTTTCCAATACAACAAAATTGCAAGAAACTGTTTATACTATGCATTGGCCTTTACTATGTGTGCATGAATTGTTCTTTTATGACATGTCGATGCATAGGAAGAGAGTTAGACTTAGTCACTACATTATATATGTTACTTTGTGCTCACTACTAAATTACAAATCATTGTTAATTAAAATTGTCTTTGATATACCTTGGGATCCGGGTGGATCCAATTCTTAAGCACGATATGATGAGGACATCAATACCATTGTTACACCCACAGCCCCTACTGTTACATATACTGGACCAATTACTAGAGCTCGCGCACGCCAATTAAATTACCAGGTACTTCCGTTTCTTGGTAATGATTCTAATGTTCATGAGATTATGATGCTGCCTAAATTGGATACATTTGTTTTGCTTTCAAATGAAGGGCCTAGCTTGGAGAAGGATGAACATTGGAGCAAGAACACGCATGAAGTTGATGGCATGCGCAAGGGGATCAAGAACGGAGTTACAAGTGATGATTTCAGGACTTTGAAGCCGCCATAAGGAGTGCATGAATCCATGGACGAAATATACAAGATGCCACTTCATAATATTCGTCCATAGGCTATTCTAGGTGTTGCGTCACCTTATTAATGGGCCAGGCCCATGTAATTTCGAAATACTTAAGTATAGGCTATTTTTAGAGTCCGTATGTGTGGGGAAACAAGAGTTAGGGTTGGTTTCGGACCCCACCCTCAAGGGCCACGAAATTCCCCTCTCTTCCTCCATATATACAGCCCTTAGGGCGTCGTTTAGACTTTGGGGGTTTTGTTTAGATTAAAAGTTCGCCATAGCTGCAACTTCGCGTACTTCGTTTGTGTCCAACGACCAGACCAAGACGTCACAGAACCCCACCTTGATCAATAAAGCTTTCATCTTATATTCGCAATATCCAGATTCCAATCTCAGTTTCTTGCTTGTTCTTCGTTTGCTCGCAGGAAACAGGCCCTCGTGGTCAGGTTGATCGTGCTCCGGCGTGGTCAATAACCCCTCGGAAGTTGGTTTAGCGATTGCTAAGGCGCGACGTCTCGCACGTTCGTAGTCGGATCGTCAAGGTCGACTCCCACAGAAAACGATAGCCACCATCTCATCGAAACATCGGGACACCTTTGCCTCTATCAAGTGGTATCTGATTTCCAGGTTGCTCGGTGAGATTTTACAGTTTTTCGTAGATTAGATCGAGTCTGTTCTTCATACCTACAGTCCACGAAAAAGCCACACAAAAAAAAATTAGGGTTAGTTCATCATATCCGAACCAATCTGAGCCTTTGCATAATCCTTTTAGGGTTTTTGCTTTGTTGAATTTGCGGTTGCATCGTCGTGTCAAGTTGCTGGTCTTAGAGTCTAGTCTTTTAGAGTTTCGAGTTCTGGTCATAAGTTGTCACGCTGCCGCCGCACCATCTTCATCGCCCATCTACCACTTTTGCTTATCCGCCACCGCTCTGAATCCTTATCCATATACCACTACCAATCCGTATCCATATACCACCATCAATCTCTATCCATATACCACCACCGCTACCATATACCACCACCGCTGCCATATACCACAACCATATATCCACCACCAATCCGAGTTCTTCTCCTATTCGGTTTGTTCTTGAGATCAATCTCAATTCCGATTCGTGTTTCCTTGCCTGCGTAGGTCTCGGAAAAAAAAGAGTCTGGAGACCCCCGGGCAGTTTTTAGGCCAAAATTTTCACGGGCAAAAATATTTTTTCCCTATCCTATTTTTAGGCTTTTCTGAGTCTTTTGATGCCTAGCTTAATGGCTTTAAAGAAAGCGCTGCCAGGGAGACAACCCGGAAGTTTTAGAGAGTCATTTATTTCTGTTGAGTGCTTTCATATAGTTTAAAACCAACAAAAATAAAGAGGGGAACCCAAAACTTTTTCAAAAAGGAAAGTGAAAGTGAGAGAGACAAGCATTGTTGAAGTGGGAGAGCTCCTTGAACTTTGTTCATGCTCACGGCAACTTTGTGAATCTTGATTACAGAAACTTTTCAACAAAAATAATTATTCCCTTGTACAATTCCATTGTATTATAAAAATAATGTGCCAAGGTTTGCCTTTAGGATGTTTACATTTGCTTGATGGTTTGTACGGTGTAGGACAGAAACTTTGGCTGTAGTGCACGATTTTACATTTTTAGCTGGAACGTCAAATGGTTCTGATTCTTTTTGCACTGTCTTTCTATACAAATTGTTTATTTTTCCTAATTTTGGCAGAAGTTTTCAAGTATCATAAGTATGGTGAATGTTCAGATTGTTACAGACTGTTCTGTTTTAGACAGATTCTGTTTTTGATGCATAGTTTGCTTGTTTTGATGAAACTATCAATTCATATATGTGGATTAAGCCATGAAAAAGTTATATTACAGTAGACACAATGCAAAAACAAAATATGAATTGGTTTGCAACAGTACTTAGAGTAGTGATTTGCTTTATTATACTAACGGATCTTACCGAGTTTTCTGTTGAAGTTTTGTGTGGATGAAGTGTTCGATGATCGAGAAGGTCTCGATGTGAGAAGAAGGAAGAGAGGCAAGATCTCAAGCTTGGAGATGCCCGAGGCACCCCAAGTAAATATTCAAGGAGACTCAAGCGTCTAAGCTTGGGGATGCCCCGGAAGGCATCCCCTCTTTCTTCAACAAGTATCGGTATGTTTTCGGATTCGTTTCGTTCATGCGATATGTGCAATCTTGGAGCGTCTTTTGCATTTAGTTTTCATTTTTTTTCTTTTATGCACCATGCTGGTATGAGATAGTCCTTGGTTGATTTATAGAATGCTCTATGCACTTCACGTATATCTTTTGAGTATGGCTTTATAGAATGCTTCATGTACTTCACTTATATCATTTGAAGTTTGGATTGCCTGTTTCTCTTTACATAGAAAACCGCCATTTGTAGAATGCTCTTTTGTTTCACTTATATTTGTTAGAGCATGGGCATATATTTTGTAGAAAGAATTAAACTATCTTGCTTCACTTATATCTATTTAGAGAGATGACAAAAATTGGTCATTCACTGAAGGAAGTATGCCCTAGAGGCAATAATAAAGTTACTATTTATTTCCTTATATCATGATAAATGTTTATTATTCATGCTATAATTGTATTAACCGGAAACATAATACATGTGTGAATACATAGACAAACAGAGTGTCACTAGTATGCCTCTACTTGACTAGCTCGTTGATCAAAGATGGTTAAGTTTCCTAACCATTGACATGGGTTGTCATTTGATTAACGGGATCTGATAGAGGCGAGGGTCCCGATCTTTCGATGAGATGATAACTATCGATTTGGTGGAGACGACTTTGACGATCCGACTACAAACGTGCACGACATTGCGCCTTAGCAACCGCTAAACCAATCTCCTGAGGTTACTGACGATGCCGGAAGCACGGTCAGCCTGACCACGAAGGTCTACTCCTGCAAGCAATCGAAGAACGAGCAAGAATATGATAAAGCAATCTGAATATCGCAAATATATATGAAGTATTGATAATGGTGGGGATCCGTAAGCGGTCTTGGTCTGGTCGTTGGACACAAACGAAGTACACGAAGTTGCAATGGCTAACTTTTAACTAAACAAATCCCAAAGTCTAAACGACGCCCTAAGGGCTATATATATGGAGGAAGAGGGGGGAATTTCGTGGCCCTTGAGGGTGGGGTCCGAAACCAACCCTAACTCTTGTTTCCCCACACATACGGACTCTAAAAATAGCCTATACTTAAGTATTTCGAAATTACATGGGCCTGGCCCATTAATAAGGTGACGCAGCACCTAGAATAGCCTATGGACGAATATTATGAAGTGGCATCTTGTATATTTCGTCCAAGGCTTCATGCACTCCTTATGGCGGCTTCAAAGTCCTGAAATCATCACTTGTAACTCCGTTCTTGATCCCCTTGCGCATGCCATCAACTTCATGCGTATTCTTGCTCCAATGTTCATCCTTCTCCAAGCTAGGCCCTTCATTTGTAAGCAAAACAAATGTATCCAATTTGGGCAGCATCATAATCTCATGAACATTAGAATCTATACCAAGAAACGAAAGTACCTGGTAATTTAATTGGCGTGCGCGAGCTCTAGTAATTGGTCCAGTATATGTAACAGTAGGGGCTGTGGGTGTAACAATGGTATTGATGTCCTCATCATCCTCCCCTTCTTGAAATGAAGTCGTCCTCGACGGAAGCGCATCTTCCTCACCCAAATAAGGCTTAAAATCTGCAATGTTAAAAGTGGGACTAACCCCAAAATCTACAGGTAGCTCAAGTTTATATGCATTATCATTTATTTTCTCTAACACCTTAAAAGGACCATCAGCACGTGGCATTAGCTTTGATTTGCGCAGATTAGGAAATCTATCTTTACGCAAATGTAACCAAACAAGATCTCCAGGCGCAAACACAACATGTTTTCTACCCTTATCTCCAGCAAGTTTATATTTAGCATTCATACAATCAATGTTTTCCTTAGTTAACTCATGCATTTTTAAAATCAATTCAGAACGTTCTTTAGCATCAAAATTAACCTTCTCTGAAGATGGAAGAGGCAACAAATCAATAGGTGCACGAGGTAGGAAACCATACACAATTTCAAAAGGGCACATCTTAGTAGTAGAATGCAATGAGCGATTATAAGCAAATTCAATATGAGGCAAGCATTCTTCCCACATTTTCTTGTTATTCTTCAAAACAGCCCTAAGCATAGTAGACAATGTTCTATTGACTACTTCAGTTTGTCCATCAGTTTGGGGGTGACAAGTAGTACTAAAAAGCAGCTTAGTCCCCAACTTAGCCCATAAACATCTCCAAAAGTGGCTAAGAAATTTAGTATCACGATCTGAAACAATAGTATTTGGCACACCATGTAAGCGAATAATTTCACGAAAGAACAAATCAGCAACATTAACAGCATCATCGCTTTTATGACATGGTATAAAGTGTGCCATTTTCGAGAACCTATCCACGACAACAAATATGCTATCCCTCCCCTTCTTTGTTCGAGGTAAACCTAAAACAAAGTCCATAGATATATCCTCCCAAGGAACACTAGGTACTGGCAAAGGCATATATAAACCATGAGGATTGAGTCGTGACTTAGCTCTTTGACATGTAGTGCAGCGAGCAACAAAACGCTCAACATCCCGTCTCATCTTTGGCCAAAAGAAATGTGTAGCAAGTATATCCTCCGTCTTCTTGACGCCAAAGTGTCCCATTAATCCTCCTCCATGCGCCTCCTGCAACAACAAAAGACGAGCGGAGCTAGCTGGAATGCATAGCTTGTTAGCACGAAACACAAATCCATCGTTAAGAACGAACTTGTTCCAAGTTCTCCCTTCCTTACAATTCTGCAATACATCTTTAAATTCAGCATCATGAACATATTGATCTTTGATGGTCTCCAAACCAAATATTTTAAAGTCAAGTTGTGAAAGCATAGTATAATGACGAGACAAGGCATCAGCAATAACATTTTCTTTACCCTTCTTGTGTTTAATGACATAAGGGAAAGTCTCAATGAATTCAACCCATTTAGCATGTCTACGGTTCAGTTTTGCTTGACTTTTAATGTGTTTCAAAGATTCATGATGTTGCCATGTTTCTAAGGTCCGAACAAGAGCATATAATTCTTTATCATAAGTAGAATAGTTCAGACTAGGCCCACTCAATTTTTCAGAAAAGTATGCAACAGGTTTTCCATCTTGTAATAACACACCTCCTAATCCAATTCCACTAGCATCACATTCAAGCTCAAAAGTCTTATTGAAATTAGGAAGTTGGAGTAAAGGAGCATGTGTCAACTTATCTTTCAATACCGTGAAGGCTTCTTCCTGTGCGGTACCCCAAACAAAAGGCACATCCTTCTTTGTAAGCTCGTTGAGAGGTGCAGCAATGGTGCTGAAATCTCTCACAAAACGCCTATAGAAACCAGCGAGGCCAAGGAAACTCCTCACTTGTGTGACCGTTTTGGGCTGCGGCCAACTCTCAATAGCTTCAATCTTGGCTTTATCAACTTCAATTCCCTGCGGAGTAACAACATAGCCAAGAAAAGATACTCGGTCGGTGCAAAAGGTGCACTTTCCAAGGTTTCCAAACAAACGTGCATCACGTAGAGCAATAAAAACAGCACATAAATGTTCCAAATGTTCCTCCAAAGATTTGCTATAAATCAATATGTCATCAAAGTAAACTACCACAAATCGTCCAATGAAAGCACGTAAAACTTCGTTCATTAACCTCATGAAAGTACTAGGTGCATTAGTTAACCCAAAAGGCATGACTAACCACTCATATAATCCAAATTTAGTTTTAAATGCTGTTTTCCATTCATCACCCAATTTCATACGAATTTGATGGTATCCACTACGCAAATCAACTTTGGAGAATATTGTAGAGCCACTCAATTCATCAAGCATATCATCTAGCCTAGGAATAGGATGACGATAACGAATAGTAATATTATTAATGCCTCTACAATCAACGCACATACGCTACGTACCATCCTTTTTCGGCACTAAAATGATAGGAACAGCACAAGGACTAAGGGATTCGCGTATATAACCTTTGTCGAGCAGTTCTTGTACTTGACGCATAATCTCCTTCGTCTCCTCTAGATTGGTACGGTATGGTGCACGGTTGGGTAGCGAAGCACCGGGAATTAAGTCAATTTGATGCTCAATCCCTCGAATAGGTGGTAATCCCGGTGGCACGTCTTGTGGAAAGACGTCAGCGAACTCCTGCAAAATGTTAGTGACAGCAGGGGGCAAAGAGGAAGGCACGTCCTCGAATGAAAATAATGCCTCTTTGCACACAAAAGCATAGCAAACAGATTTGCTGAAATCTAGCTCATCAATATCAGATTTGGTGGCAAGTAAACATGCACTTCTCAATTTAATTTCAGAAACAACAGTAGATGGTTTATTATTAGGCTTCATTTGGTGCTCAAATTCTTTTGCCACAATCTGATTTTCACTCTTATTTGTCTTATGTTTTGCATTATTAGCTCTACTAATATCATCTTTCAAAATGGAATCAGGAGTCATAGGAAGCAAAGTAATATTTTTATCGTTATGAACAAGAGTATACTGATTGTTTCTACCATGGTGTACAGAATTTTTATCAAATTGCCATGGTCTACCAAGTAATAAGGAACATGCTTGCATAGGTACCACATCACAATCAACATAATCAGCATATGTAGAGATACTAAAATGCACACGAACAGTACGTGTTACCTTAACCTTGCCGCTGTTGTTGAACCATTGGATGTAGTAAGGATGTGGATGTGGTCTTGTGGTGAGAGATAGCTTCTCCACCATCTCCATGCTAGCCAAGTTATTGCAGCTCTCTCCATCTATGATCACGCGAACAGAACGTTCCTTCACAACTCCCTTTGTATGGAACAAATTATGCCTCTGATTTTGCTCAGCTTGTGTAACCTGCACACTCAAAACACGTTGAGCAACTAAACATTCATACCTGTCAGCATCTTCAGGAGCCATGTATTGCGTCTCATGATCAGAATCGTCTCCACCGTGTTCGTCACGTGTAATAAGAGCCAAAGTCTCCTCATCATAGTCACTAGCGGACTCATACCCACCATCCTCAGTAACAATCATCACACGCTTAGATGGGCATTCTCACTCAACGTCGACAAATAATATCATGTGTTTGCCCTATTGATGCCATGGATGAAGAAGAGCTCTTTGCAGGCCCAGAAGGTGTGCTCTTGGCATATAGTGGTGATTGTGCCTGCTTTATTGTATCACGGTTGGAGGTGGCAGCCGATGGAGGCGCCGGTGTAGCAGAACATGTGGAAGTAGATGATGCACGTGGTGTCCATGATGAAGGTCGACCTGCAGAAAAGTTAGTCCGCGCCAATGCCTGTCGATCCTGCACTTCACGTTCAGCTTTACAAGCAAGATGGAATAAACGAGTGATATTAGTATACTCCTTATACTCTAGAATCGTCTGAATCTCTCTATTTAATCCACCCATAAAACGTGCAAGCATAGCTTCATTGTCCTCAACAATACCACATCTAATCATGCCAGTTTGTAATTCCTGATAATATTCTTCTACAGAATTTTTTCCCTGTCTTAAGCGCTGCAATTTTTGAAGTAATTCACGTTGATAATATGGTGGAACCCAACGAGTACGCATAGCAGTTTTCAAAGCAGCCCAAGTAGCCGGAATAGGATATAATCTACAATGCTCAGACCACCAAACACATGCAAAACTAGTGAAAGCACAAACAGCAGCAGGAACACGTCTCTCCTCGAGATATTGTAAACATGTAAATCGTTGTTCAGTTTCTAACTCCCAAGTAAGATATATATCAGGAACATATCTACCCTCAAATGGTGGAATATTCAATTTTAGTTTAGGGAGATGGTCATGATCTCGTACCTGAGGGTGAGCCCTACCATTGCCATTATTTTCATGTGGACGACCTGGTGGTTGCTGTGCTGTTGGTGGCACGTAGTTCTGATTTTGATCAACCTCATCCTCATAATCTCCCACATAATCATCCTCCTCCACATCAGCAGTAGGAGCCACAGAAGTATCAACAGCGGCACCAGCAGTTTGGCCCGACTGAAGAGGGACACGGCTCGCTCGGCGGAGGGCTGTTTCCCGACGTGGAGGTAGTCGGTGTTGTTGCTGTTGTTGCAGGGGTGCGGCAGGAGCAGCCGGTGGTGGTGGTGGAAAACGCGAAAGCAATTCAGCAAACTTGTTATCGAGCTTTGTTTCAAACGTCTTCTCCATGCCATCTATCTTCTCCATGGCCTCTTCAAATCTGTTTATCACATCTTGCACCTGTCCACTCATCATTTGCTGAAACGTATCATGAAGCTCCTTGTTCGTCAAGTTCTCCCAGTCAGTCTCGTCGGTTTGTGATCCTGGCATGGTTAGCAGCAATAGAAACACACAAGAATATGATCCTACAGACTACTAACAAGTGGTGGTGGTGGCGGGTGTCACAAATCCGTCAAGCAAATCTCAAATTCTTACCAGTTCTTACCCAGCAGCAGGCGGTGATCGGCAACCGTTGTAGTCAAAACTCTCAAAAGCTTGGATAGAGCGATTGCCAGGGAGAGTCAAACGCACGACGTAGATGTATGTGGACCTGGGAAGGCTTATAGTATGGTAGCAAAAAGGGTCAGCAATAATCAATTCAGAGATGCAAAGTTGAATAAACGCTCAACGACGGTACTGTGCTGGTCCTAGGCTAGACCGTGCTAGAGACGCGAGCCTAGAACACTAACAAAATCACGGCGATGCACGTAAATAAGGGAAAAGCACACTCTGGAACTCTCTTTTTTTCGCTCTTTTTTTTGCGCTCCTTTTTTTGCGCTCATCTTTTTTTGTGAAAAATCACTATAATGGCGAGTGTCTCAAAACTCTTCCCTCGTCAAACTGATAGGATGGGCACGAAATTTTTTTTCACTTTTTTTCGGAAATCAGGGCAGCGACGACGAAAAAGTGCGACAAAAAATCACTATGATGGCACGTGGCTCAAAAGACTCAGAAAAACCTAAAAATAGGATAGGGAAAAAAAATTGCCCGTGAAAATTTTGGCCTAAAAACTGCGCGGGGGTCTCCAGACTCTTTTTTTTCCGAGACCTACGCAGGCAAGGAAACACGAATCGGAATTTAGATTGATCTCAAGAACAAACCTAATATGAGAAGAACTCGGATTGGTGGTGGATATATGGTTGTGGTATATGGCAGCGGTGGTGGTATATGGTAGCGGTGGTGGTATATGGATAGAGATTGGTGGTGGTATATGGATACGGATTGGTGGTGGTATATGGATATGGATTCAGAGCGGTGGCGGATAAGCAAAAGTGGTAGATGGGCGATGATGATGGTGCGGCGGCGGCGTGACAACTTATGACCAGAACTCGAAACTCTAAAAGACTAGACTCTAAGACCAGCAACTTGACACGACGATACAACCGCAAATTCAACAAAGCAAAAACCCTAAAAAGATTATGCAAAGGCTCAGATTGGTTCGAATATGATGAACTAACCCTAATTTTTTTTTGTGGCTTTTTCGTGGACTGTAGGTATGAAGAACAGACTCGATCTAATCTACGAAAAACTGTAAAATCTCACCGAGGAACCTGGAAATCTGATACCACTTGATAGAGGCTAAGGTGTCCTGATGTTTCGATGGGATGGTGGCTATCGTTTTCTGTGGGAGTCGACCTTGACGATCCGACTACGAACGTGCGAGACGTCGCGCCTTAGCAATCGCTAAACCAACTTCCGAGGGTTATTGACCACGCCAGAGCACGATCAACCTGACCACGACGATCTGTTTCCTGCGAACAAACGAAGAACAAGTAAGAAACTGAGATTGCAATCGGGATATTGCGAATATAAGATGAAAGCTTTATTGATCAAGGTGGGGTTCTGTGACGTCTTAGTCTGGTCGTTGGACACAAACGAAGTACGTGAAGTTGCAGCTATGGCGAACTTTTAATCTAAACAAAACCCAAAGTCTAAACGATGCCCTAAGGGCTGTATATATGGAGGAAGAGGGGGGAATTTCGTGGCCCTTGAGGGTGGGGTCCGAAACCAACCCTAACTCTTGTTTCCCCACACATATGGACTCTAAAAATAGCCTATACTTAAGTATTTCGAAATTACATGGGCCTGGCCCATTAATAAGGTGACGCAGCACCTAGAATAGCCTATGGACGAATATTATGAAGTGGCATCTTGTATATTTCGTCCAAGGCTTCATGCACTCCTTATGGCGGCTTCAAAGTCCTGAAATCATCACTTGTAACTCCGTTCTTGATCCCCTTGCGCATGCCATCAACTCCATGCGTGTTCTTGCTCCAATGTTCATCCTTCTCCAAGCTAGGCCCTTCATTTGTAAGCAAAACAAATGTATCCAATTTAGGCAGCATCATAATCTCATGAACATTAGAATCATTACCAAGAAACGAAAGTACCTGGTAATCTAATTGGCGTGCGCGAGCTCTAGTAATTGGTCCAGTATATGTAACAGTAGGGGCTATGGGTGTAACAATGGTATTGATGTCCTCATCAGACTATCTTATCCTTTTTGTCTTCTCCACAACCACCATTCTATTCCACCTATAGTGCTATGTCCATGGCTCATGCTCATGTATTGCGTGAGGGTTGAAAATGCTGAAGCGCGTTAAAAAGTATGAACCAATTGCTCGGCTTGTTATCGGGGTTGTGCATGATGTGAATATTTTGTGTGGTGAAGATGGAGCATAGCCAGACTATATGATTTTGTAGGGATAACTTTCTTTGGCCATGTTATTTTGAAAAGACATGATTGCTTTATTAGTAGGCTTGAAGTATTATTGTTTTTATGTCAAATGATAGACTATTGCTTTGAATCACTCGTATCTTAATATTCATGCCATGATTAGATATGTGATCAAGATTATGCTAGGTAGCATTCCACATCAAAAATTATCTTTTTTATCATTTACCTACTCGAGGACGAGCAAGAATTAAGCTTGGGGATGTTGATACGTCTCCGTCGTATCTATAATTTTTTATCGTTCCATGCCAATATTCTACAACTTTCATATACTTTTGGCAACTTTTTATACTATTTTTGGGACTAACATATTGATCCAGTGCCCAGTGCCAGTTCCTGTTTGTTGCATGTTTTTTGTTTTGCAGAAAATCCATATCAAACGGAGTCCAAACGGGATAAAAACGGACGGAGATTTTTTTTGTAATATATGTGATTTTTGGGAAGTGAAATCAACGCGAGACGATGCTCGAGGGCCCTAGGGGGCAGGGGCGCCCCTGACCCTCGTGGCCACCACGTAAGGCGGTTGATGCCCTTCTTTCACCGCAAGAAAGCTAATATCCGGATAGAGATTGTGTTAAAATTTCATCTCAATCGGAGTTACGGATCTCCGGAAATATAAGAAACGGTGAAAGGGTAGAATCTGAGAGTGCAGAAACAGAGAGAGAGATAGAGAGACAGATCCAATCTTGGAGGGGCTCTCGCCCCTCCCACGCCATGGAGGCCAAGGACTAGAGGGGAAACCCTTCTCCCATCTAGGGAGAAGGTCAAGGAAGAATAAGAAGGAGGGGGGCTCTCTCCCCCTCGCTTCCGGTGGCGCTGGAGTGCCACCGGGGGCCATCATCATCACCGCAATCTTCACCAACAACTTCACCGCCATCATCACCAACTCTCCCCCCCTCTATGCAGCGGTGTAACCTCTCTCTTGCCCGCTGTAATCTGTACTTAAACATGGTGCTCAACGCTATATATTATTTCCCAATGATGTATGGCTATCCTATGATGTTTGAGTAGATCCGTTTTGTCCTATGGGCTATTTGATGATCAAGATTGGTTTGAGTTGCGTGTTTTATTATTGGTGATGTCCTATGGTGCTCTCCGTGTTGCGCAAGCATGAGGGATTCCCGCTGTAGGGTGTTGCAATACATTTATGATTCGCTTATAGTGGGTTGCGTGAGTGACTGAAACACAAACCCGAGTAAGGGGGTTGTTGCGTATGGGATAAAGAGGACTTGATACTTTAATGCTATGGTTGGGTTTTACCTTAATGATCTTTAGTAGTTGCGGATCCTTTCTAGAGTTCCAATCATAAGTGCATATGATCCAAGTAGAGAAAGTATGTTAGCTTATGTCTCTCCCTCATATAAAATTGCAATAATGATTACCGGTCTAGTTATCGATTGCCTAGGGACAAATAACTTTCTCGTAACAAAAACCACTTTACTAAAACTAACTTAGTTGTGTCTTTATCTAAACAGCCCCTACTTTTTATTTACGTAATATTTATTATCTTGCAAACCTATCCAGCAACACCTACAAAGTACTTCTAGTTTCATACTTGTTCTAGGTAAAGCGAACATCAAGCGTGCGTAGAGTTGTATCGGTGGTCGATAGAACTTGAGGGAATATTTGTTCTGCCTTTAGCTCCTCGTTGGGTTCGACACTCTTACTTATCGTAAACTGTTGCGATCCCCTACATTTGTGGGTTATCATGTACTAACCTCTACATAGTGTATATTAAATCTATCGATAGCTGTGCCCGCGGATAAGGCCCAGTTCGTGTCGGTCACACTGTGAGTCAATAGTAATAATATTAATGTGCTTAATAACAACCCCGGTTCGATGATGAGATAAGTTGGTTGTGATCGCTGGAAAGATCACCGTTTGAGACCAAGTGTTGGTCATGGTTGTGATCGCCAGAATGATCACCGTTTGGTTACGAGGTAACCCGTTGAGCCCAGAGTGGTTTCGTTTGTGATCCTGAATGATCACCGTGGTATCGAGGATAACGAGTTGTTGGATATTCGTGATGTTGTGCGAGAATCATGGGTAAAGATCAAGCTCCTTGTAGTCATTTAATGATTACTATGGTACTCCCTCCGTTTCTTTTTAGTCTGCATATAAGGTTTGGTCAAAGTCAAACTTGGTAAAGTTTGACTAGCTTTATATTAAAAAAATATCAACATTCACAATATGAAATCCATATTTTCAGATGCACCATGAAATGTATTTTCATACTATATAGTTTTAATATTGTAGATGTTCATATTTTTTAATATAAATTTGGTCAAACTTTGTGTAGTTTGACTTTGACCAAAACTTATACGCGGAGTAAAAAGAAACGGAGGAAGTATTGTTTATACCAAGCTTGATTTGATCCTGAGATGATCGTGTGATGACCGAGGTTGGTAAGTGTTGCATGTGATGGTTATGAGGTAACACGGGCAAAATAAATGGTGCATATAGTGTCATCATGTTGCATGCTAGGATCGTCAGATTTATATGTTCATGCCATGCTCATTTTGTTCTAGCCGTATCATGTTCATGTGGTTCATGCCATGTTATTCTGATGATCTCATGATAAATTCATGCTTAATCTGTAATTGCCATGCTGTTGTTTGTCTTGAATCTTCTGGTTATTGTGAGCTTGCAAGTACTTTCAATGTACTGACCTGGCGTGTCATGCTAGTTTGCATGTCATGCCGTGATTGCTTGATTGCTTGTCGCGGTTTCCGTTCGTGCGAGCTAGGATAAGCGTTCCAGCCAGAGTCCCTGCGGAGTGGAGTTCACCACCGTCGTCGTTGTTCCGCTGCTATAAGTTTTTCTGATAGAGGCAAAGGTGTCCCGATGTTTCGATGAGATGGTGGCTATCGTTTTCTGTGGGAGTCGACCTTGACGATCCGACTACGAACGTGCGAGACGTCGCGCCTTAGCAATCGCTAAACCAACTTCCGAGGGGTTATTGACCACGCCGGAGCACGATCAACCTGACCACGAGGGCCTGTTTCCTGCGAGCAAACGAAGAACAAGCAAGAAGCTGAGATTGCAATCTGGATATTGCGAATATAAGATGAAAGCTTTATTGATCAAGGTGGGGTTCTGTGACGTCTTGGTCTGGTCGTTGGACACAAACGAAGTACGCGAAGTTGCAGCTATGGCGAACTTTTAATCTAAACAAAACCCAAGTCTAAACGACGCCCTAAGGGCTGTATATATGGAGGAAGAGAGGGGAATTTCATGGCCCTTGAGGGTGGGGTCCGAAACCAACCCTAACTCTTGTTTCCCCACACATACGGACTCTAAAAATAGCCTATACTTAAGTATTTCGAAATTACATGGGCCTGGCCCATTAATAAGGTGACGCAGCACCTAGAATAGCCTATGGACGAATATTATGAAGTGGCATCTTGTATATTTCGTCCAAGGCTTCATGCACTCCTTATGGCGGCTTCAAAGTCCTGAAATCATCACTTGTAACTCCGTTCTTGATCCCCTTGCGCATGCCATCAACTCCATTCGTGTTCTTGCTCCAATGTTCATCCTTCTCCAAGCTAGGACCTTCATTTGTAAGCAAAACAAATGTATCCAATTTAGGCAGCATCATAATCTCATGAACATTAGAATCATTACCAAGAAACGAAAGTACCTGGTAAGTTAATTGGCGTGCGCGAGCTCTAGTAATTGGTCCAGTATATGTAACAGTAGGGGCTGTGGGTGTAACAATGGTATTGATGTCCTCATCATCCTCCCCTTCTTGAAATGAAGTCGTCCTCGACGGAAGCTCATCTTCCTCACCCAAATAAGGCTTCAAATCTGCAATGTTAAAAGTGGGACTAACCCCAAAATCTGCAGGTAGCTCAAGTTTATATGCATTATCATTTATTTTCTCTAAAACCTTAAAAGGACCATCAGCACGTGGCATTAGCTTTGATTTGCGCAGATTAGGAAATCTATCTTTACGCAAATGTAACCAAACAAGATCTCCAGGTGCAAACACAACATGTTTTCTACCCTTATCTCCAGCAAGTTTATATTTAGCATTCATACGCTCAATGTTTTCCTTAGTTAACTCATGCATTTTTAAAATCAATTCAGAACGTTCTTTAGCATCAAAATTAACCTTCTCCGAAGATGGAAGAGGCAACAAATCAATAGGTGCACGAGGTAGGAAACCATACACAATTTCAAAAGGGCACATCTTAGTAGTAGAATGCAATGAACGATTATAAGCAAATTCAATATGAGGCAAGCATTCTTCCCACATTTTCTTGTTATTCTTCAAAACAGCCCTAAGCATAGTAGACAATGTTCTATTGACTACTTCAGTTTGTCCATCAGTTTGGGGGTGACAAGTAGTACTAAAAAGCAGCTTAGTCCCCAACTTAGCCCATAAACATCTCCAAAAGTGGCTAAGAAATTTAGTATCACGATCTGAAACAATAGTATTTGGCACACCATGTAAGCGAATAATTTCACGAAAGAACAAATCAGCAACATTAACAGCATCATCGCTTTTATGACATGGTATAAAGTGTGCCATTTTCGAGAACCTATCCACGACAACAAATATGCTATCCCTCCCCTTCTTTGTTCGAGGAAAACCTAAAACAAAGTCCATAGATATATCCTCCCAAGGAACACTAGGTACAGGCAAAGGCATATATAAACCATGAGGATTGAGTCGTGACTTAGCTCTTTGACATGTAGTGCAGCGAGCAACAAAACGCTCAACATCCCGTCTCATCTTTGGCCAAAAGAAATGTGTAGCAAGTATATCCTCCGTCTTCTTGACGCCAAAGTGTCCCATTAATCCTCCTCCATGCGCCTCCTGCAACAACAAAAGACGAACGGAGCTAGCTGGAATGCATAGCTTGTTAGCATGAAACACAAATCCATCGTTAAGAACGAACTTGTTCCAAGTTCTCCCTTCCTTACAATTCTGCAATACATCTTTAAATTCAGCATCATTAACATATTGATCCTTGATGGTCTCCAAACCAAATATTTTAAAGTCAAGTTGTGAAAGCATAGTATAACGACGAGACAAGGCATCAGCAACAACATTTTCTTTACCCTTCTTTTGTTTAATGACATAAGGGAAAGTCTCAATGAATTCAACCCATTTAGCATGTCTACGGTTCAGTTTTGCTTGACTTTTAATGTGTTTCAAAGATTCATGATCAGAATGTATAACAAATTCCTTGGGCCATAAATAATGTTGCCATGTTTCTAAGGTCCGAACAAGAGCATATAATTCTTTATCATAAGTAGAATAGTTCAGACTAGGCCCACTCAATTTTTCAGAAAAGTATGCAACAGGTTTTCCATCTTGTAATAACACACCTCCTAATCCAATTCCACTAGCATCACATTCAAGCTCAAAAGTCTTATTGAAATTAGGAAGTTGGAGTAAAGGAGCATGTGTTAACTTATCTTTCAATACCGTGAAGGCTTCTTCCTGTGCGGTACCCCAAACAAAAGGTACATCCTTCTTTGTAAGCTCGTTGAGAGGTGCAGCAATGGTGCTGAAATCTCTCACAAAACGCCTATAGAAACCAGCGAGGCCAAGGAAACTCCTCACTTGTGTGACCGTTTTGGGCTGCGGCCAACTCTCAATAGCTTCAATCTTGGCTTTATCAACTTCAATTCCCTGTGGAGTAACAACATAGCCAAGAAAAGATACTCGGTCGGTGCAAAAGGTGCACTTTCCAAGGTTACCAAACAAACGTGCATCACGTAGAGCAATAAAAACAGCACGTAAATGTTCCAAATGGTCCTCCAAAGATTTGCTATAAATCAATATGTCATCAAAGTAAACTACCACAAATCGTCCAATGAAGGCACGTAAAACTTCGTTCATTAACCTCATGAAAGTACTAGGTGCATTAGTTAACCCAAAAGGCATGACTAACCACTCATATAATCCAAACTTAGTTTTAAATGCTGTTTTCCATTCATCTCCCAATTTCATACGAATTTGATGGTAACCACTACGCAAATCAACTTTGGAGAATATTGTAGAGCCACTCAATTCATCAAGCATATCATCTAGCCTAGGAATAGGATGACGATAACGAATAGTAATATTATTAATGCCTCTACAATCAACGCACATACGCGACGTACCATCCTTTTTCGGCACTAAAATGATAGGAACAGCACAAGGACTAAGGGATTCGCGTATATAACCTTTGTCGAGCAGTTCTTGTACTTGACGCATAATCTCCTTCGTCTCCTCTGGATTGGTACGGTATGGTGCACGGTTGGGTAATGATGCACCGGGAATTAAGTCAATTTGATGCTCAATCCCGCGAATAGGTGGTAATCCCGGTGGCACGTCTTGTGGAAAGACGTCGGCGAACTCCTGCAAAATGTTAGTGACAGCAGGAGGCAAAGAGGAAGGCGCGTCCTCGAATGAAAATAATGCCTGTTTGCACACAAAAGCATAGCAAACAGATTTGCTAAAATCTAGATCATCAATATCAGATTTGGTGGCAAGTAAACATGCACTTTTCAATTTAATTTCAGAAGCAACACTAGATTGTTTATTATTATTAGGCTGCATTTGTTGCTCAAATTCTTTTGCCACAATCTGATTTTCACTCTTAGTTTTCTCCTGTTTTGCTTTATTAGCTCTATTAATATCATCTTTCAAAATGGAATCAGGAGTCATAGGAAGCAAAGTAATATTTTTATCCTTATGAACAAGAGTATACTGATTGTTTCTACCATGGTGAATAGAATTTTTATCAAATTGCCATGGTCTACCAAGTAATAAGGAACATGCTTGCATCGGTACCACATCACAATCAACATAATCAGCATATGTAGAGATACTAAAATGCACACGAACAGTACGTGTTACCTTAACCTTGCCGCTGTTGTTGAACCATTGGATGTAGTAAGGATGTGGATGTGGTCTTGTGGTGAGAGATAGCTTCTCCACCATCTCGATGCTAGCCAAGTTGTTGCAACTCCCTCCATCTATGATCACGCAAACAGAACGTTCCTTCACAACTCCCTTTGTATGGAACAAATTATGCCTCTGATTTTGCTCAGCTTGTGTAACCTGCACACTCAAAACACGTTGAGCAACTAAACATTCATACCTGTCAGCATCTTCAGGAGCCATGTATTGCGTCTCATGATCAGAATCGTCTCCACCGTGTTCGTCACGTGTAATAAGAGCCAAAGTCTCCTCATCATAGTCACTAGCGGACTCATACCCACCATCCTCAGTAACAATCATCACACGCTTAGATGGGCATTCTCTCGCATAATGACCTCCACCCTTGCAACGTCGACAAATAATATCATGTGTCTGCCCTGTTGATGCCATGGATGAAGAAGAGCTCTTTGCAGGCCCAGAAGGTGTGCTCTTGGCAGATAGTGGTGATTGTGCCTGCTTTATTGTATCACGGTTGGAGGTGGCAGCCGACGGAGGCGCCGGTGAAGCAGAACGTGTGGAAGTAGATGATGCACGTGCTGTCCATGAAGAAGGTCGACCTGCAGAAAAGTTAGTCCGCGCCAATGCCTGTCGATCCTGCACTTCACGTTCAGCTTTACAAGCAAGATGGAATAAACGAGTGATATTAGTATACTCCTTATACTCTAGAATCGTCTGAATCTCTCTATTTAATCCACCCATAAAACATGCAAGCATAGCTTCATTCTCCTCAACAATACCACATCTAATCATGCCAGTTTGTAATTCCTGATAATATTCTTCTACAGAATTTTTTCCCTGTCTTAAGCGCTGCAATTTTTGAAGTAATTCACGTTGATAATATGGTGGAACCCAACGAGTACGCATAGCAGTTTTCAAAGCAGCCCAAGTAGCAGGAATGGGATATAATCTACAATGCTCAGACCACCAAACACATGCAAAACTAGTGAATGCACAAACAGCAGCAGGAACACGTCTCTCCTCGGGATATTGTAAACATGTAAATCGTTGTTCAGTTTCTAACTCCCAAGTAAGATATATATCAGGAACATATCTACCCTCAAATGGTGGAATATTCAATTTTAGTTTAGGGAGATGGTCATGATCTCGTACCTGAGGGTGAGCCCTACCATTGCCATTATTTGCATGTGGACGACCTGATGGTTGCTGTGCTGGTGGTGGCACGTAGTTCTGATTTTGATCAACCTCATCCTCGTAATCGCCAGCAAAATCATCCTCCTCCGCATCAGCAGCAGGAGCCACAGAAGTAGCAACAGCAGCACCAACAGTTTGGCCAGGTGCAAGAGGGAGACGGCTCGCTCGGCGGAGGGCTGTTTCACGATGTGTAGGTAGTCGTCGTTGTTGTTGTTGTAGAGGTGCGTTAGGTGCAGCCGGTGGTGGTGGTGGAAGACGCGCGAGCAATTCATTAAACCTGTCATCGAGCTTTGTTTCGAACGTCTTCTCCATGTCATCTATCTTCTCCATGGCCTCTTCAAATCTGTTTAGCACATCCTGCACCTGTCCATTCATCATTTGCTGAAATTTATCATGCAACTCCTGATTCGTCATGTTCTCCCAGTCAGTCTCGTCGGCTTGTGATCCTGCCATGGTTAGCAACAATAGAAAACACACAAGAATATGATCCTACAGAATACTAACAAGAGGTGGTGGTGGCGGGTGTCACAAATCCGTCAAGCAAATCTCAAATTCTTACCAGTTCTTACCCAGCAGCAGGCGGTGATCGGCAACCGTTGTAGTCAAAACTCTCAAAAAGCTTGGATAGAGCGATTGCCAGGGAGAGTCAAACGCACGACGTAGAGGTATGTGGATCTGGGAAGGCTTATAGTATGGTAGCAAAAAGGGTCAGCAATAATCAATTCAGAGATGCAAAGTTGAATAAACGCTCAACGACGGTACTGTGCTGGTCCTAGGCTAGACCGTGCTAGAGACGCGAGCCTAGAACACTAACAAAATCACGGCGCTGCATGTAAATAAGGGAAAAGCACACTCTGGAACTTTTTTTTTCGCTTTTTTTTTGCGCTCCTCTTTTTTTTTGCGCTCCTCTTTTTTTTTTGCGCTCCTCTTTTTTTTTTGCGAAAAATTACTATAATGGCGAGTGTCTCAAAACTCTTCCCTCGTCAAACTGATAGTATGGGCACGAAAATTTTTTTTCCACTTTTTTTTCGGAAATCAGGGCAGCGACGACGAAAAAGTGCGACAAAAAATCACTATGATGGCACGTGGCTCAAAAGACTCAGAAAAGCCTAAAAATAGGATAGGGAAAAAAAATTGCCCGAGAAAATTTTGGCCTAAAAACTGCCCGGGGGTCTCCAGACTCTCTTTTTTTTCCGAGACCTACGCAGGCAAGGAAACACGAATCGGAATTGAGATTGATCTCAAGAACAATCCTAATATGAGAATAACTCGGATTGGTGGTGGATATATGGTTGTGGTATATGGCAGCGGTGGTGGTATATGGTAGCGGTGGTGGTATGTGGTATATGGATAAGGATTCAGAGCGGTGGCGGATAAGCAAAAGTGGTAGATGGGCGATGATGATGGTGCGGCGGCGGCGTGACAACTTATGACCAGAACTCGAAACTCTAAAAGACTAGACTCTAAGACCAGCAACTTGACACGACGATGCAACCGCAAATTCAACAAAGCAAAAACCCTAAAAAGATTATGCAAAGGCTCAGATTGGTTCGGATATGATGAACTAACCCTAATTTTTTTTTGTGGCTTTTTCGTGGACTGTAGGTATGAAGAACAGACTTGATCTAATCTACGAAAAACTGTAAAATCTCACCGAGCAACCTGGAAATCTGATACCACTTGATAGAGGCAAAGGTGTCCCGATGTTTCGATGAGATGGTGGCTATCGTTTTCTGTGGGAGTCGACCTTGACGATCCGACTACGAACGTGCGAGACGTCGCGCCTTAGCAATCGCTAAACCAACTTCCGAGGGGTTATTGACCACGCCGGAGCACGATCAACCTGACCACGAGGGCCTGTTTCCTGCGAGCAAACGAAGAACAAGCAAGAAGCTGAGATTGCAATCTAGATATTGCGAATATAAGATGAAAGCTTTATTGATCAAGGTGGGGTTCTGTGACGTCTTGGTCTGGTCGTTGGACACAAACGAAGTACGCGAAGTTGCAGCTATGGCGAACTTTTAATCTAAACAAAAACCCAAGTCTAAACGACGCCCTAAGGGCTGTATATATGGAGGAAGAGAGGGGAATTTCGTGGCCCTTGAGGGTGGGGTCCGAAACCAACCCTAACTCTTGTTTCCCCACACATACGGACTCTAAAAATAGCCTATACTTAAGTATTTCGAAATTACATGGGCCTGGCCCATTAATAAGGTGACGCAGCACCTAGAATAGCCTATGGACGAATATTATGAAGTGGCATCTTGTATATTTCGTCCAAGGCTTCATGCACTCCTTATGGCGGCTTCAAAGTCCTGAAATCATCACTTGTAACTCCGTTCTTGATCCCCTTGCGCATACCATCAACTCCATTCGTGTTCTTGCTCCAATGTTCATCCTTCTCCAAGCTAGGACCTTCATTTGTAAGCAAAACAAATGTATCCAATTTAGGCAGCATCATAATCTCATGAACATTAGAATCATTACCAAGAAACGAAAGTACCTGGTAATTTAATTGGCGTGCGCGAACTCTAGTAATTGGTCCAGTATATGTAACAGTAGGGGCTGTGGGTGTAACAATGGTATTGATGTCCTCATCATTTTCCGCTACTTCGAGTTGTTCTGCTGCTTGCATAGAGCAACTGAGGATGGCATAGTGTCGCCATGCCGATGTTATTCATTGTAATATCGGAGACCTTGTAATCATATTCGTGTAATAAGAGAAAGCTGGTTTGTTCTATGCTAAGCAGTGTCGTATTCCAGAAGACCTCCTCGATCTCTGGGCTGGAATATGGGGCGTTCCGGTTTCTCTGAGCCGGGGTGCCACAGCGCTTGGTATCAGAGCAGGTCTGGCTGTAGGACACCCTAGTCAGTGCGAGCGGTAGAAACCAGTAGAAATCAGCAATTTAAAGTCCAGCGTGTTTATTGCATTTGTTTGTCGCATAGCATGCATATAGCCTTAGTATTTGTTGCTAACGGTTTATCTGGTGAGTGTAGCTGGCATCGGTTCGGATCCACTACAGCTCATCCTTTGCGTTTCTCCAGTTTTCTTTTCTTGCTCGTTCTTCGGTGTTTGGTGTCATTTCTGTCCCAGTAGAGTGATGCCAAGCGATCCCGACACCGTTTGCAAAACTGGTGCTCACGTATCTCGCCGATATCCTCCTTTCAGCCCCACCTATCGTTTCGGTTATGGACATGCTTCTATCCTGAATCGCTCTTCATCTTGTCGTGTTGGCAACCCTTAATGATCTCAGTCATCATAAAAAGGGCCATGTCAGCAGCCTCAGTTTTCCCCCGCTATCCTATTCCTTGGACGAGTACGGATCCTTTTTCCATCCGCTTGATAATAATGTGGTTGCGACCTTCGTGTCCCACTACAGGTTTATCGAGTGCGTCCTCGCCTCCGAGCTAGTCCAGGTTGCTACATGGCTAAGCTAGCACTTGGTGTAGCGTTGTTTACACCAATTCTTCCACACATTTATTCGTCCTCGTGCACACCGTCACATCATGCTAGATCATAGAGCCAGAGACCCCGCGAGATTTGTGTGCTTAAGTAGGCGTGCATATTGTGTGACTAGTAGTAATATGTGCCATTGATTGTGTGTGAATTGATTGTTTTTGTGTGCTTTTGTTTAGTTGGGTTTTCTTTTGCTTCTTTCTTTTGGGCCCCAGTGTTACATTATTTTTCCCCTATAAAGAGTTGATCATCAACCAACACCGGACTCAAAGAAGCAACAAGGAGTTCAAATGTTTGGAAACTCGGCTAAACAGAATGGAATTCTCAGTCGTCTGCAGTAAAATGGGAAATATCTGATCTTGAGGCTGATAATCAATTTTGCATTAGTGAGCACTCCTCACAACAGTACTGATAACTCAAGTATACATCAGTACAAAATCCACACAGCAGTAATGATCAAGTCAGCAGCAAGACAAGTCAAGTGCAAGATCAACGGTACATTTTCAGCCAAATGTATGGATCATATACAAAATTTTGGCTCAGCAATGCATGATGCTTGAAATATGTTATCATCCGAAATATAGTCAGAATGTGATATGCTCAAGGAAGACAGTCAAACAAATTTTCTCATGCAAATAATCAGACACCGAATATTATGGGTGTGTGTGTTTAGATTTCAGTCTGCATATCATAGTATGAAGTTTTGAAAATGAGAAACTCAGTCTTCCTCCACATGCTATCGGAAGAAATTTATGGTGCAAGGCTCCTCAATTTTCCTTAGAATGATATGTGCACAATTTCTGGTCCAAGATACCCGGTCTTTCTTAGCAAGATACCTCGATAAAAGCTTCTGGCAGACAAAAATGATTTTTTCTCAACAAGCAAACCCGAGGAGAAGCTTCTCAAGTACGAAACTCAGGCTTCTCCAGCACAATAATCAGACCAAGCTTCGTGTGTAAGCTATAGAGCCTTCTTCTGCACAATACCCAGACAAAAGATTTGAGCAGAAGATAACAAGTCTTCCTCAGCAAGCTACTCGGATGGCTTCTCTCGTAAGCCATTCAGTCTGCGTTAGTATCATACTAACACACCGTTCTCAGAGGTTATATGATAAGTTGCCAAGCTATGGCAGTACCGCTCAAGAATCAAACTCGTAACATTTTGTCGGAAGCACAAATCCATTAGGGCATGTGTCTTCTTCAGAAATCCAATGTTTTGATAGAGGCAAAGGTGTCCCGTCTTTTGATGAGATGGTGGCTATCGTTTTGGAGGAAGTCGCCTTTGACGATCGGACTACAAACGTGCGAGGACGCCGCGCCTTAGCAATCGCTAAACCAACTCCGAGAGGTTATTGACCACGCCGGAGCACGATCAACCTGACCATGAAGGTCTGTTTCCTGCAGGCAAATGAAGAACAAGAAAGAAACTGAGATTGCAATCTGGATATTGTGAATATAAGATGAAAGCTTTATTGATCAAGGTGGGGTTCTATGACGCCTTTGTCTGGTCGTTGAACACAAACGAAGTACGCGAAGTTGCAGCTATGGCGAACTTTAATCTAAACAAAACCCAAAGTCTAAACGACGCCCTAAGGGATGTATATATGGAGGAAGGGGGATTTCGTGACCCTTGGAGGAGGGGTCCGAAACCAACCCTAACTCTTGTTTCCCCACACATACGAACTCTAAAAACAGCCTATACTTAAGTATTTCGAAAATACATGGGCCTGGCCCAATAATAAGGTGACGCAGCACCTAAAGCCTCTGGACGACATTTATGAAGTGGCATCTTGTATATTTCGTCCAAGGCTTCATGCACTCCTTATGGTGGCTTCAAAGTCCTGAAATAATCACTTGTAACTCCGTTCTTGATCCCCTTGCGCATGCCATCATCTCCATGCTTGAACTTGTTCCAAGGTACATCTTTCTTATCCAAGCTAGGCCCTTCATTTGTAAGCAAAACAAATATATCCAATTTAGGCAGCATCATATTCTCATGAACATTAGAATCGTTACCAAGAAACGAAAGTACCTGATATTTCAATTGACGTGCGCGAGCTCTAGTAATTGGTCCAGTATGTATAGCACCAAGGGTTGTGGGTGTAACAATGGTATTGATGTCCTCATCATCCTCCCCTTCTTGAAATGAAGTCGTCCTCGACGAAAGTTCATCGTCCTCACCCAAATAAGGCTTCAAATCTGCAATGTTAAAAGTGGGACTAACCCCAAAATCTGCAGGCAGCTCAAGTTTATATGCATTATCATTTATTTTCTCTAACACCTTAAAAGGACCATCAGCACGTGGCATTAGCTTTGATTTGATCAAATTAGGAAATCTATCCTTACGCAAATGTAACCAAACAAGATCTCCAGGTGCAAACACAACATGTTTTCTACCCTTATCTCCAGCAAGTTTATATTTACCATTCATACGCTCAATGTTTTCCTTAGTTAACTCATGCATTTTTAAAATCAATTCAGCACGTTCTTTAACATCAAAATTAACCTTCTTCGAAGATGGAAGAGGGAACAAATCAATAGGTGCACGAGGTAGGAAACGATACACAATTTCAAAAGGACACATCTTAGTAGTAGAATGCAA